>NC_059363.1:18816337-20036337 GCF_019703515.2 Myxocyprinus asiaticus | reverse complement strand
CTAGTGGTTGGGGCTGGTCAAAGGTGGAAATTTATAGTAAAAAAGGATTCAAATATTGATCATTTTCTCACCCACACATATTACATCGCTTCTGAAGACATGGATTTAACAACTGGAGTCATATGGATTACTTTTATGCTGCTTTTACATGCTTTTTGGAGCTTCAAAGTTCTGGCCACCATGCACTTGCGTTGTATAGACCTCATTGTTTATTCACCACTGTGTTGTTATAACCCCATATGATTTTTTTTTTCGTAACACAAAGGGAGAAATTGTGAAAACATTTTGTGCTCAGTGATGTCATACACTGGCAGTTTATGGTGACCACCTCTTTAAGCTTAAAAACCCCCCGCAAAAGTATAATTCAGAAGTCTAATAAATTATTCCATGAGACTCACGATTTTTGTGAAAGCATACGTTGAGGTTTGGTGAGAAACAAATTGAAATCGAATGTATTATTTAGTGAAACTGTTTACTGACCGTTGCTCTCCTCTGCACGTTCATGACACTGCACGAGAGCAAGTTCAAGCAGCCCCTGCTCGTGAAATGGGGCGTTCAAGCGACAACTTTCTAAAAACAGGTCCACCATGGTGATAGAAACAACAGAACACAACACAGCTGCACACAAACCAGAAACAGAACTTACTAAATACGTCTGATGAGTTGGTAGTTGGAGAATAGATGCATTTCTATGTCCAGCCTTATTTGTTTGAAACAGAGTACTCAACCAAACAGAGAGACAGAGGAGGTGGGAATGTCCATCAAATCTCCTCCATTCTGAAGAGGTGAGCACTTGTGACAGACCTCCGACTGAAGAGAGCGATACCTCAGCAAAAACATTCTTGGCCAAAATCAAGTCGTTTTTAACCGGCTAGTGAGATGCTGGCTTCAATATACTGTTATAATAAAGTTTTTGGACCGCTGCCAGTTCATAGCGGGTGAGGTTTCCCAGCTTGATGCCAAAAATAGAAACCAAGTGAATGACAGAATGTCCCATCGTTCGTCGCAGCTGGTTAGGACAAAAACTCTGATTAACAAAAAAATATATACCTTATATCACATGTTGTTTGCTATCAGGATAGGACACGGTGTGATTGTAGCTGCCTTCAGTCTCCTCTGTCTATCTCTCTCAGTTTGACTGAGATATCAAATAAATAAGGCTGGGCATAGAAATGCATCTATTCTCTGACTACAAACTCATCTCATCAGACATTTAGTAAGTTCTGTTCTCTGGTTTGTGTGCAGCTGTGTTGTGTTCTGTTGTTTCTATCGCTGTGGTGGACCTGTTTTTTTTAAACAAACTAGTTGTCGCTTGAATGCCCTATTTCACGAGAGGAGGCTGCTTGAACTTGGTCTTATGCAGTCTCATGAACATGCAGAGAGTAACGGTCGGCCAACAATTTCACTAAATAATACATTAGATTTCGGTTTGTTTCTCACCAAAGCTCATCGTATGCTATCACAAAAATCGTGAGTCTCATGGAATAATTTATTAGACTTCTGAATTATACTTTTGCACCCTTTGAAGCTTGAAGAGGTGGTCACCATAAACTGCCAGTGTATGACAACACTGAGCACAAAATGTTTTCACAATTTCTCCCTTTGTGTTAAGAAAAAGAATGCAACATAGGGTTATAACAACACAGGGGTGAGTAAACAATTTTGGGGTGAACTATTCCTTTAAGTAATTTGTGTTCTATATGAGAGTGGTCAGGATCTAAGCAGTAACAGCTGTTGATTCTTACCATGTTGTTCCAGAGCCCTTTGGCCAACTCCTCATGACCTTTCACACTGAAGTGAAAACAATCAGCTGTAAAGAAACTTGGGTTGATTTTTCCATCCTAAAAATTAAGACAATATGACATACTGTAAATTAAAAAGATTTTGTGTAGATGTCTTACAATTTGTGCACTGCACAATGACATCCAAATACTAGTTTAGCATGAACTGAAATCCTCTTGAAGAATTCTGAGTGAATTTGAAAGCAATTTGAATGAATTTTAAACTCTATGCTGGAGGATCAACTCACAGGCAGTCTGGGTGGCTTGGCATGTGTGAGGTAGGGCTGAAGAACCACAGCAAAGTCTTCTTTAAAGAAACGATCCGAGTACAACAGCTCCTCTAGCCGCCTCTGTGAGGCACATCACACACAAATCCAAACATTAAATGGATAGTTCTTCCAAAAATAAAAATTCCAAATTCATCAATGGAAAAATGATGCATGCAATGAAAGCAAATGGTGACTGAGGCTAACATTCTGCATAACATCTCATTTTGTGTTCTAAAGAAGACAGAAAGTCATACAGCTTTGTAACAACATCAGGGTGAGTAAATCATAACAGAATTTTCATTTGAACTATCCCTTTTATATATGTTTACTCGACTCATCATGCCCATAATGAGTATTTGAACACTTTTTGTCCCGCTAAACTATATTTGATATACTGCACACCTGATATTCCAGGTTCAACTCCAACACCTCCTGCAGCTCTGGCGAGTTCTCCTCCGGCTGTGTCAGACAGGAGCAGAAAGTTCTGCATAAGGGGAAATTAAAAGACTGAGCCACAATCTAAAGCACCGCACAAAACATAGCAACAACCACCTGGTATTTGAAAATAGTCATACTCTAAAGTTTGTAAATCTGTAGCTGAAGCCTGGAACAATATCAGGAGCAAGAGCAGTGATAAAGATGCCCTCTGCTGGACAAAAATAATTTATGAACATTTCTGATTTTAAATTTAAATCTGAAGTGTGTCATTTCTGCAATACTAGCATCACCAAACAAAATTACTAAAAAATAACATTGTTTTCAAACAGCTTTTTGAATACATCCTTCGTCTGCCATTGGTTGAGACAATTTGCTGTGTCGGCCTGGACAAATGACTTAACATTGAAAAAATTACGCACATCAGCTTTAACTTTTATATTCAAGATTTTCAAAGCAGTACATGTATATGTCAGAGAGAAAGAAATGGTAACACTTTCTATGAAGGCCATATTTATAATGCATCTGTAATGTCTCATAGTTCATATTATAATGTTATAACTTATACATTAGAATACTTATTCATTGTTATACCTAAGAGTATAATGCATTAGAACACAATCAACATCCAGTTATAACATATCATATATATATATATATATATATATATATATATATATATATATATATATATATATATATATATACACACACACACACACACATACAGTTGTGCTCAAAAGTTTGCATACCCTGGCAGAAATTGTGAAATTTTGGCATTGATTTTGAAAATATGACTGATCATGACTGGTCTTTTATTTAAGGATAGTGATCATACAGCACTAAATCAATGCCAAAATTTCACAATTTCAGCCAGGGTATGCAAACTTTTGAGCACAACTGTATGTGTATATATATCTCCAGGGTTGGGGAGTAAGGGAATACATGTAACGGGATTACGTATTTAAAATACAAAATATAAGTAACTGTATTCCACTACAGTTACAATTTAAATCATTGGTAATTAGAATACAGTTACATTCAGAAAGTATTTTGATTACTGAAGAGATTACTTTGCATTTTATTGTCATTTGTTTAATTTAATATTTAGTCCTTTCAGATGAAAAACATTTATACATATAAATGATGCGATCCAAAGTGCATTTGAACAGCGGTGAAACACTTTCTTATGATGTGTTACATTCATACGAGCAGACAGAGAAGTAAGTTTGAAGTAAGTTTGGAGCAGAAGAAATAGAAATAAACCTTGTGTAAATTGTTAGCTTTACGCTAAGCTAAAATGCTATTTCTAGCCATTTTACATGCACGTTACCAGGCACGATCATACTTTTTTATCAAGACAATTCACGTTGGATCAAAATGTCTTTTTTTCTAGTAAGACCTTTGATATTAGAGCAAAAATCATATTCTTGATAAAAATTTGTGTGTTGTTTTCCTGTAAAAATATCTAAAAATCCTTAAAACAAGATCAGTTTGATTTATCTTGCTTTAGAAACAACACTGCATAAGATATTTAGGTTTTTCAGAGAATGTATTTTTAACATGTATTTTGTCTTACTGTACTGGCAGAGTTTTTATAGTCAAAACAAGTGAAAAAAATCTACCAGTGCTGAAGAAGTAATCCAAAGTATTTAGAATACGTTACTGACCTTGAGTAATCTAACGGAATACGTTACAAATTACATTTTACAGCACGTATTCTGTAATCTGTAGTGGAATACATTTCAAAAGTAAATCTCCCAACCTTGTGTACATTATATATATATATATATACTGTATTTTACTGTAGGTATGCTTTAACTACTAAAGTGACAAATGTAATGTCTTATAAACATCCATAAGAATTTTTTAAGAGGTTATAAGACATTACAAGTCACACTTGTAAAATTGAAGTCATATACAAATGCACAAAATACAAAGGAACACAGATTCAATGTAAATTTTGAGACCTTAAGAAAAACATTTGTAAAGCTACAAGGTTATAAAATATGCATGTTGATCAAACATGTAAATCTTTGTCACTTATACAAAACAGATTCTACACTGGACTATTCAATCAACTTAAATCTTATTTGGAGAATTGTAATGTATTGTATGTAACAAGTTTATGTTATGGTTGTTATAAGAAGACATTGCTTTTGTAACTTTACTTAAATCAGGCAAATACCATTTATGATGGTATATTATCACGTCATAAAGCCTTATGACTGTTTACACTATGCTACTTTTGCATGACAGCATTTATACGATTACCTTTATTAACTTTTGCTGATACAATTGGATGCTGATTGTGTTATTATGCATTATACTCTTTAAGGTAACCATAAATAGGTTAAGTATTATAATGTGTTATAACTGTAGTTACAATTATTTATAAGAAGTTATAACAACGTTATAAGGTGTACTATGACATTATACTGCCATATATACATACATAATGAATTTACTATGCATTATAAATTTGGCTTCACAGAAAGTGTTACCTCAGTAATTTTAAAAATGAGGAAGAAATGGCAGGCAAAAGAAAAAAGCAAGAGACAGATATCAAAGGTTATTTTCTGAGTGTATTGAGTGTATGTGTGCACATCAATACTCATACTTCTGCAGTATACAGCCAATGGTGGGCATTGCAACCTCTCGGAGTGGCTTCATGGGAAGAATCTGAACAACATTCACTATTAATCTAGGGACCTGGGAGAGAGATGGATAGCAATGAGTATGACAGAAGGGCAGAGCAGTCCAGCATGCTTTAATTTCTGTATGCCAAGAGAACATTGTAAGCTGATCTGAATATGAATGTTACAACAAGCAGATGTTGAGTCTCTACCTCTAGCATCAATATTTCCAGATTTTTCGTCATATAGTGGATGAAGTTGTCTACAGAATACAGTGACTATAAAAAATAAATAAAAAATAAATTTAAAAAAATTACAAAAATAATTTGATTGAGTCTGATTCTCAGGTGCACACTATTTAAAACACATTGCTTTAGTTTTGCACCAGCCATAGCTAAAAATGTAAAAATCATGATAAGAACACAGGACAAACTGACTTTGTTTTTACAATAATCACAAATGTCATTCATCCCAATCAAGATAGTAAGGAGTTTCCAGTCTTCTTTGAAATTTAAGCCCTGTAGAGACAAAGTCAAGCCACGGTAAATGTGCAGAAACACAGTTAATCCACATTAAGCAGCCCAAAAAAGGATCAGCTGCATAGAGATGACCCAAGTTATAAATTATTTCACATAAAGACAATATATAGGTGAACAAGGTTTTAACTCTTACCGGGTACGTCTTAAAGGTGTCGATCATGTGCCTGGTCTGCTCAGAGAAGTTTCTGGAAAGGAAATAGTTATTATACACTGTAAACCCTTATGTTGTCATCACAGGAAAAATCAAGTTGTCTTAATTAAACATTAATTCAAATGCCATAATTCAAATATCTATGTTGATTGAACTTATTTATTTAATATATATATATATATATATATATATATATATATATATATATATATATATATATATATATATATATATATATAGACTTAAGATTTTAAATGTTAAAAACTCAAATGATTGAGTACAAAACTAAGGATACAGTACCCATAATCCCCTGCACATTAATTATGTTACCTTGGTCAAAGGGAATTTATGGGGGCATTTAAAAAGTAGTTATTAAGAATTCATAGAGGTTTTAGATCTTCTGTTGTATTATTTATGTTTATTTATTGCAAATAGTTGTTGTCACCATTAGGGTAATCTGTGTCCCCTTTGGTCAAATTGGAGCCTGGTAACACTATCTCAGTTCACCTTGTGCATGTTTATTTAATGACTGAATTAGAATAAGTTATAATCTTCTTTAATTGAGCTATGTTTGAGTGAATTCAACCAAAATTATTAAGCAGAAACAACAATTTTTAAATAGAAAATCTGAGTTAAGTCTACATGCAACTAGTTACCTTAAATAGTTAAGTTAATTCTATATGAACACCAAGTTAAGTGAATTTAACAAAAGTTTTGGAGATGCCATTTCTCAAATTTAACTGAGGGAACAAGTTTACTCAATCAATTGAGTACAGTCAACTTAGGGTTTTCAGTGTAGAATATAAAATAACACACACACACACACACACACACACACACAAACAAACAAACACGGTTCTGTTGGTTTGAACATATCCTGGAAGGACATTGTCATGTTAAATGGACTATGAAGTACAAAGTGTTGTTTAGTGTTATCCAGGAGCATGTCATACTTGTCAAAATCACAGTATGTACTGAGGAATGATGCTCACAATGTATTGTGTCCCGTAACTGCAAAATTGAAGTTGGTGTCATTAATTGTTGTAGGGTATCCATGCAGGGTCGGCACAAGTGATGGCCCAAGAACATTGGGGTTAAAAAGTTTCACAATGTCTGAGCGAGAGAGGGAAAGTTAGACATTGAATAAGAGAAAGTGACAATAAGAAAGAATGAGAGAAACAGACAAAAGTGATGAAAGATTATGAGAGTGAAGGAAAGAGTGGTCAAAAATATTGCAACATTTCCAGAGTGATGTTAATTAAACATATTTACAATTTCAAGTTCAAATCTTACTTGCAAGAGTGATAACATCCTGATAGCCTCCATATCCTCCAATACTGCAGATCACACACACACACACACACACCATTATACTATTTTATTACTTTCATGTTTATGGCAGATTTACACGAAAGTGCCAACATTGTGTTTGTTACAACCACTTTAGAAAATAGATAAGGAAACTAAGTTTAGTCCTAAGACGGAACCTCAAAGAATAAGAACAAAGTACCATTTCAATTACAGTGCTATTTAATTAGATGAAAAACTTTGTAAAGTCAGAGAGAAGTCAGACAAACTATAAAACAAAATTACTACAATGAAAATGTTTTGTTTTTGTTCCTCTGTCTGGTTAGTGAAACCATAATCAGTCAAATAAACATTAAAGTTGATGAGTAACTATTCAACTGATAAGCTTTCACAGATATTCAACTATTATTGATAAGGTCATTATCTTTGTATTTTGTATGTGTGTTGGGGGTTGGGGATGGTGGCAGAGTGGGTGTGGTACCTCCATGAAACATGACGGTACTCAATTGGAATTTCCAAAACAGTAGAACCATTGGCACCTATGGCACTCTGACAGTATTTGAGAAACAAATAGAACAGAATAAAAAAAGTGTCCTTGATAACACAGTGAGTCATAACAAAACAAAAACTTAAAATGAACATTTTCAGAAATAATGTGCATTTATTTATCGAAGTAACACCAAAAAAATATGGAAAATGGTAAGACATGAGCGATATCATACAGTATATTATGTATACTTACAGTCAGTGAGTCTCCAAAAGCGGCGACAACTTTAATGTCTGCTGGTTTCACCCTCTCAACTGCGAAGTACATGACACATTACACCTTTAAAACCCCAAAGAAAAAATATATATATTGGGCCAAACAACCATCTGTTAATAATTGATGCAATTCAGTTTTTCCTGTTACCCCTATACCAGTATCTGTTAATGCAGGCTGCATGCAGTTTGAGGTCTAAACTTTGAATTTCGTAACTTTCTGCTTTCTGATCAGATAACAGCTTGCATCAAAGCACCTAATGTAGTTCAATATAAGTAACAGAGTCGAGGTCTTACCTGAGGTGGGGACTGTGGGGGATGGAGTCATGTCGGGGCAACGGAAAGGAGCATGCTGGAAACCCTGCGGTCGTATCTTTTCTGGATGTTCCTAAAAGAGAATAATTACACCAGAATATTTTATTCATATGATGATATACAATAGCAGTGAAACATTTTTGGCAGTGCATAAGACAATGAAACTGAAAAAGTGATTCCAGATTCATTTTTTAATACATCCATCATCCTGTATTTATGCTGTACTGAATTATATAATTTTGTAGTTTCACATTAAAGATCCTTATAATTTCTTAAATAGTTCAATTTGCAAATGGCATTGCAAAGAAATTTTGTTTATTTTTATTGCATTTTTTTTACTTTTATCCCCAATCCCCACAACTCTTTTTTATAAATGTACACTTTCATATTGTTTTTAATTGTTCTTATTTTGTATGGGAGCTGCTACACAAACCAAATGTATTATTATTAACAGATTGTTTGCTGTTACTTTAATTCAGTTTATTAAGACAGTAACAGCATCACAAAATTGTATAAAAAGTGAAGTGTCAAACCTTATGAAGCTCTTCTTGGCTATAATTCTTCAAGGCTTCATTATATTCATCCCACCAGTTTCCTTAAGAACACAAATAACTGATTTAATACAAACGCAAACATAGACAGAAAAAACCCCCATCAGATCAATAAATGGATGCATCAACAGACAGCCAGACTCATAAATTATATATGATGGAAAAAGGAAATGTCAAGAGAAGTTTATGCATAAAACACTATTCATCAGCACTTACCTTTAACACTGTAGCAGAGAAGAAACATAGTCATTGTAAAACTGAGGAACTTCATGGTTTAAGCATGGGGTGGTGGGGAAACAACCCAAAAAGCAAAGCATTAAATGTAAATGTTAATTTAGCTTCTGCTATGGTGATGAATAGTCTTAAAGCTGGTGGTTTGGAAGGCGTTGTGTTATCTTAATGCAAGCTCTGCATCCATTTTATATGTCAAAACCCTTCAATCTTTGCTCTTTCAAAGTCCTTCTTTTAATCTCTCCTGCCCCCTTCAATTTTTGCTGTTTATGCAATACATGCACCCCAAATTAATGATAATGTATGACCTAGAAGAAATTTGCGTTCCTCTGTCAGAGTTAAGCAAGATAATCAGAAAATGATTAAACTTTATTAGCATTTTACAGTCAAACAACTTAACAGAGTCTGATTGCACTGCATATTGATTAAAGGCCAGGCAACACCTTACAATAACCAAAATTAATAAACATTATTATATTATTAACAATATATAATGCTTAATACTGCATTAATGTACTGTACATTAACAAATTAGAAATATCATGAGACTTTTATTCATCTATGTTCATACGTACATGAACTATTGATGTGTTAAGCATTATATAATGTTTATTAATGACTTTGAACAAAAATGATAAGGTGTTACTAGAGCCAATTTCACCAGCCAGGCTTTAAAGTCATTAATAATTTCATAATCCCCCAGGTTACTCGGGTAACTATTGGACACTGTAAACAAGCCAAGGTAAAGCACATTCTCTTATCTCATTCGAATTGCATTCAAAAGATGACAGACAACTTAGTATTTCAATGTGCTCTTATTTATTCCCAAACATTTTGGAAAAATACATTCCACAAAACATTAAAAATAAATAAAATCTGTAGTTTTTATTTTCTTCAATTCTGTTTCAGAGAATTCTGTTGGCTTTCTGGTGGGGAGCAGTGATTGGAATGCTCTAGTTTCTAGTGCATTGTGGGAAGGGATTTGATGGCTAGTCTTCCAGCAGTATGTCCACCTCTTCCATGGGCACTCTCAGACGCAACTCCTTCTCAGTCATTAGGTCTAAAAACTCCTGCACACGCTCTGGAAACAGCCGCACTGCATCCATGTACAAACCCTGCGGATACACACAAACACACACAGACACTTCATATTATTCTGCTCAGTGTTGCTTGTTATTGTTAACAACAGTCTGACAATTATAGTTATATAGCGAGTTTTACACATTAAAACAGTTTTGCTCAGTGTAGTGTTAGTTACTAGTTACTTCTCGTATAACAGGTATTTTTTCATTTAAAAGGAATTTATAGAACAATAATTACAAGACTGCACCTGCAACGTTTGTAGAAGACAAGGTAGACCTTACCTTCACCCAGGGCACTTCCTGGAGAGCCTTGTAGAAGATTCCACTGCCCCTCTCAGCATTCCCTTCATGTACCTGTGAGAAATACACAGGGCATCAGTACACAATCCAGTGTATGTTTATTGCTGGGAATTTCTGACCATTTCTAAATTATGCATTGAGGTTTCAACTTTACCATGAAGTTCAGATACATTCTCCACAGTAAAGGACAGTGGGCCCCATGATCTGTTGACGTAGCAGCTTCAAAAAGACAGCGGATACGGTTGCTAAGGCCATTTTCCGGCAGGGTTGGGAGGGCTTCTCCAGGAAGACCAGACCTTTAGACAAAGAAATCAGATGTGATGTTAAGTAATGAAGTAAAAAAAAAAAAAAAAAAAAGATGTAAAGTAATACTACAGTAAACAATGTGGATTTAAAGAATTAAAGGAATAGTTCACCCAAAAATGAAAATTCTCTCATCATCTGCATAAAAGTAATCCATAAGACTCCAGTGGTTAAATCAATATCTTCAGAAGCGATATGATAGATGTGGGTGAGAAACAGATCACGAGAGGTGCATTCCAATCTGCAGGGTCACTACGTAGTGATCACTGCTCCCTACTCACTGAGCACGGGATATCTGTTGAAGTTCACTTCATTTGACAAAATTTGTTCATTTGGAATACCCTCCAACATCAAACACAGACGACGCTTGAGTCGTGCTGATCATGGGTGTCAAGATGACACAATATACTCATATAAGTACATATAAATGTACAATAAATAACCTTACATCTGTATACACTACCGGTCAAATGTTTTGAAACACTTGACCGAAATGTTTCCCATGATCTTAAAAATCTTTTGATCTGAAGGCGTATGCTTAAATGTTTGAAATTAGTTTTGTAGACAAAAATATAATTGTGCCACCATATACATTTATTTCATTATAAAACTAAAATTTAATAAAAAAAAATAAAAAAAATTTGATGAAATTGATGACTTGGACCAAATAATAAAGAAAAGCAGCCAATAAGTGCCCAGCATAGATGGGAACTCCTTCAATACTGTTTAAAAAGCATCCCAGGGTGATACTTCAAGAAGTTGGTTGAGAAAATGCCAAGAGTACATGTCTGCAAAATCTAGGCAAAGGGTGACTACTTTGAAGATGCTAAAATATAAAATAATTTAGATTTATTTTGGATTTTGTTTAGTCACAACATAATTCCCATAGTTCCATTTATGTTATTCCATAGTTTTAATGATTTTACTATTATACTAAAATATGAAAAAAAAATATATATATATATAATAAAGAATGAGTAAGTGTTTCAAAACTTTTGACCGGTAGTGTATATCAATTAATATAATACATCCACATGTATACTTATAAAATGTAGTTATTTATTTAAATTAATATATTTCTCCAGACTTGTAACCCTTAAGTTAAATGGCTGTTTCTGTTTAATATAAAAATTAAATATTATGTGGTTATTTTATAATATGTGTTTCTTCTTAACTGCTATATGACCCATTGTCATGATAATGGATGTCACGATCGCATCTCGTGCGCTTTGCACTCGCACACAACCGCATAGAAAGCACACAAGGTAAATTAAGCTTAATAAAAATGACAGCGACTCAAACTCCTTTTGTTTATATGATTTTAGCCACACTACATCAGTATTCTACTGGTTTGCAATGACTGATGGGTCAATTTCCCTCTACACTTCCTGTGAAGTGATGTATCAATGTTCAATTATTCCCTATGCCATTTGGAGTGCCCTTCCAACTGAACATAAATGCTCCCTTTGGATTGGAATCTCCCTTAAGATGGCTGAATATCGTGGGAAGTCCATTTCGGAGGACCCTAACGGTCGACTGGAATGCACCTTTTTACATTCTTTTTCTGGTGTTTTTGGTGATTCACATTCTTCATGCATATCACCCCCTACTGGGCAGGGAGAAGATTTTCAAGCAAAGAATTACTTAAATATTGATCTGTTTCTCACCCACACCTATCATATCACTTCTGAAAATATGGATTAAAACACTGGAGTCAATCTGGATTACTTCTATGATGCCTTTATGTGCATTTGGAGTGTCATGATTTTGGCACCCATTCACTTGCATTATATGGACCTACAGAGCTGAAATATTCTTCTAAAAATCTTCATTTGTGTTCTGCAGAAGAAAGAAAGTCATACACATCTGGGATGGCATTAAGGTGAGTAAATGATAAGAGAATTTTCATTTTTGGGTGAACTATCCCTTTAAGTAAAAGCAAAACTAAGAGACTAAGGACAAATATAACTTAAGGAAACAGAAAATGAAAAGGAAAGAACAGAAAAGCAAAGCAAAAAAAGGAAAAAAAAAAGAAGGCAAACAAACAAAGGGCAGGGTACAGGAAAGCGAATGAGGTCATTTCTCTCTCACCTCTGCACAGAGTCCAGTAGCTGTTTGAGTCTTTGCTCTGCAGTGACAGCAAACAGATATGGCACAACACTGTCAGTTTTCTTAGCCACACTGTGGAAAAACCTGCGGGCACGGCCTGCGCTGTGATATCGGTTCTCAGTTTGCACGTAGAGATGCCACAAGGGGGCGCTGGAGGGCAGTAATGTGAGGGCAGCATTAAGCGCCAGTCTCAGCCGGAAGAGAGGGAACACATTGGTGCTGGTGTGGTGGCGTAGCAGTGCTATGTGCTGGATGGCAACAGACTCCCAATCTGCAAAGGCATTGGATCTCCTTAGTGAGCCTTCAGTCACATCTGTCAATCTTTGCCTGGTTTGACTGTACACAGCATCAGCGGCATCTATCCCCATTGTCAGATATTGAAAAAGCCCAAAACATCCAACCAGGCTGGACGTTCTATGGAGTTTCTTCGAACCTGCACTCTGCTCAGGTAAAGAGCTCAACAGGGCCTGCTCATATGCCTTTCTGGCCTTCAGTATGGCCACTGGGTTGATCTGGCCCGAGAAAGGGGTGTAGGCTGCACCCTCTGCTAATTTAGTAAGAATATAAACAGCTGGGGAGGAAGTGGGGACAGTCCCAACCCTCAAGGTCTGCTCTACCTCTAACTGGGCATAGAGAAGGCAGAGGTTGCAGAGGGCAGGGTCATTGAGACCTCTGGACACGCCCATCCCCAGGGCGGTATCAAATACTTTGCGTGCCTCTTCCAAATTACCCAGAAGCCACTCCAGATGGGCGTACTCTCTCCATAGTGCCAGGCTGCCCCTGTTCTCTGGCTCCTTTAGCAGCCGTTTGGCCAGCCGTTTACTACGCTTCCCTTGAGACTTCAGACGCTTTTTATTATCACAGCATAAACATCTCAGCACCTACAACACAAAAAAGAATACAAACACAGAAGCAGTAAAAAAGACTGCAGACTGACATTAGTATGGAAGTAGTAGTATTTAAAGGTGAATCTTATAATGACTGTCAAGAAATGTCCAGGTCATATAAGAAGTTATTTTTTGCATAAAGAAAATAAAGCATATTTTTATAACAATTACACATTTTTGCATGGACATTATTTTCATGACAAACCACCCTTTCCCTAATTGTCAGTGGCCAGCTGTAATGCCAAAAATATAATTAACCAAAAAATAAAAAATAAAATCATTTTCATTACTGTACAGCAATTCCATATTATTTAAATGGTAACACTTTACAAAAAGGTTCCATTTGTTAACATTAGTTAACAACATTAGTTAACATGAACTAACAATAAACAATACTTTTTACAACATTTATTAATCTTCTTAGTTTATGTTAATTTCAACATATATTAACACATTTTTAAAATAAAAACATTGTTAGCTGTATTTGTTAACATTAGTTAATGCACTATGAACGAACATTAACAATGAACAATTGTATTTTTATTAACTAACATTAACAAAGATGAATAAATCCTGTAAAAAATATATTGTTAAAGGAATATTCCAGGTTCACTACAAGTTAAGCTCAATCGACAGCATTTGTGGCATAATACTGATTACTTGCCCCTCCTTTTCTTTAAAAAAAAAACAATTGAGGTTCCAATGAGGCACTTACAATGGAAGTGAATATGGGCCAATTTCTGGACGCTAAAATACTCACTATTTCATATGTATAGCCACAAAACAAACAGTATGCATGCAAACATGATTTTAGTGATAAAATCACTTACTAACCATTTCTGTGTAAAGTTATAACCAATTTTACAACTCCATTGCCACGACGATGTAATGTCAGCAATCCCTAAAACCTTAATACGACCGTAAAAATGACGATTTAAACAACTTTACAGCTACAAATAATAATAAAATTGGCCACATTCACTTCCATTGTTAGTGCCTCATTGTAACCTCGATTTTTTTTAAAAGGCGGAACGAGTCAAAATGAATTTTTGTGGTAATCAACATTTTGCCACAAATGCTGTCGATTGAGCTTAACTTGTATTGAACATGGGCTTCATATAGTGGTCGACTGATATATCAACGATATAAACTGGCCGATATTTTGACTTTTTTAATTATCTGCATCAACCGATAAATTTTCCCGTTTGGCCGATTTGTTTCTTGAGGGCGACGAAAATTGCCTGCTTGCATATGAAGTAGGGCTGGGCGATAGGACTATGTTATTGGATACCGATGATGTCTTGCAAAGATCCCGATAACGATTGCGACACTCACTGACAGACGATGATGGACAATATCGGGAAATGGCAAAACCATGGATCTGGGAAGTTGCCAAATATATTAAACAGTAGCCCAGGTTGTGATACTAGCACCCGCAAAATGCGACGAGGCTGCATCCAATTCGCAAGGTCCTCGTCCAAAAGTATTTCATGCACAGGTAATTTTGCTCATCTAACCGCAACAGGCGGGCGACCTGTAAGACGTCTCGGAGTGACACATTACAAGACATGCTGTGAAACACGTGCTTGAAGAAACACACGTTATTATATTTTTAAGAACAGACAAAAGAAATGCCCGTGTCTGATTCGCTGTTTGTTCAGAGGCATGCAGCGCAAGCCTGTCTTGTGGAACAAGTGCATGTAAAGAGTTTTCACACGTTTCATTTGTCTGAAAACTGTTTGCAAGTATAATGTCATCTATGAGAATGCTGCAAATTATCTCTGATCACCTCAGGAGGTGCTGTGAGTTTATTTCCACACGGTTAGCATGCATTGTTAACGCAACTCTGTAGGTTCAGTAATATATATCTTTGTATTAAAGAAACAAAGACGAAAGTAATTAAATAAAATAATACAAGACACGTTCACCTTGAACCTAAAATTGAGTTCTATTTTATTTTCTTTAGGCAGCATTAACTGTATTACCAAAACGCAATACAAACACAAATTTGATAAGAACACATATTTGATTTGACAGCATTATTTGGGAACACAAGGGAATTTATAGGCTTATTTATTCTGATTATTATTGTCTTTACATTTATAACTGTCTTTAGTTCTTAATTTGTAGGCTATTAGTAATTTTCCACCTGGTGTCCTAGACGGATACTTGCGTGATGGCAAATGGTGCTGTTGGAGACGGTAAATGTTTAAATAAGGTGGTTAAATAAGATTTTTTGATCACTTCGTTATTTTATTGCTTTTTTCATTTAAAAGTGCATTTTGAATTTAGAAATGTCTTTTGTTTATGTTTTTCAATAAATTGATTACATTTTTAAAGCCAAATCAATAAAGCAAAAAAAAAAAAAAATCATGAGCCTCGGTGTTGAATATGTAATTGCATATCGCAATATTTTTTAAGCCGATTATCGATAAAATTATTTTTACATATCGCTCAGCCCTAATGAGAAGCGACTGAGACATGTAAACGATCAGTCAAGGTTTGTTTTGTTGTTACGTGCCATCGTGTTACTACAATAATAAACCGGTGTGCAACACAGTGTCATTTAAATGGTCCACATACACTATATTGCCAAAAGTATTCGCTCACCCATCCAAATAATTGAATTCAGGTGTTCCAATCACTTCCATGGCCACAGGTGTATAAAATGAAGCACCTAGGCATGCAGACTGCTTCTACAAACATTTGTGAAAGAATGGGCCGCTCTCAGGAGCTCAGTGAATTCCAGCGTGGTACTGTGATAGGATGCCACCTGTGTAACAAGTCCAGTCGTGAAATTTCCACGCTACTAAATATTCCACAGTCAACTGTCAATGGTATTATAACAAAGTGGAAGAGATTGGGAATGACAGCAACTCAACCACGAAGTGGTAGGCCACGTAAAATGACAGAGAGGGGTCAGCAGATGCCGAGGCGCATAGTGCACAGAGGTCGCCAACTTTCTGCAGAGTCAATCGCTACAGACCTCCAAAGTTCATGTGGCCTTCAGATTAGCTCAAGAACAGTGCGTAGAGAGCTTCATGGAATGAGTTTCCATGGCCGAGCAGCTGCATCCAAGCCATACATCACCAAGTGCAATGCAAAGCGTCGGATGCAGTGGTGTAAAGCACGCCGCCACTGGACTCTAGAGCAGTGGAGACACGTTCTCTGGAGTGACGAATCACCCTTCTCCATCTGGCAATCTGATGGACGAGTCTGGGTTTGGCGGTTGCCAGGAGAACGGTACTTGTCTGACTGCATTGTGCCAACTGTGAAGTTTGGTGGAGGGGGGATTATGGTGTGGGGTTGTTTTTCAGGAGCTAGGCTTGGCCCTTTAGTTCCAGTGAAAGGAAATCTGAATGCTTCAGCATACCAAGAGATTTTGGACAATTCCATGCTCCCAACTTTGTGGGAACAGTTTGGGGATGGCCCCTTCCTGTTCCAACATGACTGCACACCAGTGCACAAAGCAAGGTCCATAAAGACATGGATGAGCGAGTTTGGTGTGGAAGAACTTGACTGGCCTGCACAGAGTCCTGACCTCAACCCGATAGAGCACCTTTGGGATGAATTAGAGCGAAGACTGCGAGCCAGGCCTTCTCGTCCAACATCAGTGTCTGACCTAACAAATGCGCTTCTGGAAGAATGGTCAAAAATTCCCATAAACACACTCCTAAACCTTGTGGAAAATCTTCCCAGAAGAGTTGAAGCTGTTATAGCTGCAAAGGGTGGGCCGACGTCATATTAAACCCTATGGATTAAGAATGGGATGTCACTTAAGTTCATATGTGTCTAAAGGCAGATGAGCGAATACTTTTGGCAATATAGTGTATCAGAGCCGCGGCAGACTTGTTTGAGCTCATAATGTTTAAGTGCTCCACTGTTTCATTCTCCTTCTCTCTCCTCAACAGTTCCCTTAACTTTTAACTTTCTTTTCTAATGATAAAAAGGCAAATATCAATAAAACTAATATCATATTCCGTCTGCAAATATGCGCGTATCTTGTTTAAACGGATGTAATTCACCAACCTCACGAAAATCCAGCGTTTTCTTCCCGTTGAGCGCTCATCTAATATCTTCCTCTGAAGCGTGTATTGTATCAGCCAGAAACAAAACTTCTGAATCAGGATTGAAAGTGCCTCTGATTCACAAATCATGACGGTCACTTTGTGACAATCCAAGCAGGCAATCCAGGCCGTTTAAACTGTCAGTAGATTGCTGCTTGTGCTGGATCCGCACGAGCGCTTGAATGCAACTTCAAGGTAAAAGCACTTCACGTGTGCTATAAGTAAATGTCTTATTCACTATGCACTGTATGTATAGTTTAATTCTGTATTTTTTTAATAAATGCAATTGCTAATGTAGCCATGCCATCCATGGTTGCTGGACTACTGTGTGTACTGTTGTTTCCTTTTTCCTAATACAGGTGCATCTCAATAAATTATAATGTCGTGGAAAAGTTCATTTATTTCAGTAATTCAACTCAAATTGTAAAACTCGTGTATTAAATAAATTAAATGCACACAGACTGAAGTAGTTTAAGTCTTTGGTTCTTTTAATTGTGATGATTTTGGCTCACATTTAACTAAAACCCACCAATTCACTATCTCAAAAAATTAGAATACATCATAAGACAAATAAAAAAAAACATTTTTAGTGAATTGTTGGCCTTCTGGAAAGTATGTTCATTTACTGTATATGTACTCAATACTTGGTAGGGGCTCCTTTTGCTTTAATTACTGCCTCAATTCGGCGTGGCATGCAGGTGATCAGTTTGTGGCACTGCTGAGGTGGTATGGAAGCCCAGGTTTCTTTGACAGTGGCCTTCAGCTCATCTGCATTTTTTGGTCATTGGTTCTCATTTTCCTCTTGACAATACCCCATAGATTCTCTATGGGGTTCAGGTCTGGTGAGTTTGCTGGCCAGTCAAGCACACCAACACCATGGTCATTTAACCAACTTTTGGTGTTTTTGGCAGTGTGGGCAGGTGCCAAATCCTGCTGGAAAATGAAATCAGCATCTTTAAAAAGCTGGTCAGCAGAAGGAAGCATGAAGTGCTCCAAAATTTCTTGGTAAACGGGTGCAGTGACTTTGGTTTTCAAAAAACACAATGGACCAACACCAGCAGATGACATTGCACCCCAAATCATCACAGACTGTGGAAACTTAACACTGGACTTCAAGCAACTTGGGCTATGAGCTTCTCCACCCTTCCTCCAGACTCTAGGACCTTGGTTTCCAAATGAAATACAAAACTTGCTCTCATCTGAAAAGAGGACTTAGGACCACTGGGCAACAGTCCAGTTCTTCTTCTCCTTAGCCCAGGTAAGACGCCTCTGATGTTGTCTGTGGTTCAGGAGTGGCTTAACAAGAGGAATACGACAACTGTAGCCAAATTCCTTGACATGTCTGTGTGTGGTGGCTCTTGATGCCTTGACCCCAGCCTCAGTCCATTCCTTGTGAAGTTCACCCAAATTCTTGAATCGATTTTGCTTGACAATCGAAAGGCTGCGGTTCTCTTGGTTGGTTGTGCATCTTTTTCTTCCACACTTTTTCCTTCCACTCAACTTTCTGTTAACATGCTTGGATACAGCACTCTGTGAACAGCCAGCTTCTTTGGCAATGAATGTTTGTGGCTTACCCTCCTTGTGAAGGGTGTCAATGATTGTCTTCTGGACAACTGTCAGATCAGCAGTCTTCCCCATGATTGTGTAGCCTAGTGAACCAAACTGAGAGACCATTTTGAAGGCTCAGGAAACCTTTGCAGGTGTTTTGGGTTGATTAGCTGATTGGCATGTCAACATATTCTAATTTTTTGAGATAGTGAATTGGTGGGTTTTTGTTAAATGTGAGCCAAAATCATCACAATTAAAAGAACCAAAGACTTAAACTACTTCAGTCTGTGTGCATTGAATTTATTTAATACACGAGTTTCACAATTTGAGTTGAATTACTGAAATAAATGAACTTTTCCACGACATTCTAATTTATTGAGATGTACCTGTATATGAACAATTTCTTCATGTGCAAATTACAAAAATTTGATGACTAAACAGAAATCAAAAGAAACTGCTATCTACCATTTAAAATACAACATAATTTCTAACTAATATTTTATTTTTTAGCCATTTTATGTTTAATGTTATTTACTATATTAAATTGTGTGACATATCAGCATTGTATCAGCCTATCGGCCACCGTGCTCTCTGGATATCGGCAACAGCATTGGCCATTAAAAAAAATCCATATCTGTCGACCACTAGCTTCATAACTGTGCTAAAAAATGACACAATGTAAAAAATCTTTTCTTCACTTCATTCAATATATATATTTAGTGGTGAAATTTGTCCTGGACATTTTTTTGTGAAATTAACCCTAATTGTACAGGAAATCAAGAAATATAAATGAACACAGAAAAAAGTTCCCTTTGTCAAACAGACCTTGAGTTTCTCATACTGCAGCCAGCAGAGTGCAATGACAGCTCGATCCTGCACTGAGACGAGTGGGAGAATTTGCTCCAGAACATTCCGCAGAAACTCCTCACCTGCCTTACACAACCCTGCCTGCTTCCTGCGGTCACTCAGAAACGTCATATGACCCACTGCACAGATCCCAGCCGTCGGGAGGTCATAAGAGGTCAGAGGTCGCTCTGGGTCAGGGCCTTCTTCAAGGAAGGAGAGATTGTCCAGTAGCAAGTTTGAGGTGGAAGGTGTAGAGAACCTGCAAGAAGGTCCAGGCAGACCCAGGAACTGCAGGAATGACAGGATCAACTGCAGCTGAAGATCTGGCCCGTCAACACGGATCATAGATGGGCTGATGTCATCAAATAAAACCTGCACAGACAGAGACAGACCTTAGTTCAGTTTAAAAGTGCTCATCTTGCACTCATCAGCTGGCCCACACAGAATTTGTACCCACAGATTTCTGCACAATTAAAATGCCTGTCATTCATGAAAATTTTATGTTGTCAACAGATTTTATCTACATTTAGCAGACAGATTTATCCAAAGCAGCTTACAGTGCATTCAAGTTATACATTTTATGGACTGTATGTACAGTCAGATATTTACATACACCTTAGCCAAATACATTTAAACTCAATTTTTCACAATTCTTGACATTTAATCGTAGAAAACATTCCCTGTCTTAGGTCAGTTAGGATCACTACTTTATTTTAAGAATGTGAAATGTCAGAATAATAGTAGAGAGAATGATTTATTTCAGCTTTTATTTCTTTCATCACATTCACAGTGGGTCAGAAGTTTACATACACTTTGTTAGTATTTGGTAGCATTGCCTTTAAATTGTTTAACTTGGGTCAAATGTTTTGGGTAGCCTTCCACAAGCTTCTCATAATAAGTTACTGGAATTTTGGCCCATTCCTCCAGACAGAACTGGTGTAACTGAGGTTTGTAGGCCTCCTTGCTCGCACACACTTTTTCAGTTGGATTAAGGTCAGGGCTTTCCAATACCTTCACTTTGTTGTCCTTAAGCCATTTTGCCACAACTTTGGAGGTATGCTTGGGGTCATTATCCATTTGGAAGACCCATTTGTGACTGAGCTTTAACTCCCTGGCTGATGTCTTGAGATGTTGCATCAATATATTCACATAATTTTCCTTCCTCATGATGCCATCTATTTTGTGAAGTGCACCAGTCCTTCCTGAAGCAAAGCACCCCCACAACATAATGCTGCCATCCTCATGCTTCACGGTTGGAATGGTGCTCTTCGGCTTGCAAGCCTCACCCTTTTTCCTCCAAACATAACGATGGTCATTATGGCCATTTTGTTTCATCAGACCAGAGGACATTTCTCCAAAAAGTAAGATCTTTGTCGCCATGTGAACTTACAAACTGTAGTCTAGCTTTTATGGTGGTTTTAGAGCAGTGGCTTCTTCCTTGCTTAGCAGCCTTTCAGGTTATGTTGATGTAGGACTCGTTTTATTGTGGATATAGATACTTGTCTACCTGTTTCCTCCAGCATCTTCACAAGGTCCTATGCTGTTGTTCTGGGATTGATTTGCACTTTTCGCACCAAACAATGTTAATCACTAGGAGACAGAATGCGTCTCCTTCCTGAGCGGTTTGATGGCTGCATGGTCCCATGGTGTTTATACTTGCGTACTATTGTTTGTACAGATAAACGTGGTACCTTCAGGTGTTTGGAAATTGCTCCCAAGGATGAACCAGACGTGTGAAGGTCCAAAAATTATTTTTTGAGGTCTTGACTGATTTCTTTTGATTCTCCCATGATGTCAAGCAAAGAGGCACTGAGTTTGAAGGTAGGCCTTTAAATACATCCACAGGTACACCTCCAATTCAGTACACCTCCTATCAGAAGCTAATTGGCTAATTTTCTAAAGGCTTGAAATCATTTTCTGGAATTATCCAAGTTGCTTAAAGGCACAGTTAACTTAGTGTATGTAAGTTTCTGACCCACTGGAATTGTGATATAGTCAATTAAAAGTAAAACAATCTGTCTAAACAATTGTTGGAACAATTACTCGTGTCATGCACAAAGTAGATGTCCTAAACGACTTGCCAAAACTATAGTTAGCTAATATTAAATCTGTGGAGTGGTTAAAAAATGAGTTTTAATGACTTCAACCTAAGTGTATGTAAATTTCTGACTTCAACTGTATATGCATTTTATATGCGTGTTCCCTGGGAATCGAACCCATGACCTTGGTCTACCGTAGCTACAGCTCAACAACAACAAACACCTTACCTGCCTGTCTGGGTCCTCGCAGTCCTCTTCTGATTGGCCCTTGGTTTTATCTGGTCTCCATGGCAACCAGTGGTTTGCCTCACGTGACGCCTCCACATCTAGCCAGATCTTCCACTTGGGCCAGGTCTTGTCTTTGATCTCAGAGTCCTCCTGTTCTTCATCATCGTCATCATCTGTGGCAGGTTTTACAGAGTTCACAGTAATGTTAGCTCTCAGATTCAGTAAAAACCTTCATGTAGGGAGAGTGATGGAAGTTTTTGATGTATGGTACTAGGTGTAAGTCCTGAAAAAATTGTGTTTGCTGTTATTGGATGACTGTCTGAATCTGTTTTGAAGGTTTTTTGGTAGCGCTTTACAATAAGGTTCAATTAGTTAACATTAGTTTTTGCATTAAATATCATGAACTAATAATGAACAATATACTTTTACAGCATTTATTAATCTTTGTTAATGTTAGCTAACAAAAATACAATTAATTGTTAGATCACGTTAGTTCATAGTGCATTAACTAATGTTAATAAATATAACTGTTTATTTAAAAAAATGTATTAGTTAACACCGATCAGCCACAACATTAAAACCACTTGCCTAATATTGTGTAGGTCCCTTCGTGCTGCCAAAACAGCACCAACCTGCATCTCAGAATAGCATTCTGAGATGCTATTGTTCTCACCACAATTGCACAGAGCAGTTATCTGAGTTACCGTAGACTTTGTCAGTTCGAACCAGTCTGGCCATTTTCCATTGACTCTCTCATCAACAAGGCGTTTCCATCCGCAGAACTGCCGCTCACTGGATGTTTTTTGTTTTTGGCACTATTCGAAGTAAATTCTAGAAACTGTTGTGCATGAAAATCCCAGGAGATCAGCAGTTACAGAAATATTCAAACCAGCCAGTCTGGCACCAACAATCATGCCATGGTCCAAACCAATGAGATAGAAATTTCCCCATTCTGATGGGTGATGTGAACATTAACTGAAGTTTCTGACCAATATATGCATGATTTTATGCACTGCAGCCACAAGACTGGCTGATTAGACAACTGCATGGATGATTATTGGTGCCAGATGGCTGGTTTGAGTATTTCTGTAACTGGCTGCTGATCTCCTGGGATTTTTACACACAACAGTGTCTAGAATTTACTCCGAATGGTGCCAAAAACAAAAAACATCCAGTGAGGGGCAGTTCTGTAGATGGAAATGCCTTGTTGATGAGAGAGGTCAACAGAGAATGGCCAGACTGGTCTGACTGTAAAGTGCTACCATTTTTTTTCTTTAATCCATGACATGACAAGCATTCCTTGTAACCCATGCACATGTAAATTTGTAGGAGTAGGAAAAGGTATGAAAAAAGCCAATCAACAACATACTTTTGTACCCATTGCACAAACAAGCTAGAGTAGACACTAGTGCATTCCAGCATCTACAGATGATGCGTGTGCGTGTGTGTGTGTGTGTGTGTGTGTGTATGGTTTGAGCACCTGGCTCAGGAGGAACCACCCATCCTCCTCTCTCTTGCTGTAGCATCCAAGCCCTCCAACCCCGTGCCCCCCTTTCCCCGATCCTGGGTTCTCCACTGTCCCAAAACGGCTCAAAGAATTCCACCTAAACACACAAACAAATATAAAGGTACTTCTATGTCCTTGAATCCCCTAGAACACTGAACAGGTTGTAACACAACAGCATGCTATACAGTCAAGGCAGAGATAAAGCAAAGGCACAATCCATTTATAGAGGCAGTTGCAGCCGTTGGTTCTGTAAAGTGAGTACTTAGCTGAATGGTCAAGTCTCATTTAATTTGAAGTGAACACTCAACAATTAACTGAGTGCCAAAACTACTTCACACTCGAGCACTGAACCCAACCAGCACTGAGCACCAATCACACCAAGAGAGTGGGAACAACCAGCCAATCAAATGCTGACTGGATGACTAATGCAGCAGTGATGAGGCACTCTGTAGGGGTCGAGGACTGAGATGTATTAGTAATAGCACAGGCAACTTTAGAAAACAAATTCAATGAAATTCAAAGACTAAAGTGGCCAACAAAACAAGCTTCCAAATGTATCAAAGTTCATGTTGAACTTGTCTTGGACAGAGAGCATTCGGACTCTCTAGGCCTTACTCAGTAGAATATGTATGTAGCTGTCGACGGGACAGATATTTTTGCTGTTGAAAAAAAGTTTGTTTTAAAAAGCAATAGTGCATGTGATTATGCCTCTTCAGCAGCTCCTCTGATCAAAAAGAAAACAGACAGAGGGTAGAGCAAACAAAGTTTCACATGTACAAATATTCACACACATCTCATGAAACTTGAGTTAAATGAATCGAACTCCAATTGTACAAACAGTACAATGTATATATTGTTCTATATACATTTTAAAAGGTATTATATTTTTACAGTATATTCCATGTTTATGCTTTAATGGCATCATGTGGAAACACAGAGTTAGAATTTCATTGTACAGTGTAAGCTATTTTTCTGTATACAGTACATGAAACAATGACATTATATAATTATTTTTATGCTTTACAGCATCTACATATTAAAGAAGTGTCAGCACGTGCTCTCAAGAGTGTATGGGGGTACCTGTTGTCTGGTAGGCAGGTCTTTCACACTGTCTGGCTTGAAAAAAGTAAAGTCCAGTAGGGCTTTGAAGAGACACACTGCTTTCTCAGTGTGACCAGCCTGCCGCAGAAAATGGCACTGCTGAAGAAAGATCTCTGCCAGAAGAGAGAGCACACACTTCCTGTTAGTGTTTCACTGTAATTCTGATTGACAGATCCGATCGATTTCTTACACAATATGGAGTTCATGCATTTCCTCCATCAGTATAAAATGCCAACTTGTATACATCGATCAGCCACAACATTAAAACCACCTGCTTAATTATTGTGTAGGTCCCCATCATGCTGCCAAAACAGCACCAACCTGCATCTCAGAATAGCATTCTGAGATGCTATTCTTCTCACCACAATTGTACAGAGTAGTTATCTGAGTTACCGTAGACTTTGTTAGTTCCAACCAGTCTGGCCACTCTCTGCTGACCTCTCTCATCAACAAGGAGTTTCCATCCATAGAACTGCCCCTTACTAGATTTTTTGTTGTTGTTTTTTTGGCACTATTCTGAGAAATTCTAGAGACTGTTGTGTGTGAAAATCCCAGGAGATCAGCAGGAAACCAGCCCGTCTGGCATCAACAATCATGCCACGGTCCAAATCACTGATTTTTTCCCCCATTCTGATGGTTGATATGAACATTAACTGAAGCTCCTGACCCATATCTGAATGATTTTATGCACTGCATTGCTGCCACACAACTGGATGATTAGATAATCGCGTGGATGATTGTTGGTGCCAGATTGGCTGGTTTGAGTATTTCTGTAACTGCTGATCTCCTGTGATTTTCACACACAACAGTCTCTAAAATTTACTCCGAATGGTGCCAAAAAACATCCAGTAAGGGGCAGTTCTGCAGATGGAAACGCCTTGTTAATGAGAGAGGTCAACAGAGAATGGCCAGACTGGTTCGAACTGACTAAGTCTACGGTAACTCAGATAACCGCTCTGTACAATTGTGGTGAGAAGAGTAGCATCTTAGAATGCTATTCTGTGATGTGGGTTGGTGCTGTTTTGGCGGCACGAGAGGGACCTACACAATATTAGGCAGATGGTTTTGATGTTGTGGCTGATCAGTGTATACAACTTAAACACGATGCTAACATACAATGACTTTGATACTGCACTGCCACCTCTGAGCACAAGAGGGCAGCACAGAGTCAGAGAGCCACTATCTTCAAGGAATAGACTTTATTCAAGCTAGTGACATCTTTGATTTTTAATGGGAATGAAAACGAGGCTGTGAGGGGTTCAATGGGCTGCACTGCAGTTTAAAGTGTTTTTGGATTGTTCTGTGGACAAAACATTGATAAAATATCTATCCAAGAACATTCAGTATACAAAGAACTCCAGACAACTTGAGTTGTGGAAAATCAGATGTGATCTAAGAACTTTATATAGCTGTACACCATTCATGCCACCGAAGAGATGTTAAGTCTATCCTTCACAGCCTCGTTGTCTTTATCATTAAAAATCAAAGACGGCACTAGTGTAAATAAGGTGTATTGTTCGTTCAAAGTGAAAATCCTGTCAATATTTACTTAGCCTAATGTCTTTCCAAACCTGTTTGACTTTCTATTTTCTGTAAAAGATTTCCCCTCTACCAAAGCTCTCGAATTTGATTCACTTCTGCATATTCAAATTTGCTGTGGCATGATACTATACGTTCAGAATCACTGACGTCAAACCTGGTTTCAGAAAACTGGAACATAGTGAATGAGTCGTATCAACTTTTGCTTTTTTTTTTAGTTAAACAGCCCTTGGGTACTATATGTTTTCATTGTATGGCAAAGAGCTGCGTCAATATTCTGCTAAACTTAAGAAATAAAGAAGAAATAGAGAAATAAAGTCATACAGGTTCGGAATGACATGACAGTGAGTAAATTATGACAAAATGCTAATTTTCAGTTGTACTAACTCTTTTTGTGGAGCCCCTTGAAGGACAGGGAGGAAATTTATTTTCTGAAATTGTTTTGCATTCCCTTGCAATTATTTTGGGTCCTCTAGCAAAAGCGTAAATGAAAATTAACCTTGGTTTTACTATAGTAACCATATTTCTAAGATGATATTTAAGATGATATAAAACCATAGTAATAATACAGAAAAACAAAAACTGTGGTGATAAAAACATAATTATTCTGCAAAAAACAAACAAAAAATCATGGTTACTACAGTTTTACTACTGTAACACCATGGTTAATTTAAGCTACAAGTATAATGTTTTTTAAACTTATGGTTTCCTCCAAATTAATGCCCCTACAAAAGTTTTAACCATGGTTTCACTATAGTAAAACTGCAGTAAGCATGACTAGTAACCATGGTTTTACCAAAAATTAACCATGGTGTTACTGTATAGTATGTTTTTTGTAGTCATTATAATTTTTATTACCATAGTTCTGGTTTTCCTGCATTAATAGACTACTATGTTTATACAATGAATATCATGGTTAAAATATGGTTACTGTAGTAAAACCATGGTAAATGTTTGTGTTACTATGATGAATACAGTAGCATAACTATGGTTACCATAGTAAAACTATTACATTTCATAAGGGATAGATAGAGCCATTGGGAGGGTACACAAATCTTTTTGTGAGGGAACAAACTATTGCGAGGGAATGCAAAACTATTTCAGAAAATAAATTCCTTCCCTGTCCTCTAAGAGGCTCCATACCCTTTCAACACAAGCCTTTCAGAACTATAGATCTCAATTTCACAATCTGGTCCAATCGGTGTAAAAATCACTGCATGTTTTGAGTGTAAATTTTAGCTCCGTTTAGCAAATGTGGGCCCAGGGAGTGCTGATCTAAACACAGACATGCTGAACACAGAACCAATCTACAGAGGTTATTGTTTAATTAGGCTAATTGAGAAGTCACTAAAGAGTACAGAACAGAATGAGGCCTGGCTCAAAATCTGACCGTTAACACACGTTCTGGAGTCACAGAGATTTTATTGCCTGCTAAGGATTCTATTTCAGCGAATCCTTGTGCGGGGAAGTCCAGAACAGTAATGTTTGTGTTCTACCCTGTTTGTCAGAGTCACTGACTCTCCCTAAATACAGACTCACACAATACACACTCTAAACTAGCTGACAAACAACATGCCAATTCACAAAAACACTACATCACCAGCTTTTACTGCTGCCTGCCAGTCGATCCCTGGCACGCACACATACTCGCACGCACGCAAACGCGCACACACACACACGACAGAGAGCCACTCCAAAATACACACACCAATTCTACATGAGCTGCTTAACTCTACAAATATTTATCCATGTAATCAAAATGCCTTTACAGTTTTAGCACAACTGCTGTTACAGCAACATGAGGGGGAGGGAAAACAATTAAGCACAAAGTACGACATGAAATAAAAATTGGAGCTTTGTGGCCTTAACATCGATTAACATTGAAGCCACCTAGGGCTGTCACGATTATGAAATTTGGCTGACAATTAATTGTCAAACAAATAATTGTGATTATGACGATTCATTGTCTGTTTTAGGCCTATGGCGATTATTGTCATCCATAAATAAATTGTCATATTTAACTTCAAATATATCCATCATATAATAAAATAGGAATATATGATTTCCTTTTAAGGCTTTAAAAACGTATGAATATTTTGAAAATTTATGTTTTAAATATAAAAATATTTCTTAGTACTTAAAATATGTCTCTGTTTTTGGCCAACTTTACTTTTGGTCAATTTTACATTTTCACTGCTGTTTTTGGAACTCCTGTATTTTATATTTAAGCAATATCACACGAGCAAGAGTGCGATATGGCCCTACATCAGCACTGCTGTGATTCGGCCGCAGGCAGAGTGTTGTAGGTAATCACAGCAGTGTTGATTTAGGGCCATATAGCACAATCGCGAGTGTGATATTGCTTATATAAAACAGTTCAATGAACAAGTAAATAAAAAAAAAAAAAATTAGGAAAAACGGAGTACGATAAAAAAAAAATAAATAAAAAAAAACGCATTTGTGCATGGAATTACTTTCTTACGCGATGGATCAGAGTCTGCCATATATATCCTCACCAATGTGGGAACTTCGGTAAGAGGTAAGTACCTTGTTTGTGTAATTAATCAGTTTGTCGTGTCTCTCAGCTGTGATGAGCCTTAATGCTGAAGTTGTTAGTTTAAAGCTGTTTAAAGCTATTTCCCAGCTTTAGTATTGTAGTAGTTATCCAAGAAATCACGGAGTGCCGATGAATGAAAATACTGACAGACAGACTGACAGACTGCCGCTGACTAAATGCACATTACCTCAGCCGGCTCATTTACACACAAATATGGCTTTTTGTCGCCACCTGCTGGCTAAAATCTGCGAAATCACAAACTTTATATGTAAAGAGTCACATCTAGCTTTTATACATCTGCACTGTGTTCGAGTGCTGATGTTCTGAGACATCAGTGCTCATGGAACGTTTCTCGTCCAATCAGATTTGAGGACTGGAACTAACTGTTGTATATATTAAAAACATTAAATTTTTTATTATATTATGCAATAGTAAAAAATACCTGTCCTAATTTCTTCACTTTCACACATTATTTTAATACTCTTTGATTAAACCCACAAGCCCTTATATCTCATGAAGCAAAACATTTGAGATTTCATTTCATAATTTTATCATTCCACAGAAAGTGAAAGTGCGCGTCTCCTCCTCTGTGTCACCGCGTGTCATTAATGCTGCATGTATGAACTCACAATGACCAGAAACATTTGCCATTACATGATCGTTTAAAGTCAAGCTGCAGTGCTTCACGTTCACTATCAGTTTATATTAGCATGTTTATATTTTTCGCGGAAATTTGCCGCAAGCCTCTGCTGACCGTGCGTGCATCAGAGCACTTGAGAAGTGGTTCATGCTCTCTTCAGGTCAGGAGCTGATCTGGTTGACATCAGCGGTGTGGGTCAGTGACACCTGGAGTTCAACTGAATGACACACAAACGTGCCATCATTTAGCCTTTATATTCATTTAAAATGACCTTATTTGAGCATTAAAATGTGATTAGAATTTGAAATGCACAATAATCATGGTAATTTCAAATAACCGCCATCAGAAGATTATATAATGATTGCGAGAGGCCAAAAGGCACCTATATGCATTTAGAATTTACAGTCAAACTCTTCCAGGTAAATGGACCAAAAATATTAATGACTCATCTTGCACTACACAGATTTTTGTCCAATCAAATGCTCTCTAGACTGAGAATGTCCCCCTCCCTAATACTATCTGCCTCTGCAAATCAAATCATTGTTCATGGCTGTAATGTAACTAAAGCCTGTTAGCTATAAAGTTAAAAAAAAGAAAAGAAAAAGGGATGAGTCCTTCGATATGTCCCACACAAACTTCCTGTTTCAATAGGAAATACGTCAACACAAGAAAGAAAACTGCATTCATCAAGTGATTTCATGGGATCTTTAAATATCTTAATAGCACCTACCACAGTCAATATGAACATCCACAAAGTCTAAATATGCTAAACACATGGTAAATATTTGGTGCGTACATTCAACAAGTATAAAACATAATTTTACCCAAAATGTCTTCCTTTGTGCCTGGCAGTGGCGGGTGAGACACCATACTGCCATCCTGAACTGCACTGAGCGTGCTCAGACACTTTCCGAACACACTGTTGACCTTTGACACTGAGAAAGTGCTGAAATTACTCTGTGTGAAGAGGAGATATTTCTTCCATAAGGGGGCGCTGTTTGGGTGTACGAACACTAGTTTCTTCCACTCTTTCAGCAGGACTGCAGGCTCCCAAAGTTCTTTGCACAGGCGGAGTTTCTCTAGTTTCAGGTCCACGTTGCCAGGGTTGCTCTCCACTGCCTTGTCCACAATGGACAACTTCTTCTCCAGCACAGCACGAAGAGACATCTTTCTCAGGTCACCGTCGCTGTCTTTGGCTGCAGAGAAAGACCCGGAACCAAAAGCCAGCTCATCCTGATCAGAAAGAAAGAGTAAGAAGCAGGATGTTACAGAAAGGAAACAATAAATCATGTACAATCTTTGTAGACCAACCTTCAACTAACGAGGGCTTTCAACAACCAAGAGAGCTGAATTGCACTAATTGAAAAATAACCACATTGCATTAACAGTGCTTGCATTTTTGGGGGATGCAATTTTGTATGCATATATATTTAAGCTGTGAATATTTTAATTGAAAACATTTCACACAAAATTTCATAATTAAAAATTCAGTGATAAATACTGACTTCCAAAGTTCCAAAATATTCGGGGGGGTTTTCTTCAGTGTTCAACAGGTAATATTCGGTCCATTATATTTCGCTTTGTAAATACGCCTCTAAAATTTCAGTGGTTAAAATTCAAACTTGTACATCCTGGCATTGCAGGAAAAGCAGTAGAGTGCCAATGCACAACCTTCGCTTGCTGATACTAGGCTTCACCAATAGGTGGTGCAATTGAATAACAAAAATTTAAATTAACAAATTAAATAATTAAAAAAAAAAAAAAAAAAAAACGTAATATTTTGGATCTGAACTTTGGAAGGTTATTTAATTTTTAATGATGACATTTTGTGCAAATGTTTTCAATTGTAATATTCACAGCTTAAATATACAACCATATCCCATATCCCCAAACAATGCAAGCACTGTTAATGCAATGCGTTTATTTTTCATTTAGTGCAATTTCATTTACAATTTCTTTTTTGTCATAGTTTCAGTCTTTTGACGAAAATGTCCTCTAAAATTAGTCAATATTTTTTACGATGGCATATAATTTGTCAACGAAAATAATATTTTTTTAGTTGATGATAATGTGCAAAATGACAAATGTGGTTCAATCTGTAACCGACCACACTTTCATCAAATATTAAAACATTTATTAAAAACATTCTAAACATGTTCTTTTGTGATTAACATTTTTATTGATTCATCTATTAAATAAAGTACAGCAAAACATATACATACAGAATCAATATTTAACCCTCAGAATCCTGGCCCACACTCCCTCCTCCAATGCCACTCCCATAATCTCTTAAGAGAAGTTGAAGTTCCATCCCCCAGACTCTGAATTAGCAGGGAGTAATACACTGTATATTACTCAGTGTATCAGTAAATTCAGCAGCAAATCTACTCTTGTAACCAACTCAGAACATTTTGTTTTAATCGCCGCAATTGATCAATGTATTACAGTGAGATCCTCCAAGTCAGCAACAACCTTCGTCAGCATCACCGACATGTTGGACAGCTGACACTGAATTTCCCCGGCCGCGCCATCCAAATCGAGTCCCTGGTTTACAGGACTGTCAGAGGTTTCAGCTTGAGCACGTAAGTGTCTTTTTATATCTCCAGAGCCCGAGGATTTTGACTTCTTTGCCATGTGTACCTCAAAGACCAAATATGTAACTGGGTGTATCGTATCTCACCGGATTATAAAATGAAAATAATTTTAAAAACTAGCCAAGCGCGCAGAGCTCATCGCTCACACGTCTGCTCCTCGCATGGCGTCATGTGACCCCCCCATAAACATGTTCTTAAACATAGGAGCCACACTTCCTGCTGCCAGGTGGTGGCGCTATGACCGTGACCCATAATAGTCACATCCATGTGATTAGCCCCCAAGACTAAACATACATATAAATTTTGATCTAAATCACACATTGCACACAGAAGATATGAGACACTTCCTGTTTCCCATTTTTCGCCATTAATTTAATGCCTCGCCATGGCAACACTGTTCAAAAATCTGTTCACAATTTAGCATCTTTAATGTCTTGGCATAATGTTGTCTAAATGTGGTAACAGTCTCATGAATCCCCTAGGAGGAGTATTTAAAAGTTCAGAGATCATTATTATTATCATTATTATTATTGTCATCATTAGTATTTGTTTACAATTTATAACAATATTTAAGTTGAATGGGTTCCAAAAAATAACTGTGTGAATGAAAAGTGGACTGATGTCTTACAACTGAATTGAACAAAAAAAGAGATCTGAATCCTTTAAAATTCAGATGCAAGTTCAAACATAAAAAAAAAAAAAGAAAAAAAAAAAGGGCAAAAATAAAACTGGTTTCTTTTTCCCTTTTTCTCCCCAATTTGGAATGCCCAATTCCCAATGTGCTTTTAAGTCCTCGTGGTCGCGTAGTTTGCCTCAGTCCGGCAGAGGAGGAGTCCCAGTTGCCTCCGTGTCTGAGATCGTCAACCCGCGCATCTTATCATGTGGCTTGTTGAGCGCGTTGCCATGGAGACATGTGGAGGCTTCACGCCATCCACCGCGGCATCTGCGCTCAACTCACCACACACCCCACCGAGAATGAACCACATTATAGCGACCACGAGGAGTTTACCCCATGTGACTCTACCAAAAAAAAAAAAAAAAAAAAAATCACATGTACATAAGTATTCACAGCCTTTGCTCAATACTTTGTTGAAGCACCTTTGGCACCAATTACAGTCTCAAGTCAATGCTACAAGCTTGGCACACCTATTTTTGGGCGGTTTCTCCCATTCTTCTTTGCAGGACCTCTCAAGCTCCATCAGGTTGGATGGGGAGCGTCGGTGCACAGCCATTTTCAGATCTCTCCAGAGATGTTCAATCGGGTTCAAGTCTGGGCTCTGGCTGGGCCTCTCAAGGACATTCACAGAGTTGTCCCGGAGCCACTCCTTTGTTATTTTGGCTGTGTGCTTAGGGTCGTTGTCCTGTTGGAAGATGAACTGTCGCCCCAGTCTGAGGTCCAGAGCGCTCAGGAGCAGGTTTTCATCAAAGATGTCTCTGTACATTGCTGCATTCATCTTTCCCTCGATCCTGACTAGTCTCCCGGTTCCTGCCACTGAAAAACATCCCCACAGCATGATGCTGCCATCACCATGCTTCACTGTAGGGATGGTATTGGCCAGGTGATGAGCAGTGCCTGGTTTCCTCCAGACATCACGCTTGCCATTCAGGCCAAAGAGTTCAATCTTTGTTTCATCAGACCAGAGAATTTTGTTTCTCATGGTCTGAGAGTCCTCCAGGCGGGCTGTCATGTGCCTTTTACTGAGGAGTGGCTTCCGTCTGGCCACTCTACCATACAGGCCTGATTGGTGGAGTGCTGCAGAGATGGTTGTTCTTCTGGAAGGTTCTCCTCTCTCCACAGAGAAACGCTGGAGTGCTGTCAGAGTGACCGTCGGGTTCTTGGTCACCTCCCTGACTAAGACCCTTCTCCCCGATTGCTCAGTTTGGCCAGGCGGCCAGCTCTAGGAAGAGTCCTGGTGGTTCCAAACTTCTTCCATTTACGGATGATGGAGGCCACTGTGCTCATTGGGACCTTCAATGCTGCAGAAATTTTTCTGTACCCTTCCCCAGATTTGTGACTCGATACAATCCTGTCTCGGAGGTCTACAGACAATTCCTTGGACTTCATGGCTTGGTTTGTGCTCTGACATGCACTGTTAACTGTGGGACCTTATATAGACAGGTGTGTGCCTTTCCAAATCATGTCCAATCAACTGAATTTACCAAAGGTTGACTCCAATCAAAGTTGTAGAAACATCAAGGATGATCAGTGGAAAGCTCAATTTTGAGCATCATGGCAAAGGCTGTGAATACTTATGTACATGTGATTTTTTTTTTCCGTTTTTTTATTTTTAATAAATTTGCAAAGATTTCAAACAAACTTCTTTCATGTTGTCATTATGGGGTATTGTTTGTAGAATTATGAGGAAAATAATGAATTTAATCCATTTTGGAATAAGGCTGTAACATAACAAAATGTGGAAAAAGTGAAGCACTGTGAATATTTTCCAGATGCACTGTAAAAACAAAATACATTCAATTCTGTTACAATACTTTTCTTTGTAATAATATAGAATTACATAATATTGATGCCAAAGATCAATAAATTAAGTTTTATTGACTATAGACACATGTTCTTATGCTGCTTATTCATTTTGCGAGCATTAAACATGTTTATATTATCTTATTATTTAATAGCCTACGTAGAGCTATTTGTACTCTTAACATTAAATATAGCCCTAATAATTATAATACATACAATATTTTTTAAAGTGGGCTCGGTCCCACAAATGACACGGAGTGTGAATGCAAAAAGGACTGAAACCCTGTAATTGGTCAAGTGGACCAAAAAGAGATCTGAGCCCACTTACAAGCTCTCAGACCGTGTGAATGCAAAGAAAACTGTGTCCTTTTTCACTCTGTCCACTTTTAGGTCTGCTAAAAGGGGTCTGAGTTTGGTTCTTTTAAAGAGGCCTCAAGTGTGAAAACACCCTTACACACCCATTTTAAACCTGTTAACTGTCACTGGCCAACAGGTAGGCCGTATGAGTGTGGCTATAAAACAAATGCTTTGTTTTATATCACAAACTTCATAAATGTTCAAATACTATCAAATTAAAACTTAAAAACTCAACTTTCATCTTCTGCAGTCTATTTTGCAATTAGAACATTAGAGTGAAAAACATTTTAAAATGTTTATAGAGTGCATTTTTTAAAACATGCGGCATGTGAGCGACAGTACTTATGTTTCATGTTCTCTGCTTATGATTCGATCCAATGATTGAAAAAACAGCATGCACTTCATTAGGCTCGTTTGAGATGAACAAGTTCTGCGCATAACCGATCACCGGTGATCACGGACAGGTGCATGCCGGTTAGAAATCTGTCTGACTTGCTGTGATATTATGACCATGTATGTCAAAAATACTCCTGCGAGAGCGAGGTGGCCGGAGTTGTAGCAGGCAGGTGACGCAGTTGCTTTTTCCGAGCTGTGCGAACTGCAAGCACGATGGGAAATGACTTGCTGATGACATGGCTTAATGCTCATTGGCTTAAACAACTGTGATGTTTTGCTCTCTTTTAAAATGTTTGATTTATCTCTAATATCATGTTTTTATGTGTAAAAAATATATGTGAATATTCCTAACATTCGGACAGTGCAATTTCTGTATGGGATATGTGATTGGTATTATATTTTTTTCATATCTAAAATATGTGTCTTTATTCAACTAAAAATTTATGGAAAGACATGTCTTATGGGGGAATTAAATAACAGGTGCACTGAGTGTTTTGTTCATCATATTTATTTTAATTTAAAAGCAACAGAATTTAAATTGCATCCACTTTATTAACAACAAAGCACGTGAACATGAATCACGCGATATCTGCCTTTGATCTCGTAGTGGCTAATCCACAATGAGAAGTGAGAACTGTCTGAATTGACAGCTCTTATTTCACTCCTCCCATGACTGCGCCTGCTCTCTCTTTTTTTAATGCTTCATTATAACAGTTCACATAACAGAAATAAAGGGGAAAAAAGAAACAAGCAAAGAAAGAGAAAAATGAAAACATAAATAACTATGTACAAAGGGGTATTAGAATTTTTAAGAGCCGTAGATGCAGGGGTGTCTAAGATGGGTAAATGTTCAAGGCTCTCCAGCAGTCCAGAGTCTTTGTTGCCTTGGTGTTCCTTACACCCTTCAACGTATACTGATAGAGCTCAAAATAAAATTTCCAAAATGTGGTATCTTATTTGACCATCTACATTTAGTATTTACTTAACATAATAAATAGGTTGAGGACATAACAGATTTTCTTTTCAAAAGGATTATCATTAAAAAATACAAAACATTCTTAACTTCCAACGTAATCTCAATCCCAGTGATCTCCTGCATGGGGAAAAAAAAAAATAGGGGAAAACACCTGACTGATCCTCTATTTTCATATTATCATGTAATCAAAAATGTCTAATTTCAATAAAATATTGATACTAATTAATTTTTATGCTATCCAAATTGGTGTCTCCCGTAATCTGTGGCGTCTTCAGAGTATTTTGAGCCCACCCACACCTTGATCTGTGATTCACAGCCAGAGCTCTCATTCAACACAGATCAGACACACTGTGGTATTACCTAATGCGCACTGGCTATTTATCTATATCACTCCGGCTAATAGATCTCTAGTAATGGTTTGACTGGCAGATCATGTAGGCAATAGTGTGAGGTTTCCATAGTTACATGGGCTGGCCTTTCTCAGTTTCTTTTGAGCGATCCAGAGGAATTATCTTGTATAATTTATGGCAGAAAAAATATGTTTGTTGAAAATGAAAATAGTTCCTGGCTCCAATTGCTAACTGCACGTACATTGTAATAGGGCTGGGCGATATGGACCAAAATTCATATCTCTGTATTTTTAGGCTGAATGGTGATGCACGATATTTATCTCGGTATTTTCTACAAAGTGAGCTAAATGTTCAGTTGTAAGTCAAAGCCACATGTGTGATGGTAAGTGAAGCTTGCATCGCACTTTGTTTCGGGGCAGAAGACTTTTAGGGTTGCAGCAGCACAAAGTTTCACACACTCTTCGTACTGCAGTTTATGGTGCTGTTGTAAATGGTGGAAGAGATCTGAAGTGCTTCCACTTTTGGATGCAACCTGTTTATGGCATTCTCTACAGATGACATGCAGGGCTCGACATTAAGCATTGTGATGTGCTTGTTCTTCGGACAAGTATACTGGTCATTCACTTGTCCGTGTAAAAAGTTACTTGTCCAGAGAAAAAAAAAAGGACATGTATTGGTTTTATGCTTAAGTAACATGCCAGAGTTTCTGTTGTATGTTTTATAAAATTACGACATGGCCAACCTAATAGTATTATACCTATGCAATCAACTAGATCATCTGTGACAGAAATGTACACTGCTCAGGGCAGAGGAGGTTATTTTATGTTACATGTACGCACGGTAGTCAAATAAAGGAAAGCCTCCATCACCATCATTTACAGCAGGAGTGCTCACACTTCTAAGTAATAAGATCTACTATTCCATCATGTTATTGCAGCAAGATACCATACACAATATATACATTTATCAAAATATCAAAATTTCAGTAGTCTTTAGTGAAATGTGATGATTTTTGATACCAGCTTCAATACCACAACAAATAATAGCCTAACAATAATTAACGTAATTGTAAAATTATTAAGTTCAAGTTATTATTTAATAGTAAACAAAATAACAAAAGAAAAGCAATGAATAGAAAAAAAAAACAACAAAAAAAACACTATAGACCAAACAAAAATACAAATTAAGAAAACAGTGCTTTTTAACAGCTTTAAAAAAAATGTTTATCAATTATTATTTATTCAATTAAACATTCAGAATGGTCTTGACATAAAATCACTACTGATCTTCCCTGTATGAATAATACTTTAATACTTTTATACTAGAGTGCAATGAGTGGTTTTGTCATTTTCTTGTTGTTGTTGTTTGATTAATATTAAGGATACACTAGACAGCGGCAGGTCTGTTAGGTTACATTTAAACTTACAAGTCGTACATTTAGATAAAAATCAGCTTTTCTCCTAATGTTTATGTTTAGACATCACTCTCTGTGTTTATATGAACACCTCACCAAGACAGGCATTTTGACGGATTTTTTAAATGTATCTGACCATTTAGGCACGAGCATTCTCGGAGCACACGCGCATGTGAGGGCGTTTTCACACCTGGCTCGTTTGGAGCATTTGTTTCGGAACCTGCTGCGTTTTCTACCTTGGCTTGGTTCAATGTGATCAGCCCGCAAAGCCAAACATATGGCTCAAGTTTGATGTAAAAATCACACGATGCATGCAGAAGATATGAGACACTTCCTGTGTCCCATTTTTTGACATAAATTTATCGCATAGCCATGGCAACACCATTGGATACATCAAAACTTTGTTTGCAATTTAGCATCATCAATGTCTTTGCATGATGTTGCCCACATTTGGTACATATAACATGAACCCCCTAGAAGGAGTATTTAGAATTCCAGAGCATGCATTTTTCAAACAATCCAAAATGGCCGACTTCCTGTTGGGCAGAGCTTATGACTGACAGCATGAAAGTTGTCTGGCTTGATGAGATCTCTATGTGTAGGGATGTGCTACAGATCCCCCCAAACATGCCTATCTTCTAGGTAGACTACAGAGCCCCCCCCTTTGACGAGATTAACACTACATTCAGTGTGCTTTCTTTCTTTCTTTCTTTTTTTTTACCAAAGACATTTGTCATTTATATACAACCATAAGCAATTGAGTTGCACCTCATGGCACCAACACAAAGAGGTACAAAATCACTTTCCACAACTTTCACTTTACCTTAAAGGAATATTCCGGGTTCAATGCAAGTTGAGCTCAATTGACAGCCTTTGTGGAATAACACTGAGAACCACAAAATGTACTTTTAACTTGACTCGACTTTTCTAAAAAAAAAAAGAAGAAAAAAAAAGAAAAGCAAAAATCTGGGTTACAGTGAGACACTTACAATGGAAGTGAACGTTAAAATACTGTTTCAAAAGTATTGCCACAAGACATAAACAATATGCATGTGAACATGATTTTAGTGTGATAAAATCACTTACTAACCTTTTCTGTGTGAAGTTACAGCAAATTGACTGTAAAAATTTCAATTTAAACAACTTTATAGCTCAAATAATACATGGGTTTTAACAGAAGAATTCATGTAAGTGCTTTTATAAAATGATAAGCTTCACATTTCTGCCTTTAAACCCTCCAAAAATTGGCCACATTCTCTTCCATTGTAAGTGCCTCACTGTAACCTCGATTTTGAGAAAAGGAAGGACAAGTCAAAATAAATGTTTGTGGCAATCAGCATTATGCCACAAATGCTGTCGATTGAGCTCAACTTGTAATGAACCCGGAATATTCCTTTAATGGTGGAATGATCTTCCTAACTCTGTCAAAACACCTGAATACCTCTTTTAAAAAATACCTAAAGATCTCATCTTATTAATGCACTCTCTTTCTTCCTCTCTCATGAATGAAAACTGTTCTTCATTCATGTTTTGGTGTCTCACAGTGTCTCACCTAGATCTCACTATAAGATCATACTTTTGTATGTTTCTAAGCAATTCTGGGTCCCTCACATTTCCAGGTTTTCCATGACTGTGGGAACCCTAATAAAAGTGTCTGCTAAATGAATAAATGTACCTGAAAGTGTACAAACTCCAACCACATTTGCGTATCTGTAGGATTCTCCCGCAGCTTCCTGTTAAATTCCTCCACACGTGCAATCAGAAGAGTGCTGCTGCTTCCCTGGGCCGTGACATAATCCCGATCTCCCTTTACCTCTGGCTGACCCTTACCCTCCAGGTACAGAGATGTTCCAGGGTCATAGATGCCCAGCGGATTAACCCATGATACAGGTGCCTTGGTGGAGGTGTCCTGCTCCTCATTGCAGGCTGGGAGCTTGATGTAGGAATCAGAGTTGGTGGCAGTGCCCTCAGTGATTGCAGGCAAAGCCGGGAGGCCATCCGAACGGAGCAGCTGACGGGTGGAAGAGGAGAAATAGCGCACAGTTTTTTTGTCTGCTCGCTTCTTATCTGGGCCCCCGTCGACCCAGCTCAGGGCCTGCGACTTTAAATCCAACCCGAGGCACGAGCTGCCCTTCCTCTTGTATCTGCAGAAGAGAAGTAGGGAACATAAGAAAAACTGACACTGAAAAAGTGAAGGGTTTCAGCTGGTGGAGAACTATCTGATACTGCTACTGGTCTTGGGTCACAAGAAGGTCCATACCAAGTGGTCCATTGCTGCCATTCAAAACAAAAGACATTTTGCAAGCAATATATAAATCTTAAAAGTTTTGGCGAAAAAAACGTTTTTCCAGATCTGATTTTTTAGGGCTCTTAAAAGTGTGAAATTGACTTATTTTCCCCTGTCTGCTGCCTTTGACATCAAAGCAGAGGCAACCGCAGGATACAGTAGTCACTAATGAAAGGTTTGGGACAGTGCACATAGCCCTTTGTGTATTTATTATTAAATAATCTGACTAATTTGATTACGCTATCGTGCTACCAGAGAAAAGTAATACTCTCAGCTTTAACAAGTTTTATTTTGAAATCCATTACACAGAATTCTGCAGATTTCCCCCCAAATGAGCACTGAAAAAGCCAAATAAGTCTGCTCATTTCATCTGGGCCTGGTGGCAGGTGATGGACAAAATAAAAAACAGGAGCTGGCAGGTGACCGAGAGGGGATGAAAATTGTAGTGAGAAAGAGATCGAAGGTGAGGGATTTGTATTTTTATTGAAGCAGCACTTCACCTTCTCAAGAAAAGAATGCAGCAGTGCACCTCTGCAGAACACACAATTTCAATGCATGATACTGATCAGCTTTAGAAGAGTGTGTATGGGGAGATCTGTGTGAGAGAGGGGCATCGGGAGAGAGACAGTGAGAGAATCAGAGAGTATTGATTGTGGTCTCTTAAGTTACAGATGGCAGCTCTGACACCAGATTAAAGCTGATAGAAGTTGGAGAACTGCCAGGCATGAGATTTGTTGCCTCCAAGCAGCTAATAAACCCTTCTCTACCGCCTGCAGTCCCAGAACACTTGGAGTAAATAAGACCCAAAATAACACCAAAGAGAGCAGGGGTGCAGAACTTTAACTACAGAGCTTCATGCTGACATCAAGGTAAACAAGATTTGCATTTCCAGACAGAAATACCAATGCTTGTAATGCAGCAACAGTATAGGTTTTTTAGGCTTTGGTTCAGCATAAATTAAATTTCCCATCAGAGGCACTTATGGCACACATTCACACTAATCCATTTTCGTTAGAGAACTTTGGGGTAAATTCACTAATTGCACATGGTATTTCAGCACAAAAACAAGTGTCTTATTCACGAACCACCTGCAATCTAGTTTAAGCATTTGCAATCAGCACTGAAATTGTGCTGCATCTCGAGTTTTTAAACGAAGTCGTTGCCATTCCTTTCCGCGCAAATACTCCGTCTTTTTACAGTTGAAGTCAGAAGTTTACATACACTTAGGCTGAAGTCATTAAACTCATTTTTTAACCACTCCACAGATTTAATATTAGCTAACTATAGTTTTGGCAAGTTAAGACATCTGCTTTGTGCATGACACGAGTCATTTTTACAACAGTTGTTTACAGACAGATTGTTTCACTTTTAATTGGCTATATCACAATTCCAGTGGGTCAGAAGTTTTCATACACCAAGTTAACTGTGCCTTTAAGCAGCTTTTTTGGAAAATTCAAAAAAAAAAAAAAATGATGTCAAGCCTTTATACAATTAGCTTCTGATAGGAGGTGTACTGAATTGAATGTGTACCTGTGAATGTATTTTAAGGCCTACCTTCAAACTCAGTGCCTCTTTGCTTGACATCATGGGAAAATCAACAGAAATCAGGCAAGACCTCAGAGAAAATTTAAATTTAAATTCAATTTAAACAACTTTATAGCTCAAATAATACATGGGTTTTAACAGAAGAATTCATGTAAGTGTTTTTATAAAATGATAAGCTTCACATTTCTGCCTTTAAACCCTCCAAAAATTGGCCACATTCTCTTCCATTGTAAGTGCCTCACTGTAACCTCGATTTTGAGAAAAGGAAGGATGAGTCAAAATAAATGTTTGTGGCAATCAGCATTATGCCACAAATGCTGTCGATTGAGCTCAACTTGTAATGAACCCGGAATATTCCTTTAATGGTGGAATGATCTTCCTAACTCTGTCAAAACACCTGAAAAAAATTTGTGGACCTCCACAAGTCTGGTTCATCCTTGGGAGCAATTTCTAAATGCCTGAAGGTACCACATTCATCTGTACAAACAATAGTATGCAAGTATAAACACCATGGGACCACGCAGCCATTATATCACTCAGGAAGGAGACACATTCTGTCTCCTAGAGATTAATGTAGTTTGGTGCAAAAGAAGCAAATCAATCCCAGAACAACAGTAAAGGACCTTGTGAAGATACTGGAGGAAACAGGTACACAAGTATCTATATCCACAGTAAAATGAGTCCTATATCAACAATACCTGAAAGGCTGCTCAGCAAGGAAGAAACCACTGCTCCAAAACCACCATAAAAAAGCCAGACTACAGTTTGCAAGTGCACATTAGGACTAAGATCTTACTTTTTTGGAGAAATACCCTCTGGTCTAATGAAACAAATTGAACTGTTTGGCCATAATGACCATCGTTATGTTTGGAGAATAAAGGGTGAGGCTTGCAAGCCGAAGAACACCATCCCAAACGTGAAGCATGGGGGTGGCAGCATCATGTTGTAGGGGTGCTTTGCTGCAGGAGGTACTGGTGCACTTCACAAAATAGATGGCATCATGAGGAAAGAAAATTATGTGGATATATTGAAGCATCATCTCAAGACATCAGTCAGAAAGTTGAAGCTTGGTCGCAAATGGGACTTCCAAATGGACAATGACCCCAAGCATACCTCCAAAGTTGTGGCAAAATGGCTTAAGGACAACAAAGGTATTGGAGTGGCCATCACAAAGCCCTGACCTCAATCCGTTAGAAAATTTGTGGGCAGAACTGAAAGAGCATGTGCGACCAAGGAGTCCTACAAACCTGACTCAGTTACACCAGTTCTATCTGGAGGAATGGGCCAAAATTCCAGCAACTTATTGTGAGAAGCTTGTGGAAGTCTACCCAAAATGTTTGACCCAAGTTAAACAATTTAAAGGCAATGCTACCAAATACTAACAAAGTGTATGTAAACTTCTGACCCACTGGGAATGTGATGAAAGAAATAAAAGCTGAAATAAATAATTCTCTCTACTATTATTCTGACATTTCACATTCTTAAAATGTAGATCCTAACTGACCTAAGACAGGGAATGTTTTCTACGATTAAATGTCAGGAATTGTGAAAAACTGAGTTTAAATGTATTTGGCTAAGGTGTATGTACACTTCTGACTTCAACTGTATGTAAATTAGGCTTATTTTAAATTGCACTTCATTCATAAAGATTGCCCACCACAATTTGCATCACACTATTACCAGCAGAAGCAGACAGTAAAATTAATTTTATTTAAAAGAGAGGTTTGTGTACATATTCCATTGATCATTTCAGCAGTAATTCATCAAAATGATGAAGACCGTCACAACCTGGCAAATATCCAGATGTACAGTGTAGTGAAGCGCACTTTCAGCATGTTAAAGAGATGATTCAGGCATCTGGATCACAGTAGTGCATAATGCTGTCCAGTCCTGCCAGAGTGTGCCAGCTAAAGGTGGTCTGCAGCATCCTCTGCTACATAGCTCTCAGAATCAGCCTGCAAGATTGGCATTGTGAAGCAAATTGCATTCAGCAGTTTTTTTTTGGCACGTTTGGCCTGATCTGCACTATTACTTTAGTGAATCGAGCACTAAAAAAAGCACAGGTAGCTTGTGCAAATAACCACCGATTTTACCAGCCACAATTTATTCTCAGTGATTTTGTATCGGCAACTGTGTCATTCCTCCGACTGAGGAGATCTCAGCAAAACAGTCTGCATGTGTGACACTGACTTAACATGTAAGTAAAAGAGATTTTGAAACTTCAAAACTAATACAATGAAAGTGAAGGGTAATTGAAGTAGTCACTCTGCCTAAAATCTCTTTTTGTGTTCCACATAAGAAAAAAGGTCATATAGATTTGGAACAACATGCGTGTTGTACATGATGACAGAATTTAAATTTTTGGGTGAACTATCCCTTTAAATGCACGGTCACATTTAACTACGCACTGCAAAATTCCATGGGCAAAAAACAGTCATCTCAATGGGCATCTCCGTGCTCGTGAATTTCACCAAATGGCCTTTGTGTGGTGAAGAATTTCCCCTTGCGGATTTTGCGTGGAGTTCAAGTTTGGTGAACTTGGACAGGCGAAACCACCGCGACCAATAAGAAGCTGATTGGTTTGGCAGTAACCTCTTTGTGGGCGGTGCTTCGTACACAGCTACACCGAATATTGTTATTCACAATATTTTTTTAAATACAGCATTCAAAAGACACTGCTTTACGATGAGATTTTTGCTGGTTTCACACACGCACAACGTCCGCCGACGTCTTCTTCACCTGGGCAATTTTGCCGTGCAAAGGTAAATGTGACCGTGCCTTAAGGCTGAAATTACAAAATAAAGTTTGAATGGAGTCTCATTAAGCAGACTGAGTTGAATTATTTGCAGAAAACTGGAGAAAATAGGGAATAATCAATACACTGCATGCCTTGCACAAATAAAACTGGTGTATGGGCCAAAGGCTGGTAAAAAAATGGTTTTGAAGGTAAAATGGCAATGATTTAATGTGAATTTTAAATGGTCTCTGCAAACAAAGGCCGGGGGTTGTAAAAGCAGTTCAAAGAGACAGATGACCATTGCACACACTGCAGTGCTCTCTCTCTCTCTCTCTCTCTCTCTCACTCACACAGTCGCAGTATTCCCCTGCATTATAAAGCCTCTGGCACCTGCTGCTGCTGAGACTGGCTGACCTTCAGAGAACCAAAGAAAGAATGAAAGAGGAGAGCATCTGTGTATAAGAGGCACATACACACACAGAGAAAGTAAGTCAAGCAAAGTTACCTGGCAATGTCTCCCCTATAAAGGGATTTGTATTCCCAGTTGGCACGGTCAGCTCTCCTGTCGATACAGAATGGGGAGTCAGTGGGGGTCTGGAGGTCATCCAGCCACATAAAGGCCCCACTCACCTGAACCTGAGCTTCCTGTCTGCAATAAAGGTGACAAAAGACAAGGACATTAAAACGCAAACACGCACACACCATTAGCCTAAAGCCCAGGGTAAAAAGTGTCTTGTACGGACTGTCTAAAAAAGTGGTAGAAGGTCTGTACATTTCAAAGTTTTATAATGACACAAACAGAACACATTTTTAAAATCGCAGGGAGTAAAATTACAGCTGGATTATGTGTTACATCCATCTGCAAAATATTTGGGCTGCTGCTGTACATCATCGGTTACTGTTGAACATGCAAAATTAATTTAATTAAAATTAATTACTGACAGTGACTGGCACCAACCCGGCAAAAAAAAACAAAAAAAAAAAAACAATTTATTAGGTGCAAAGCCCTGAATCGTTTGGAGTAACGTTCTGTAATTTTCTAGATTTTATTCATTTTTAATATGTCATTGATACATACTGTACATTCACAAAGAGAAACTGAATGTTGAAAACTTGGGGGGGGGGGGGGAATAAATGGCACCAGCCATTTATATTTATATTATCATAGTCCATCATCTTGGCCAAGTATCCTTTGCAAAGTTTTAAGTCACTATAAATATGACCATGACTTCTTGAAGGAATATTCCAGGTTCAATACCATTTAAGCTCAAAATCAACAGGATTTGTGGCATAACTGATTACCACAAAAATACATTTTGGCTTGCCACTCCTTTTCTTTAAAAAAAAGCTAAATCAGGGGGCCTGGGTAGCTCAGCGAGTATTGACGCTGACTACCACCACTGGAGTCCCGAGTTCAAATCCAGGGCGTGCTGAGTGACTCCAGCCAGGTCTCCTAAGCAACCAAATTGGCCCGGTTGCTAGGCAGGGTAGAGTCACATGGGGTAACCTCCTTGTGGTCACGATTAGTGGTTCTCACTCTCAATGGGGCGCATGGTAAGTTGTGCGTGGATCGCGGAGAGTAGAATGAGCCTCCACATGCTGAGAGTCTCCGAGGCGTCATGCACAACGAGCCACGTGATAAGATGCACGGATTGACTGTCTCTGAAGTGGAGGCAAATGGCACTTGTCCTCTGCAACCCAGACTGAGGTGAGTAACCACCACCACGAGGACCTAAGTAGTGAGAATTGGGCATTCCAAATTGGGAGAAAAGGGGATAATATATATATATATATATATATATATATATATAAAAATAATAATAATAATAATAATTGCCAAAATCAGTGTTCCAATGAGGCACTTACAATGGAAGTTAATGGGGCCTATCCGTAAACATTAAAATACTCAGTTTCAAAAGTATAGCCACAAAACATAAAGGATATGCATGTGAACTTGATTTTAGTGTGATAAAATCACTTACTAACCTTTTCTGTGTAAAGTTATAGCCAATTTTACAACTTTATTGCCATGACGATGTCATATCAACAAACCCTATAACCCTAAAACGACTGAAAAAATGACAATTTAAACAACTTTACAGCTCAAATAATACACATGTTTTAACAGAAGTATTATTGTGTTAATGTGAACATTTCTGCCTTTAAACCTTCCAAAATTTGGCCCCATTCACTTCCATTGTACAGTAAGTGCCTTACTGAAACCTCGATATTTGCTTTTTTTTTTTTTTTAAAGAAAAGGACAGACATAAATTAATTTTTGTGGCAATCAACATTATGACACAAATGCTATGGATTGAGCTTAACTTGTATTGCACCTGGAACATTCCTTTAAGATTACAGTATATTCATTTCCATGACTTTCCAGGTCTGGAAAGCATCATTTTAAAATTCCCTGAAGTTTTATAACCATTAAACTGCTGCCAAGAGACACTGTTAAGATGCTGCTTTTAAACAGTGCTCTCTCTGTCTCATGCTTATAATTATTACATGACTCCATTAACAACTAGTTGTTCATTATGGTACACACATCAGATTTAATGAAAAATTGTATTGTCACCACATGAATTTTACAGGAATGAAGTTGGTTGTCACTCCTGTATATAACAGAAGTCTTTGTAAGCACTCAAAAGAGTGACAGTCATATCTAATAGCAGTTTGTATGTGGCCATTATGATATAAACATCACATACTAACTGCTGGAATTGCATACAAACACACCTGTCAGTGTTCTCCTCTTTCAGCAGGTCGCTGGGGTAAACAGTGTCTGATTCTAAGCCACTGCTCTCAGAGTTATCTCTGCTCTTCTTCTTCTCCTTCTTTTGTTTCTTCTTCTTTTCTTTCTTTCTCTTCTTCGATCTGCCATGGCTATCCTCCCTTTCTTTACGTGTTTGACTGTATAGACACAGAACAAAGTAAAGACCAGTAAGTCCTCTGCAGAAAGTTTAATTACTTAGTAAACATTTTACAATTAAGATGTTACTTAAAACATTTTAAACTGAAGAACTAGGAGAGCTGATGTGTGTTTTACTTTAATGGGTGTGTTCAGTAATCTAGTAAAATCACTGTCACTCATAAAGATCCAGACATGTGATAAAGTGAATTCTGTGAGTCAGTAACTACACTGCGCTTTAGAGATCAGATGACCTTGTGTCTGCTGATTCCTCAGCCTCTGCTCTTGCTCTCTCTGTGGCATGCTGTTGAGTCGTCAATGCATCTTCTGTCTTGAAGCTCTGATTACTCAGCCATTCCAGATCTAGAGGAGATGAGAGAGGAAAGGCTCAAACCAAATTAGCTCTGCTGGCCTCTTTAAGAACTGAATAAATCAGTCAGTCATGACAGCAAGCCAGTACAAATGAACTGAAACTTCAGAGGAGCGCATCTGATGTGAAACGCTTGCAAAAAACTGTCTGTTCAAGAGGGCTGATTCCTTTAAGCAGTGAAAAGGACAGAAGCATTATGCTGTCTGTTACTCTGTCTGGGAAGGAGCCAGATGCATTGCTGATCTGGCCGATATTCTGCACAAATTCCCCAGAGCAGCAGAGGTGATCTGCACACAAGAGTTTGTTGCTTTCTGCTCAACGTGCAAACAGTACTTTCCCAATAATTTGATACGGATTAGTCAGGATGCGTGTCTTCATCTAGCTTATAAACTGTTTAAAGATTGGAATCCCTCAAACAGAATGGCTGACAGAGTGTTGTTGTCCAGTGTGTTGAACTACACTCAAATCCACTGAAGAGGTTTAAACAACACATTTCATTTAACAAATCATTAGTTGGTGTATATGATCTCAGCAGAAAATAAAACTGTGCTAGTTTACACAAACGTTATTAAAAAAAAAAAAAAAAGACTTGAATTTTTTTATTGTCAACATAATACACAATATTGGCTTATAGACTTCAAAATAATGAATCAGATTTAATAATGTCTTTGTGATGCTGTGTTTCTATTATAAAGTGGGGAGCAGGACAGATGTGGTGCACAGCCAGTATGTAAGGGATTCAGGAATTACTAAATGTTCTACTCTAATACATTACTTTTAGTTGCACTTCCATGCAGAACTCTGTTTTACACATACTGTTGTTCCAGCTGACCAACTGCAGTACAGTTGCGCATTGTTACAGTAAGTCAACAGCACAAAATGTTATACAACTTTTACAAAAAATTAAGCACCAGTTGTAAGAATAATCATCACAAATGCCCATTTCCCTATCAATCTGAGACTTCGTTCAGACGTTCTCTTCTCTTGATGCAACATCAAGCGCCTCTGACCTGACTCTATGCGGAGCTCTTAGTAGCTGAATTCTCTTCTAATGTTACTTTTTTCAGTAGAAGACGATATATTTTGAAGGCTATTAGATCAGGACCAGACAATGGTCTTACCTGTAGCTCCAGCCGAGCTGTTAGTGTCTGATATCCCAGCGCAAGAAGGGAACAGAGCCATGCTGCTGCACTCAGACCAAAACAAACGCGCGCCGATGACGTCATCTACCCGCGACCTGACAGCACATTACAGACTGACAGCATGGGCTATTTTTGCAGTAAATATTGATATGCAAATATCAATTGATTAATCGACACAACATGTAATTAATTAGAAAAAAAATGTAATTGCTTGACAGCCCTAAATATAACCAATTTTAACTCAACCAGAGCTGCTACAATTGAGATTGAGCAAAAACTCATTATTCTCTATTGGCCCATGTGAAGTTGAAGAACCTATTAAAAAAGGATCTCCAGCATATTTATTTAAACTTTGCATATGGATAGTCCAGTGCACTGTATATAACCCCAGAGGGTCATTTTCATCTCACCCTTTGAAAAGACAGAGCTAAAAATGTTAAAATGGGCATTGTGATTACTGCCACACATTGCATTCACAAGGCAATAATACAGAATCAGAAAGTGCCAAATACACACAGACACAGTCTTTGGGAGCAGAAGCTTTTCAGTACAGCGGGAATATAACAACTAAACTAAAATAATAATAACAATAATAAAAGAAATGTATTTAAAAGAAATGCAGACAGTCATAACATTTATGTACTGAATATATCATGTGCTTATATACACTATTTTTAATATAAAATATTTTAGAAATATAAGATATATTTTATTGTATATTTTACATATAAAATAAGGTATACGAAATATGCATATATATATATATATATATATATATATATATATATATATATATATATATATATATATGTATACTATATATAGATGTTCATTGGGGAATGTAATGTACAGAGGAATGAACCTACAGTGTGTGCAGATAGTGAGAGTAGGTACAGGTGAATTGCATATTATACACGAGATTACATTGTGCAATAATACATCACAGAGTCGAATTGCACTCATGAGGTAGCTTAATCGTTCTCGAGAGAAATAAAAATAGGGCTACGGCCCCTTTAAAAGAGACTATGGAAGAGTCGCTTTATTTAAAGGAGAACGGCAAGCTGAATAAGAAGCTGGATTCATGTTGCAAACCAGTTGATGTGTAAACAAACAGCACAGCACTCTGTGCTTCGCCGCCCCTCCTTAAGAAAAACTAAATTTAATCTTAATCTTTATTATGTAAAATCTCACGGTGAGTCTATATGTGTTCTCATCCCGGGAGAGAAATTTAATCAGCCCTGTCTTGTGTATCCGAAGGGCTTGTTGGCCCGTCGGCTCCTGTACTGCATGATCCGGGACACTGAGCGCAATGGCTTGACGCATTGCAGATCCAACGTAACCAATCAGAGACGCTCTTACAGTCACGAGCGGATTGCAGGTCTCAGCTGGCCAATGAGAGATGGTGTAACATGCTGAGCAGAAATCTATCTACCGTCAACAAAGGCTGTGGACATGAAATAAGTAATCCTCCGCCAAGACGAAATAGTGCGTTTTGGAGAGCTAGTCCCCTAAAATGTAGTGTTCTCAGTCATTTTTAGAAATTTGGTCCTAATAAATTAATTTAATTTGTTGTTCCCCCTTTTAATAAACAGATGCTGTTTTTTTATTTTTTATTTACAGACCTACCCTATAATTTAAAAGTTTCCAAAAACATATTCAATTTGGTAAATTTGGTAAATGTAACTTTTCTGTTCAGTTGTGTTTTTTTTTGTCATTTTTGTTTATTTATTTTATGGCAAAATGGGCATTACTGATCAATAATCTTTTATATTTCAATATAAATGTAAACATGGTTTACTGAGTTTAATTTATCTTCAAATAAACCAATTGATTTTGTTTCCTTATAATTTTTTTACATTTTTTTTTACTAGTTGAGTCTCAGAATAATTGCAGAATTACATAGAGCATTTACTAAATTATTATTTGTCAGTTATTGCAAAAATGAGACATATGTAAATATTACAAATTATTTTTAAGTACACATTTACAATATATTAGAATTATTTGGATTTAACTTTTAAATGCTCACATAGTTTGTTTAACTGTTCCAGAATGTTGTAAGTAGGAGTTTTTTTTTTTCTTTGTGACCTTCCCATCATCACACAGGCTTGACACAGACAAGCTCAACTATACAAGCTTAAAGTTTGACAAGAAGTTTCAGACTAAAATATAGTCCAAAAGTAATTTACTATTGCATTCATTTTAGAGTATATAATGTTAAAACCCATGTCCAATTTACCATCAACTGAAACAAACGAATATTAGACTTGCCACACTCCAGCAGGTATGATAAACAGGTGGGCGGAGCCTACGGCGGGAATATGCGGAAGTGAGTGATAGGGGTCTGTACGGTGGAGGAATACACAGATGTATATACAGCCGGATCACCTTCGGCACCCTGAGAGCGACAGTCGCGCAGTTGAGTTTGAACTGAGAGCGGAGCAGCGCTGCAGTCTAGTGTAGCTTAACATACCCACTCCACTGTCCACCCTCAGAAATGGTACGTATAGACTTTTATCAAACACCCATACTTCAAAGACGCACTGCTTCTTTTTAATTAATTCAAGACGTTATGGTTAATATACAAACAAGTACATGCCAGATGCGTGTCTCTGTTGCGTTTGTGCTCCTCGAAACAGCCAATTTGATTTGATTAGTATTGATTCTGTATTGCATAGCACAGTGCAAGTGATCGTTGTGTCTGTTCATTATTCTAAACATGTTGCAGTGTTATTGATGTCATAGTGCTCCGGAATATGTGGCATATAGGCGTTTTATTATGGTGTGATGTGCTGGACAGCAGCAGGCAGATGATCGGTGCTCATCTCCTGTTAAATGAGGACATGGACACATTGTGCCCTGTGATAGAAATGTTCTTGCTTTAATAAATGCTCTTTATTAAATGCTACACTGGCAGTCTCTGGCCTATATCAGGCCATCCTGAATTAAGAGCATGAAAAAACTTGGAGTGATTTTAGTGTAATGAAATGAATGAGATGTGCGAAGCAGCTGTCATGTGGGTTTGTGTTGGCTGTAGACAGTCAATGCTTCATTTTTTACTTTATTTTTTTAAAGAAAATGCGTCATTAAATGAGTATTTGCTGTTCTTCTGTTGAGCTTCATAAACGTATGGCTTGCATAACTGTTTGAGATTTGAGCTAATATAGTAATAAACTGGATTAATCTTTATTAATCTCTTTATACACACCCATTTCAGTTCTTGCTTTATTTTGACTGGTTAATATCTGTGTTTTAGGTGTGTTGGTTTGTTGTTCATGTAACAGGTTTGTGTATTATCCGGGGTCCAGACTTGTCTTTCTTCATTAGAGCTTGAAATGGGGTACATTGTAGAGCTGGATGCAGCACATGAAAAAAGAGAGAAAAAATAGGCATGCTTTTGTTTAAATAATGTATTTTAGCTCCAGAAAGCAAACATTGTTCGTGAAGCATGGAAAGAATGCCAGTACAGAGTGAGTTCAACAAAGCATGAGTCGATACCGACTGAATGAGTCCATACAAATGTTTTTGCTGCTTCAGCCTCTTCAGCTTTTCCACCACACACTGCCAGAAGGCACAGTATTAAATAATGAGTGTTATTTAAGCCTGTGCTGGGTTTGGTGAGAATTGTCTCAGTTCACATGATAAACGATGAATGGCCTCTATTGGTGAGGTTAGTTGGTGTGTGAGATGTCTGCCCCATTGGTCTGATTCCTCCCCGAGGTTGCGTCTTGTAATCCAGATCTTCTTCCTCTGGCCATGTTGCAGCTCTGGTTTCATCATCCCACTCGGGTAGCCATGCCATGGGATTCAGCAGGCCCTGGTGAGGAAAATAATCTGTGCTCTTTTTTTTTTTCCACCTTGCAAAATGGACCAGAAACATTATGAGCTTCTTCATATGGGTGTCTCTGGGGTGTAACTCAGAAATGACAGTCATGCTGAACTACTAGGAAGACTGGCCACACAGTCTTTAACCCTATAAAAGTGATCAGCTGTCAAGTGGCCTGTGCATTACTGCACTTGATTAAAGATTTTACATTTATCCTGAAGAATTAATTGGGAAACCTGGGAGCTAGCCAGAAACTTATAGCTATTTTAACTTAGGCTTGCTGTCTTAACAGCACACAGATGGTGTTGTTCACTATGAAGCCGTCTTCACAGTTGTGGTCGGGAGTTTATATTTGGTCTTCTTCCTGTCTTAGGTGTTAAGTTGTGGGTATCTTTTATGTTGTACAGAATCTTATACAGAACAAGACTCGGTAGAATACTTGCTCCAGGGTTACTCACACTATATATATCACATGTGCACACCCTTCATCTGTCTGGCAGTGTGATGGTCAAGGGCCATGGGGACTCCCTGTTAACATGGTGTGAAAGTGGCAATACCACACTCATTATCGTACACTGGGCTTGCAGAGCGCCAGGCCAGTCTTTCAGCTGCTGCTGCTTGGCGTGACCTAAATCAAGGCCAGATTCCAGGCAATGCTGCACAGCATGCTCCGATCCCGGCCAAATTCCTGGAAGTGGTGTGTGATGTATTTGAAGCTTTGCTGGATGGCAAATAACCTGGAAGGCTTCCAGTAATGGTGCAGGCTTCAACTCTCACCCCATCAGCTGGAGAGAAAAAAAAAAAAATCACCCTCTTTAGCAGGACTCGAAATCTGCGGACAACGAATACTTCTTTTTTGGGGGAAATCTGCAAAATTCTGAGGATTTCAGTGTGGTAAAATTGTAGGGCTGTTAATAAAATGAGCAATGTGCATGTGCAGTTTCTAAACTATAGCAAGCTGTGGTTTTATTAACATTTTTTTATTTAGTATTCTGTGATGTTTAATTTGGCATTCTGATTGATGCACATCTTGCATACTGACAAGTTTTTGTTAATCAGAATGCAGTACGCAATAAGAAAAGAACAGAACAGAAATCAGGAAGGTGAATAAAGAAAAACAAAAAGGCATTAAGATATAATTGACACTATCACTTATGCAAAGACAACTTTTTTCCTTCCTGAAAACGGTTTTTTTTTTTTAATGTAAAATGTATGAAAGTTAAAACTTTGGCCAGAAGCGCAATTAAAATCGCAATTGCAATATCTATTGAAAAATTGCAATTAGATTATTATTATTATTATTTTTTTTGTATTTTTAATTTTTTTTTGTCGTTATTGCACAGCACTAGTATAGCCACAAGATGAAAACAATGCATGTTAATATAATTTTAGTGTGATTAAATCGCTTATTAACATTTTCTGTGTAGTTTTCTGTACCATTATGACGTAATGGGAAATCCTAAAAAAAACGTTTAAAAAAAAACGACGATATAAACATCTTTACAGCTCAAATAATACACAAGTTTTATCAGAAGGTTAAGTGTAAGTGCTTTTATACAATTAAAAGCTTTGCATTTCTTCCTTTTAAACCCTCAAAATAAAAGAAAAAAAAAAGAAAAATTCACTTCCATTGTAAGTGCCTTACTGTAACTTTAAAGAAGGGCAGAGACGAAATTACTTTTTGTGGTAGTCAACTTTGTCTGGGGTGGTTCTCCCCAGTTTGGTTGGTTTGGTTCGGTTCATCATGGCTTAGATGCAAAAACTCGTTTATGAAGTACAAAAGAATGGAAAAAATACTTTTGTAACCAAGATTACTTAAAAATTGGCAGGCACTGTTGCGATCTATAGAGTAGTGGTATCACTTTTGCAGATATTAGCCTAAATAAAAACATGAGAATGAAGGTTTGTTGTTAATGCTAATAACCAAGCAATAAATTAAAGGTGAGAAGCTGAGATAAAGTGAGAAAGAAGGCCATATATGCTCATATTTCGGTTAAATTTCAAGGGAGGACAGTTATGGAGAAAACATACAGTACATTAATTACAGTCCCCTTGGAGCAACCTGTTCTTGGATGCCTTACACAACACCAGTTACAATAGGGTAGGAGGGGACCTGTGTAACTCTCCAGGTCATGGTTTGTCCCTACCTTGATTTGAACTCGCAACCTTTGCTTAACCCTCAGGCTAACAACTCTCCTAGGGAGGAAGAAAGATAAAGGGAGAAAAGTAGGCCAAATCTGGTAAGGGCTGAAATGATTAGTCGATGTTATCGACAACGTCGACAATAAAAAAATTGTCGAATAGTTGTTTGATCTCATTTAACATAACATGAGAACACATTAAACTCTAATGATGATGCACGAGAGCAGCAAGGCAGCTCAGGAGACAGACTGAGGAGAGGACGAAAACACATCTCACAGTCCAGACACACTCTAAACTTTCCCAAAAGCTTCAGGTGATGTAGATCGCAAAGTATGAGGAAATAATACAAAAATACAAAATAAGTAAATACAGAAGTACTCTCATTGTGAAAAAAGTGGAACCCTTAAGCAAAACTTGCGTGTCGAGCATCTTTAAAGGAAACACCCGGCGTTACATCTGTAATGCAGTTATATTTAATGCGTTATAGCGTTATAGTTCACAGTTAATAAGGAAGCAGTTCATGTAAATAACTCCGAAACTGGCATTTATCTGTGCAGTCAGCTCCTCTTCTCTGAGTTGCATGAAGTGTACCGATCTAAGGAGGAGAGATTGAAACTGCACCCGACTGATGCACACCCTGTCACGGAGACGCTCATCCCTCGAGCGCGCGTGTTTGCTGCAGCCAGATTATAACGTGATCATGATGCTCGTGACTTAATGAATCGTAATATATGCATCACTGTGCATTTCTTATCGTGAAGAAAATTGGTGAACAGAAAGGTGAGAGAGAGTAGCCCCATTATACACTGCAACAATATGTTTTTGATTTATTTTTGCTTTGGCTTGTTTTCCAAAAATATTATCTAAAACTCATTTAAAACAACGTACATTTACTTTAGCAGCTATACTGCAGAATCGAAATTGTTATCTGAGAATGTTGAATTTAATATTAAAAATACAAATATTTTAAAATATATAAAAATCCTTTAAAAAAGATGCATTCACCCGAGAAGTAGCATATAAGATATTTAGACTTGTTTTTAGAGAATATATCTTGAATATAAGTATATTTTGTCTTTACTGTACTTGCAGAAGTGTAACAAAGTGAAAAAAATACACTTATATACAAAATACACTTATTTTTAAGATACATTCTCTTAAAGCAAGCCTAAATATCTTATATGTTACTTCTCAAGTAAATGTATCTTGTTTTAAGGATTTTTAGACAATTTTAAATGGAAAAAAGACAAAAACACTTGATAACGATAGGATTTTTTGCAATGAATTTCTTTACTGAATTAAGCTTAATAAAAAGTATTTTTTTCCCCTTTACTTCAGTGAATGTCATTTAGAGGTATTTTTAAAAGATGATTTTGGCCTCTTTATTGTTAGCAAGCATGTTTAATACAACCTTTTAAGTCGGGGCACAAGCTGAATAGTCAGTTAAGAGCTAATGATTAATCGTTGCAATAATCACAGAATAGACGAATAATCATTCGAATAATCGTTAGATTAGTCGATTATCAAAATAATCATTAGTTGCAGCCCTAAACCTGGTCACAAACACAATGAGACGGTTTATATTGGGCAGGTGAGAAAATGCAACTGCGCAGACAGTGACAGAATAAACCTGCCATTGTGCTCAGAGATTGAGAGAGGTGTTGGCACAATTAGCAGACAGAATGCCACTCAAGTAATCAAAGAGCTATAAACCCAAACCCACGGCCAGATGTAAGCTGAGATGACCACAGGAGTAGGTAAAGTGACTGGGCAGTTGATTTAGTCAGATGGATGGGAATATCTTCCTTTTGATTTAGCTGTCAGTTGTCTCAATATACATCCCAGGATGCTTTGCTTGAGTGGCCTGATGGAACTCCCATCTAACTAATCTAAAATAATGGAAACAGTCCGTCTGCTTGTCTTTGTAAACATAGTGCGCCGCTGACAGCCCGGATTGTGGTGCTGTGGTGAAAACCAAAGCTCAATCAACCAGGTCAGGCTAAAAAATGAGTCCGATTTCTTGCAGTAGGACACCTAATACAGCCCCAGTCCTGCAGCCCAGGAGGTTGATACTGTAACACTGGCTTCAGGCGTTAGGTGAGGTCTGCTCTCTCGGAGTCCCGTTGTTCATCAACCTGATCAGCCAGACTCGCTGTAAATTGCTAAAGGTACTGTCTGCTCACAGAGACCAATATGCCTCTAAAGAGACCCATCATTTACCCTGAGGAGGACTCTGTCTCGCTCTCCATGGTCTATGATCTCCTTGACCAGCAGCAATTCTTTTATAAAGAACTGATAGAGCTACAGGAAAGAAATTACAAGTCCTTCCTGCAGATGCTGGTGGACTCCACCAACATCCGCATTGACGGTGTGGTGCGAGATGTACAGGACTTGAAGAACAGCTTGCTGAAGTGCCGGACAGAGCTCGGCGAGGTCAGGCAGCAGGGTTCGCAAAACACCAAAAGGGTCGAGTGCCTGGCGGATGGTCTGGTGATAGTCCGGGGAGCAGTAGATGGCCTGACCTCTTTGAAAAGCCCCACCGCAGAGGTCAAACCCAGTAAAGCACCAGTGAAAATGGACAACAGGCAAGATATAAAGAAAACTGATGGCTGGGACAACGAACCCAAGGCGAAGAGGCTGGTTGCTGACTTGACTGACATTCAGCTAGATGGCATCAAGGTTGTGTTAGCAAGATAGAAAGTTCTCGTTCTGTTAAGTGCATATGACACTATTCAAGTTTACACCATTTGCTTGTTGCTTGTCAGGGTAGTGTATATGTCTTTTAATTGCTGACGGTTGATCAGTTAATCTGGTTTCTGTATGTTATGGGAATAGTTGTCATGGACAAACTCTACAGGTCTTCTGTTCACCTTTGGCATATAGTATTTTTGATATTTTAGAATCTGGTGTGCTGTGGTTTGATCCTGCCTGTTTTTTTTTCCTCTCCATAATAGAACATCCATGCCATTAGGGATTACTTTGCACAATAAAATGATGACTGTTACATGTTTATGACACTCATTACTCAGATTTTCTCTCTTTCCTTCCCCCTCCCTCTCTCCTTCCCCACCCCTTCCATTTTCTCCTCCATCTACAGGCTGACCAACTCACAGAGGAGCAGATTGCTGGTAAGCGGAACTTGTATGTGTGTTAGGGCTGCAACTAATAATTATTTTGATAATCGACTAATGATTATTAGAATGATTATTCGGCGATTATTGCAACGATTAATCATTAGCTCTAAACCGACTATTCAGCTTGTGCCCCGACTTAAAAGGTTGTATTAAACGTGCTTGCTAACAATAAAGAGGACAAAATCAGCTTTTAAAAATACCTCTAAATGACAGTCACTGAATTAAAGGAAAAAATAGCTTTTATTAAGTTTAATTCAGTAAAAAATTTACTGCAAATCATCAGTTATCAAGTGTTTTGGTCTTGTTTTCCATTTAAAATGGTCTAAAAATCCTTAAAACAAGATATATTTACTTGAGAAGCAACATAAGATATTTAGACTTGCTTTAAGAGAAATGTATCTTAAATATAAGTGTATTTTTTCACTTTAATATACTTATATGCAAGATTTTTTGTCTAAAAGCAAGTCTAAATATCTTATATGATACTTCTCGGGTGAAATGCTTCTTATTTTAAAGGATTTTTAGATATTTTACAATATTTGTATTTTTAATATTAAATTCAACATTCTCAGATTAAAAAAATAATTATTATTCTGCAGTATAGCTGCTATAGTTGATGTATGTTGTTTTAAAGTAGTTTTAGATATTATTTTTGGAAACAAGCCAAAATAACAAATAAATCAAAAACATATTTTTTTGCACTGTATAATGGGGCGAAGTCTACCCTCTCTCACCTTTCTGTTCTCTTCAATCCATCTTTAACTCACAAAAAAAAATAAACTCTCTCTTATTAATAAAGCTGGGTATTGCCAGTTTTCTTCACGATAAGAAATGCACAGTGTTGCATATATTATGATTCAATGTGCCGCGAGCCATCACGTTATAATCTAGCTGAAATTAAGCCTGCACGCTCAAGGAATGAGCGTCCCCACAACAGAGTGTACCTCAGCCGGGTGCAGTTTCAGTCTCTCCCCCTTAGATCGGGACACTTTGCAACTCATAGAAGAGATGCTGACCGCACAGAGAAATGCCAGTTTCGGAGATTGTAGTTATTTACATGACCTGCTTCCTTATTATTTGAACTTAAATAAAGGATGCGTTAAAGATATAGTGGTGAGGAGTTTCCTTTAAAGATGCTCTGACACGCAAGTCTTGATTCAGTGGAACGGCAACTCCGGCTCTGCTGTATTTTCAACGAGAGTGCATCTGTATTGACTTATTTTGTATTTTTGCATTATAATTCCCTCATACTTTGCGATCTACATCACCTGAAGCTGTTTGGAAAGTTTAGAGTGCGTCTGGACTGTGAGCTGTGTTTTCTTCCTCTCCTCAGTCAGGCGCCAACTGCAGTGCTGCTCTTACGCGCCATCTTTAGAGTTTAATGTGCTCTCATGTTACGTTAAATGAGATCAAATGACTATTTGACAATGAAAATGTTTGTCGACAATTTTTTATAATGTCGACTAATCGTTTCAATCCTTGTGTGTGGGTGTGTGGGTGGGTGTGGGTGTGTGGTATAAACATGCCTTGAATTTACATTAGTGAATGAAGTTATGAATCAGCATTTTTCACCAGGAACATTTACCTTGTCATCCATTTACAAATGCAGTTCTAATAATTATATTGGACTTCCTTTTAATCAGAAAGTGTTTGTCAGGAACAAGAAATTTAGCATATTTTAATGCTTTCCTCATCTGTTCCTTACAGAGTTTAAGGAGGCGTTCTCCTTGTTTGATAAGGATGGTGATGGAACTATTACGACTAAAGAGCTGGGCACAGTGATGCGCTCTCTTGGGCAGAACCCAACAGAGGCTGAATTACAGGACATGATCAATGAAGTGGATGCTGACGGTGAGTTTAGGGGGCATGTACTTCACATCTAAGAAAGTTATGGGGTGGGTGTGTCACTGTCACACCTAGAGAGGTTATTTTGGCAGTAACATTTTATGAATTTGGCAGATGCTTCTGTCCTTCATAGCGAAAGTGTAGTCAAGGGATACATTTTTATCAGTCGATTCCCTGGAAATCAAACCCACAACCTTGGTGTTGTTAGCACAGTGCTCTACCAGTTGAGCTACAGGAATATAGGTTATGAGGGTGGGCGTTTTGCTGTCCAACAACAAAAAGTTATGTCTCACAAAATGTGGGTTATGTCTAAAATGCTGTAGATTTGAACACAAGTTTATTCTAGGAGCACATTCCTAACTGGATGTTTTTTTTTTCTTTGGGTATTTGGGCACACTTCTAGAAAGTAAAGTCTTGTTAAACCATTTTTCACACACAAGTTTATTTAATTTGTCCTTTAACAATGTTCAACAATGTATATACAATCATAACAGGAGTTTTCTTTTTTTATTATTATAATTTTCTGAAAGTCATGAAAATTCCCACCACAGTGTCATTTCCACCACACCTCAAATTCTGTATTGTGTTAAATAAAATTCTGTGGTGGAAATAACCTTTTTAAAAACTAAAACAAGATAACATTTTTAAATAAAATAGCTGACTCCTTTGTATTGCTAAGGCCAATTTCTTAGCTAACATTTTATGTTTTCTAAATGTACACACATTTTGTGTAATTCGAAAAAATTACAGCCTGATTGGAAATGACGTCCAATAAAAATATTCTGCTCACAAGTGTTATTTACTTGTGAGCCCAGCATGAATGAAACACCCAACTCCTGCTGTACACACATTTTGCCTAACATTCTTGGCTTGTAAGGATGCCCTTTGTCGCACTGGCACAGTTGTTTCTGGAAGCTTTCCAAACCCTATCGAGATTAAACTGTTGCACTCTGTAATTAAACCGTTATCTTGTTGCGTAATTAACTTGTGTTCAAGCTGGCTTTCAGGTATCAGCAAATGTAAAAACAAGAAGACTGGGATGTCTCTTTTGTCACAGAGGTGATGTCATTAGAACATGTTCCAGTATGCTATAGTATCTTTTAGAGAGTGTCTTTAAACACAGTGGGATTGTCATGATGTACCATAGTATCATTGAAACATGTCGTTAGATCATGCAGAATGCTCTGGGTTTCTGGTGTGATGTAGTGACTATCAAAAACATGGAATTCTGTGGTATGGACTTGTTCTTGTAGGTCAGACAGCAGTACAGCCAGTTGAATAACAGCAGGTAATAAAGACCTTATGGAATCCTTTACATAATCCACTTTGGCAGTGCCGGCGGTGGAATCGAGAGAGTGTTTGTGTGCTTGTTTGTAAAGAACTCGAGCAAGAACGTGACACAAAACACACGCATACAAGCACGTGTATGCACCCACGTTGTCAGATTACGCACACAGTGTGCGCCCCCTGGGAATGGCTTTAGTGATAATTTTCACACATGCATGCACACTGGGGGGATGTCATATTTGTCCCATCTAATGGAAATATTCCACCTCAGCTTACTAAAAACTCAAGGGAACTAAAACCACATTTCAACCTGACAAACCCAGAACTGTCTTTTTGCCTTCATTGGGAATGTGTTTGTATGGAGATTCAAGTTCCGATTCAACATTTTTTTTTTTTTACACATCCTGGAAAATGTTTGCTCATGGCAAATATTTCAAAAGCAAGACTTTTAAATATATATATATTTTTAATATGAAATATGTTATATAAATGTGATTGTGACAAACAGTTTTAGATATTTCAATATTTTCCCATTCAAGAAGATGGGAGTAGGGCTTGACAGTAATGTTTGTCCGCTGGTCTGCTTGTCTGGGACAAGTGAATTTTTGAAGGGGCAAGTGAAAGAGAATTTTACTTGGTCGACCGGGCAATTAGCTTGATTAAAATGTCAATAACAAAAAAAATAAATGGCAATATTAGTGATATAGCTAGGTTAGACCTAACAGTCACTTAAAGTGCATCCCAAACCGCACACATTCTAATCAGTTTTGTAGTGAAAGTAGTGAGTAGTATATTTACACTGAAAATGCAACAAAAAGAAGTTAACTATAGTACCTGGATGATGCACTTCTTCAAGCATCAAAACAGAGTATGGAATGTTGGACACAGTGCACTCAGAGCTCGCGGCTTGCCATACATAGCAGAAGTTACCTGGAGTTACCTGGCTGCATTGCAGGTCTGACAAAATAATTGTAAATAATGCAGAATGTAGCAACTAGATATGCAAACTTCAGTGAAGACAGCACCTTACAGATGTGAGTTGAATGCTTTACCATCATCTCACGCTTTGAATATGTACATTGTTTGAGTTTGAAGTGTTCCATTTGGGACGATACTACACTTTAAAAAAAATAAAAATAATTAATTGTATCCCCTTTTCTCCCAATTTGGAATGCCCAATTCCCACTACTTAGTAGGTCCTCGTGGTGGCACAGTCACTCACCTCAATCTGGGTGGTGGAGGACAAGTCTCAGTTGCCTCCGCTTCTGAGACAGTCAATCCGCGCATCTTATCATGTGGCTCGTTGTGCATGACACCGCGGAGACTCCGCATGTGGAGGCTCATGCTACTCCCCGCAATCCACACACAACTTACCATGTGCCCCATTGAGAGCGAGAACCACTAATCGTTACCACGAGGAGGTTACCCCATGTGACTGTACCCTCCCTAGCAACTGGGCCAATTTGGTTGCTTAGAAGACCTGGCTGGAGTCACTCAGCACGCCCTGGATTCGAACTCGTGACTCCTGGGTTGGTAGTCAGTGTCAATACTCGCTGAGCTACCCAGGCCCCAGACGATACTACACTTTTAAAATGTATCCTTAGCGTTGAGACCTGCATCATGTTGTTGTTGTTGTTGTTGTTGTTGTTGTTGTTGTTGTTGTTGTTGTTGTTGTTGTTATTATTATTATTATTATTATTTGTTGTGGTATTCAAGCTGGTATCGAGAATTGTCAAATTTTACAACCGACTACTGAAATTTTGGTATTGTGACGATGTATATTGTAACTTTAGCATGTAACTTATACTTAAGGGTCCTTTTTTCTCTCCAGACAAGTAACTGTTTTACTCATACAAGGGAATGACCAATTTACTTGTCCGAAGAATAAGCACATGACAATGCTTAATGTCGAGCCCTGGAGTTGTACTCATGGCAATTATTTTTGTAGAAAATAGCTAATAAGATGGCCGTCCAGTAAACAGACTTGCTTGAAGGGACTTCTTTTGCTATGTTCGGAATTGAATGCTACCTTACCACTCTTAATATCTCTTCAGTTTATAGAAGATCTGTATATATTTTTATTTTTCAAACATATATTACTAGGTCTTTAAATCTTCTCCCTCTCTTTCTTTTTTTCAGGTAACGGAACCATTGACTTTCCCGAGTTTTTGACAATGATGGCCCGGAAAATGAAAGACACGGACAGTGAGGAGGAGATCCGTGAGGCGTTCCGAGTGTTTGACAAGGTCAGTGCTGGTATTGTGGGAAGATGATGTTTTTGCTTCCATGAAAACAGTAAAGGAGAAAAAACAAAGTAATCCTTGGAAAAATAAATAACAACCCAGTGTTCCACATAAAGCTGCAGCTGGTTTTAAAAAAGAATCGCAACAACAGGGCAATTCATGGCAAAATTATTTTCATAGTAAGACATCTGTTGATGAAGAAGGTCTGGAATAAATACAGCTCTACCTACAATTGTTTTACACTCAAATTGCATTGTGAAAAGTTTAAGGGTATAGTTCACCCAAAAATAAAAATGTCATCATTTACTCACTAGGGCTGCACCTAACGATTATTTTTTTTTATTGATTAATCTAATGATTATTTTTCCGATTAGTCGATTAATCTAACGACTAATTTGACGATTATTCTAAAGATATTTTTTATAATTATTACTTGATTAATATAACAATTAATTAACCCAAAATAAATATAAAAAACTTGTCTCATTTCAATATTTTATTAAATCATCTTCTCTTAAACACAAACAAATGTACAAGAAACAAAGTGTGCATTGCAGGGCATTATTCTGCATCAAAAAACAGTGTTACTATGAATGCAAATTTAATACAGTGAAAAAGACACTCTATTAGCATAACATACATATATATATATATATATATATATAAATAACAATTTCCAACATTCTTTTGAATGTCCATGTACTAAAATAAAATATTTGATGCCATGAGTGTACCTTCATTTACTATTACTATTATTTTGAATGGCCATGGAAAATGAAGCAATGTGATAACAATTTTACCTGGTCGCAAAAAGTAGTCCGTTAATTTACCTGATGAACTTTCACATTATGCTGACCCTTTATGCTTTGCAGAGCTAATGTGTGCTTCTAAATCACTTGCACCTTTATTAGCAACTGACACATAAGTGCCAGCTTTACATGTCATACATTCTGCTTCCCACGGATCTCGACCTGGACGAAAGCATGGGAATTTTTTGTGCAAATCTTCTGTAAATTTGCACTTTTGTTTGGGCATTGTTTCCACTCAGCTGTCATTTGCTGCTACTGTCAAGCAACTGTTTGATGCCGAACACAACAGCGCTTCGCGCATTCGCAGAGAGATTGACAGGCAGGAATTTGGCCAATAGTTGCTGCAAGCCTCTTATAATCGACCAATTGGTGTGTGAGAAGGCGGGACTTACAAAGAGGGGTTAAAGCAATGCAAATATGCGTGCACACACAATGAAGTATTAGACCAGATGCACATCATAATGCAACTAAAGCCAAATCCCGGACAATCCCGGATGCTTTTTTAAGGTCCGAAAAAGAGTACATGTCCGGGAAAAAGAGGACGTATGGTCACCCTACGTTAGCAGCGGTACAGAAATTACTTTTAACATGGGGGCGATGAGGAAACATTTAGAAAATCAATTTTAAGTGACTACTACTAACAGAAACACGTGCTGTAATACTAATATGTCATGCTTGGGTGGGGACAAAAAGTAAACAGGACTTACATTGCTGCCTTGCTGCCGTCTTGACAAAGTACTCTGGGATGCTTTCGCTTCAAGTGTTCGTTCATGGCGGTTGTACTGCTGTGATAAGCCATTTCCAATTTGCATAGCTCACACAGCACCACATTGTTGGGTCTCTGGCTAAAATACTCCCACGCTTTAGATGACCGTAGGCGAGTTTTTTTTTAGCTGCAGCTTGTTCTTCGGGGGAATCCATACTTAAACCGGACGCTGTCATTTTAATTACTCCATTGCGACGCACTGACGCATGTTAGGCAAATCGATGTATTTTCGATTACGTCGATGAACTGTCCCAGCCCTATTACTCACACGTTGTTTCAAACCCATATGACCATCAGGAACACAAAAGGTAATGTTAGTTTGAATGTTGTCCATTTACTTTCATTGTATGAAAGAAAGATGCAATGAAAGTAAATGGTGACTGAGGCTAACATACTGCCTTTTATCTCTTTTTGTGTCATTGACCTATTATTATTATTTTTTTTTTCGATTTGTTGAATAGCTATGATTTTATCTTTTTTGATTTCTCAGTGTTACCGGGAGATCAAATTCCTATATGCTGTCTCTTGTAATGCCTCAGTTATACATTTATTGTTTTCTGAATCGCCCATGTTGGATTCAGTGCTTTAATATTTTAATGGCATGACATGACTGATTTTTGATTTGACTCTTAGGATGGGAATGGCTACATCAGTGCAGCAGAGCTTCGCCACGTCATGACGAACCTGGGTGAAAAGCTGACAGATGAAGAGGTCGACGAGATGATCAGAGAAGCCGACATAGACGGCGACGGTCAGGTCAATTATGAAGGTACGATACAGCTGTGTGCTGGGATTACCTGCAGTAAAAGAGGTCACACATCTGTGTAGATTAGAAATTACTTTGCCACTTTAATTAAAGTAATGTAGTCCGGATTTGGATCGCAAAAGGTTTTGTGCATGTATACCGGAAATGAAATGAATTTAAAGCAGAACTCTCAAACATAGAAATAAAAGCTTGTGTAGTTGATGCATAACATGTCCATTAACTTTTTAAAATCATCATCAAGATTTTAGGTTAGAATCTATATGAATGTATAATGGTAAGTATGTATTTTAAGTGTTGTAACAGGTCACCAAGTTTTTCAGTGTTTTTTTTTTTTTGTTTTTTTTCTCACCTTTTTGCCTTCCATAGTAGCCTCTTAATTAATATGGCCATTGAAGTAACATGCATATCAACTTTGTCCTCATATCAAAAGTATTTCAGGTCAACTACCCTGTATTATTCCTTGATTTGAATGCTTTTAAATTTAAAGTTTAGTGATCTTATCAGCATCATATTTGATGTGTCCACCTCTATTTCTGTCCACAGAGTTTGTACAGATGATGACGGCAAAGTGAAGCTCTTCTGTTCTCTCCTGACCTCTTTAGAAGACAAAAAAAAAAAAAAAAAAAAAAAAAAAAGTCAAATGTTTTACTTACCTCTTACACAAAAATATTAATTCATTCATATTGTTTCTGTATAGAAAATACTGAATGTTATAAAAAGGAAAAATGTCCATATATATATATATATATATATATACACAGACACATAAACAAACATGACCTGCATGTACTGGTTAGTGGTCCTATTCCCAAAGAGCTGCTTAGACATCTTCAAAAAAAATTGAATCCTGATATCAAACCTTCAGAAACTAAAGTAAAAGCATCTGGTGAACTGCTTAACTGGTTCCATTTGCTAGTTGCGATGTTTGGGCTGGCCAATCGTCTTCTATTTCCTGTTTCTGTTCTACATGCATGCAGCTTGAGTCTGAAGCCATTTTGGGCAGAAACCTCAGCGATGTCTGTCGGAGTGTTTTGGGGGGGGGGGGTTTGGAACAATCTGAATTGAAAAGAGGGTTGAATATAGTTTGGGGGGTGGGGGGTGGCGTGGAATCTACAGAGGATGAATGAATGGGGCCTTTGCAGTTTGCTTCGATAACTAAATAAAGAGATATTTTTAAGAAAATGAGCATTTAATGAGATTTTAAACTATGTTTGCCATGTCAGGATATTCATATTTTTTTTTCTTTGTGCATTGTGCCCGATAGTAGGGGCGTTTAGTGGGAGGGAGTGGCTGGGGAGTTTCAGGGCATGACCTTTCACCTTACATGGAAGTGTTTTTCGGGTAAGGGATGGTGACTGTACCGTAAATGTTTTTATCTTTAGTTTTCTTTTCTGGGCTCTAACCGTGAGCATGTCGATCTTTCTTTGGAGAGTGCAGAGGGCTTTCGCCACCATGGTTTTGTTTCGTCTGCCCACCTTCAGTTCTGTTTATGTTCATTCCAAGTTGTATATGCTCTTCTTTTGATTTTTTTTTTTTTTTTTCAATAAAAGAATATTAACTCAACACTTTTGCCCTTGTTTATCCTTTTTGCCACCAGTTTGCCTTAGTAGAAATCACCCCATCCTTGAACCAACATTTAGGGAAGGTTTTGCAGCCAACCTACAGAAATCACCATGGCAACCTCTCTCTTTTTCTGTTCTTATGTCTTACTATATATGTGTAATGCTGTATGAGTGCTGATCTATCCAAGCAGAGGCTTGTGTGCATCTGTCTTTGGGGATTTTAGGGGTTGCCTGGCAACCTGGATCTGTGGCTCTGGTGGATGAGAGGGATATCAAAAGCCATGTGGGAGCTGGAGAAGAGACTCTGGAGAGGCTGTTTGAGTGTGAAGTCTACAGCTGATTAAACCAGAGTAACGTGATCCACCTTCTGTAGGCAGGCAGAGTTTGTTATCCCTACAGCACCTCAGAGCCACAGTATACCCTAAGGTTCTTTAAATATGAAGTGGTTAATTTCTGTGCCACTAGCGGCACGAAATGGAATTGAAAAAAATAACTAGGTGGTTAAAGTTTGTTAAGACAAACTTTATTGGTGGCTTGACAAAGCCTTGTCTGAAAGTTTAAACTAGTTTTAGAAGTTTGAAAACGAACTAGGCAGTCGCCTAAGAGGAGGCCGCCGCCACACAACCCAAACACCCACCTCACCCCTGTATTGGATGCTCTGTTTGGATAGCTCCACAGTATTTGGGAGAATAAACCTACAAATGGCTCTGCATATGGGATTGAAGAAAGTAATTTAAAGGGATAGTTTTTCCAAACATGTATTACTTTGTCTTCCATGAAATACAAAAGAAGATGTTAGGCAGAGTGTAAGGGACTCTTCAAACACTTAAGGATCTTCAGACACCTTTTACTTTTATTGTAAAAAGAGCAGCATCATAATTCCAAAAAAAGATGTCCTCTTGTTCTGCAGAAGAAAGGATATGTAATGAGGGTAGAATTATTTCACTTTTACATGTTCCCTCTGTCAGAAGATTTTTCACAGTATCATTAATATCACATCTCTCACGAGAGTTTTGTACTCAATTTTCAGGCTCACTCTTGATTTAAAGAGCTATTTGAAGACTGCGCTCCTAGCAGCCCCTGTGAAAGTATGCATGGGGGGTGTGTAAATTATTGTGCGTGTCCTACTGTATGTGCTCCTGAGCACTGAAGCACAGGATCCAATGACAGTGTGTGGGAGGAAAGAGAGTGCAAGCAGCCCACGTCTCTCTGCCTGTTGAGCTGCACGTGGCCGAGCGTGTGTTTGTGTGTGTGTGTGTGTCTTAAATACATTACTTCAACCAAGAAGAAGAATCAGGGAATATCTATAGGTCTCACAGGGTTCAACAAAAAGGATTTCTTCAGCTGGCACGGTTGGACCGGGAGCTCAAATTTTTACTTATCTTGTCAATATTGTCTCTGTCTGCACCACAAAAAAAAAGCACATTTTATTTTTAGCAATGTGTTTTTTTTTTGTTGTTTTTTTTTAATGTGGAAGAAATGTGAAATATATTTTTACATTTATATTTTAACTGCAAAAGAAAAATGTACAACAAATAATTTATTAGGTTTTTAATTTGCAATAAAATCTGGTAAAAAGAAGCTGTGATATATTGTGAATATAGTCACAGCTGAAGGGTGTTGTTAGGTATAATGTAAAGTGAAGTGCCTGCAACCCCTTCAGCTGTGACTATATTCACAATATGCCTTATTGCTTATATAAAACAGTTACTGCATAAAAAAAATAAGAGGACACAAATGTTAATTAAAATGTTATCTTTTAGGTAAAATCATTAAATGCCATACTTCTGTTTAGAGATATAGTCACCGGCACTAAACAGTAACAAAGTGTTATTTTGCGACAAAAATAGCGATAGGCTATTGGTGCTACGTATGATACAAACATATGTAACAGGAGCCAGCTCGTATGTGATAGCTGTGCATTGTGTAAAAGCCAAAGTATACTCTGTGTGCCGCGTTGTGGATCGCTCCACACACAGTAGCACAACGTAAATTTAGTCATAATCCAGTCCGCGCGCCGACCAGATTTTATCAACTCGCAGACACGGTCATTGTATGTGCACATCGTCGCCGCATGTGCCAGCCATTGACTCTACTAAAAGAGTATCACAAAGAAGTTGTAGTGGGCATGTGTCAAACGCGTTTGTATTCACTCACGGTCAGAAGAGTATACTCACAAAGGCAATGTGGTCGAGCAGGCGTGAGCTGATCCGGAACACGCAAAAATGAAGTATACCTGGGCCTTAAACCTCACTCCCCTGGCCTCAAGAGGCACACTAGCAACTGATGCTAGAGGCTATAGCCTTTAGCCTCCTTGTTAGTGTGCCCTCCTCCAATGCCGGCTGATGGCGGTTCGAATCCTGCTCGGAGCGGGTCAAGCAGGACCAGTTACAGTGGTGCCATGACCCGGATGAGAGTGAGGTTTAGGGGGATGATCGTAACGGGAGCCTGCTGGTATGTGATCGCTGTGCAGTATGTGTAAACCTCACTCCCCTGGCCTCAAGACGCACACTAGCGACTGACGCTAGAGGCTGTAGCCTTTAGCCTCCTTGTTAGTGCGCCTGCTTCCCATGCCAGCTGACACCGGTTCGAATCCCGCTCAGAGCGGGTTGAGCAAGACCGGTTACACATACAGCATCCAGGACTGGAAATATTAATTTTATAAATAGCCATAAATTCATAAGCACACTTTTGTTGGAAAATAAATCACACATTGATTTATTTATCATATTCAACCTACAGTACTTCAACCTAATACTTCAACCTAACGAATGTGTAACAGTTAAAGGAGGGGCAAGGAGGAGGTGGGAACTGGCTGAACATAAAGTTTAATGAGAAACTCAAAGTTAAAACAAACATGAACACAGATACACACAACGCGGCTGCTTGTGTCTCTTTCTCTCCCAAACTGGCGTCTCCGGACCTCTATCTCGCTGTCCCGCTGATCATCTGATTCAGCTAGGCCCTCCTCCACATCACACTCCTCCCCCGCCTGATTCAGGTGCCACCGGACTGACTTACCCTTCCCCCATCTCTGGAGGGGAGATGCCGCCCTTCCTGCCGCTCTGTCAGCCGGTGGTCCCCCCGCCTCCTGGGAACCTGGGGGAGAGACGAGGGGAGGCGTGGGGAGAGGGAAAGGGCGAGCGGAAGACACAGAGAGAGAGAGGAGAGAGAAAGAAAAACTTGCTCACCGGTCCCTGGACACGCTGTGCCCGGTCCTCAACCGCTCCTCCGCCCTGTGGCGGATGACAGCTCGCTCCTCCCCTGGCGGACGGCAGCGAGACCTCTGACCCCTGGCGGATGGCAGCAACCTCTCCGTCCCCAGGCAGACAGCTGTCCGCCAGAGGAGCAGCCGTGGTGAGGACTCCGCAACAGCACATCCCTCCTACCTCCCGGGTTTCGGCACCACTGTAACAGTTAAAGGATGGGCAAGAAGGAGGCGGGAACCGGCTGAACAGTCAACGTAAAGTTTAATGAGAAACTCAGAACAACATAAAATAAACATGAACACAGACACACACAACGTGGCCATGTGCGTCTCTCTCTCCCGAAATGGCGTCTCTGGCCTCTCGCTCTCCCGCTGATCATCTGATTCAGCGCTGGCCGTGCATCCTCACGGCCCAACCACGCCCTCCTCCTCGTTACAGAATGCTATCAAGACTGTGTCAAGTCATTCCTGCAACTTCTGAAAAACTTTATCAATGTTAGTCAGCAAGATAACCTTATCTTGGTGATCTTTAAATCAGCAGAATTTACAATAACCATGTTCCATCCATCACAGAAAATCTGTTTAATTTTGTAAGGCACAACAACACAGTACATGCATGATTTTACACATTATTTATACTTAATAAGCTGACAACGTGTAAGGTCACTTAAACGGCTCAAACGGTTTTCTTTTATCGGGTTAAAAACATACAGGTGCATCTCAATAAATTAGAATATCATGGAAAAGTTCATTTATTTCAGTAATTCAACTCAAATTGTGAAACTCGTGTATTAAATAAATTCAGTGCACACAGACTGAAGTAGTTTAAGTCTTTGGTTCTTTTAATTGTGATGATTTTGGCTCACATTTAACAAAAACCCACCAATTCACTATCTCAAAAAATTAGAATACATCATAAGACCAATAAAAAAAACATTTTTAGTGAATTGTTGGCCTTCTGGAAAGTATGTTCATGTACTGTATATGTACTTAATACTTGGTAGGGGCTCCTTTTGCTTTAATTACTGCCTCAATTCGGCGTGGCATGGAGATGATCAGTTTGTGGCACTGCTGAGGTGGTATGGAAGCCCAGGTTTCTTTGACAGTGGCCTTCAGCTCATCTGCATTTTTTGGTCTCTTGTTTCTCATTTTCCTCTTGACAATACCCCATAGATTCTCTATGGGGTTCAGGTCTGGTGAGTTTGCTGGCCAGTCAAGCACACCAACACCATGGTCATTTAACCAACTTTTGGTGCTTTTGGCAGTGTGGGCAGGTGCCAAATCCTGCTGGAAAATGAAATCAGCATCTTTAAAAAGCTGGTCAGCAGAAGGAAGCATGAAGTGCTCCAAAATTTCTTGGTAAATGGGTGCAGTGACTTTGGTTTTCAAAAAACACAATGGACCTACACCAGCAGATGACATTGCACCCCAAATCATCACAGACTGTGGAAACTTAACACTGGACTTCAAGCAACTTGGGCTATGAGCTTCTCCACCCTTCCTCCAGACTCTAGGACCTTGGTTTCCAAATGAAATACAAAACTTGCTCTCATCTGAAAAGAGGACTTTGGACCACTGGGCAACAGTCCAGTTCTTCTTCTCCTTAGCCCAGGTAAGACGCCTCTGACGTTGTCTGTGGTTCAGGAGTGGCTTAACAAGAGGAATACGACAACTGTAGCCAAATTCCTTGACATGTCTGTGTGTGGTGGCTCTTGATGCCTTGACCCCAGCCTCAGTCCATTCCTTGTGAAGTTCACCCAAATTCTTGAATCGATTTTGCTTGACAATCATAAGGCTGCGGTTCTCTCGGTTGGTTGTGCATCTTTTTCTTCCACACTTTTTCCTTCCACTCAACTTTCTGTTAACATGCTTGGATACAGCACTCTGTGAACAGCCAGCTTCTTTGGCAATGAATGTTTGTGGCTTACCCTCCTTGTGAAGGGTGTCAATGATTGTCTTCTGGACAACTGTCAGATCAGCAGTCTTCCCCATGATTGTGTAGCCTAGTGAACCAAACTGAGAGACCATTTTGAAGGCTCAGGAAACCTTTGCAGGTGTTTTGAGTTGATTAGCTGATTGGCATGTCACCATATTCTAATTTTTTGAGATAGTGAATTGGTGGGTTTTTGTTAAATGTGAGCTAAAATCATCACAATTAAAAGAACCAAAGACTTAAACTACTTCAGTCTGTGTGCATTGAATTTATTTAATACACGAGTTTCACAATTTGAGTTGAATTACTGAAATAAATGAACTTTTCCACGACATTCTAATTTATTGAGATGCACCTGTAAATGGTTAAATTAAAAACTGTTTGGCCCGATTTTGCTCTGCTTTTAAACACCTTTACTGGCATGCTTACCAGCTTATCCAATGTGTGCATTCCGTTTTTATCTCAAAAGCAGAGACTAACCCAATGATTTCAAGTCTTTTATGTAAACAAGTTTTTCTTGCATTGTCAGAACAATTTGAACAACCTGATTTTTTGGTAGTTATCAGTGTATAGGTGTGCATGTACTGTCAATGCACTCACTACTATTAACGAATGTAAGACATGACAATGCAGCTTTGACAGTCATCTGGCCTGAAACTGGCCTTCAAACCATTCTTATTGTTGAGCCCTGCATCAAGACACACTTAACTGGCCCTTCGCTTTCACCATAGAGAATATGCCTCTGATCAAATATGTCTTTGCACTTTTTCTCTCTGCGGAACAAGAGGACATCTTTTTTTGGAATTATGATGCTGCTCTTTTTACAATAAAAGTAAAAGGTGTCTTGTTTCTGTCTTAATTCTGTCTTGTTTTCCAGTAAGAAATATCTAAATATTTTTAAAACAAGACATGTTTACTTGACAAGTAAAATGACATGTATATTAAGTCTTGTTTTCAGAGAAATCTGACAAAATTGAGTAAACTTTATGCTTAAAACAAGAAATATATTTCCTTACCCCATTGGCAAATATTTTTTTTCTTGTTTTAAGCATGCTGTAAACCTCACTAAAATAGGTTAGATTTCTTTGAAAACAAGACAAAAAATATTTTTGCTTATCAAGTGAATTTATCTTGTTTTACAAGTGTTTAGATATTTGTACTGGAAAACGAGCCAAAAATACTGTGTGGTCATTTGGACAAGGCCCTCTGTGGCTCTTATATATGGCAGTTCACCAAACATCTTTTCTGCTCAGTTGCAGGTGCTGGTTGGTCACATACTCTCACTGCTCTTTCAGGCTTTATGAGGGAATGAGAAAGGCAAGAACAGCCAAAACATCCCACATACAGTGAGCACTTACATAACAGAGCTGAATGGCACCACACAAAGATATAACACACGTCATATACACAGTATATGTATACGGCATATATATATATATATATATATATATATATATATATATATATATATATATATATATATATATATATATACTGTATGTGTACATATCCCTATCCTTTGCACATAGACTTCAGACAGCACTCGACAGGGATGAGACCCGATTTGCGGTCAAGAGAGAAATGTCGGATTCATTTTTCAAGCCCAAACAAAAATGTTGAGATGTCTTTTGCTCTCCCTTTTGGCCCTGTTTTTTTTTTTTTTTTTTTTTCTCTCTCTGTTTTATAATTTTCTGGGATGATTTCATTGTATCAGTCTCTGTTATTCAATAGCCTAATTTGACATGCTGTGTGGGTGTGATTTGTGAGTGTGAGAGAAATCACATAATTTGACACACATGTTAAATGGAATACTAGCATACTGCATTAAATACACTGTAAACTGCAACTATGTATACATTTACATTTATTCATTTGGCAGATGCTTTTATCCAAAGCGACTTACAAAAGAGGAAAACATAAGCGAATCATCTTAAGGAGACAGTGCCATATTACAAAGTTTCACTAGCATCAGAATAGTATTCAAAACAGAATAAAGTGCAACAGGAATTTTTTTTTAAATGACTGGTTAAGTGCTCATGGAAAAGATGTGTTTTTAGTCGTTTTTTGAAGACAGAGAGTGAGTCAGCTTCACGGATGGAGTTGGGAAGGTCATTCCACCAACGTAGTATGATGAAGCTGAAAGTCCGGGAAAGTGTTTTGGTGCCTCTGTGTTGGTACAACAAGGCGACGTTCCTTAGCCAACCACAGGCTTCTAGTGGGCACGTAGCTTTGCATAAATGATTTTAGGTATGCTGGAGTAGACCCAGTGACTGTTCTGTATGCCAGCATCAGAGCCTTGAATTTGATATGTGCATCAACCGGCAGCCAGTGAAGAGAGACAAAGAGTGGTGTAACGTGCTCTCTTTGGATCATTAAAGACCAGACATGCTGCTGCATTCGGGATCATTTGCAGGGGTCTAATTGCACATGCAGGGAGGCCTGCAATGAGAGCATTACAGTAGTCCAGTTTAGTTATAACAAGTGACTGGACAAGCAGTTGTGTTGCATGTTCAGAGAGGAAGAGTCTCATGAAGGGTCTCTTGAGTGTAAATCTACATGATCTTGCGGTCTTGAGATGTGGTCTGTGAAATTTAGTCTGTTGTCGATGGTTACCCCTAGATTTCTGACCGATTTGGAAGGCGTTACTGTAGTTGCACCCAGCTGCACGGTGATGATGTGTTCAACAGCAGGGTTGGCTGGAAAGACAAGGAGTTCAGTCTTGGCTGGGTTGAGTTGCAGTTGGTGTTCCTTCATCCAGGCCAAGATGTCTGCCAGGTAGGCAGAAATTCGAGCAGTCACTGTGGTGTCGTTGGGCTGGAAAGACAAGTAGAGTTGCATGTCATCAGCGTAGCAGTGGTAAGAGAAACCATGTGCCTGAATGATGGGTCCCAGTGATGCTGTGTATATAGAGAAGAGAAGTGGCCCAAGCACTGATCCCTGAGGTACCCCAGTATGTAGCTGATGTGGCTTGGATATCTCACCTCTCCAGGCTACCTTGAAGGACCTACCTGAGAGATAGGAGTTAAACCAGTCAAGCACAGTTCCTGTGATGCCCAGCGAGGAGAGGGTAGAGAGTAAAATCTGATGGTTGACTGTGTCAAAGGCTGCAGAAAGGTCCAGCAGAATCAGGACGGATGATCTGGATTCAGCTTTCGCTTGTCTCAGCGACTCAGTGACAGACAGCAGGGCAGTCTCGGTGGAGTGTCCACTTTTGAAGCCTGACATTGTCATCCAGCAGCTTGTTCTCTGAGAGATAGGCAGAGATTTGATTGAAAACTGCCCTTTCAAGTGTTTTTTGCCATGAATGGGATGAGAGAGACTGGTCTGTAGTGTTCTATTTGTGTGGGGTTAAGTGCGGGTTTCTTCAGCAGCGGGGTTACTCGAGCGTGCTTAAATGTAGTGGGAAAAGTGCCTGTAAGTAGAGATGTGTTAATTATGTGTGTGAGTGCAGGTAGGATGGATGGAGAAATGGCCTGGAGAAAGTGAGAAGTAATGGGGTCAAGGGAACAGGTAGTGGGGTGGTTGGAGAGGAGGAGTTTAGAGACCTCAGTGTCAGTCAGAGGAGAGAACATAGAGATAGAAGAGTTGCATACAGGAGACAGGTGTTTGACAGGGTGTGGTGCTGAGAATGTATTGCTGATGGTTGTAACCTTATTAGTAAAAAATGTGGCGAAGACATCTGCTGTCAGTGATGTGTCAGGTGGTGGAGGGGGAGGGCAGAGAAGTGTGTTGAATGTTCTAAACAAGCTGCGAGTGTCTGTGGTGCTGTTGAACTTGTTCTGGTATTAGGTTGCAAGCAGAGACTGATATTTACCTAGATCTGCCGGATCTTTAGATTTCCGCCATCTCCTCTCAGCTGCCCTGAGGTCAGTCCGATGTTCACGTGCTGGCCTAGAGGAGATAGGACAGATGTTGTCTAGACAGGTTGTTAAAGTAGAGCTTAGTGTGTCTGTGGCAGTGTTTACATCAAGCGTGGTAAATACCTTTAGTGTGGGAAAAGAGGTAGAGACATCAGTGGAAAGGTGTGAGGGTGAAAGAGAACGGAGGTTACGGCGAAAGGAAACCAAAGGTGGAGACTGTTTTAATGTAGATGGGAGGGTCATAGTATACTGGCATAGTGAACAGTAAACAGTAGTATGTGAATGAGTACACATTAAAAAATGCAGCTGATATGACTTCTGGTCCATTTGTCCACTGGAAATGGAAGGTTGAGTGCATTGCGATGTGGCATACAGTATCCCACACAGAGTGCTGTGCTCTACTCCATGAATAGAAATGCTGTATGCTGCGGAAATAATATTATTAGCATGGAAGTATTTTTTCCCGAACAAAGCACACACACACACACACACACACACACACACACACACACACACACACACACACACACACACACACTTAAAAAAGAGCTTGTTAGTGGTGTAAATGGGTGAAAGGTCAAACTGAGTTATTGTCACCAAAGATGAAGGAGCTTCAGCCACCTGCTTTTCTCCAGCATACATACACACACACACACAGGGTTGGGGAGTAATGAAATACATGTAACGGGATTACGTATTTAAAATACAAAATCTTCCACTACAGTTACAATTTAAATCATTGGTAATTAGAATACAGGTACATTCAAAAAGTATTTTGATTACTGAAGAGATTACTTTGCATTTTATTTTTATTTGTTTCATTTAATATTTAGTACTTTCAGTTGAAAAACATTTATACATATAAATGATGCGATCCAAAGTGCATTTGAACAGCAGTGAAACACTTTCTTATGATGTGTTACATTCATACGAGCAGACAGAGAAGTAAGTTTGATGTAAGTTTGGAGCAGAAGAAACAGAAATAAACCTTGTGTAAATTGTCAGCTTTATGCTAAGCTAAAATGCTATTTAAAGCCATTTTACATGCACATTACCAGGCACAATCATATTTTTTTATCAAGAAAATTCACGTTGGATCATAATTTCTTTTTTCTAGTAAGACCTTTGATATTAGGGCAAAAATCTTATTCTTGATCATTTTTTTAAATTGTTTTCAGGTAAAAAATATCTAGGCTTTATCTTGTTTTAGAAACAACACTGCATAAGATATTTAGGTTTTTCAGAGAATGTCTTTTTAACATGTGTATTTTGTCTTACTGTACTGGCAGAGTTTTTATAGTCAAAACAAGTGAAAAAATCTACCAGTGCTGAAGAAGTAATCCAAAGTATTTAGAATACGTTACTGACCTTGAGTAATCTAATGAAATACGTTACAAATGACATTTTACAGCATGTATTCTGTAATCTGTAGTGGAATACATTTCAAAAGTAACCCTCCCAACCCTGCACACACACACACACACACACACACACATATCCCAATCCCTAGCCTCTGACTGCACAGTCAGTTGCTCCTGAAATTACAAGTGAGCTTGTTGTCGCAAACCCATATGACTATTTCTTCTGTGGAACATGGGAGAAGTTTTGAAGGATGTTGACACTGCTCTTTTTCAATACAATGAAAGTGAAAGGGGACTAAGGCTTTCAGTCAGTGTCTAGCATTCTGCCTAACATCTCCTTCTGTGTTTCGTGAAACAAAGAAAGTTCTACATGTTTGGAACAACATGAGGGTAATAATGTCAACAAATATTCTTGGTTGAACTATTACTTTAAACTCTTTCTACACACACAGACTGCACTCTAAAGTCAAAACAAGGCCACAGTCCTTCATTCACTCATTTACTCTGCATTGACAGAGTGCCAATCAGGTCATTTTATCCTGATGACTCCCTCTTGACCCCTGAGCCAGCCTATTATCTGGCAGAGGATTTTTAATTTAGGTCTGACCAAGGGTTCAGCAGCTCCCCAGAACTCCATGGAGTGCAAGGCACATTAAAAGCTGATGCACATATTGTCCGAAACAATAAATGCATTAAAGGAATATTCCAGGTTTTGTACAAGTTAAGCTCAATCTACAGCATCTGTGTACTTCTGAAACAGCGAGTGTTACAACAAGGCATGATATGTATCAGGAGCTTTTGTCATCTGTTAACACTCTGACTTGCACAGATGGTTAAATGATTATCAGTAATTGATGGCAGGCCCAATGGAATCTGTGCCTGCAAAAAGCTCAGCACATTTCTGCAGAATTTGAACACCCATCCATGAGTTGTATTTACAATATTTGGTCATGGATTATTTGGATTATTTATACACTTTTATCTCTGTTTTTTTGTTTGTTTTTGTTTTGTTTTTGTTTATTTTTTGTATATAGGTTATTCACATTTACTTTCTAATACAGGAAAATGATGTCAGTTAGTAATGAAGTAAAAAACATAGGCTAATGGAAAACTTTTAGAATATTAATGTGGGAATAATGTATATAACATTAATTTTGACATAAATTAAGCAATTATGATGTATATATATATAGTGGCAGACTGTAGGCCTTGTTAGGGCAAAATAATGTATTGAACAACATCATTCATTCTCTTAATACCCTATTCATTGTATTATGTATTCCTTTTGTGTTCATTTATATTCCATTTTGTATGTGTATTAAATATTTTGGCTAATTTGAATATGCTTTCAGCTACAATTAACAGTATAGTGCTCTCAGCTCAGTTTAATACATTTTACCATGTTTATATCTATTATGCAGAATTCAGACAAAAAATACATAAATCTGAATGAAACCACATGATTTATGTTCTATTTTTGTCATCAAGAGAAATTAAACAAACAAAAGACACTGAACCTGACCATAAATCTCTTGAAAATTCTTTAAATAAAATAAAATAAAACACCAAGCAAAGATATTAAATTTTCAGTATAAATGTATCCTTGTTGCTCATATTTATCCTTATAAAAATGTAATGTCAACACATCAGTATTTCCTTAAGAGTAAATAATTTGTAATGGCTATTTTTGGTTTGTTCATGTATTCTCTCTGTCAAGCTCACACACTCATTGGTTCCACATAGGGGTTGAATGATCAGTTAGTGCACAGTGTGTATGAGCATTTGACAGAATGCCAGAGTGGTCTGGGGAAGACTCAAAGCCAGCAGAAGCATGTGTGTGGAGGTGGGGAAGCATATATGGCAGAAGAAAAATGCACAGCAGGAGTGAATGAGATAGGAATGTGTAATGAGTGGGCTGTTTTATAATGCAGCCATCAGCATTTGAACTGTTCCAACTCACGCTTCACTGTATGTGTGTGTGTGTGTGTGTACTATGTTTATACTACATTGTGGGGACCAGCCAGCAGTCCCCACGAGGGAAATGGCTTATTAAACATACTAAATGATGTTTTTTTGAAAATGTAAAAATACAAAAACATTTCTGTGAAGGTTAGGATTAGGGGTAAGGTTACGGTTAGGGGATAGAAATTATTATTAGATCTGTATAAAATCCCCCCAAAAAATGCATGGAAGTCTATGGAGAGTCCCCACAATGATATAAAAACAAGTTTGTGTGAGTGTGTGTGTGTGTGAGAGAGAGAGAGAGAGAGAGAGAGAGAGAATCCCTGTGCACCACTTAAGATAGTGAGGTCATTCATTCTAAGAAAGGGTAGAGGAAGGGATGGAGCTTATTGATTGGCAGGTACTCTAAGGGGTTAAGTGATGCTGAAGTGAAATGCTGCATTAATATTTCACACACACACACTGGACACTGAAAGATTACAGGCTTGCATTACAGTAACACGAGAAACCAAACACATCCACACAAACACACGCTATCAGGCATCTCAAAGGGGGTTCAAAGTTAATGCTACATACACATTTGGAGAGTAATAATTGTTAAATGACATGTAAAATTCATCCATATTAAGAACAAATCGCATCGGTGAAGCATTGTTGCATGACCTCAAAATAACAAGGTCAGAGTAAGATATACTGATTGCAATATCTATGACATAAAAATAATGGATTAGTTCACCATATCTATTTATATATATATATATATTCTGTAATCATATCCTTTGTGAATGTCCTGGCTGCTCTTTTAAAAGAATAAATTAAAAAAGAATAAATTAACTAAATAACACCATTAAAGGATCACAGCAGTAGTATATTTAGTATATTCCAAGTCTTCAGAAGTCATATAATAGCTTTGTGTGATAAACAGACCAAAAATAAAATAGTTATTTTTTGAAAATCATCACTTTCAAATCTCATTTACCTTTGAGTAATTTGCGACTGAGACAGCCCTAAAAATGTCTGACTCCCTGATCAGTGCCCTGACTACTGAACTAGGGAGCTGATTGAGACACACCCATGTCTTTATTCACTATCATATAGAAAAGAATGACCAAGGCATTTTGCCTAACTTCTCATTTTGTATTATACAGAAAAATTTGGAACAACATGAGCGTGAGTAACTGATGACAGTATTTTCATTTTTGGGTGAACTATCCCTTTTTATAAATTGTTCCAAGATTAAACGTAAAAATAATAATAATTTGGACACTGTAGAAAAGTCCTTTGTAGACTGAGTTATAAAACCAAATGATTGTGAAATATTTTGCTAGACAGAACATCTGAATGATCAGCTGCCTATCTGCTGCTCAAAAGGTTCAGTTTTTGAAAACTCTTAAACATGCTGTAATATAAATGAATGTCAACTTTGATCTACTCGTAATCTGTTTACCATCTTTCCCAGGAGTCTTACTGTCTCTCAGGGCTACAGTATTATGTCTTGATCTATTCTCTTCATTAACAGCTCAAACGGCTCTTGCCAGGACATATTCTTGTGTTAGTGGAAGCGCATTTGTTTGTTTGGTTGCTCACTTGGGGTTTTAGTCCTGACACTTTGAAAAGCATATCAGAGACAATCTCCACTGTTGTAAGCACAATAAATAAAGTTTATTCAACTTTTCAGTTTTTTTTTTTTTTTTTACAACTCAGTACAGTGAGTCCTTCGCATAATCCATCTCTCAGTCTCTTTCTCTCTATCTCCGGGTGTTCCTGCAATGTCCGTTTTTATCCCCACTCACCATCTGTTCCTTCTCCTCCCACAGTTTCAGGCAAGGGATGGATGGATGTACAGAAGGTTTCGATAGATGTATGAACAAATGAAAGTAGTAGCTTAAATCATGAATCATATCATAAACAGTGGCCTCTAAAAGCAGTTGGACACTTAAAGGGATAGTTCACCCAAAAATGACAATTCTCATCATTTACTCACACTTGTGCCATCCCAGATGTGTATGACTTTCTTTCTTCTGCTGAACACAAATTATGATTTTTTTTTTAGAAGAATAATTCAGCTCTGTAAATCCATACAATGCAAGTGAATGGGTGCCAAAATTGTGACACTCCAAAAAGCACATAAAGGCAGCATAAAAGTAATCCATACGACTCCAGTGTTTTAATCCATGTCTTCAGAAGTGATATGATAGGTGTGGGTGAGAAACAGATCAATATTTAAATATTTTTTTGCTTGAAATTCTTCTCCCTGCCCAGTAGAAATATTTTCTTGTTGAACTTTGTGGAGCATGTCCATATATGATGAAATACACCTGTGGTTACTCTGCTTGGACACTTGAGAGGAACTGACTTCACACATCCACTAAAAATAACCTTGGGAGCAGCTGGTTAAAAGTAATTTAAAAAAGTGAGGTTGTTTCTCTAGCATCATTATTTTGTTTGCAGGTGCGAACTGTTTTTATTCAGTATATTGTTTCTAATTCATTCCAATTCACTTTGAAGTGGGACTTAAGTGTCTTAATACTTTTTGGCACCAATGCATTCAAGGAATATATTTAAGAAGGAATGTATTCTACAGTGTTTGCATTTTTATTACTGTGTATATGGTAGTGCTCGCCGCTCTCTCTCTCTCTCTCTCTGTGTGTGTGTGTGTGTGTATGTATGATGTGCTGATAGGACAGTCATCTGCTGTAACAGTTTGCTACAGACTGGAGAACCCTGTGGGAAATACATAATTTGTACCACCCTGTGTCAGCAGTCCTAAGTAGTTACAGTGGAAAAGCCGTGTGTGTGTGTGTGTGTGTATGTGTGTTGAAAAGCTTATGAGTTAGATGTGTCCTTTTCAGAGTGACACACCAGTTCAGATCAGATCAGCTCACCAAAATGGCTGACACAACAACTCAAATTATTCATACAGACTGCTCTGAAACTTGTGTGCATGTATTTGAAGTTGATCTGTATTAATGAGAGAAGTTATGTAGATTTTAGATATCAGAGGTACTTTTGGAAGACATAAATGAAAGAAAAGACACACAGTTTTTTTTATTGGTTCCGGAAGTCTTTTTCCCAATAATTTTTCCATGGGGATTTCATAAAAGTACTTCATAAAAGAGTTCTAAGCCATGAATTGATCCAACCAGCTCCAAGGTGAATCACAAGATTACAAGCTTTAAGCAAAAAACTATTTGAAAATTGGAGAAAACAAAAAGACAATGTAACATCTTTCACGAGGGAATGAACTACAACCCCATGAAGCACTGTGAATGACGTAATCAAATAAAAATAAATAAAAAAAAGATATAAAATATAGTTTTATAAAATATGGGGTGCTTTCACACTTCGATTGCTTAGGCCGAACCAGAGTTCTTTTCCTCCCACCTCCCCCGCTTAATTTGATTGAAAATGGTGGAGACTGTGAATCAGAATCAAGGCAATCCATTATTAAAGTCACTTGAAAAGAGAAAAACTTCATTTAATAGTGATTACACATCTAATAACATTAGCATAAGTGAACAGAGCTGTTTATAACGTCTCATAACACACTCATTTTGATGCTGCGAACTGTTTATTTACTATCGCTTTTACTATGACTTGAATCAATACATAAATGAATTAACATTCAGTTATTAGCTTTAATTTACCTTGGAGCAAATGTAGGTGTCGTTACAGATGTTACTGAATATGTTCATTTGGGAATGAGGGCTGACACAGTTTAATCCATAACATGCTCTTCTCCAGATTTATTTAAAGATTATTTAAAAAAAAGAAAGAAAAACACTGCGTGTATCCTCTTTGGGTAACTCGTGTCACTATTACAAATGACCCAGCAACAAGTGTTTTACATTTTTTTTTATATAAAATCCCGCTCAAAAATATTCAAACAAAATTGCTTTCATAGGCTGTCATTGGAAAGTAGCAAATGTGTGTCAGAGTAATGGTGGCAGGGCAACAGCTGCTAAGACAGGACTGGTCAGAAGTGCTTTGAAGGCGGTATTTTTGGATAGTTCCGCAGACAAAACATTGATAAAATATCTGTCCAAGAACATTCAGTATACAAAGAACTCCAGCCAACATGAGTTGTGGAAAATCAGATGTGATCTAGGAATTTTATACATATTTATACCGTTCGTGCCATTGAAGAGACGGTAAGTCTATCCCTCACAGTCTTGTCCTTCCCAGATGGCGCTAGCGTGAATAAGGTCTATGGTTTCCATGTCCCTGCACTTGGTGCCATTAGTGGTGCAGACATTAAACACTTCACTCTTAGGGTATCCAAAATGTCTTTGGAGAGATATTTGGTAAGGCCTGGCTGGAACTGATACTAATCCAAACAGTAACCCAAGATCGCAGAGACTGCAGATCCCTTGAACTTAGCGAAGGGTCACGACCCCAGAGAATGCCCAGTGTGTGATACTGACACCAAGAACTGTCACACACTACAACAATGAGCAACATTTCTATGGCTCTCTCTCACTCACACTAACACTAACTCTAATCTGCTGATGAGAGACGGCACATTACTATCAACACTCTGAGTCTATGTGTGCACTGTGAGACAGCAAGGGTCACGGCCGGACCAATTTCCTGATTTGAACTACTGTTCTCCAAACACTGTACTGCTAAACACAGATCAGCCACAACATTAAAACCACCTGCCTAATATTGTGTAGGTACCCCTTGTGCCACAAAAACAGTGCCAACCCGCATCTCAGAACAGCATTCTGAGATGTTATTCTTCTCACCACAATTATACAGAGCAGTTATCTGAGTTACCGTAGACTTTATCAGTTCAAATCAGTCTAGCCATTCTCTGTTGACCTCTCTCACCAACAAGGCATTTCCGTCCACAGAACTGCCCCTCACTGGATGTTTTTTGTTTTTGGCACCATTCTGAGTAAATTCTAGAGACTGTTGTGCATAAAAATCCCAGGAGATCAGCAGTTACAGAAATACTCAAACCAGCCCATCTGGCACCAACAATCATCTATGTGACTATCTAATCAGCCAATCATGTGGCAGCAGTGCCGTTCATAAAATCATGCAGATATGGGTCAGGGGCTTCAGTTAATGTTCACATCAACCATCAGAATTGGAAAAAATGTGATCTCAATGATTTGGACCGTGTCGTGATTGTTGGTGCCAGATGGGCTTGTTTGAGTATTTCTGAAACTGCTGATCTCCTGGGATTTTCACATACAACTGTCTCAACAACAGAATTTTCTCCAAATGGTGCCAAAAACAAAAAACATCCAGTGGGTGGTAGTTCTGCGGATGGAAATGCCTTGTTGATGAGAGAGGTCAACAGAGAATGGCCAGAATGGTTTGAAATGACAAAGTCTATGGTAACTGAGATAACCACTCTGTACAATTGTGGTGAGAAGAACAGCATCTCAGAATGCTATTCTGAGATGCAGGTTGGTGCTGTTTTGGCGGCATGAGGTGGACCTACACAATATTTGGCAGGTGGTTTTAATGTTGTGGCTGATTGGTGTATTTCTGGATTATGATTACAGTCTTGTTTGAGCTCAAGAAGCTTCTTAAATATTTTCATTTAATGTGGTTATCAACAATTATTATTCTTTTTTTTCTTTTTCTTTTACTGCATCAGTCTTTGTGACCATCACTCAGGCAGTGTCCTGCACTAGCTCCAGATACTCATGAAATCCATCTTTTCAAATATAGATTATTACTGTTAAATATAAAGAAAATAAAATCAAGTTGCTCCATCATTGACTCATCTCTTAATTTAATTTAATTAAATTTTGTATCATTCCTTGCCAAGTTTGTTTATCTGACTCCAAAATTTTTTTTTTCTTCAAAAACAGTAACGTTTTGGAGCAACTTCCAAAATGGCCACCAAACAGTGTTAGCATATGGTCCCAAATAACTCAAGAACAAAACATTTGATTGGCTCTAAATAAAAAGTAAAATGATACCAACAAATAATGTGCATTTCCTCTGCAACAACAAATTTTATCTTGCTTTCTATCTTTTTTATATTTTCAAAATTAAGCTGTAAGTGGGCTTATATATGGTACGTGGGCTTAATTGGGTCACTTTCCCTAAGTCATAAATGACAGGAAGTTAGGTCAAAATAATAAATAACATAAAATTGCTTCATTGATTTCGTTCACTTACCAGAGTCATTCTCTCAGGCTTTCGGTTCAACCGACGTTCCATAACCGTTATAATTTGAAATGGGAAGATCGCACGTTTTTGATCACTTGAGGAAATTGCGTGGCTGCAATGTGCCTTTGCTTTACGGTATTTGCAGACGTTTATATAAAGTGCCATTTTACTGTATGTTTCTGTTGTTAAATTATACAGTAAATCAACAATACAGATAAACCTGTCATCTTAAAGAGATAGGACATAGGTTCTATCATGGATGCTTTTAAAGCTATCAATCTCAAAACTGTAGAAGTACATTGTGAAAGTTTTAAAATGCAAGATTATTCCATATAATGTAAATGAAATGGTCAGATAAATACACATCTTACAGCTTAAACCCCTCAGCCAGCCCTCAAAGCACAGTGATGCTTTACAACTGCAGGAAATCAAAGAAAAGCCCTCAGAGATATACTGGTGAAGACTAGTCAAAAGCTCTGCTTTAGTGTCTGCAGAAACCAGAGGAATAATGCTGTCACTAAGGACTCATTATGGTTCAATGTGCTCCTGACCCTGATCAAAGACCCAAAGAGTGACTGCTGTTTACAACGTGCAGCTCTCTACAGCACGAATGAGCAAAAGACATCTCTGGGGGCATGTACACTCTGGCACACTAAAACACACCTCTTTAATTCCAACCAAACTCTTTCTGCAGCTCTTATTCTATTATTCTCAAGAATCTCCCAGAAGTGTGGTAGTGTGGCCCATCCCGTAAAGAAGCAAGCAGCCATTTGTTTAAAGCAAGCCTGTAAGTGCATTAAATAATACACCCTCTACATTTCCCACCTCACATACTTCTCTCGCCCCAACTTCTTTTCTTATTAGGCCACATCATTAATTTACTCTTCAGTGGCAGCCGGCCTGATCCTTTCTTTCCAGTGTTGTTCTTTGTGCTTGTGAACTTTTGGACCTTCATCAATCTTTGAGAGCTTTTTAAAGGTATTCAACTGCTACACAAGTCAGGGAAACAGTCAGCTCATCTAACATACATGAGCCAAGGTGAGCAGGGCAAAAAAGGAAGTATGTGCATGAGAGAGAGAAAAAAGAATACAAGTTAAGATCAATCAACAGTATTTGGGGCATAATGTTGATTACCACAAAAATAATTTTGACTCCTCCCTCCTTTTAAGGCCTGAAGCTTACTCTATGCAAGTACTGTAAGTGAACGCAAATGCTTCTTGCCACTCAAACTCGATTTCATGCATTGCTGCATTCTGAAATGTGTCAGAATAAAATTCTTAACTCATCAAAAATACACATTGGAAACTGTCTTCTTCTACAGGTTTTTTTTTCTTTTTTTTTTTTTCAGGTCAACTAGATATCTCGTTCAGTGGCACAGATATTTGAAGGTAACTATTGTGTCCTGAGAACTAAGGTTTGTTACCACCACTAGTTATGCAAGAATGTTAAATATGTACTATACAATGGAACTGCGTGCTTGCAAGTGTTGGCCAAGCATATGCGTCAGTGTTCTTGTGTATATAATGTAAACAGGCTACTTTCCACAATTTTACTTTAAATTACTGCATGTGAAGAGGCAAACTAATACCGTTGCACACAATAGATATTAGATAATAGATTTCTCTCTCTCAGTCAAATCAATAATAGCAATCCTGAAGGAAACAATGAAAACTGGTATGAAAAGGGTGATGACAGAAACAAAAAAGAGAATTACTTGGATCAAGTATTATCTCTTAAAAAATAAAGAGCATGGTAAAACTTTACAATAAGTTTCCATTCGTTAACATTAGATAATACATTAGGTATCATGAACTAACAATAAACTATAAACATTTTACAGCCTTTATTAATCTTTGTTAATGTTAGTTAATAAAAATTAAATTGTTCATTGTCAGTTCATGTTACCTCCCTTTATTCAGATGTTCAAATACAGCATAAAGGCCCATTTTTATTGTCTTTTGAAACTGAGGTTGTACTGGTTGTTTTTAAGCCCAATTAAGAAATAACTTTTTTATTATTCTTATTTATATCATGCTTTAAGACCTTTTTAATTCCTTAAGTTTTTCTACTTATTTGTCTCTTTGATTGTATTGTGTTTGTAATGTGCAGCACTTTGGGTCAACTTCTGTTGCTTTTAAATGTGCTATATAAATAAACCTTGACTTGACTTACCTCAGTGCATTAACTCATTTTAACATATACAACTTTTGATTTAAAAAAAATATTACTAGCTATATGTTGATATAAATGCTGTAAAAGCATTGTTCATTAATAGTTCATGTTAATGTTGTTAAATAATGTTAACAAATGGAACCTTATTGTAAAGTGTTACCAATAACACAACCATATGTTGTTTTTTTATTATTTATTTACGTCATAAAACAGCTTTTCCAGTTGTTTGTCACTGTGAATGACATGGTAAGACATGTACACATATACAACATTTCTCTTTCTCTCTTTCACATGTCTGAAGTCCCTCTGACAATTATAAAGATAGTGTCTGATAGTGTATGAGTTTGATATGAGAATTTGGCCTGTAACAGTCAAACACCCTCCATGTTCTTCCCTCAGGTACACACACCATACATACATGGAATACATACAGTTGAAGTCAGAAGTTTACATACACTTAGGTTGAAGTCATTAAAACTCATTTTTTAACCACTCCACAGATTTCATATTAGCAAACTATAGTTTTGGCAAGTTGTTTAGGACATCTACTTTGTGCATGATATGAGTAATTTTTCCAACAATTGTTTACAGACAGATTGTTTCACTTTTAATTGACTATATCACAATTCCAGTGGGTCAGAAGTTTACATACACTAAGTTAACTGTGCCTTTAAGCAGCTTGGAAAATGATGTCAAGTCTTTACTGAATTGGAGGTGTACATGTGGATGTTTTTTAAGGCCTAGCATCAAACTCAGTGCCTCTTTGCTTGACATCATGGGAAAATCAAAAGAAATCAGCCAAGACCTCAGAAAAAAAAAATTGTAGACCTCCACAAATCTGGTTCATCCTTGGGAGCAATTTCCAAATGTCTGAAGGTACCACATTCATCTGTACAAACAATAGTATGCAAGTATAAACACCATGGGACCATGCAGCCATCATACTGCTCAGGAAGGAGACGCATTCTGTCTCCTAGAGATGAGCGTAGTTTGGTGCGAAAAGTGCAAATCAATCCCAGAACAACAGCAAAGGTCCTTGTGAAGATGCTGGAGGAAACAGGTAGACAAGTATCTATATCCACAGTAAAACAAGTCCTTTTGGGAAAGGCTGCTCAGCATGGAAGAAGCCAATGCTCCAAAACCACCATAAAAAAAGCCAGACTACAGTTTGCAAGTGCATATGGGGACAAAGATCTTACATTTTGGAGAAATATCCTCTAGTCTGATGAAACAAAAATGTAACTGTTTGGCCATTATGACCATCGTTATGTTTGTCGGAAAAAGGGTGAGGCTTGCAAGCCGAAGAACACCATCCCAACCCTGAAGCATGAGGATGGCAGCATTATGTTGTGGGGGTGCTTTGCTGAAGGAGGGACTGGTGCACTTCACAAAATAGATGGCATCATGAGGAAGGAAAATGATGTGGATATATTGAAGTCATCATCTCAAGACATCAGCAGAAAGTTAAAGCTCGATCGCAAATGGGTCTTCCAAATGGATAATGACCCCAAGCATACCTCCAACGTTGTGGCAAATGCCTTAAGCACAACAAAGTCAAGGTATTGGAGTGGCCATCACAAAGCCCTGACCTCAATCCGATAGGAGATTTGTGGGCAGATCTGAGAACGCGTGTGTGTGAGCAAGGAGGCTTACAAACCTGACTCAGTTACACCAGTTCTGTCTGAAGGAATGGGCCAAAATTCCAGCAACTTATTATGAGAAGCTTGTGGAAGTCTACCCAAAATATTTGACCCAAGTTAAACAATTTAAAGGCAATGCTACCAAATACTAACAAAGTGTATGTAAACTTCTTACCGACTGAGAATGTGATGAAAGAAATAAAAGCTGAAATAAATCATTCTCTCTACTATTATTCTGACATTTCACATTCTTAAAATAAAGTAGTGATCCTAACTGACCTCAGACAGGGAATGTTTTCTATGATGAAATGTCAGGAATTGTGAAAAACTGAGTTTAAATGTATTTGGCTAAGGTGTATGTACACTTCTGACTTCAACTGTATATATGTCTTCACCTGTCTAACACACAGCCACTGGGACACAGATAAATAAACATCTAATATAACACGTTTCATAAATCTGACCTCTGAATCATGACACAAGTGGAAAAATAAACAAACAAACGAAAAGTCCAAAACTATATTTATCTTCTCTTTTAACAAGAGAACCAAGGTTAAATATTTGTTTTTAGATTAGGTGATTCATTTGTACATACAGTATATAAACAGTAAAGCGTTTAATTTAGAAGGGGACGTAATGAGAGTCATAGCATGGGTGACATACCTGCCCATATATAACAGCATAGAAACAACCTTTATTACTTGTTTAACAGGGATCTACTGTAACAGATTGAGTAGAGCATTCCATTCAAAGTGTACACACACACACACACACACACACACCTAGCACACACCAGGCCATCACCACATATAAAGAAAAAAATACTCTGTCCAGTTAAATCCAGACAAACACACTTAAACACACTTAAAGATTCACCCAAAAAGTACCATTCTGTGATCATTTACTCACCCTCATGTTGTTCCAAACATGTATGAGAGACCTTTGGTAGAAAGTTAAAAGGATATTTCACCCATAAATGAAAATGATCTCATGATTTACTCACCCACCTGGCATTCCAGATGTGTATAACTTTCTTCTGCAGAACACAAATGAAGATTTTTAGAAGAATATTTCAGCTCTGTAGTGAATGGGTGCCAACATTTTAAAGCTCCAAAATCCACATAAAGGGAGCATATAAGTAATCCATATGACTCCAATATTTTAATCCATGTGCTCAGACACAAGATGATAGGTCTAGGTAAGAAACAGATCAATATTTATGTCATTTTTTTATCATAAATTCTCCTCCCTGCCCATTAGGGTGCAAAATGCAACAGAAGGAGAAAATGAAGGAAAAAGGACTTAAATATTGATCTGTTTCTCACCCACACCTAAAATATCGCTTCAGAAGACATGGATTGAACAACCAGAGTCAGCTGGAGTACTTTTGTTACCCTTACGTGGATTTTGGAGCTTCAAAATTTTGGCACACATTCACTTGCATTGTATGGACCTACAGAGCTGAGATATTCTTCTAAGAATTTGTGTTCAGCAGATGAAAGAAAGTCATACACATCTGGAATGGCATGAGGGTGAGTAAATGATGAGAGAATTTTCATTTTTGGGTGAACTATCCCTTTAAGACCACCTCTGTGTCAGTGTTTTAATGTAACACACATGCACAACAATCTCAAGGATGTAGATTTGACTTGGAAAAGAAGCACTGTGATTTGATGACAGTTCTGTGTCAATCACCTGCTTGACCATGACAACAGCTTTTACAGGTGTCTCATTGGTCCAATCTTAAAGTTAGGTAAAACGACAAGGCCCCACAGGCCAATGAGAGTGTCGGAGGGGGCGGAGTTGGTGAGGGAGGGTGTCACCAGTAGAGTGTAAAAAAGCAAAAGGAAACAGAGAAAATATTAGCAGAAAAAAAGGAAGGAAGAGGGGATAAAAAGAGAAAGAGAAGAAACAACACAGAAAAGATAACGGTTATGAAATCCATTGGTCTGAGTTCTCTCATTCTCTCTGTCTTGGGATGTCACAAGGGGTGAGCAAGGCATTCCAGGACAGCAGAGTAATTTCAAGGTCTTTCAGGGTGTGTGTATGTGTGTATGGGCTGTAGCTGATGCATGACTATGAGACAGAGGTTATATGGATAGTGAGGGCTCAGAGTGCCTCAGAGGGAGCGGGGGATGATGGTGAAGGGTAAGATGGGGCAGCTGGCCTCCAGCTCCAGGGCAGTGAGGAAGCATTCGGTTGCAGCTGCATCGTTGCCCTGCGCTTGCAGAACTTCACCCAGACTGTTCCACACATCATGGGCCGTGCTGTTCACCTGCACCGCATCACGCAAGATCTTCTCGGCAAGACTGTACCTCTGCAACTGATGCAATATCAGACCCTGTAGAAATAAAGAGAGAGAGGGAGAGAGACAGATAGAACTGAATGTTCTCTCTATTTATTCTGCTCTATTTTATTGTATATTATATTGATCTTCATTACAGGTACCTTATTTTCACAAGTTTCTGCTTTGTGTGTGTGTGTGTGTGTGTGTGTGTGTTCGTGTGTGTGCGCTGATGCTTTAGCAATACAGCATGCTAAAGAATTATGTCAATAATAACAGTACTTCTAAATAAATAAATATATATCCCGTCGAACAACTGACTGGAGGGGGTCCCCCTGAATACGTTTTGTACCAGGCCCAAGAATTTCTAACTGTAGCCCTGCACCTACTTATTCATGCATCTTGCTAGTTTTCAGCCTCTCGTCATAAGTGCTGTGTTTTAGGATGCCGTGTCAAGTTAAAAGTAGTTTGAAACTTTGAAAAATGCATCTCGAGATGCCTGCATTCTATTGTTCTCTGTTTTCGAGTTCAAAAGCGCATCTGTGGAAGGCTGTATTGTATGCTGCCTGCTGGTTGGTTTGACCAGGCGTGTTGCTTGTAAAGCTGGAGCGCTGACTGCCCCCTACTGCACAAATTTGCAAAACATTAAGGTGGTACATCAAGCTTGAATTGCTCTGATGGTAGGAACATTCCTAATTACGGAATTTATATATGGGTCAGGGGCATGATTTATTGCAGCGTTATTTTTTTCATGCATTATTTTTTTCATTTAATTATTTGAAATTATTATTCCATATAATCGACAGTCCTTATTACTGGACCGTAATAAGGAATATTCCTACATCTGAGCAATTCAAGCTTGAAGTACCACCTGTTTTCTCCAGGGGGCAGTAAGCAAAACTTCAGCTGTATAAGCAACACTCATCTTAGAGTACAAACCAAACTTATCCAGAGCAGACAGCACAAGATGAGTCTCGTTCTTGCGTTCAAACACAGCACATGTGTTTGATGGTTGATGGAGTACAAATCCAAATGCAGGAATCTCAAAAATTTTAAGTTTCAAAATATGTTTAACTTGACACAGCGATCTAAAAACTGTATGTTTATGACGCGACGCAACCAAAGGACTTTTTTAAAATAGTGATGGTGCTGTTTTTTATATCAGTAATGTCCTGACTATACTTTGTGATCAGTTTAATGCCACTTTGGTGAATAAAAGTACCAATTTCCTTCAGAAACAGCAAAATCTGAACATTATTCCAAACTTTTGGCCGCCAGTATACACTGTAAAAAATGTCTGTAATTTTAATGTTAAAAGACTGTTAAAATGCTACAGAAAAAAAAAAAAGTTAATTGATGAGTATTAACTGTAAAATATACAGTAACATTTTTTTATATATTTTAAAAGACAATACAGTAGTTTTTACAAATTTTAAGTATGATTTTCCTGTATTAATATTATTCTTATTCTTTTTTTTTTTTTTTCTCCCCAATTTGGAATGCCCAATACCCAATGCACTCTAAGTCCTCGTGGAGGCGTAGTGACTCGCCTCAATCCAGGTGGCGGAGGATGAACCTCAGTTGCCTCCGCGTTTGAGTGTCAATCCGTGGCTTGTTGAACCACGTTACCACAGAGACCTAGCGCATGTGGAGGCTTCACACTATTCTCCACTCACCACGCGCCCCACCGAGAGCGAGAACCACATTATAGCGACCACGAGGAGGTTAACCCAATGTGACTCTACCCACCCTAGCAACCGGGCCAACTGGTTGCTTAGGAAGCCTGACTGGAGTCACTCAGCATGCCCTGGATTCGAACTTTCCTGTATAATTAATGGTAAAACTTTTTACTTTTTACAGTAAATTATTGTTAAAATTCCCACAATTCCCTGCATGATCCATCATATTTCATCATATTTTATGGGAATAGTTATGTTTCTTCTTATTTTTAATATCAGTTTGAGGTGTTCTGTTTTATATTTAATGTAGTTTAGTTAATGTTTACTGCATTATTTAAATATCACATGTGTTACCCTGATGGTGTTTAGTGTTTGTGTGAGTGACATTGAGCACTGTCTCTACGTGTTTATTGGTCATTGCTCCTGGAAGAGCCACTATTGGTTAAGTTCATGTCATCATGTGCTCTTCTGTAATTTTTATGGTTATTAACAATACCTTATAAAGTAAAAAGCAGATCTGTACAGTTTCAGAAGATTAATATCAAGTTTATGACATTTTATTTTTAAACTGTAAATGTAACATTTTTTTATTTTACAGTGCCAGCATCGTCATGTAAATTACAATGGTTTAAACTGTAAAATGTACAGGTTTTTCTGTAAATTTGTTTACATTTTTACTGTATTTTTTACATAATAATTCTGGCAACCACAGCTGTGTTTTTTTTTTTTTTTTTTTTGTGTATGAACAACAGGATTTTTTTTTACAATGTATATATATATATATATATATAAATTTACAATTATTTAAATGTAGCTATTTATAATTATTTAATCATTATATATTGATTTGTTGTCATTTGAGGGGCTTTCTCAGCAATTATATATATATATGATTAATTGCGATTAATTAAAGCTATTAATTGACTGACATCCCTAATATAAACTCAGCAAAAAAAGAAACATCCCTTTTTCAGGACATTGTATTTTAAAGATAATTTTGTTAAAATCCAAATAACTTTACAGATCTTTATTGTAAAGGGTTTAAACAATGTTTTCCATGCTTGTTCAATGAACCATAAACAATCAATGAACATGCACCTGTGGAATGATCGTTAAGACATTAACAGCTTACAGACAGTAGGCAATTAAGGTCACAGTTTTAATAACTTAGGACACTAAAGAGACCTTTCTACTGACTCTGAAAAACACCAAAAGAAAGATGCTAAGGGTCCCTGCTCATCTGCATGAACATGCCTTAGGCATGCTGCATGGAGGCATGAGGGCTGCAGATGTGGCCAGGGCAATAAATTGCAATGTCCGTACTGTGAGACGCCTAAGACAGCGCTACAGGGAGACAGGAAGGACAGCTGATCGTCCTCGTAGTGGCAGACCACGTGTAACGAAACCTGCACAGGATTGGTACATCCGAATATCACACCTGCAGGACAGGTACAGGATGGCAACAACAACTGCCCGAGTTACACCAGGAATGCACAATCCCTCCATCAGTGCTCAGACTGTCCGCAATAGGCTGAGAGAGGTTGGACTGAGGGCTTGTAGGCCTGTTGTAAGGTAGGTCCTTACCAGACATCAACGGCAATAACGTCGCCTGTGGGCACAAACCCACCTTCGCTGGACCAGACAAAAAAGTGCTCTTCACTGACGAGCTGTGGTTTTGTCTCACCAGGGGTGAATGTCGGATTGAGCGTTACACCGAGGCCTGTACTCTGAAGCGGGATCGATTTGGAGGTGGAGGATCCGTCATGGTCTGGGGCGGTGTGTCACAGCATCACTGGACTGAGCTTGTTGTCATTGTAGGCAATCTCAACGCTGTTTGTTACAGGGAAGACATCTTCCTCCCACATGTGGTACCCTTCCTGCAGGCTCATCCTGACGTGACCCTCCCGTATGACAATGCCACCAGCCATACTGCTCGTTCTGTGCATGATTTCCAGCAAGACAGGAATGTCAGTGTTCTGCCATGGACAGCGAAGAGCCTGGATCTCAATCCCATTGAGCACATCTGGGACCTGTTGGATTGGAGGGTGAGGGCTAGGACCATTCCCCCCAGAAATGTCCGGGAACTTGCAAGTGCCTTGGTGGAAGAGTGGGGTAACATCTCACAGCAAGAACTGGCAAATCTGGTGCAGTCCATGAGGAGGAGATGCACTGCAGTACTTAATGCAGATGGAGGCCACACCAGATGCGACTGTTACTTTAGATATATATATATATATATATATATTATACATACATATATACACACAGTACTGTGCAAAAGTCTTAGGCTCATATGATGTTTCACCAAAACTTTTATCTTAAGACAGTTATGTATATCTTCAGCTTTAGTGTGTCAATAGGAAATATAAATGTTAGACTCCCAAACATTACTTTTGCAAATAGAAAAGATTAGAAGAACCGAGAGCCCTGCAACAGATGGCATGGCCCCCACAAAACCCCCCACTTAACATCGTGTCAGTCTGAGATTACACAAAGAGACAGAAGCAATTGAGACAGCCTAAATAGAAAGAAGAACTGTGGCGAATTCTCCAAGAAACTTGGAACATCCTATCTGCCAACAACCAAGAAAAACTGTGTCCAGGTGTACCTAGGACAATTGGTGCTGTTTTGAAGGCAAAGGTGGTCACATTAAATATTGATTGAGATTTTTTATGTTTACTGGACTTTGCATGACATTAAGTGATAAATGAAACCTATTTATGTCATTATTTTTGAAGACATCCTTACTATGCAACATTTTTCACCAATGCCTAAAACTTTTGCACAGTACTGTATATATGTAACATAATATATAACAAAAACACTGATTATAGTTAGTATATGTTTAGTATATATCATATCATATTTTGTATGTGGATGTAAATTCATCCACATTCTACTCAGTTGTATTCTATCACATTCTATTCTTTTGTATCCTACTTTATTTTGTCTGCTTACCTTGTCACTTTCTTTTATTTTCCCTTTTATTTCCTATTTCTTTATTTACATCAAAGAAATACAAAATATTTCTTCATTTTCTGTTTTGTCAATTTCAGTTCAAGAAGTGATTTATACACTTTTACACTGTTCATAATTATGCCAATAAAGCTTTGTTGACTCTCGAAAACAAAAACATGGCTTACTGGTAAAAATAACAAAAAATGTTTTTGCAGAAGCTTGTAAATGTTAGTAAATATAATTATGATTGTGATTATTTTTGATATCGTGATCTGTGAGCAGCATTTGGTCTTGCTCAAAGGGTTCAGACAAAGTCCACTCTCCTGCTTTTAGAGAAAGAGAGGTTTGACAGAGACAGGGGTAATACTTCCTGCTGCTGTCTAACTAAATGGGAGTTCCTTTATAAGTCATGACATTTTTGCTTACTATTAAGAGAGACACACACAAAGCTTGAGACAGCAGAACTTGATCACGCTCAAACACACACAGAGACTCTATAACATGCTTATACATCCTGGACTCATTGTCTGCAATCTACTAATAATGGATGGAGGTCTCCTATCTTTCCGCCATCTCGATGTCACACACACACACACGCACACACACACACACACACACACACACACACACACACTGGTTGCAAGGAGTGAATGTGTTGTGACCAGAGGGATGATGGTGGTCTTGATGTGGGCAGATGTGTGTGTGTACGGAACAAGGAATTTATTTATTCTATTCTTGGACTATTTACCTGAAAGGCCCCATGAAATCACTTGGGAACACCCAGGAGAACGAGTACTGATAAAATGTATACCTTGTAGGCACTGTCAGTAAGTTTGGATAATAACCTTTGCCAAATTGGAGACAAAATTTTGAAACTGTGTGTGTTTACATGCTCACCAGTCTCTGCATGGTCTTGACGTGGGTGGGACTGATGGACAGCGCCTCCTCGTACCAGCGCTTGGCCTCGTCCACGTTTCCCCGCAGCTCTGCCACCTGACCCTTCATAAACAACACATTATGGGACATGGGGAACAGGTTGGCTGCTTCCTGCGTACACGCTGTCGCCTCTGCCGCCTTCCCCATTCCAATATACACCTCCGCTGTCGAGAGAAGATAAGAGATAAAAACGAGGAGGACTGATAAAGAGGAAATAAGAGAAAGCCTCATTGTTGGGGGTGACTGATCATTGAGTCATTTATATGATCTGTAGTCAAACAGGAAATGAGATTCTCAAACAGGCTTTCAAATACATTACAACATCACACCTTTAAGCTCTAACTGTTTCTCTCAAATTCAGCTCATAAACAGCAATGAGCAGGTGATAATAGAGGGGGAATGACAGAAGACAAATAATGGAGGTGTATCTTCCCTCTTCAGGTTTCAGCCAAAAAACTCTATAAAACAACAAGGGAAAATGACTACTAAATGAGCTTCACTCTTGGCACCTATTTAACCCTGCCAAGTTCTGCCAGAGTTTCACAGAGCTTGGTGAAAGGAAAGCTTATTAAAGAATAATTAGTCTTAACCGAATTGACTGCATTATCCTGAGACAACAAATTAAAGTATCCACACAGCGAAATATGGTAATCAGCAGTGGGCGTTATGACCAAAAGCTTAATTCACAGTTTGTGTAATGTTAAATCACGGCAATGATATATATTACGATACAGTTGTTTTTGCTGGAAATTCAACCCCTAAATGTTTTATATATCATGTCTTTTTTTAGTAGAGTGACTTAAATGTTTAAAAAAATAAAAACAACTTAATCTTATTTGATGTTTGTTTTTTTTGGGTAGGGGTTAAAAATAAATTCATTTTTAAATCACGTTGCAGATATACTGTGGAATAAATGGTACAGCAGAATCTCTACCTGTTGACAGATTTACAGCCCAAACTGGAAATTTAATTTTTCCAAACATATACTGTACATGCAGATCCTATACTTATTTCATTGCACTTCCAAAACAAAGTCAAGTTTGGGTTGTCTATACGGAGATGCTGATTGCAGACAAAGCGGAAAAAGCATCCAGTGTAATTTGACTCTGCTGGATGTTGTTTTGCTAAAGTATTTTCCCAGACAATTACAGCTATTAATAACAACACTGGTTATCTAAGCATATAGTAAGGAATATGCTGTGTATATTTAAACATGGTTTACTCATACAGCAACACTGTGCCATCCATAATAATAATAATAAAAAAAAGAAATCCCCAGAAAAATAAACCCTACTGTGACGAGGAGGAGGGTGGGGCCGGGCCCCCAATCGGGCTAATCAGACGAGGAGAGGGATAAAAGCAGCCAGTTGCGGCAGTTCAAGGGAGAGAGAGCCACATGCAGCTGCCGTGTGTGCGTGTCTTTTTGTTTAGGTTTAAATTAAATATTACTTTGACTGTTCAGCCGGTTCCCACCTCCTCCTTGCCCATTTTAACCCCCTGTTACACCTACTTTTTTAGTGAGTTGTAGCAATGTGGATGTGGCTTTTGTGCATGTGAATCAAATTAGGGTGGAAGGTATGTCATATACCTGCATGGAGCCAAATCTGGGCGAGGGTCATCCAAGGATGGAGGGGTCCCTGTTTTGGAGCGCTGCTCTGCAGGGAGGAGGCCACCTCGGACAGCGCCTGCTCCACCCGTGAGGCTGCAATGGAGGTGGCATGGACAGAACCTACAGTTCAAACACATACTGTGAGCAATGACACATCCAAAGGAGCTTCACTCTATTTAAGGTTAGACTCCATATATCCACAACACTCCACAGATTAGGGGTCATGTTTATCAGGCCTCTCTGACCGAAAATGCTGCTCTAGTATCACTTTGCTTTTCTAATTCACATTATTGCCAGATATCCTCCAGCATCTTCACAAGGTCCTTTGCTGTTGTTCTGGGATTGATTTGCACTTTTCACACCAAACTACGTTCATCTCTAGGAGAGAGAATATGTCTCCTTCCTAAGCGGTATGATGGCTGCGTGGTCCTATGGTGTTTATACTTGTGTACTATTGTTTGTACAGATGAATGTGGTACCTTCAGGCATTTGGAAATTGCTCCCAAGGATGAACCAGACTTGTGGAGGTCCACAAGTTTTGTTTCTGAGGTCTTGGCTGATTTCTTTTGATTCTCCCATGATGTCAAGCAAAGAGGCACTGAGTTTGAAGGTAGGCCTTAAAATACATCCACAGGTACACCTCCAATTTAGTACACCTCCTATCAGAAGCTAATTAGCTAATTGTCTAAAGCTTGGACATCATTTTCTTGAATTTTCCAAGCTGCTTAAAGGCACAGTTAACTTAGTGTATGTAAACTTCTGACACACTGGAATTGTGATATAGTCTATTAAAAGTGAAACAATCTGTCTGTAAACAATTGTTGGAAAAATTACTTGTGTCATGCACAAAGTAGATGTTCTAAATGACTTGCCAAAACTATAGTTTGCTAATATTAAATCTGTGGAGTGGTTAAAAAATTAGTTTAAGTGTATATAAACTTCTGACTTCAACTGTACTTTAAAAAAATAAAAAAATACATTTTTATACAAACAAGCAATTACAAGTTCAGATTTACACTCAGATTTGGCCACTTTATTAGAAACACCTGTGCACTTATTTATTCATGTGATTATCTAATCATACAATCGTGTGGCAGCAGTGCAATACATAAAATTAAGCAGATATGGGTCAGGAGCTTCAGTTAATGGTCACATCAACCATTAAAATGAGGAAAAAATGTGATCTCAGTGATTTGGACCGTGGCATAATTTTTGGTGCCAGATGGGCTGGTTTGAGTATTTCTGTAATTGCTGATCTCCTGAGATTTTCACATACAACATTCTCTAGAATTTACTCAGAATGGTGCCAAAAACAAAAAATATCCAATGAGCGGCACTTCTGCAGACGGAAACACCTTGTTGATGAGAGAGGTCAACAGAAAATGGCCAGATTGGTTCGAGCTGACAGAAAGGCTACGGTAACTCAGATAACCTCTCTGTACAACTGTAGTGAGCAGAATAGCATCTTAGAATGCACAACACAACGAACCTTGAGGCGGATGGGCTAAAACAGCAGAAGACCATGTCTTATTCCACTTCTGTCAGTCAACAACAGCAAGAAAAGCCAAGGCTAAAGTGGGCCTACTATCTGTGTACCTCAGCAGAAATCAAAATTCATAAAACCAGGCTATGTTTTTCAAGTGTTTAACTGTCCAGTTGTGGTGAGCCTGTGCCTTCTGCAGCCTCCGCTTTCTGTTCTTGGCTGACAGAAGTGGAACCCAACGTCGTCTTCTGCTGTTGTAGCCCATTCGCCTCAAGGTTTGAAATGTTGTGCATTCTGAGATTATTCTATTCTATTCTGCTCACTACAATTGTACACAGAGTGGTTATTTGAGTTACCGTAGTCTTTCTGTCAGCTCAAACCAGTCTGGCCATTCTCTGTTGAACTCTCTCACCAACAAGGCATTTCTGTCCACAGAACTGCTGCTCACAGTATGTTTTTTTGTTTTTGGCACCATTCTGAGTAAACTCTAGAGAATGTTGTATGTGAAAATCCCAGGAGATCAGCAGTTACATAAATACTCAAACCAGCCCATCTAGCACCAAAAATCATGCCACAGTCGAATTCACTGGTATCACATTTTCCCCATTCTGATTGTTGATGTGAACATTAACTAAAGCTCCAGACCATTATCTGCATGATTTTATGCACTGTACTGCTGCCACACGATTGGCTGATTAGATAATTGCATGAATAAGTAGGTGTACAGGTGTACGTAATAAAGTGGTCACTGAGTGTATTTGATATTTACATTTTAGTGGTGTCCATGCAAAATCACTGCCACAAAGTTAGGATGTTGTGGGTGGTTGTTAAGGTGTTCTGGGTTGTTGCTTGGCGGTTGCTTAATGGATCAAAGCAATGATATACTGACTCCAAGATTCTCTGATTTATGAGACTTTTTCACTTTATTGTCTGACATGTCCGTAACGCTTAGTCTGATCGCTTAGAAAAGTCATAGCACACCTCTCCTCAACAAGTCGCACAATTTAAGGTATCATTAAAAGTCTGTACCATAATCGTTGCAACACTAGTTAAAGGTTTTTACCAATCCCTAATACGAAATATGAACAATTGTAATAGTGATGTTTGCTTTAGCTGAGGCTGCTTTCGAGCCTAGATTTTCATAGGCTAAGATTCATTTTGGATCTTCTGTCCATCCCACTTAGCTCTTAATGAGCAACTCTCAGTGACATCATGACACTTTTACAGCGTTCCCGTGCTTTGAAATGTTTCATCACTCTGTTAACAAAGCCCAGACTCAGAGGAGTTTAGAAACAGCTGCTAAACATGAGACACTAAGGGAAAGAGCTTGTGGTCTACATTCCAGAGACCTGGGTGCTATTCCATCAGATATCTCGCACCTACTTTATATCAAGTGTCCCTAATGACAAATAATTAATATTTAAACAATAACTTTTCAAGTAATTACAGGATCAGTAAAAATCCCTCCTCAGAACCCTTTTGGTTGATTTCACTCACGTCTCAAACTCTTTGGATACAAAATTAAACAATGATATTAAACAGATTAAACGGCAGACTGTCTGATGGAATTAAAAGGGCTTATATCTAATTTTGGATTAATGGTTAAAAAATTTGAGTGCATTTTAGACAAAGGTTACTGCTCTCTTGAGGCAACAAATCTACTTAGATTAGTATTAATTTTTAACCATAGAGTCATTGCTTCATATAAAAAGAAAAGTGATTTGATGTGCAACCATGCAAAAAATAAATAAATAAATACTCGATAATTTCCTTAACTATGAGTTATAGTAAGAGTGATGCATGCATTAGCCAGCACCACTAATGATTAATAGTAATAAGTACATTAATCATTAAAAGTTGGAATTCAAACAGAGCTGAAAGTGGCTTGTGTAAATATTTGTGTGTCTATTTAAGTGTATGGCTTTATGCAGCTGTGTGTGTTAAACCCTATTTGAAAGGCCTGGAGGAACAATACTGTCTCTTTAATTACTGAGGCCAAATGAGTGCATTTACGTCCTCTCCAGCACAAAGAGGCCTGGGGACACAAAACGCTAGGAGAGGACAAACAATAAGAGGGCAAAACAAAGATGAGAGGCAACGCGTCCACTAAACACACAATGTGAAAGTGTGTAACAGACAGGTGGTGGGTGCACTCTGCCAAGGGGAGAAAGCCAGCACGGCAATGAAGCAGGTGTGTGTATGTGTGTATAGAGTTAGAGCAGTAACAGCAAAAGCTACTTACAAACCCCAATAAAGGAGTCAAAACCATGAAAGAAATCATCTGGAATGTTGCCTTGGAAACCAAAAGAACAACATTAAAACAAAAAGGGGGCAATTACTCACCAAACTTTAGAACAAAAATAACAACAACTGAAAATTTACTAAAACAGAGAGATAAAATGGAAACCCTGATGGAACATCCAGCTTAAACTGGTAGCTGTGCTTTGGAACATGGCAGCTGGTCTAAAATGGTCATTAGCTGGTGCACACACTGTTCATTAACTGGTCCAAGCTAATGACCACCTTGGATCAGCTAAGGTCCAGCCAATGACCAGCTAGAATCAGCCAATGACCAGCTTGAACCAGCCAGTGACCAGTTTGGACCAGCCAATGACCAGATTGGGCCAGTTTAGACCAGCTTAGGAGTTAAAAACCAACTAATGTTCCAAAATCGAGCAAGTAGAAGATGGATTTTCCAGTTTGAAAAATTACATTGATTTAGTCTTTCTTTATACCACAAATCAAAGATATAGGATTTCGGTCCTGAGTATTGAGCAGGAAATGGCCTTGTAAACCCAGTATCTGTGATTCCCACGCTCTGCAGACATAGACTGTTAGGTGCACAGGTGTGTGACATTGTGTGTGTGTAAATACAATAGTTTGAATGCACACACAGCACAGTGAGTAGAGCTACAGTAGAGAATGTTGAATCAGATGAAGAGCGTATAGGAAGATAGAGTTGGCAAGTTTTTACACTTTGTCACTTTACATATTTTTACTGTTTGGACAGCTATTTGCTCATGAATAAACCATGTGTAAATGCCCTTTGGAAGCATTTAGAGGGACAACAAAGAAAATGTAGCACATGCTGTTACAGCTGTTGCCTTTTAAATTACAATCAGCCATTTTAACAATTTTAGCCACGTCCTGTTCTTAGCTTTTATGTAGCACATCAAGTTAGGAAAAACATTTTTTTTTTTTTACACCAATTTGAATCATCACAGAAGTGAAATTGGTTATATTTGCATATAATGTGGAATAGTTTATTACATATTATGTGGCCAAGTGTAAATGGAATGTGTATACCCAATTGGATTGCAATACGATCGATCAGGATGCATGAAGTGACTAAGTGTAAAATGTAGAGAGAGAAAAATAGAAAGACAGAGGGCGAAAGAGCCTGAGATGAGGTGAAAGGTGACAAAAAATTGCAGTATGAGTGAGTTTCAGAAAAACCACAAGAAATCTCCTGATGTTCTCTCTCTCTCTCTCTCTCTCTCTCTCTCTTTTGATAACAGTGTCGTGGCTCATATGATCTGGGGTCTTAAACGGCTAGCTGAAAGCAAGTGTCACTCCTTCTCTGTCTTTCGTTTCCCCGGGAGCCTCTCAGTGGAGATTAAGAGCTTAGTGTCACTCTCATGGGCCACTGGATCCCTGAACCCACACCATCTCAACACCACCATTACATTATCTAGCCAGAGGCATTTAGAGTCTAACAGCCCTGTACTCACTGAATGCCCTCTTACAGCTGATCTTAACATGTAGACTGCAGGGCTACATCTGCACCCTCTTCAGATCTTGATACTCTGCCCTTACAAAAATTGAGAGTTCATGGCAAATTTGCTGCAGATTCGGCACTAATAATTTTCATATGCAAATTAGATTTGCGCATTGTTGCCAAAGGTTTGCTGCAGGTTCACCACTAGCGGTGAAGAGCTTAAAATAATTAGTGGCAAATTTGCTGCAAATTTGTGGCAAGTTTGCAGCTACACTGTAAAAAATGTTCATAATTTTAACTGTAAAAGACTGTAAAAATGCTACAGTAAAAAAAACATTAATTGGTTAACGGGTAGTAAATATTTATTAGTAAAAAGACAATACATGTAGTTTTACGGTAAAATTTTGTAAAAATATATATTTTTTAATGTAAAAATTATGATTTTCTGTATAATTAACAGCAAAAATTAATGTTATGTTTAACAAGAGAGTACATGTACTTTTTACGGTAAATTATTGTTAAAATTATGGTAAAAAACAATAACCGGGCATTCCCAGAATTCCTTTCATTATATTTTATGGGAATAGTTATGTTTCTTCTTATTTTTAATATCAGTTATGTACATGTTTTATTTGATGTAGTTTAATTAATGTTTATTATTTTAATTTCACATATAGGTGTTTAGTGTTTGTGTGAGTGACACTGAGCACTGTCTCTACATGTTTATTGGCCATTGCTTCCTCACACACGCATTCTTGATATGCACATCCTCTATTATTGTTTCCACCTTTGTCTCCTGTTGTTTATCACCGAAAACATCTTCTACTTGCACTTCTTTGTGAAAGCATTGGCTCAATTGCAAGTGTTGTCACCTTGTGGACCAACTAATTAGTGCAAATAATTCCAGGTGCATGCGCATTCTTCGTGTACAGAGCACATACGTGGTTACAAAAATTGGGCCGCACACATTCTGTGCTCGAGCACTCTGCTGATGATAAAATTTGCATCACACATCCTGTACACAAAGGTGTAGGATGCATATCTAACCGAAGTGTACTTTGCGCTTAAACATGTGCCACTCCTCTTTGAAATGAAAGAGGGGTGAACAATTAAACGACTGCCCCTGGGATTTCTTAATGCTTTCTTGTCACGTATTGCATCAGCTTATTTTGGCAGCCAATCAACATGAAGCTTGCTGAAATGCACTGAGGTTTTTGTTCTGTTAAAGAGTTCTTTTGGTGACATTTCTCCTGTTTGCACACACATCCCTTAAATTTTTGACCTTGGAGAACTTGGCAAGTCAAAGAGCGTTAATAATGGTTGGTTTGGACATGACATTATTTATTTATTTTCCTCAACAAACTAATTTTAAGACGTCGTGGTATAACCGCAGGCTCGTTCACTCAGGCTGCTTTAGTTTGAACATCGTGGTATAAAAGCAGGCTCATTCGCCTAGGGTGCCTTAGTTTGTTCAGTCCTGAAAACATCTGAAAATTAGTGTAGAAATCGTTTACTGGGGTGACTAACATGACCACATTACCAGTGTTGGGTGATATGTTGTACAGTAATCTAATTTATTTTTGTCAAAGTAGATTAAATGAAATTTCAGTACGCATTATATTTAAAGTTCTTGTAACCAGTTTACAGTTTCTGACTTTCAATTATGGTAATCACTTTTAAGAACATTACTTGGGTTACAAACATTTCTAAAATAATGTTAAGTGTAATACATTTAAAATTATGTTTAAAAATAATTATGTTCATATGTACATCTATTGGCATTTCTGTGACAGCTGAGGGGCGTGACAATGGACAAGCAGGAAATATAGACTCTATAAATATAGAATATAGAGATGAAAACTCTGAAACTCTGAAAAACAAACCACACAATGAAAAGTGTTTTAGAAAGTACATTTAAAAAGTAATTAGTAATTTGATTACTTTCGTTGAAGTAATCAGTAAAGTAATTTGTTTACAATTTTAGAAAATTAATTAGTAACTTGTAGTGAATTACTATCTTTGAATAACTTACCCAACATTGCACATTACATACAGTAGTTGTCAGTGCTTGAAAAGTCTTCAAAAAGAGGCCCGCAAAGTTCATGCAATGCCTCAACACAAATTCAAACTGCAGCAGCAAACAAGTCACAAAACACACAATCAAATCCCACACAAATTGGTCTGGTGGGCGCAGGATTCGGGTAAAGCAGTGCAGTTAGTGGCAGAGGATTGGCTGGTGAGTCATGCCATTCTATTGGCTGAAAAAACACACAAGGTGCACAGTGCATTACTGGCAGAGGAGAAGCGCCGACGGGAAACGTGGTCACAGAAAGCATGGCTGCTGCGCCTCTGGATGGATTCAGTCTTGGGTGGAGGTGGTGAATAGAAGGATGGAACAGGAAAGAGAGGGGAGACAGGTTCTGACCCCGAGAGGGAGGAAGAGGTGTGAGAGGCTAGGAACGAAAAGGAGAAGGCGAAAACGGAGTGACTTTTGGGGGAAACAGAAAACAGAGAAATAATCTGGTCCAGTGAACACAGAAGAAATGACAGAAATGAATGGAACAATAAAAGGAGTAAATAACCAGAACTGAATAGCTGGAACAGGACAGGATGGCTGTAAAGAAAACTGATGAATTACAGAGGCAGAACGACATGTTTACTGTCTGCATACACAGCACAGAAATTCTCCACCATCACTGCTGTGCAAACACAGCAAATCATCACCTGGATGCATTTCAGCCCCTCTTATCTAATTACCTTACTCAATGCTCCAGATACTTGGAAAAATCCACTCATAAATTTAGTAGTAAACGGAAATGACTCAAGCAGCTTTTCGCATTGTGTATGATGAAGATCCACTGCTTGTTTAGGATTTCAAGGGATCGTATCATACTTTTTTCTTTTATTTGTTTGTGTTTAGGAATAATTGTTTTTATTCTATTTCCCCTTAACTACCTTAACGTGACTGGATGCAGCTTAGCACTGATGGTCTTTTTGGACTGCGGAGGAAGTTTTAAGTTCTGAAAGTTACAGTATGATTTCGTAGTACTCATCAAACTCCTTTTTTTCAGGAGATCAAGGAAAACTTGATTTTTCATGATATGACCCCTATAAATATTACAGCTATAGAAATTCATAAACACAGACTGCATGACAAAACACATTAACTGTAAAGGTCATTCATTGTAATTCTAGTTAAGTGTGTGTGAGAGATAATATGTGAGTGAGAGAGAGATACATATGGAAGAAATACTGATAAAATCACAATAAAGCTGATGTCTGATGTCATACTGAAGTGGGGCAAAAAATATGTTTCCACAATAACTGCAGACATATAGAGTATGTGATGGTAGTATGCATGTGTCTGTGTTCACCTGTTTCTGGATCACTGAAGTCAGGTAGTGTCATTGCGTTCAGCTGGCGACGGTCGGCGACAGCTCTGTCTAACAGACTGCTCCCCCTCCCAGAATCACTACACACACACACACACACACACACACACACACACACAGGAAAAGAAGAGACAATTAAGACATTAATATGTGTCAAGCACTCAGACAGGCGACGTGATAATTGTACATCAATACACACATGCACACACTAATGAAATCCTCAGAAATTTCACATCTCACACAGCTAGACAGATCTCAAAATCTTATGACACACTACTGCAGCACACGCACACTGACAATGCTTCTGTAATATAAATTACTATTCTAAAAATACCAATAATGCCAAAATGTTAGGGTGTTGGCTGAAGTGTAGCTATGCAGCTGCTAAGGAGTTCCGAGTTATTTTTAGCATGTTACGAAATGTCATTCTGATGTTAGACAGAATGACTTTCTCAATCATCATTCATTTTCATTGTATGGAAAAAATATGCAATGAAAGTGAATTTCTCTGCCACTCTATGTTTCCATAAAACCCAAATAACAGAAAGGCTGAACTTAATAGTCTCTTAAAAGCACAATGTCAGTCCACTTCCCACAACAGCTACCAAGCAGTCTGCTGATAACTGTACTTCTATGGCGACTGAAAAGTAGATGTAGAAGGGGCCTCAGCAACCTCAGACAGAGTGAAAACTGCTCAGGGTCTGAGGGTGACTCTGAATATGAGGCAGTGGAAGGGTTTAGGAAAGAAAAACTTAAGGGGTCCTGGCATATCGGCACTACCCAGTGTTTGGACTTCGGAGGGGGACTCTGAAAATGAGGAAGTATTGAGGTTTGGTAACAGTGTCCGGGCGCTAATTGGTCTCTGGTAGGCTGTCATCAGGTACTGAGTTTAGGAAAGTTTGACAGGAAGAGCTGGAGTGTTCTGACAGCAGGGGGCTGCTATTTCAGCCATTAGCATGAGAGAGAGAGAGAGAGAGAGAGAGAGTCACTGTCTTGAGTAAGAGTCAGACTGGATTCCTACCAAACCACCGCACCACCAAATCACATTCACATGCACGCTACACACAATAGTCAACCAGCACGTTCATCAAAAAAGCAAAGGCAAAATTTATGCTTGTTTTGTTGATTTAAAAAAAGCATTTGATTTCATTTGGTACAATGGTCTATATTATAAAATTCTACAATTTGGCATTGGGGGTAAAATGTACGACACAATCAAATCTATGAATTCAGACAACAGGTGCGGAGCTAAAGTTGGCGATAAAAGAACAGAATTCTTCACTCAAGAGTGTGGTGGAGTGAGACAGGGCAGCAGTTTGAGTCCAACTCTGTTCAACCTTTACATTAATGAGTTAGCAGTGCTAATGGAACAGTCTTACTCTAAATAATCCTGAAGTTAAATTTCTGCTCTATGCAGATGATCTGGTGCTGCTGTCAGCTACTGCACAAGGGCTACAGCAGCACCTGGACCTGCTGGAGAACAACTGTCAGAACTGGACCCTTACAGTCAATAAAAAATAAATAAAATAAATAAATAATAAAAAAAACAACTAGAATTATGATCTTCATGAAAAAAGCCAGATTACAGGAAACCAGATACACATTCACTCAATAGAACACTGCAATAGAACACACCCTACCTACACTACGACTGCCTCGGTCTAAAAATCAGGGCTTCAGGGGGTTTTAGTCTGGCAGCGAATACACTAAAAGAGAAAGCTAGAAGAGCATTCTATGCTATTAAGGGTAAATTCACCCAAACAATTTGGTGTAAAATCTTTGACAGTATTATTATGCCTATTGCTCTGTATGGATGTGAGGTTTGGGGTCCACTCTGTCTGGCTGATTACTCTAGATGGGACAAACACCCCATAGAATCCCTGCATGCAGAATTCTGTAGAAACATTCTAAGAGTTCAGAGAAGAACACCTACTAATGCATGTCGGGCCAAACTAGGCAGATACCCCCTAATTGTACATATTTAAAAATGATCCCTCAAATTCTGGACACCCTAACACACTGCAACATGAAGCCCTTAAAACCCAAGAGTTGAAGCCTAAAACCAGTCCACTTTGTCAGCTGGCTTTGAAACTCACAAACCCACCAACAACTAACAAACACCAGTTTCAGACCAGCATGGCTGAACAAAACCAAATCATAAAAGAAAGCAAAAATTCATATTTGTACCATTGGAACAATTTAAGTAAAAACCAAAGCAAATTGAAATGTTATCGGGCCCTAAACAGAAAGTACAATCTTGCAGAATATCTCTACACTGTAAGAGATCCAAAACAGAGATGGATCCTCACCAAATACAGGCTAAATTCTATTTTTATTGTTATTTGTTACTGTTTTATTATTATTTTTGTCTTGTCATTATCTGTTTTGTGTATTCATGCTTTGGCAATATTGTATGTAAACACAATCATGCTAATAAAGTACTTTAAAAATGAAAATGAAAGAATGAGAGAGAGAGAGAGAGAGAGAGAGAGAGAAGGACTGAATCATGGTATGCTGCACTGGTACGAGCTGTGCTTTGATTTATTTTTAAAGAAGGTATGGTGAGCTCCTCATAGGCTGAGAGACATGCTGTGGTGTCTTATGTTTGATAGTGAGTGCCAACTCTTGAGCTTCTAGCATTCATGTGACAACAGCTGGAGAGTGTGTGTACCTGGGATTGGTGAGATTGTAACAGGACTTCCAGATCTGCAGCATGCGTTTGCAGGTGAGTAACGCCTCTTCGGGGCCTCGACACAACGTCTCCAACTTCACTTTTGTGAACAAAAGACTGCAGAGACAAGATAAAAAAATAAATTGAAAAAAGCTTGACTCAGACTACAAACTTCATTGCTGTCTTTCACATCATCGTCTCTCCTTCCTGTCTGAATATTAAAAAAAGTGTTTAAGGAACAGAGAGAAGTGAAGAGAGAAGAGTTGAGTTTACTGAACACAGATTAAGGTGAATCACTCTCTGGAATTTTTATGGAAAACTGTAACCAGTGTCAAGATTATTCTGCAAATAAATAGAATAGTTTCAAATAAACAAACAATGCTGATCACTAGATTTTTCTTTTAAAGGGATAGTTCACCCAAAAATGAAAATTCTCTCATCATTTCCTCACCCTTATGCCATCCCATATGTGTATGACTTACTTTCTTCTGCAGAACACAGTTTTCTAGAAGAATACAGTGCATCCAGAAAGTATTCACAGCGCTTCACTTTTTCCACATTTTGTTATGTTACAGCCTTATTCCAAAATGGATTAAATTCACTATTTTCCTCAAAATTCTACAAACAATACCCCATAATGACAATGTGAAAGAAGTTTGTTTGAAATCTTTGCAAATTTATATATATATATATATATATATATATATATATATATATATATATATATATATATATATATATATATATAAAAAATCACATGTACATAAGTATTCACAGCCTTTGTACAATACTTTGGTGAAGCGCCTTTGGCACCAATTACAGCCTCAAGTCAATGCTACAAGCTTGGCACACCTATTTTTGGGCAGTTTCTCCCATTCTTCTTTGCAGGACCTCTCAAGCTCCATCAGGTTGGATGGGGAGCGTCGGTGCACAGCCATTTTCAGATCTCTCCAGAGATGTTCAATCGGGTTCAAATCTGGGCTCTGGCTGGGCAACTCAAGGACATTCACAGAGTCGTCCCGTAGCCAATCCTTTGTTATCTTGGCTGTGTGCTAAGGGTCGTTGTCCTGTTGGAAGATGAACCTTCGCACCAGTCTGAGGTCCAGAGCACTCTGGAGCAGGTTTTCATCAAGGATGTCTCTGTACATTGCTGCATTCATCTTTCCCTTGATCCTGACTAGTCTCCCAGTTCCTGCCGCTGAAAAACATCCCCACAGCATGATGCTGCCACCACCATGCTTCACTGTAGGGATGGTATTGGCCAGGTGATGAGCGGTGCCTGGTTTCCTCCAGACATGACGCTTGCCATTCAGGCCAAAGTGTTCAATCTTTGTTTCATCAGACCAGAGAATTTTGTTTCTCATGGTCTGAGTGTCCTTCAGGTGCCTTTTGGCAAACTCCAGGCGGGCTGTCATGTGCCTTTTACTGAGGAGTGGCTTCCGTCTGGCCAACACAATCCTGTCTCGGAGGTCTACAGTCAATTCCTTGGACTTCATGGCTTGGTTTGTGCTCTGACATGCACTGTTAACTGTGGGACCTTATATAGACAGGTGTGTGCCTTTCCAAATCTTGTCCAATCAACTGAATTTACCAAAGGTGGACTCCAATCAAGTTGCTAGAAACATCTCAAGGATGATCAGTGGAAACAGGATGCACCTGAGCTCAATTTTGAGTGTCATGGCAAAGGCTGTGAATACTTATGTACATGTGATTTTTTTTTTGTTTTTTATTTTTAATAAATTTGCAAAGATTTCAAACAAACTTCTTTCACAGTGTCATTATGGGGTATTGTTTGAAGAATTTTGAGGAAAATAATGAATTTAATCCATTTTGGAATAAGGCTGTAACATAACAAAATGTGGAAAATGTGAAGCGCTGTGAATACTTTCCGGATGCACTGTATCTCAGCCCTGTAGGTTCATACAATGCAAGTGATTGGTGATCATACCTTTGTAGCGCCAAATATCACATAAAAGAAACATTGAAGTAATCCATAAGACTCCAGTGGTTAAATCCATATCTTCAGAAGCAATATGATAGATGTGTGTGAGAAACAGAACAATATTTAACAATCCCTTTTCCAGTTAATCTACATTTACATTCACATTCAGCCATCTACTAGTCAGGGCGAGTCAAAGGTGGAGATTTATAGTTAAAAAGGACTTAAATATTGATATCGCATCTGAAGACATGGATTTAACCACTGGAGTCATCTGGATTACTTTTATGCTGCCTTTATGTCCTTTTTGGACCTTTTGAGTTCTGGTCACCATTCACTTGCATTGTGAGGACTAACGGAGCGGAGATATTCTTCTAAAAATCTTAATTTGTGTTCTGCAGAAGAAAGAAAGTCATACACATCTGGGATGGCATGAGGGTGAGTAAATGAACTATGCCTTTAATATATGATATAATAAAATTAACAATTAGAGATACAAAGTGAGAATATGAACACTGAGTTCAGATTTGAGGATATGTACAGACAGCATTACTCCTTTTATAAACAATAACAGTTTTACAGCTTTTAAACTGCTCTTTTTTATGTATTATAGTGTATATTTATGTGCTGTATATTGTATTTCTTAAGTATAATGTGTGTTGTGTTGTCTTGTATACTGTTTCTATATGTAATGTGTTGTATACAGTGTTTGTGTATTGCTATTGTGTTCTATGATGTGTTGTATTTTTGTGTTATATTGTCTGCGGTGCTGCATTTGTGTATTGGTGGTGTATTGTTTTATATATTGTGTATCTGCTAAGTATTTGTTTTATTTTCTGTTGTGTTGTATATTGTATGTATTGCAAATTTGTAGTATCTTGTGTTGTATTATTTATTTGAGGTGTATTGTATTCTATATTGTGTAAATGTTGTGTTTTTGTGTTAAATTGTCTGATGTGTTGTATATTGTGTGTATGTGTTGCATATTTGTAATATATTGCGTTGTATAATTGTGGTGTGTTGTTTAATATTGTGTATGTGTTGTATACACCGATCAGCCACAACATTAAACCACCTGCCTAATATCGTGTAGGTCCCCCTCTTGTCACCAGACAGCTCTGATCCGTCGAGGCATGGACTCCACAAGACCTCTGAAGGTGTCCTGTGGTATCTGGCACCAAGACGTTAGCAGCAGATCCTTTAAGTCCTGTAAGTTGTGAGGTGGGGCCTCCATTGATCGGACTTGTTGGTCCAGCACATCCCATAGTTGCTCAATCAGATTGAGATCTGGGGAATTTGGAGGCCAAGACAACACCTTGAACTCTTTGTCATATTCCTCAAACCATTCCTGAACAATTTTTGCAGAGTGGCAGGATGCATTATCCTGCTGAAAGAGGCCACTGCCATCAGGGAATACCGTTGCCATGAAGGGGTGTTCGTGGTCTGCAACAATATTTAGGTAGGTGGTACGTGTCAAAGTAACATCCACATGAAAGCCAGGACCCAGCAGAACATTGCCGAGAGCATCACACTGCCTCCGCCAGCCTGCCTTCTTCCCATAGTGCATCCTGCTGCCATCTCTTCCCCAGGTAAACGATGAACACGCACCCAGCCATCCATATGATCTAAAAGAAAACGTGATTTATCAGACCAGGCCACCTTCTTCCATTGCTCCATGGTCTAGTTCTGATGCTCACGTGCCCATTGTAGGCCCTTTCTGCAGTGGACCGGGGTCAGCATGGGCACTCTGACCGGTCTGCAGCTACGCAGCCCTGCATAGCTTTTTCCTGCTTCCAACACATGAAATTCAAGAAGTGACTATTCACTTGCTGCCAAATATATCCCACCCTTTGACAGGTGCAATTGTAATGTATAATAATCAGTGTTATATGTTGTGGCTGATCAGTGTATGTGTTATATTTTGTACACACATTTTATATTTTTGATTTTCTGTGTATGTGTTGCTTATTTGTATTACACTGCGGGTTGTGTTTATTGTGTTGTGTATTGTGGTGCATGTTTTGTATTTTTGTGTGGTGTTTTAACTCTCCTCAAAAGAGACTGCACACATAATGTCCTAGTGTCTGGTGCAGTTCTTGTAAAACAACAACAATGACAAAAATACCCTGTGTTTCACACTCTCATTTCTGCAGGCAGATGACCTGCTCGCAGGCTTGAGTGCGTGCAGAGTGAATGGACCACCACCAGCGCCACTGTGGAAAAAGCAGATGGGCATTTCTATAATCAGATAGGGCAGCGTGTGAGGAGATCCAACCAGTGTGTGTGTGTGTGCATGTCAAGCCAACATATACAGAGGTTGCTCTTCCACAGCTCACTACTGCAGCTTCTAACGCCAGGACTGAGATCAGTCTGAGCTTTTAGCACACACTACAGGCTCTGAAGGCCACACTGATCTGATTTCAGTTGATTCAGAACACTGACGGCAACATTATCATCAGTTGCGCTTTCATCTCAGCTCTATTTGTACGCTACACTGCTAGGACGCCCACACAACCACTGAATTAATCCAGTACTCTGTGTGTGAGTGTTGAATAAGGAGGGCTGGATGTTCTGGTGCATTTCCTTTCAAGGCAATGAAGCAAAATGCACAAAGACACATGCACACACAGACACACGCACACACACACACACACACACACACACACACACACACACACACACACAGAAATGTACAGAACTGGACAAACACAGACGTACACAAAACCAAAATCCCCCAGCACAAAACAGGGTGAAAAAAGAGGGGCAGAGTATAGGGGGAAGAAGGAAAAGCTGTTTTCTTTTTTTCTATTATGTAAGTGGCTAATGCACACAGCCCGAGAGCGAAAAAACATACACACACAAACACAGAGATGGAGGGGACACAAATCAAATGAGAAGGGAATTTGTGTGGGGAGTGCCCAAACATCCAACACACACACACACCCACACACACACACACACACACACACACACTTCTTCTCGCTGTGCTAATTGAAGATGTCAGCAGCCGATAATCTACCAATCTATCTCAGCTGCTACAGCAAACACAAACATTCTCATTAGACTGAGCACTGTGGCATGCCTCTAAATGTCTAAACACTGCCTGCCATTGTGTGTATGTGAGAGAGTGTTTAAAAATGTTGTTTACGAGAATACCACACCTTCTATGTGTGTGTAAAATCTACCATTTCTGATTGGTTCTCTGATTCATGAATAGTCTCCTCCAATTTATCTGATTGGTTGCTGACAACCCTCTTGACTCTGACCGTATTTGTGCACCTCTATTAACTCAGTCCAGGTGCAGAACCAAACAACAGCCAAATGAAAGCTCAAGGGGTTAGATTGAGCATGAGACAAGGGGTTTGTGTGCTGGACTCACATGAAGTTCTCTGGGTATTCGCTAAGGGCCATCTCCATGATGTTGAGAGCATCGTGGAAGTGTTTCTGAGCAGACAGCAGCAAGGCCAGCAGGTGCAGAGAATGAACATCATCCCCCTGCAGTTGTAACGCTTGTCGTACGTAACCCAGAGCCTCTGGAATCTACACAAACATAGTAGAGAGGTTTTTATCAGATGAGTGTTAAAAACGGGGTTTAACAATCACTCAAAGAGAGAGAAAAAGAAGGAGGGGAGAGAATAATAGATCGACAAACAGGAAAAGAGACAGATAGGGAGAAACCAAGCAGAAGCCCAAAGTTTGGTAAAGCATAAGGCACAGTTAAATGCTAAAGACAAAGCCAACTCTGTCCACAAAGTGAGATTTGGCCTTAATCAAATGAATTTAGTCATAAGCATCTTTCCACTGATTGCTATAAGGTGCCACCAAGATCAGAATAGATGTAAATTCTCCTACCTGTCGAGATACAGCCAGCTGCAATGCCAGGTAGAAAACAGCCAGATGGTCAGTGGGGGACAGACTCTGTGACCTGAGACATAGAGTGCGTTTCATTAGTGTGTTTTCAGTCTGTAGTCCACTGAACACTAAACTCTCTTACATACAGCACAACCATTCCCATCGCCACGTATAATCTGCCTTTCATTTAACAGAACATAAAAACAACCTGAGTAAATTCTCAGAAGGTCAGTGGACAACAGGCCTTAATTTAGCTATGATATAAAGGTACCAAGAATAGATAGAGATAGGGAGAGAGAGAGAGAGACTTTAGACAGAGTCTGAAACTCACCTCTGGAAAGCACTCAGGGCTTTTTTCTGATACTCTTCCTGCATTCCTCGAAGAGATGCTGTTCAGACAAAGAGACAAAGTGAGAAGATGTAAGGAAAAGAGAAAGTGTAACCTGTAAAGTTTCAGATAGCTTAAACCTATAGAAGAAAGGTACAGAGTATTATTAAAGGGATTAAAGAGAGGGAATATAGTGTTATAGAAAAGGTTTAGAGTAGAGGCCTGTACTCCCGTGGGATCTGCAGGACCCAACGCAACAGAGTGTGGCACGGCACAACTTTTGATTGCTGAGTGTATTTATTGTTTAATTGTATACTTTTACAAATGTATTCATATTGTGCTTTTCATAATAAATATAAATATATTTATTTATTATATAATTTAAATTGCATTGAATTGAAATGTTTCTCTTTGGGTTTATACATTTAATATTACACCAGCATAAGAAAGATACATAGTCAACTATTGTGACAAAGTCTCTGACTTTCATGAGTTCTCTCTGAAGCAGGAAGCGGGAGCCGGGTGAACAATCCAGCGCTAGTTTTATTTTTACACTTTTCAGCATCAACCAAACAAACTGATTTTCAGCACAACATAAAATGAATGAGCGTCATGCGTCTCTCTCTCTTCCCTCCGGCAGCCTGGCCAACCTTTTTATACCCCTCCAACTCCCACTGAAACACAGAACAGCTGTTCAGAGATAATTTCCCACAGGTGTCAATCCTTACCGTTCTCCTTCTCCTGGCCTCGCTCTCCACAGACGTCGCTCGGCCCCACCCACATCACCACATACCCCCATCGCCCGACTCAGGCCGGGGAGCCACCCGGCCTGTGACTTACTCCCCCCCCCCCCAATTTCTTGAGAGGAAATCCGCCACAGCCATCTGTGCCCCCGGCCTGTGGACCACCTCGAACTTAAAAGGCTGGAGAGCTAGATACCAACAGGTGATCCATGCGTTGGCATCCTTCATGCGATGGAGCCATTGGAGCAGGGCGTGGTCCAAAGAGGAGGGTGAGGGCCCTTCCAAGCAGGTAGTATAGGAGGGTGAAGACCACCCATTTGATGGCTAGGCACTCCTTCTCAATCGTGCTGTACTTCATCTCTAGCACCAAAAGCTTCCGACTGATGTACAGCACGAGGCGCTCTTCCCCTTCCACTACCTGGGATAATACTGCCCCCCACCCCCTGTCCGACACATCCGTCTGCAATAAAAAAAAGGAGAGGGAAGTCAGGGGAATGCAATAACAGCCCACCGCAAAGTGCAGCTTTCACCAGCGTGAACGCCTGCTGACACGGCTCTGTCCACTGGACCAGATCTGGTGCCCCCTTTTTAGTGTGATCAGTCAGAGGGCTGGTGATGGCCAAATAATAGGCACAAACCTACAATAATAACCAGCCAGCCCCAGGAACTGTCTCACCTCCTTTTTGATCTTAGTTCTTGGCTGCAGGCTGCAATCGCTGCAGTTTTCTCAATTTGGGGCAGCACCTGCCCATGACCCAAGTGAAAGCCCAGATACCGTACTTCCATCCTCCCAATTGTGCACTTCTCAATGACCTCAGGACAGCCCTCAGATGCTACATATGCAGCGTACGGTCTGAGGATTTGGTTCATGAGCCACTGAAATGTAGCCGGGGCCCCGAACAAACCGAACGGAAGCATCATGAATTGGTGTAATCCGAATGGTGTAGAAAATGCTGTCTTTTCATGGGACGAGTTAAGGGGATCTGCCAATATCCCTTTGTTATATCCAGTGTTGAATAAAAGCGAGCCACGCCTAACCGATTGAGCAGTTCATTGGGTACGCATCAAATTTAGACACTGCATTGACTTTTCTATAATTCACACAGAACCAGACCACCAGCACCACCGCGATGGCCCAGTCACTGTGGGATTCTTCTATTACCCCCATATATAGCATGGCCTTTAATTCTTCACAAACCACTTCTTTTTGTGCTCAGGTTATCGGTAGGGACGACTGCGTACCACTACCCCTGGGATCGTTTCGATATGGTGCTCTATGAGATTCGTACGACCGGGAAGAGGCGAGAATGGAGAATTCTCTTTGCAACCTGGCAACCTCCGTGACTTGTGACGGTGAGAGGTGGTCTCCATAAGTGACCGGGGTGACTCAATTGGTGGCTTTTAAGTTCACCTCCAGTCCGAGCTCCTCCCTCTCCAGAACCACCATTGCCAAAGTCACGGGGACCGCCTCTCTCCATGGTTTTAGGAGATTGAGGTAGTAAATCTGACATGCTCCACCTCTATCCGTTCGTTGAACCTCATAATCGATTTCCCTGACTCGCCGTGTGACCTAAAAGGGCCCTTAACCGCTTGGCGAGTAATTTAGAGCTCGATGTGGGGAGTAATACAAGGACTTTATCTCCAGGTGCAAATTCCTGTAGCCGAGTACCCCTATTATACAGCCGGCTTTGACATTCTTGAGCCTGGAGCAAATTCTCCTGTGTTAATTGCCCCAGTGTATGGAGTTTTGCTCTCAGGTCAAGAACATATTGAATTTAATTTTGATGTTTGAAGGTCCTTCCTCCCAATTTTTCCATAGGACTTCGAGCACACCACGCGGTCGACGCCCATACAATTAAAATGAGGAAAACCCAGTGGAGGCTTGCGGGACCTCTCGTACTGCAAATAACAGGGGACTGAGCCACTTGTCCCAATTTTGAGCATCTTCGTGCAAAAACTTAGGAATCATAGTGTAACACTTCACAGCAGAAGGGAAGGAGAACACAGGGAAGCGGGTTTTCCAGGCTCAGTAAAACTTTTAACCGGCCACTTCAATGCTTTACAACTTCACAAACTCATCAGCTTCACAGGCACGTAGTTACTTAGACACATCAGCTTCACAAACACAACAGATTAAACCCAACAGCTTCAGGAGCACCGTGGCCTTCCTTGTGTCAGACTCTCTCTCTCTCTCTCTCTCTCTCTCTCTCTCTGCTGGTCGCGTGGCTGCGTATATGCCGCTCTCCTCATGCTCACTGGAATTAGAGACAGATGTTAAACATAATCTAGCTCAGGTGCAAGCGCCCTTAATGCTTTCTCTCTCTCCAAATGGACGCTTGACCACACCCCTGCTACCACATATCCCCACCGCCTGACTCAGGCCGGGGACACATCCGGCCTGTCTACCACTCCCCCCCATTCTGGAAAGGAAGTCAGCGACAGCCATCTGCGCTCCCGGTCTGTGGACCACCTTGAACTTAAACGGCTGAAGAGCCAGATACCAACGGGTGATCCGCGCGTTGGTATCTTTCATGCAGTGGAACCATTGGAGTGGGGTGTGTTCTGAGCAGAGGGTGAAGGCCCACCCCAACAGGTAGTACCGGAGAGTGAGGACCGCCCACTTGATGGCAAGACACTCCTTTTCGACGGTGCTGTACTTAGTCTCCCTCAGTGAGAGCTTGCGGCTAATGTACAGCACCGGGACCTCCTCCCCCCCACCACCTGTGAGAGTTCGGCCCCCAGCCCTCTGTCTGAAGCATTCGTCTGCAAGACAAAAGGGAGAGAGAAATCGGGTGAATGTAAAAGCGGCCCCCCGCAAAGTGCAGCTTTAACCTGCGTGAACAACTGTTGACACTGCTCCGTCCAATGGACCGGGTCTGGAGCTCCCTTTTTAGTGAGATCAGTCAGCGGGCTGGTGACATCTGAATAATTAGGCAAGAATCTCCTATAATAGCCAGCCAGCCCCAGGAACTGTCTCATCCCCTTTTTGGTCTTGGGCCTCGGGCAGGTCACAATTGCCACTGTCTTGTCAATTTGGGGACGCACCTGCCCATGGCCCAAGTGGAACCCCAGATTCCGTACCTCCACCCGCCCAATCGTGCACTTCTTGGGGTTTGCTGCGAGTCCCTCTTGTCGCAGCGATCTCAGAACCGCCCTCAGATGCTGCATGTGCCGCTGCCAATCATTGCTGTAAATGATGATGTCATCTAAATAGGCAGCAGCGTAAGCTGAATGCGGTCTGAGGATTCGGTCCATGAGATGCTGAAACTTAGCCGGGGCTCCAAACAAACCGAATGGAAGCATCATATATTGGTGTGATCCAAACCGTGTGGAGAAGGCTGTTTTTTCACAGGAAATTGGTGTCAAGGGGATCTACCAATAACCCTTTGTCAAATCCAGTGTCGAATAAAATCGAGCAGTGCCTAACCGATCGAGCAACTCATCAACGTGAGGCATTGGGTACGCGTCAAATTTAGACACCACATTGACTTTTCTATAATCCACACAGAACCGGACAGACCCGTTGCTCTTAGGAACTAGAACAACTGGGCTGGACCAATCGCTGTGGGATTCCTCTATTACCCCCATATCAAGCATTGCATCCAATTCTTCCCAGACAATTTTCTTTTTGTGCTCGGGCAATCAGTAGGGACGGCTACCTACCACCACCCCTGGCTCGGCCTCGATGTGGTGCTGGATGAGGTTTGTATGACCCAGTAGAGGGGAAAACACTTCTGCAAACTCCTGTTGCAATCTGGCAACCTCTGCAAGCTGATACGGTGAGAGGTGGTCTCCGCAAGTGACCGGGGTGAAATGATTGTGTTTTGTATTCACATCCGGCCCGAGCTCCGCCCTCTCCGGAACTACCATAGCCAACATCACAGGGACCACCTCCCTCCACAATTTCAGGAGGTTAAGGTGATATATTGACGTGCGCCCCCTCTATCGGTTCACTTTACCTCATAATCAAGATCCCCCACTCGTCTTGTGACCTCAAAGGGTCCTTGCCACTTGGCGAATAATTTGGAGCTTGATGTGGGGAGTAATACGAGTACCTTATCTCCCAGTGCAAATTCTCGTAGCCGAGTTCCCCTGTCATACATTCGGCTCTGTCGTTCTTGAGCTTGGAGCAAATTCTCTTGTGTTAGTTGCCCCAAGGTGTGGAGTTTTGCTCTAAGGTCAAGAACGTATTGAATTTCATTCTTACTGTCTGAAGGTCCCTCCTCGCAGGAACGGGCTCTGGGGAGAGAGAAGAGGGGAGGGGGAAGAGAACAGGGAAAACATAGAGGGAGGGGAGAGAGAGTGGGAGGGCTCTTCCGCCCTAGGGTACAGCGTCATCTGTTCCTCTGCCAATTGGACTGCTTCCTCCAGCGACGCCGGGCGGTGACACTGGACCCATTCTGCCATCCTCTCCGATAGTTGACGGATCAGCTGCTCAAGTGCCACCTGGTCGATAATTCCCTCGACGCCATGGTCCCCTGCCAGCAGCCATTTTCGGCAGGCGTCTCTAAGTCATTGGGAGAAGGCAAACAGGCGGCCGGACTTTTCAAATTCCATGGACTGGAAGAGCTGCCGGTACTGTTCTGGACTTTTGCCAACCCATTGCAGTATGGCCTTCTTTAGGTCACTGTAGTCCAGGAGCCACCGGCAGTTGTTGGGCTGCAAGTTGGGGCTCCCCGGACAACAAAGGAATGAATTGAGCTTGCGGCCAGCCCCATATCTCAGCAGTCCGGTCAAAGAGGTCCAGGAAGGCTTCTGGGTCATCCTTCGCCCCCATCTTCATGAGCATGGCCGGGGGCATGGGGCTACTGTTGTCCGGGGTCACAGCTGGGGCTTTCACCTGACTTAGGAGGCTCCGGATTGCCTGCTGGTCCTCTGCCTGAGCTCTGAGGATTTCGTGGAACCGATGATCATGGTCCTGTCGGAGCTCAAGCAGGGCCTGTTGGTGGGAGTGGTGAAGGCTGGCGAGGGGCTTGAGGACCTCGGCCAATGGTGAGGACTCCATGAGGTGTACCGTCTTTGATCTTGATCCTGGGTTGCGGCACCAGTGTAACACAACTTCACAGCAAAAGGGAAGGAGAACACAGGGAAGCAGGTTTTCCAGGCTCAGGTAAGACTTTTAATTGGCCACTTCAATGCTTTACAACTTCACAATCTCATCAGCTTCACAGGCACGTAGTTACTTAGACACATCAGCTTCACAAACACAACAGATTAAACGCAACAGCTTCAGGAGCAATGTGGCCTTCCTTGTGCCAGACTCTCTCTCTCTCTCTGCTGGTCACGTGGCTACTTATATGCTGCTGTCCCCATGCTCACTGAAATTAGAGACAGGCGTTAAACATAATCTAGCTCAGGTGCCCTTACCGCTTTCTCTCTCCGGACTGATGCTTGACCACGACCACACCTCCACTGCCACACATATTCTTTAGTGTCTGATTAAACCATTTGACTAAACCATCCATTTGGGGGTGGTAAACGCTGATCCAAATCGACTTAATCCCCAATAGCTCGTACAGTTCGCGTAGTGTACGTGACATAAACATCGTGCCCTGATCAGTGAGGATTTCTTTCGGAATCCCCATTTGGAAGGTTACTCTAAAGGGTGCCTCCGCAACATTACGTGCTGAGATCACGCAGAGGCACTGCTTCTGGATATCGCGTTGCGTAGACCACCAGAACCAAAATAAAGCGATGCCCACGTGCCGTCTGCTCTAATGGCCCGATGAGGTACATGCCAATTCTTTCGAACGGGACCTCGATCAATGGAAGAGGGCGCAATGGCGCTCTTGGGGTTGCCGGAAGATTCACCAGCTGACATTCACGGCATGCCGCACACCACCTGCGAACATCCCCGTGAATGCCAGGCCAATAGAAACGGGCCACTAGACAGTTTATTGTTTTTTCTTGCCCTAAGTGACATGCCACTAGATTATGATGAGCCGTCTGGAATAGCATTTCCCGATGGCTCTTCAGTATTAACAGTTGGGTTCTATCCTCTTTGTCTGAGCATCCTGTGTCACTCGATACAACTGATCCTTAATAACAGAAAAATGAGAGTGCAATGTCTGGCTGGAAGCATTGACCATCAATCACTTTAATTGGTCAAAGGCGTGCCTAAGGGTCTCGTCTCGTGTCTGCTCCAGAAGGAAATCTCCTGCAGGGAATCCTCTAAGGGCAGGGGAAGCTGATGTGGAGCTGACGTAGACGGCCCCGGCACTGCCTCCCCAGCCAGAGAATCACACCCCGCACACCGATACACTTTGTTACAGGACCCATCCACACAAATTCCCCTCAATAAAGTTGTAAATTCCAGCCAATTTGTAGCCAAAATTAGTGGATGGGTGAGGCAGGGAGTAACTGCCGCCTCTATTCTATACTTTTGCCCTTTGAACTGAATAGTGATGGGCAATAAGGGGCAATCGTGAATATTCCCATGCACACACCTTACCTTCACCCGCTGGCTTGTGTCCAAAGCCTTGGATTAAACCAAGCTTTGGTGAATGGAGGTTTGATTACAACCTGAATTCACCAAGGCTTGATATGTACCCCCCTTAATACTCACAGGTATCCGGTGCGCTCCTGCTCGATCGATGTCTCCACCTCCATCGTGTGGCATCGGTCCTGGAAATGCCTAGGTTCCCCGCAGCTCCAGCAGACCAGCCCAGACTTCATGGCCACACCCACAGTAGCAGATTCACCAGCCTGATGGGGTGAGCAGAGGGGGTTAGGGGAAACTGGCGTGATGAACAGCCCACGGGACCGGGGAACTGGTTTTGGGGTAAGAATTCCCCGTTTCTGGGGAACAGGAACAGGATGAGGGGAAGGAGAGGGGGAGGGAGAAGAGAGTGAGGAAGAGAATGAGAGAGAAGAAGAGGGTTCGCTGGCCCACAAATATGCCACCATATGGTCCTCAGCCAGCTGGATCGCCCCATCCAGCAACACCGATACTGGACACACTCCGTTGTCCCTTTCGGTAGCCAGGCGATGAACTGCTCCAGTACCACCAGATCGAGTAGCTCCTTGGCGTCACTATATTCAGCCAGCATCCACCTTCAGCAGGCGTCATGGAGCTGTTGGGAGAAGGTCCTCGTACACCAGGAGGTTGCTGACCCAGTCAGCAGTGGCAGTAGGCGGACCGCCCATTGGGAGTTCGTCCACTTCCACGCCTCGGACGTCCGCTCAAACAGCTCGATGCAAGCCTCCGGGTCATCTTGCGGTCCCATCTTAACGAGCGTGGCCGTAGTCGTGGCCTGGAATCACTGCTCCTGTTCCCTGCGTAGCTCAAGCAGGGCTTGATGTTGAGCCTGGTGGATGCCGGCGAGGGTCTTGAAGATTTTGGCCAGTGGCGAGGACTCCATGATGACGTATCCTTCCTCCAAACAATCCTGGGTTTCAGCAACACTGTGACAAAGTCTCTGACTTTCTTGAGTTCTCTCTGAAGGAGGAAGCGGGAGCCGGGTGAACAATCCAATGCGACTTTTATTTTTACACTTTTCAGCGTCAACCAAACAAACTGCTTTTCAGCACAACATAAAATGAATGAGCACACAGTCAGTGTTGTGCTTCTCTCTTCCCTCAGGCAGTCTGGACACCCTTTTTATCCCCCTCCAGCTCTCACTGAAACACAGAACAGCTGTTAGAGATAAATTCCCACAGGTGTCAATCTGTACCGTTCTCCTTCTCCCGGCCTCGCTCTCCACAGACGTCGCTCGGCCCCTCCCACATCACTACAACTACATAATAAGTAGCCTAAATATATTCCAGATAATATTTACATTTCTTTTGGCTTAAGGACAGTGGCAATATACAAGGCAATTATTTAATTTTGCAAACAAGAAGTAAATGTAATATAAATGTAATGTTTACTACTTTTCTTACAGTACAGAGGGGGTCCCTCGCAAGGGGGTCATCAAATTTGGGGGTCCTTCGCTTCAAAAACTTGGAAAACCCCTGCCTTAGTGCTATCTGTTAATGCTTCATTAAAGAAAGGTACAAACAAAACTTTATACCAACCACAGGTAAATAAGATATTTGGCAATGTTAGAGTGTTAATGAAACGTGTCTCTCTCTCTCAGAAGAAGAGCACAGAAGGATTATAGAGTGGGTTTAAAGTGTGTTATAGAAGGTAAAGAAAGGGCTTAGACTGTGTTATAGATGGGAGAGAAAGGGTATAAAACATTACAAAGGGATTATAGAGTGGGTTTAGAATGTGTTACAGAAGGTAAATAAATGATTCAGGATGTGTTATCGAGGGAAGGTAAAGGGGTTCGAGTGTGTTATAGAGTGTTGATCAATGGTATAGAGGATTACAAAGGGATTATAGAGAGGTTATGGAGTGTATTAAAGAGGATCAGGAAAGGATATTGAGTATTATAAGGTTATTAGCAGTGTCCTGCAGCAGATATACTCACCGTCTGTGGCTTTCAGACTGTAGACCAGACCGATAGCCAGATACCCTTTAGCCCTGAATTCAGCTGCCTTCTCACCCATATCAATCACTATTTTAGCAAAGTGCTCACCCTCTTCCAGCTGAAACACAAAAATACACATTTCATGTCCTGTTCATCACCACCTCACTGATCATAAATGGTCTGACAGTAGTGGATTTACAGAGTCGTAAACAGGTCAGTGTCAATTCTCTGATTAAGCCTGCACATATTTCCCATGATTCCTGCTTCATTACCCAATGCAGGTTTCCAATACACAGCTTGACAGCCAGCAGAGGAATAGTGGGATCGTCCGGCTTCAGTCTCATACATTCCTTCAGCACCTTCACTGCTCGAGCCGACTATATATATACACACACACACACGCACACACACACACACACACACAAGTGAATCTTTACAGGAAATACATCCTGATGGGCAGGATGTTCGATTAGTTGACTAACAGCCCAACAACAGACAAGCAGAGGTGCTTTAAACTATGTTTAACAGAATTTAAATGGAATTATAAGTCAATTATTGTCAGATTTTAAATTATCTGTTGTGAGCAACATTCCCACTATAATAAATATGCAAAACAAATAAAGATTATAGCTATTTAGTGTATTTATTTGTTGAATATCTGTCAGTTATCCTCTTGAATGGTCTGGATTCTCAGATTTTGTCAGTACTATTTTCTAACTGTTGGTCCACATACACATGCAGATTCAACATCTCACACCATGAGTATTGCATTTTTAAAACAACATGTCAAGTTAAAAATTGTGGGTTAAATTTTAAAAAAACATTTCAAGAATGCATTCTGTTCTATACTCTTGTACTCCGTCCAATTGTTTTGAAACACCAGAACGTGTCCTGGGTGAATGTCCCAAATATGAATCATGTTTGATTGGGATTGTGTGGATCCTAATTATTTAGGTCTTCCTTTAAACTGACTAGTTGACTGAAGCCCAAAGTATACTTTGGTTAGATGCGTGACACAATTCCATCATTTGCTCAGAGTGCTCAAGCACTGAACGTGCGGTCTGATTTTTTCTGAACTATGAGCATTACATGCACCTGGAATAATTTGCACTTCTTAGTGGGTCCACAAGGTGGTAACACTCACAATTGAGTCATTGATTTCACAAAGAAGTGGATGTGCATGTCAAGAGCGCATGTGTGAGGAGGTCAGGAGATACCTTCATTTGTATAACTCGAGTCTGAAGGACTATAAAGACATCTTTATAGGTCTAAACTCAGGAGAGAAATAGTCCAGCATCTCATAGAAGGCATAGTGCGCATTGGGTTTTCTAATCATTTAGAAAACCCAATGACTCATTGATTTTGAAAAGTGTCATTTTGCACATCTCTAGTGGACACACAGGGGGGCGAACATTGAAAACTGACCTTCCCAGCAGCCATCAGAGAGAGAGCGAGCTGGAACCAGAGATGGAACTCTTCAAAGGCGAACTTCATGGCCCTCTCGAGACACTGAGAGGGGACATTAAAATGAACTCAGATAAGAACTGAAACAATCACTGTGAAGAGCCACCATAAACACACATACAACGGTCAAACACAGCGCCACACTCTGTCTCCTGTTGAAGATTAGCCATAGTTTCACAGGGTTTCCAGCACATCTCTGAGGCATTAGAGTTATTCACACCAGCAGCTTAGCAGAAAGTATTTCATTGAACAATTAAATCTATCTAGCAAACAACCACACAAACCCACACACACAAACACAACCCTGCAGAGGGCATGCACATTAAATATGACAGGCTCTTGGGGCCCTGTGCTTGCACATCCACAAAATCTGAATTTAAGACACAGCAGAAAGGCCAACATTACAGCATGATCAACAGATGCTCAGTAGAGAGAAAAATCTGCCCAGGTACACTAATTAAAACATCACACTAAAAACCACACGTCAAATTTTTGACATGTAATCTTCTGCTGTAATACGGAATCTGGGTTAGTTCTTCGGTTAGAGTCTACAATGCAGTTCTAGTCTTGCTGCCACAGCAACCACACCAGGAGGTATGAGTGGTGCTGCTGAGGGAGTATTCCTGTATGTTCCCATGGCGACGAGCGTGGGCGGGATCTCACCTCTGAGAGCATCTCGTACTGTCCACGTCGGCCGAGCGCAATGGTCAACAGGTCGTACACCAGCGAGGCGCTCTGCAGACTGATGATTCGGTCGTTATTGTGCTCAGGGATTCTGCTTAATACTGCATCTCTGTTGGCCTTTGATAGATGCACACAAATTACTACACACAAATCATGACAGAAAAAATTACATCACTCTCAGATAGAATATAAACAAATAACAGAGTGCATGCAGATTAGATATTTGTTTTCAGTGACTTGAGGCATCTTTTGATAGCCATGTTAACCTGCTCTGTGCCTGCTCAGCCCCTACCATCAAAGGCAGTTCTGATGCTGCTTTGGTTTTGTGTAAATGAAATGGAGCAGCATTAAAATTAGTTGTTGTCACGATAGAGCATATATTTAGTAATTTAATTCCATATTTAAAAGTATAATTTCATATTTTAATTCAATTCACATTTCTATATTTATACTAGAGGTCGACCGATTGTGGATTTTGCCGATACGATAACTAAGATGGGGGAAAAGGCAGATGCCGTTTAATCGACCAATAGTTTTTTAAAGACTTAGCCTATAGAACTATAAAAAAATTCTTAGTCTTTCCGTACAATGAAGGGTACAGACACTGAGGCTCCAAAATGAATAAAATCCCAAAAGCAAATTATTGCGCAACCAAAATTTCAATAATAACCAGAAAAATTCAGATTTGGTACATAATGCAGAACTTTCAACAATAAACAATCCCGCAATATGCCTGGGATTCTTATTTTGAAATTAAAGAGATTTGGTTGTATTACAATGATCTAAAGTATATGTAAGAGGCTTTTTATAGCCTTTATATTCACCAGATGAACAGTTTTGTATAGTTTTTGCAAATATAGTTTTGTATACACTGGCGGCCAAAAGTTTGGAATAATGTACAGGTTTTGCTGTTTCGGAAGGAAATTGGTACTTTAATTCACCAAAGTGGCATTCTACTGATCACAAAGTATAGTCAGGATATTACTGATGTAAAAAACAGCACCATCACTATTTTAAAAAAGTCATTTTTGATCAAATCTAGACAGGCCCCATTTCCAGCAGCCATCACTCCAACACCTTATCCTTGAGTAATCATGCTAAATTGCTAATTTGGTACTAGAAAATCACTTGCCATTATATCAAACACAGCTGAAAGCTATTTGGTTCATTAAATGAAGCTTAACATTGTCTTTGTGTTTGTTTTTGAGTTGCCACAGTATGCAATAGACTGGCATGTATTAAGGTCAATATTAGGTCATAAATGGCAAAAAAATTGTTTGAGGAATGAAAGCTATACAATGCTTGAAATTGCCAAAAAACTGCAGATTTCATACAAAGGTGTGCACTACTGTCTTCAAAGACAAAGGACAACTGGCTCTAACAAGGACAGAAAGAGATGTGGAAGGCCAGATGTACAACTAAACAAGAGGATAAGTACATCAGAGTGTCTAGTTTGAGAAATAGACGCCTCACATGTCCTCAACTGACAGCTTCATTGAATTCTACCCGCTCAACACCAGTTTCATGTATAACAGTAAAGAGAAGACTCAGGGGTGCAGGCCTTATGGGAAGAATTGCAACGAAAAAGCCACTTGTGAAACCGAAAAACAAAAAGACAAGGTTAGAGTGGGTGAAGAAACACAGACATTGGACAACAGATAACTGGAAAAGAGTGTTATGGATCTTAACCCCATTGAGTTTTGGTGGGATCAGCTAGACTGTAAGGTGCGTGAGAAGTGCCTGACAAGACAGCCACATCTATGGCAAGTGCTAAAGGACGCGTGGGGTGAAATGTCACCTGAATATCTGGACAATCTGACAGCTGGAATGCCAAGGATCTGCAAAGCTGTCATTGCTGCACATGGAGGATTTTTTGATGAGAACTCTTTGAAGTAGTTTAAGAAGTTCTGAACATTTTTTTCAAATTGTAATAGTAATTTTTCACGTTATTAATGTCCTGACTATACATTGTGATCAGTTGAATGCCACTTTGGTGAATAAAAGTACGCATTTCTTCCCATCATTTTTTTATTTTTTTTATTTCTGGCACTGCTCTGAACTGTGGCATAGTTTAACAGTGAGAAAAGGACCTCAGTTTAAAGAAAACTAAAGAAAAGACCAAATGGAACTATTGACTTACAGCTAAAGACATCTCATATTCACCTGCTTTCAACTATGCTGCCTCAGACCAAACTTGTGTCATTTACACAAATACTGTGCCAGTGATATAAACATAGAAGTTCAGAGAGTTACAGTTTTACTGTTACTCACCATAGATTCACTGATTAATAACAGGAGTAAGGCCTCCTCTGTGTTCTCCTGTGGACAAAACAAACTACAGATGGAGAGAGAGAGGACATCATTAATTTTTCAATTAACTGTATCACATCACAAATGACAAATTTCCATGATTTTTCCCATGTGAGGAAAGTAGAACCTTGAAGTGTTTAACTCTGTTTACACCTAGTATTAATAAAGTTTCGGGTGAGCCGATCAAAAGTGGTCAGCTGACCGAGATCGCTGTTTAAACCTGGTATGAACATGAGTCTCAAATGTGTTTGCTATGGAGCACCTGTTGTTACCATAAGACAAAGGTATGCATTAGGCACGAGTATATATGCGTTAAAAGACAATGAATATGCAATGCATATGCAATGCACGTGTCCTGAAAAATTTACTATAATCTCCCAAATCAAAAAATCTTCCCCCCAAAAGTTCAGCATGTACTATATACAGTATATACCCCTTTCCAAATTTTCCAGTTGTACGATTGCCTTTCAAAACCGTACATAGTTCGCAGTTCAAAACCCTTGTTTTGCCACAATGACTGATGACCAGTGAAAAGGCAGTGCTTTGCTGTTTTCAGGGAGGCATCGGGGCATATTAGTGTTTGCACAACAAAGTAGTGGTCACATGCATTTCCGAATGTGGTTTGAATGATCCGATCACAAAATGTTTGGACTCATTTACACCTGTCTGTAGGACTGTCCATTGACAACAGATGTTAACACCAGGTGTGAACTGGGCCTTAGAGATACCAATGCACAGATGTGAAGACAAAGAGAGACAGAGACAACAGAGAGACAGAAGGAGACTGACAGAGGACAAAGGGGTGTGTCTTACTTCTCTCCTGAGTAGATACGTGGGCGGCGGCTGAGGGCGTAGTCCTTGGTGTGTGCGGTGTGTCTAAGCGGGTCGTCCAGGGGGGAGTGGTGAGGGGGGTCTTCCAGGGGGTTCCAGTAACTCTGTTCACACATGCCTCTCAGCAGGATTTCTGCAAGCTGCCTGGCAATAGTCTAAACAAATGTATTCATATATGGCTGTAACTTATGTAATTCTACCTTGAGATTCCATACTGCAAAGTTTTGGGAGTGACAACTACATATACAAGTGGGAGTGATGTGTTCACACAATAGGAGTCGTTTCCAAAATTATAATGAATGAGTGACATTCGTTATTCTACGGAACACAAAACTAGAAATTTTGAAGGGTATCCTGGTCCCTCTTATCAATACAAAGGCATTGGATAGTGATTCTGCTTTCAAGCTTCAAAAAGAATGCAAAAATACCATTGAATTTTCATTTTTGGGTGAACTATGCATTTAAGCACTGACAACCATTTTGAGCAGCAGTGTGCACATGGCTAGACATGTTCTATGAACACAAAGATACAAACACACACAGCTCACCATACGAAGGTTCTGAGTGGTCCTGGTCTCAACAGCTCTGAGAATCTCTCGGAAGCGGCCAACACCGCGGGTCAGGTTACTGCGGCAATAGGGAAATGAAGAGAAAAGAGATCCATTAATCACCTAAAGAGATTTGAAGAAATCTGATGGCTGACATCAACAAATGTCACATCAACTCCACTCTTTTTATCTTCTTTACATACACAAAAACAAACACACACACACACACACACACACACACACACAGCCTCAGGCCAGGTCAGAATTCCTCCTTGATTTAATGAGCTCTAGATAAAGCACTCAAACTAAATAGTCACTTATCAGTGGACAGGAAATTATTGGGGCCTGTAGGGCATTTCAACTACAGGGGTTCTCAATACAGTGCAATAAAGCAATAAGCCACAAGAGGCCACGTAACAACACTGTTAAGGACTTTGCGCACCAAAGGCGATGCAATTATGCGAGGCAAGTCTCTTTCAGTTCAGCTGCTGGATGAGTTGACTGGTATTATCATGTAATAGGGGTGATTAGAAAGATTTGAGTATAAAATAAAAATATTTATGGTTAAAACATGTTAGCATTTTGAACAATGCTGATTACATGCCACTGCCAGGCATTCTCTATATAAAGTACTTGTGTTAAGTACATTTGTTTAAAACCACACTGCGTGATGCACACACATACTGTATAATGACTGTTGTAACAGATGTTGTCAATTTGAACAATACTAAATGTATCTTATTGCATGTATTTCTACTTGTGTTATACATTCGCTCAAAACCCTGCATGTTAATAATTAAACGTGACACATTTATTCACTCCAAGACAATAAAACGCAAGCAATAAAACACATTTCTCATTCAGCAATACCCATCTTCAGTCTGACCTATTATTAGATACTTTAATACTTGCAAACAACTGCACAGCTGTTAATGACTATTAACAATTGCACAGAAATAACAAATTTGAGGAGACACCACCAAATGTTTGGTATACAAAGGCATTTTGATACAAAGATATATATATATATACAGTGCACTGCAAGTAACAGCAATACTATTAATATGATTAAAATTTGGCGAAGAAAAACACTTAAGATCATTAAAGTTGTTTATTAAAAAAGGTGATACAAAGGCAAATATGCTGTGAAATATGTTATATTAGAGATATAAGAGAACTCATGTAAGATTAAATGCAAAAGGCAAAAATTGCAGCAATATGGAATAATGGAAAACATTTTCAGTTTTTAAGGCATTTGATGCAAATGAAATACATGTCCACACTACTGGTTCAGGATTTCTTCATTGAGTTCGTTCAGCGTTTAATTCAGTGGTAAAAAAAAAAGCTTTCTGTGCTTTAGTGTCACCGGTTGCGCTGGATTTGGTAACTGCAGCAGCTCCTGACACATGATCCAAAGCTCTTATTTTATAAGTCAGGGCATTTAATCGCCCGGCGAAGAAAAAAAAAAAGAAAAAAAATCACCATAAAAAAAAAGCTTCACTTTGTCGCTGCGCAATTTGGAGAATGTTCACTCCAGGTGAGAATGGCTCATTAGTAATCCATTGTTTCCATTCAAAATGTTACTTGTGGCGAGAAACCGTGGCGAACATTCGCGTTTGGTGTGCAAAGGCCTTTAAGGGGTGTTCTTCAGCATGACATGAATTGGAGTACCAGTACCCTTATGGTAAAATCACTGTAATGCACAAACATGAGCGCTGTTCTATAATAGCAGCAAGACTAATATGATAAAATACACCAATGTTCTATAAATAGTTACATGTATTAATAATAAGAATAAACAATCTTTCATTAAGTAATATAGTTCATTAGCCTAATTGTAGGCTGTTTGAAGTTGCCAAGCAAAGTAGCAACTTAGCACATTCAAATAGAATTTAAAGTCTGAACTATCCTTTTTATAATTCACAATTAACACCTATCTGAATGGTGCACAGACTGTGTGTGTGTGTGTGTGTGTGTGTGTGTGTTTGATCATTTGTGTGAGATAGTGCCCCCAATGACTGGGGTCAATACCTCTATCAGACAGCAGAGTTCCCACACCTACTCACAAACTGACAGCACATGAACACACACTTAATTAATGGAAACGTGTGTATGTGTGTGAGATTGAAGAGAAAAGAGAACATAGCTCAAGGCTGTGGAAGTGTGAGGCATTACGGTGATGCTAATGAATGCAGGGTGACTCGGAAACAGAAATAGTGTTGAAAGAGACAAAGAGATCAAGACAGAGAGAAAGAGAGACAGAAAAATACAGCAAGAGATAGAACTAGCACATTAAATGGTCCTTATAAACACAGTCTCAGAGTCAGGGTCAGTTCAAAGACTGTCACGTGCATTTAACCGATTTTAAACCGATAGAGTCTCTCTGATTGCAAATGGTGCACTGCCTAAAAACAGAGTTTCAGTACATCTATGTTTCCTTAGGTGAAGTATGTAATTTCAGAGGCATTAAATGGAGTTGCAAAAATAATCACTGTTTTCAAATAGATCTCAGAAAACTCTTCACTTTTTAGTTATACAAACGGATGGTCAAGCCTCAAACTCACAACGTTTGGGCAGCTCAAACAAACAGAGCAATGACTAATAGCCCCACAAAGTTAGAGTTGAAATCAACTTACAAACGGCTTATTTATAGTTGCATATTAAAGGGATAGTTCATCCAGAAAAGAAAATTCTTTCATCATTTACTCACTCTCATGCTATCCTAGATGTGTATGACTTTCTGTCTTCTGCAGAACACAAACAAAGATTTTTAGAAGAATATCTCAGCTCTGTCAGTCCATACAATGCAAGTGAATGGTGATCAGACCTTTGTAGCTGCAAAAATCACATTAATAAAACAAAAATAATCCATATGACTTCAGTGGTTAAATCCATATCTTCAGAAGTGATATAATAGGTGTGGGTGAGAAACAGAACAATATTTAAGTCCTTTTTTACTCTAAATCTCCATTTTGTGAAACTAAACAGGCACCACATGTGACTTTCAGATGATTAATTTGATGCTGCTTTTGGGAGCTACAAAAGGTCTGGCAATCATTCACTTGCATTGAATGGACCTAAAGAGCTGAGAAATTCTTCTAAAAATCTATGTTTGTATTCAGCAGAAGAAAGTCAGTCATACACATCTGGGATGGCATGAGGGTGAGAAAATGATGGGAGAATTTTTATTTTTGGGTGAACTATAGCTTTAAGCTGGGATACTTAAACAAAAATAAAACAAAAATACATACTTCACATTTAAAACCAATTTACAGTGTTCTCATAGCACAAAGAGAGCAGAGGAGTGTACAAACAGTTGAAGTCAGAAGTTTACATACACCTTAGCCAAATACATTTAAACTCAGTTTTTCACAATTCCTGACATTTAATTGTAGAAAACATTCCCTGTCTTAGGTCAGTTAGGATCCCTACTTTATTTCAAGACTGTGAAATGTCGAGGGGCCAGGGTAGCTCAGCGAGTACTGATGCTGACTACCACCCCTGGAGTCGCGAGTTCAAATCCAGGGTGTGCTGAGTGACTCCAGCCTGGTCTCCTAAGCAACCAAATTGGCCCGGTTGCTAGGGAGGGTAGAGTCACATGGGGTAACCTCCTCCTGGTCGCGATTAGTGGTTCTCGCTCTCAATGGGGCATGTGTTAAGTTGTGCGTGGATCGTGGATTGTAGCATGAGCCTCCAAATGCTGGGAGTCTCTGCGGTGTCATGCACATCGAGCCACGTGATAAGATGCGCGGACTGACGGTCTCAGAAGCGGAGGCAACGGAGACCTGTCCTCCGCCACCCGGATTGAGGTTAGTAACCGCGCCACCACGAGGACCTACTAATTAGTGGGAATTGGGCATTCTATATTGGGAGAAAAAGGGGATAAAAACAAAAAACAAATACAAAATAATGTGAAATGTCAGAATAATAGTAGAGAGAATAATTTATTTCAGCTTTTATTTCTTTCATCACATTCCCAGTGGGTCAGAAGTTAACATACACTTTGTTAGTATTTGGTAGCATTGCCTTTAAATTGTTTAACTTGGGTCAAATGTTTTGGGTAGCTTCCACAAGCTTCTCACAATAAGTTGCTGGAATTTTGGCCCATTCCTCCAGACAGAACTGGTGTAACTGAGTCAGGTTTGTAGGCCTCCTTGCTCACACACGCTTTTTCAGTTCTGCTCACAAATTTTCTATCATATTGAAATCAGGGCTTTGTGGTGGCAACTCCAAAACCTTGACTTTGTTGTGCTTAAGCCATTTTGCCACAACTTTGGAGGTATGCTTGGGGTCATTGTCCATTTGGAAGACCTATTTGCGACCGAGCTTTAACTTCCTGGCTGATGTCTTGAGATGTTGCTTCAATATATCCACATACATTTCCTTCCTCATGATGCCATCTATTTTGTGAATTGCACCAGTCCCTCCTGCAGCAAAGCACCCCCACAACATGATGCTGCCACCCCCATGATTCATGGTTGGGATGGTGTTCTTCGGCTTGCAAACCTCACCCTTTTTCCTCCAAACATAATGATGGTCATTATGGCAAAACAGTAAAATTTTTGTTTCATTAGACCAGAGGACATTTCTCCAAAAAGTAAGATATTTGTCCCCAAGTGACTTGCCAACTGTAGTCTGGCTTTTTTATGGCAGTTTTGGGGCAGTGGCTTCTTCCTTACTAAGCAGCCTTTCAGGTTATGCCGATATAGGACTCGTTTTACTGTGGATATAGATTCTTGTCTACCCGTTTCCTCCAGCATCTTTACAAGGTCCTTTGCTGTTGTTCTAGGATTGATTAGCACTTTTCGCACCAAACTACGTTCATCTCTAGGAGACAGAATGCATCTCCTTCCTGAGTGGTATGATTGCTGCGTGGTCCCATGGTGTTTATACAGTGCATCTGGAAAGTATTCACATCGCTTCACTTTTTCCACATTTTGTTATGTTACAGCCTTATTCCAAAATGGATTAAATTCATTATTTTCCTCAAAATTCTACAAACAATACCCCATAATGACAATGTGAAAGAAGTTTGTTTGAAATCTTTGCAAATTTATTACAAATAAAAAACGAAAAAAAAATAAAAAATAAAAAAAATAAAAAATCACATGTACGTAAGTATTCACAGCCTTTGCTCAATACTTTGTTGAAGCACCTTTGGCACCAATTACAGCCTCAAGTCTTTTTAAATATGATGCTACAAGCTTGGCACACTTATTTTTGGGCAGTTTCTCCCATTCTTCTTTGAAGGACCTCTCAAGCTCCATCAGGTTGGATGGGGAGCGTCAGTGCACAGCCATTTTCAGATCTCTCCAGAGATGTTCAATCGGGTTCAAGTCTGGGCTCTGGCTGGGCCTCTCAAGGACATTCACAGAGTTGTCCCGGATCCACTCCTTTGTTATCCTGGCTGTGTGCTTAGGGTCATTGTCCTGTTGGAAGATGAACCTTCGCCCCAGTCTGAGGTCCAGAGCGCTCTGGAGCAGGTTTTCATCAAGGATGTCTCTGTACATTGCTGCATTCATCTTTCCCTCGATCCTGACTAGTCTCCCAGTTCCTGCCGCTGAAAAACATCCCCACAGCATGATGCTGCCACCACCATGCTTCACTGCAGGGATGGTATTGGCCAGGTGATGAGCGGTGCCTGGTTTCCTCCAGACATGATGCTTGCCATTCAGGCCAAAGTGTTCAATCTTTGTTTCATCAGACCACAGAATTTTGTTTCTCATGGTATGAGAGTCCTTCAGGTGCCTTTTGGCAAACTCCAGGCGGGCTGTCATGTGCCTTTAACTGAGGAGTGGCTTCCGTCTGGCCACTGTACCATACAGGCCTGATTGGTGGAGTGCTGCAGAGATGGTTGTTCTTCTGGAAGGTTTTCCTCTCTCCACAGAGAAATGCTGGAGCTCTGTCAGAGTGACCATCGGGTTCTTGGTCACCTCCCTGACTAAGGCCCTTCTCCCCCGATCGCTCAGTTTGGCCGGGCGGCCAGCTCTAGGAAGAGTCCTGGTGGTTCCAAACTTCTTCCATTTATGGATGATGGAGGCCACTGTGCTCATTGGGACCTTCAATGCTGCAGAAATTTTTTCTTTACCCTTCCCCAGATCTGTGCCTCGATACAATCCTGTCTCGGAGGTCTACAGACAATTCCTTGGACTTCATGGCTTGGTTTGTACTGTTAACTGTGGGACCTTATATAGACAGGTGTGTGCCTTTCCAAATCATGTCCAGTCAACTGAATTTACCACAGGTGCACTCCAATCAAGTTGCTGAAACATCTCAAGGATGATCAGTGGAAACAGGATGCAACTGAGCTCAATTTTGAGTGTCATGGCAAAGGCTGTGAATACTTATGCACATGTGATTTTTTTTCCCCCCGTTTTTTATTTGTAATAAATTTGTAAAGATTTCAAACAAACTTCTTTCACGTTGTCATTATGGGGTATTGTTTGTAGAATTTTGAGGAAAATAATGAATTTAATCCATTTTGGAATAAGGCTGTAACATAACAAAATGTGGAAAAAGTGAAGCGCTGTGAATACTTTCCAGATGCACTGTACTTATGTACTATTGTTTGTACAGATGAACCTGGTACCTTCAGGCATTTGGAAATTGCTCCCAAGGATGAACCAGACTTGTGGATGTCCACAATTTTTTCTGAGGTCTTGGCTGATTTCTTTTGATTTTCCCAAGATGTCAAGCAAAGAGGCACAGAGTTTGAATGTACGCCTTAAAATACATACACAGGTACACCTCCATTTCAGTACACCTCCTATCAGAAGCTAATTGGCTAACTGTCTAAAGGACATCATTTTCTGGAATTTTCCAAGCTGCTTAAAGGCACAGTAAACTTAGTGTATGTAAACTTCTGACCTACTAGAATCGTGATTTAGTCAATTAAAAGTGAAACAATCTGTCTGTAAAAAATGGTTGGAAAAATTACTCGTGTCATGCACAAAGTAGATCCTAGGTCCTAAACGACTTGCCAAAACTATAGTTTGCTAATATAAAATCTGTGGAGTGGCTAAAAAAATGAGTTTTAGTGACTTCAACCTAAGTGTATGTAAACTTCTGACTTCAACTGTGTATATTATATATGATCTTCTAAAGTTATAGTGTGGCATAAGCTTTAAAGATGTGGCTTTGAATCATTTACGGGCCCATCAGATTCATGACCCACAATGCACCACTGCAGTGATCATATTTCACACTGATGCATTACAAGTACTGACAGATGCTCCGCCTGCTTACATATGGAAGGTCTGTACCAGACAAATAAATAATGATGGATTGGAGGGTTTTTCATAAACACAAGCTAACAGTCACGTTTGTAAGGCCATACATTTCACAGTAGTGGCGCCAACTGTTTAAAAAAGGCTGTAAAACAGATAATTGCACCTCAAGTTAGGGGAAACTTTGCAGTACACAGTCCAGGTTCTCTTCAACTCTTTCATTCTCTCCTCTGAATTTATTTCAATGAAAGGTAGATCACTGACTAGACTGCCTGTATTTTTGTTAATCTACTGTACAGTATATTTTTAAATTTAGCAGGCCTAACAAAGTAAATTAAATCAAACTTCAGCTGACAGAAAAATGTCTCAATGACACACTTTACACTGTGCTCTCAAACTATACACCGCGATCTAGTGTATGAATTTTCATTGTGTACTGTAGTATCTTCTCAAATGGAACAATAAAGTTTTTTACTACATGGAAGCATTTGCTGTTATTCATTTGTCAGAAGTGACGTTTTAAACGCACACAATGTGTTGCCATTTGCTGTAGCACTTTGGCTAAACTCAGTCCAACACTAAAATCTTAAATAATGTACATATTCATACAGTGAGGGGTGATGGTAAAGCACTCAATTCACATTTGCAAGATGCTGTCTTCACTGAAGTTTTGGAAGTTGCCATATCCACATAATAATTACAATTGGTTTGTCAGGCCAGCATTACGGCCAGGTAACCCTGCCCCTTCTGCTACACTGGTGGCCAAAAGTTTGGAATAATGCACAGATTTTGCTGTTTCGGAAGGAAATTGGTACTTTAATTCACCAAAGTGGCATTCAACTGATCACAAAGTATAGTCTGGACATTACTGATTTAAAAAAACAGCACCATCACTATTTGAAAAAGTCATTTTTTATCAAATCTGGACAGGCCCCATTTCCAGCAGCCATCACTCCAACACCTTATTCTTGAATAATCATACAAAATTGCTAATTTGGTACTAGAAAATCACTTGCCATTATATCAAACACCGTTGAAAGCTATAAGGTTTGTTAAATGAAGCTTAACATTGTCTTTGTGTATGTTTTTGAGTTGCCACAGTATGCAATAGACTGGCATGTCTAAAGGTCAATATTAGGTCAAAAATGGCAAAAAAGAAACAGCTTTCTCTAGAAACTCGTCAGTCAATCATTGTTTTGAGGAATGAAGGCTATACAATGATTGAAATTGCCAAAAAACTGAAGATTTCATACAAAGGTGTACACTACAGTCTTCAAAGACAAAGGACAACTGGCTCTAACAAGGACAGAAAGAGATGTGGAAGGCCCAGATGTACAAATAAACAAGAGGATAAGTACATCAGAGTCTCTAGTTTGAGAAATAGATGACTCACATGTCCTCAGCTGACAGCTTCATTTAATTATAAGAAAAAGCCACTTTTGAAACAGAAAAACAAAAAGAAAAGGTTAGAGTGGGCAAAGAAACACAGACATTGGACAACAGATAACTGGAAAAGAGTGTTATGGATCTTAACCCCATTGAGCTTTTGTGGGATCAGCTAGACTGTAAGGCGCGTGAGAAATGCCCAACAAACCAGCCACATCTATGGCAAGTGATACAGGAAGCGTGGGGTGAAATGTCACCTGAATATCTGGACAAACTGACAGCTAGAATGCCAAGGATCTGCAAAGCTGTCATTGCTGCACATGGAGGACTTTTGGATGAGAAATCTTTGAAGTAGTTTAAGAAGTTCTGAACATTTTATTTCAAATTGTAATAGTAATTTTTCACGTTATTAATGTCCTGACTATATTGTACATGACTGACACATTGTGATCAGCTGAATGCCACTTTGGTGAACAAAAGTACCAATTTCTTTCCATAAGAGCAAAATCTGTACATTATTCCAAACTTTTGGCCACCAGTGTACATAGGGCAAGCTGGGACCACTGACTCTGAAGTGTCCAACATTTCATACTCCGTTATTTTGGCTAAAGAAGTACATTATTCGGGTACTCAAAGTAATCTTCTTCTTAATGCATTTTCCATAGTATGCCATTGTTTCCACTGTGTTTATAAATATATACACTACAATTCAAAAGTTTGGGGTCACTTGCCTGAAAAGTTTCTCATGATCTTAAAAACCTTTTGATCTGAAGGCGTACGCATAAATGTTTGAAATTAGTTTTGTAAACAAAAATATAATTGTGCCAACATATTAATATATTTAATTATAAAACGAAAATTTTATTTATTCAGACTTGGACCGAATAATTAAGAAAAGCAGCCACTAAGTGCCCAGCATATAGATGGGAACTCCTTCAATACTGTTTAAAAAGCATCCCAGGGTGATACCTCAAGAAGTTGGTTGAGAAAATGCCAAGAGTACATGTCTGCAAAATCTAGGCAAAGGGTGACTACTCTGAAGATGCTAAAATATAAAATAATTTAGATTTATTTTGGATATTTTTTAGTCACAACATAATTCCCATATTTCCATTTATATTATTCCATAGTTGTGATGACTTTACTATTATTCTAAAATGTGAAAAAAATAAAAAATAAAGAATGAGTAAGTGACCCTAAACTTTTGAACAGTAGTGTAAATGAATGTCATGGAGTTAGATATTACAGCTGCATAATTGTGTTGGCTTGACAAAGCCAACATACTCTTATTCTACAAACTTTGTTTAGGTTTTTTTTTGTTTTTTTTTAATCCCTAAACTGAGACCAAAATTTCTAACACCTCGAGTTTTTAAGCTACACCCATCAATCTCGGCACAGACCTTCAGACTGTTCTGGAATAGTGTGATATGTCTTTTCAAACTGATCGGCCATACAGTTTTCACACAGTAGTTGATACAAAATCTAAAAAAATCACTTACATTGATGGAATGTTCAAATGGGCCAACAGAATGGTTGTTAATTCAAACCCCAACAGCCAATTTAAACAAACCCTCACAAGGCTTTTAATCTGCTTAAGTTGCTCTCTCACTCTCTCTATCTAGCTGGCTGTGTTCTGTAATGTCTGTATAACTATCAAACTTAAAACTTTTAAAACTAGTTTAGCCAACATCAAAGTTGGTCTTGACAAACTTTTCCAATCTATTTTCAGTTATTATTGCAAATTTGAAATGTTTTTTTTTTTATTTTATTTTTTTTTAAAGAAACATTTTTTTTTTCGTGACAGGTCTAGTGAAAAGGTTGACAGGGCAAGTAAAAATCATGAAGATATGGCCAGCAGAAAACATATTTACTGTTGAGCCCTGAACCCCCGTCTCTCTTTCTCTAACTCATTTTCTCTTTGACTCTGTGTGGAGCTGCTACTGTAAAGCGAAGGCACTATTCTATGTGAAGAGAGTGGAGGGATACGTACGAGTAGTCATTATACACACAGCTCCATGGTGAAAAGGCCAAGGTGCAGGGAAGAGAGTGTGACATAAGAACACACATAGGATGAGACACACAAACATACACCAGCTGAAAACTAATGAAACGTTAATGAATCAGTGTAAAATAAAACATTAGGCACAAAGACAGGCAAAGAGTTAGTGTACAGACAGAAAGCCCAGCAGATTCCTAAACAACTACTCATTAGTAAAGAAGGGATGAACGAAAACAACTCAGATCCAGGTGTCCCAGGTTAAAATCTCTCAAAAGGAAACTTGTATGATCTGTGAACTATAATTGTGCGCTGTTACTAAAAATATAAACTAAGGCTGAACGATTTGGACAAATGCGATTGTGATTTGAACTGCGATTTGAATATTAACATAATTTGGGTGAATGTGATTCATATCACATTCACATTGTCCCACTATGTACCGCCATTTGCTTCCCTATCCACCGGCGCTTGTTTATCTTCAGTCGGGTCGGGGGGCTTGTTCTGTTTACTGCATCGTGGTTAATGGCTCCCTTCCATCATGCACACATGAGGAGGACCGCGCTCGCTATTTAACTGCAGCAGTGACAAGTGACCATTAACTTCTGATCCGCTTCGCGTCCCTTTCTTTTCATAGAGCACATAAACTGCTCATAACTCTTATAAATAACCGTCCAATGACAGGCTGTCTAACATCTCCTTCGAGTGGCACGTGGGAGAGGGGGTGTGTTTTAAAACTCACACACACACACACGAAATGAAGCAATCAAAGTTTAGGATTGAAATACCTTTAGTCAGAGCAGGAAACTAAGGAAAAGCATGTAACAAGAGAATGAGCTGTTTAAGCCCCATGTTCAAGCTAATGTCTGACTGGTCAGAAGTCTTTTGGGTTGTGCCCAGTATGAAAGGTTAAAACCTAATGACACTGTATGAACCATTGAGTCAATGCTGAACACAGAGTCCACGCCTAATACGAGTCTTCGCTGAGCATCAAATCTACGCTGAACACAAAGTCTACGCTGAGTCTACATTTTCTTTTGAGCTGTTAGCATTATCATCCAGTCTTTGTTTTCCACAAAGTCTGTCGTGATAGCAGTTTACTTCGCCGCAACTGCCTCTGGTCCTTGAACGCACCGCTGCAACTTGCCTATGAATGAATGCCGGCTCATTCATTTCTTGACTCATGGGGGGGTGGCAGATACACATCACATTCACATTGTATCTGCTTTGTGATAGGGCTCAGTTGAGGGCACTATTTTGCTGCTGTTGTTTTTGACAACAGTTTCTGCTTGTGTCTGTCTCAATAAACTCGTTGGTTTCTTTGGAGGGCGGTGTTTTTGAAATAGGGGGCGTGGCTAATCAGCTCAGCTTGTGGAAATTCTAGAACAACCAAAATCGCTTACAGCACATTTAATGCACAATTTAATTGTTAAAGATTACAAAAAATTTTAAACATGAATTAAATAAATTTAAATGTGTCTATTTATTTGTCCACTAATATATTGGTTTATCTATTCAAGATTTAATTTTCAAATTAATAGATTGATCATTTATTTCTTCATTCTTTTAAAATTGGCACTCCATGGCTTCCATACAAGGAAGACATTTGTTTATAGTTGAGTTCACGATGGCCGTTTAATGCAGAGAAATATTCTCATCCACTCTTCTGTCCACAAAAACCCAGTGTTATGGGGTTACTTTAGGTTTGGTTAGTAACTTTTAGCAGCCAAGCATTCTTGTAAACATGAGAAATGTGCAATTATTGAAACTGGAGCTCAGTATATTTAACATGCTCAGCTTATCAGCCTAGCGTGTGCTTTGAGTATGTGTACAGAGATCAGCACTGCGTACATACAGAAAGCGCAGTGTGCAGCGCGTGCAGACTATTTATTTTATTAAATTGCAGTCTTTGCGGTTTAATAATCATACTACCTCATATCGCGATTTCAATTTTGTTACGATTAATCGTTCAGTCCGAATATAAACACACCCAGAAATGCACTCACCCTTTTTTGAAAAGGATAACATGGGCCCTCTGAAGTCCAGTTTCCAGGAAGTAGCCCAGTTCCTGTTCCTGTGTGACTGGGCCAGGCTTTGGACTGCGGTTCTGAATGCCAGCACTGAGGGCCTAAAGACAGGATACATCATCAATTAATAAAGTCAAAGATTACTATAAATATCTCAAGCTTGCATAGCTTCCACTTCCTGTTAATCATTCAGCAAATACAAACCACACCATCAAAAGAAGCAAAGTCACACTTGTTTGCTATATTTACCAAAATATTAAATTAGCACTTTGAAAAGGATGTTGGTTTGGAGGGTGCGAGTATCCGCTGCGTAAAGGTCAAACGTAAAACTTCGACTGCACCCAAAAGATGCAGCGTCAACACTGCAGCAGGACACAAGCATTGCCTTTCTCCTCTCCATCACTCACTCTCTCTCTTTTTCCATCTCTCTACTCTCCCTCCCCTCTCCACCAGCGTTAAATCACTTGCAGTAAATACTGAACACCATGCTGCGGGAAGACATTCACTCTGTGTGGGACTATTCCGAACAGGCTGAATGAGGGTGACAGACAATAGTGTGAAATCATTCGATAGCAGAGAGACGGCTCTTGTCCTGAAAGACAATATTCTAGGTGAACTTTGACCTGTCAAAGGCTTTGATTGTGAGTTAAAATTCACAGGTAGGACAGGAAGAGATTAGTCTCGCGGTTGGCTGCTTCTCACTCTGACCCCTGCAGCATTACAGTGCAAATCTGTGCCCTGCTAAAAAGCAAATGTACATTTCCACTGTCCATCAGAAACTGACAGGGAGAAATAATCAACAGACAGCTACATTAACACATAAAATAACCTCTGGGTCCATACTGATTGTTGTAAGACAGCAAAAAATACTATCAATTTAAATTGAACTATAAGTCAGTATGAAGGGGACCTAGTACAATAGATGTATCCTGATGTTTGCAATTTCAAGACTTAACAGATTTAAGGCAACACATAAAGACTGTATAAAGAAAGGTATATGGTTAGAGACTATAAATCCCAATCCAACAAAAGCACTGGAGTCATGCAGCTTGCTGAAAGGAATTCAGAAGCAACCTACCTATACAGTTGCAACACTGTAGCTGAACCAATCAAATCTTACATTAAGAATTAGAGCTGATTTCTGTTAATTGAATTTACATGACAATTCTTAATTTGGGTATTTCAGCTGCATGCCCTATTCTGTTGGCTACACATCCAAAACAAGAACTGTGTTCCTGAATTACTTTAATGCTGTTTTATTGCGAATTATAATTATTGCTATTTCAAACATCAGTAAATCAAGACTAATTGCCTTGTCTGTGATTCGTTACAATGCTCAACTGCTGCAAAATAATCACGTTAAATAGAAAATGAAATAGAACATTTGGATGCAACATGAGTAGATGTGGACTGCTATAATTGACACTTTTTCATGATTAGTTAATTGTTGCAGCTGTTATTGTAATCTTGATTATTTATTTGATTAATTGTGCAGCCCTATTAAGAATCTTCAGTAAAGTAACATAAGACAAACCCTGTAACCACTGAACGATTGCAGGGTAAACTATGATAGCGGTAAAATGGAGTGAATGGGAGACCATGGCAAATATAATTCCACATTTGCTCCAAAAATGGCACTCTAACATTTCCAAACCAAATGAGGAAAAAAAAAAAAGAAAAAAGATAGCGCTGGATTATGACTGTCAGTATACAGAAGATGGTAAATTTACTGTTACTCGCTCAGCAGCTGTTTTAGAAACCTCACTGCATCTGTGGTCACTTGTTTTTCAGACTAATTCCAGAGTAATATACTATGAAGTATAAAGTTATACATTTACACTAAATCATTTTAAATTTGCAAAAATAAAGAAGTTCCTTAGATTTACGCTGCTAAATAAGGTCTTCACAGTCTGTAAAAAGGGTCAAATCAAATCAAATCACTTTTATTGTCACACAACCATATACACAAGTGCAATAGTGGGTGAAATTCTTGGGTGCAGTTCCGAGCAACATAGTAGTCGTGAAAGTGATGGGACATATACCAATTTACAATAAACATCAGATTAACACAACACAATTTATAATCTAATATACACATAATTACACATAACACAATATACAAATAATAACATACAATGTACAGTATACAATACACACAATATAGAATACACATTATACAATAAAAAAGTATATATAGTATATAAAAAAATGTGCAGTAGGTTGTATTGTACTGTATTGACATTCAGGCTGTCGGTTGATAGTAAGTTGCCAGTGTGTTGTTAAAAGAGAATATAATATAATAATAATATAATTTATGACAGTCCGGTGTGAGATATAAGAGTAAGAGTAATAAAGTGCAGTGCTGATGTATTTTGATCGTGGGAGATCAAGAGTTCAAAAGTCTGATTGCTTGAGGGAAGAAGCTATCATGAAGTCGGCTGGTGCGGGTCCTGATGCTGCGATACCGCCTGCCTGATGGTAGCAGTGAGAACAGCCCATGGCCCGGGTTGCTGGAGTTTCTGATGATCCTCCGAGCTTTTTTCACACACCACCTGGTATATATGTCCTAGAGGGAGGGAAGCTCACCTCCGATGATGTGTCTGGCAGTTCGCACCACCCTTTGCAGTGCTTTGTGGTTGTGGGCGGTGCTATTGCCGTACCAGGCAGAGATGCAGCCAGTCAGGATGCTCTCTACAGTGCAGGTGTAGAACTGTGTGAGGATGTGGTAGTTCATTCCAAATTTCCTCAGCCGTCTCAGGAAGAAGAGGCGCTGATGAGCCTTCTTCACAACGGCTTCAGTGTGGATGGACCATGTGAGTTCCTCAGTGATGTGGACACCCAGGAACTTGAAGCTGCTGACTCTCTCCACTGGTGCTCCATTGATGGTGATTGGACTGTGTTCTCTATCTCTTCTCCTGAAGTCCACCACAAGCTCCTTTGTCTTACTGACGTTGAGGGAGAGGTTGTGCTCCTGACACCAGTGTGTGCACCTCCTGTCTGCAGGCTGTTTCATCATTGTCAGTGATCAGACCTACCACCGTCGTATCATCAGCAAACTTAATGATGGCATTGGAGCTGTGTGTTGCCACACAGTCATGTGTGTACAGGGAATACAGGAGTGGGCTGAGAACACAGCCCTGCAGGGCTCCAGTGTTGAGGGTCAGTGATGAGGAGATGTTTCTTGCCCATTCTAACCACCTGGCGTCTGCTTGAGAGGAAGTCCAGGATCCAGCTACACAGCGAGCTGTTTAAGCCCAGAGCCCGGAGTTTCTCATCAAGCTTGGAGGGCACTATGGTGTTGAATGCTGAGCCGTAGTCTACAAACAACATTCTCACATAAGTGTTATTTTTTTCCAGGTGGGAGAGAGCAGTGTGTATTGTAGATGCAATGGCATCATCAGTGGAGCGGTTGTTGCGGTAAGCAAACTGCAATGGGTCTAGTGATGGAGGCAACACAGAGCAGATGTAATCTCTGATTAGTCTCTCAAAGCATTTGCTGATGATGGGGGTCAGAGCAACAGGACGCCAGTCATTTAAGCAAGTGATTTTGGATTGCTTTGGAACAGGCACAATGGTGGATGTTTTAAAGCATGTGGGGACTACAGACAAAGAGAGGGAAAGGTTGAAAATGTCCGTAAAAACACCAGCCATTTGGTTCGCGCACGCTCTGATGACACGGCCTGGAATGCCGTCTGGAGCCGTGGCTTTGCGGATATTCACCCGTCGGAAGGATCGGGTTACATCCGCTACAGAGACGGAGAGTGAACTAACCTCTGTAGCTTCGGCCGCGAGAGCTCTCTCCGCGAGGGCGGTGTTATTTCCCTCGAAACGAGCATAAAAAGTATTTAGCTCATCCTGGAGAGAGGCAGCAAAGTTTTTATTCCCTTTAAAGTCTGTGATGATATTAATTCCCTGCCACATGCTTCTAGAGTTGGTGGTGTTGAATTGTCCTTCAATCTTGTTCCTGTACAGACGTTTTGCTGTTCTGATTTCTGTTTTTCGGAGGGCATAACTGGCTTGTTTATGCTCCTCCGCGTTCCCGGAATTAAAAGCGGAGGTCCGCGCATGAAGTGCCGCGCGAACATCGCTATTAATCCAAGGTTTCTGGTTTGGATAGATCCGTACTGTTCTGGTTGGAACGACGCCCTCTACGCACTTTCTGATGAAACACGTTATGCTATCAGCGTAAAGCTCGATGTCGTCATCAGAGGCAGACCGGAACATCTCCCAGTCCGCGTTTTCAATACAGTCTTGTAGCGTAGAGTCTGATTGGTCCGACCAGCACTGGATCATTCTGAGGGTGGGTGCTTCCTGTTTCAGTTTCTGCCTGTAAGCGGGCAGAAGCAGAATGGAAGAGTGGTTCGATTTGCCAAATGGTGGGAGGGGGAGGGATTTGTAGCTGTCCTGGAGAGTAGCAATGGTCCAAAACCCGGTCCCCTTGTGTGTTAAAACTAATGTGTTGGTGGTATTTTAGTGCGACTGATTTGAAACTGGCTTTATTAAAGTCCCCGGTCACAATGAACGCGGCCTCAGGGTGCGCGGTTTCCTGCTCGCTTATAATCCCATACAGTTCCTTGAGTGCCCGGCCTGTGTCGGCTTGTGGCGGGATGTACACAGCAGTGATAATGACCGCTGTGAATTCCCTCAGTAGCCAGAATGGTCAACACAGAAGCATGAGAAATTCCAGATCAGGAGAGCAGAAAGACTTGATAGAATGTACGTTCCTCTGATCACACCAGGATTTGTTGATCATAAAACATACACCACCACCTCTGCTTTTACCTGAGAGGTCTTTCGCTCTGTCCGCTCAGTGCACGGAGAACCCCGCGGGTTCAATCTGGAATCTCAGCAGACATCCAAGTTTCCGTAAGGCAGATAATGCAGCAGTCCCTCGACTCTCGTTGGAAAGAGATCTGCGCTCTCAGCTCGCAGAGCTTGTTGTCCAGAGACTGAACATTTGCCAGTAGAATACTGGGTAGCGGGGGTCGATTTGCACGACGTCTTACTCTGATGAGAATGCTGGCTCTGTTTCCCCTTTTCCTTTTGCATTTTCACGGCCGGGCTGCCCAGACAAAGGGCTCCGCTGGCGTGTTTGTAAACAGAGGGTCGGCATTGAGGAATTTGAAGTCCGGTTTACGGTGTGTAATTGTAGAACCAATGTCCAAAAGTGTTTGTCTGTCGTAGACAATAAGGCAGACAACATCCAAGACAAAAAACATAAGAATTGTAAACAAAACAAACAAAACACTACAATGATGTGTCGGAGCTCGCAACGCAGCAGCCATACTCGGCGCCATCTTGAGTCCAATCCATCTTGGGTCCATACTAAGATCTCAGCGATTGGAATGCTGGATCTATCTGACATTAACACAGTGAAGAAGCCTGTGCCTTTTTGCATAAAAAAGTTTTTCCCTTAAGTATAACACTTAAAGCATGATTTCCACTTACCTAAGGGAATGACTTGTGGGTGTTGCTTATAATCCCTTAAATAATTATCTTAGGCCAGGTTTACCGTAATAAAACTCTACAGTTACCATGGACACAACATGTCCCTACCAACTTTCAGAAGTTCGGAAATGTCCTGAAGAAAATTTGGGCAATTTTACCACATAGAAAATAATATTTTTAAATAATTTTAATGACTATTAAAGTTTCTCTGTGTCATTATTTATGTGTTCATTATTGTCCGACCTCTTCTGAAGCAGTGCATAAACAGGATTGTCACATGGCACCTGTTAAGGCCCAGGTATACTTTGTTTTTGTGCGCTCCGGATCAGCTCGCGCCTGATCGACCACGTTGCTTTTTTGAGTATACTCTTCTGACAGTGAGCGAAAACAAACGTGTTTGACGCATGCCCACTACAACTTCTTTGTGATACTCTTTTAGTACAGTCGATAGCAGGCGCATGCACCAGCGATGCGCACAGCCGAGGACAGTGTGCGCGGGTCAAGAAAAATCTTTCCTGGGCAAGTAAAAAAAACGTCCTGAATTTTGCATGAGGACAAATTAATAAAGGATTCTTAAGTAACACTTAAGGGTTATTTTCTGCAACACCCTTAAGTTTAAGAGAAACTTTAAAGTGATCTTAAGGGAAAATTACACTTGAGGTGCTTTATACAACCAGGCACTGGTCTTAATCAGCATCATGTTCCCATGAAGCAGTAAAGTCAAATTACCTTTTCAACTTCCTGAAGATAGAGCAAAGCAATGTCTCCAGACTTCTCATAACAAGTGATGATCTCCTGGTCTCTGTCTGCGATACGATTGGAAAGCAATGGGGATGCTGAAGGCGCCTTCTCCAGGCAAAGACCTACGGACAAACAACAACAACACAAAAATGACTTAAACAAGCCAACAGCAAGAAAGCACACAAGGCTGTCCTAACTGCCAGATTCTCAGGGATGTTCATATCTTATGATAGTTCATTTGTACTTAGGTCTTATATAAATATAAAAGTCACACTCTGGCTCTGTGGTGCTATCATAACATTGCTCTGTTAATTTGAGCATGCCGACCAACCCAGCATACTTTCTCTTTATCCAACCAGTGGCTCATGAGGGGAGTATACAAGAAACCTGTTTGAAAATAATCAGTATTTTGTTTGGTGAAACTAGTGGCACAGGAATTACACAATTCCGCTTTAAACTGAATATCACATGCTTCATTCTTTTAACTCCAGTTTGTTTTCTTCATTGCTGGTGGACAGTAGAAACGAGACACTGAAATATACATGTGTGAAAAAAATCAAAGACCTCAGAAAAACCAGAAAAGCTTTTAATGTTTTAGCATGAGCTGATGTCTGTTCCACTGACGGATCCCGTTGCCTTGTCTGGGTCAGCTGAGAGCCAAGCAGTGCGGTAAAGACACAAGTGCGGCTCCTTAGAGATGTCATACAATCTGTGGCCAATCTTTGCCTTCTGGCTTCAGCTTCTAAAGCCACATCTTAAATCCCTCACAGTACGAGAAAAACAGGCCAGACCCGGTGCTCAGGTGGCCAGTGAACATGATGAGAGTTGTTTGTTTGGCTGATGTTAGTAATGGGTTCTCAGCACAGATAAAGTTTTCATGACACTACTGCTGTGTGACAGGAAACAGAAACTGTAGCCCTCCTAACTACTTTTCAAACCACATTAATAATACATAACTGCTTATAAACAGATATCACAGGGCGAAGAAAGCTATTAACAGTCCGGAATTTTCTGGTATCGAATCTCGAAATGATTCCGAAATGAAAGCCGCATAATTAATCATGAGCAAAGAGGTAATGTTGAAGAAGTGATTAAAAGTGCACTGTGAAGTCACAGCAGAAGAGAGGAAGAAGATGATGCAGATAGAGGGGTAGAGACACTGATTGACATAATTATTAAAGGTAAAGGGTGCTATTTTTTCCATGTTAAGTGTGTAATTTTTGCACCACCTACCTAGCATCACCAAACAGGAAAATAACTAGATGGGTAAAAGTCTGTCGGGATAAACTTTACTGTTGAATTTTTTGACATTTCTTATTCAAACTCCATTTATTATTCAAACAAAGGCTCGTTTCAACATTCCGTCAAAGCGACTCTATAGGATTTTGGCTCATTGGCTATAGGAAAACCATTAGTATGATTGGTCAGAACAGTCTGAAGGTCTGTGCAGAGTTTGGTGGATGTAGCTCAAAAGCTCTGGAGCTCTGGGTCAGATATTTTTGTCTTGGTTTATGGATTTTGAAAAAACCCTAACTGAATGGTGTAGAGTAACAGTACATTAGATTTGTCAAGCCAACCTACTGATCGTTTCCCAAATATGCCCCCGGTATGTCATTTGTTAGACAAGCAGATCATCCCGCCCCAAACTCACACCATTTGTTGAGGCAGTGTCGCTATGTCAGGCTGGTTGGGATGCTCAAACAAAGCAATGTTTATTTTTCGTATGGTGCTGCTGGTGGCACAGACATGACAAACTGCATCTAAATGTCAAAGTTTAGGAGGACAAAGAGATTTTCAACATTCTTGTTGTTCCACACTAGAGGTAGACAGATATATCAGTTTTACCGATTAATCGGTGCCGATAGTTGCTTTTTAGAACTGTTGTTATCGGCAAAAATCTGTGCCGAAAGATTTTTCATAATTTCTTCATTTCTAAATAAGAGTCCCAGGTGTACTTCTGGCTTGTTTATACTTAAAAGTCCCACATTATGTTATTTTGGGGATTTTGGTTGAACAATATACTGCATCTGAGATTTTATTCATTTAGGACTCTTTGTCTAAAGAGTAAGAATGTAAGTAAAATAATATGATATTTTAAAAGCTATCGGCCGATTAATTGGTTATCGGCCTTTCCCACCTCCTTAGTTACCTTAGACCTCTATTCCACACCAATACCCACAAGGAAGAAGAAGAAAAAAATGTGTGTGTGTATGAGCATACAAGCTGTACACAGTTGAAGTCAGAAGTTTATATACACTTAGGTTGAAGTCATTAAAACTACATTTTTTAATCACTCCACAGATTTAATATTAGCAAACTATAGTTTTGGCAAGTCATTTAGGACATCTACTTTGTGCATGACAAGAGTAATTGTTCCAACAATTGTTTACAGATGGATTGTTTCACTTTTAATTGACTATATCACAATTCCAGTGGGTCAGAAGTTTACATACACTAATTTACCTGTGCCTTTAAGCAGCTTGGAAAATTCCAGAAAATTATGTCAAGTCTTTAGACAATTAGCCAATTAGCTTCTGATAGGAGGTGTACTGAATTGGAGGTGTACTTGTGGATGTATTTTAAGGTGTACCTTCAAACTCAGCGCCTCTTTGCTTGACATCATGGGAAAATCAAAAGAAATCAGCCAAGAATTGTGGACCTCCACAAGTCTGGTTTATCCTTGGGAGCAATTTCCAAATGCCTCAAGGTACCACGTTCATCTGTACAAACAATAGTATGCAAATATAAACACCATGGGACCACACAGCCATCATACCACTCAGGAAGGAGACGCATTCTGTCTCCTAGAGATGAATGTAGTTTGGTGCAAAAAGCGCAAATCAATCCCAGAACAACAGCAAAGGACCTTGTGAAGATGGTGGAGGAAACACGTAGACAAGTATCTATATCCACAGTAAAATGTGTCCTATGTCGATATATAACCTGAAAGGCTGCTCAGCAAGGAAGAAGCCACTGCTCCAAAACCGCCATAAAAAAGCCAGACTACAGTTTGCAAGATCCTACTTTTTGGAGAAATGTCCTCTGGTCTGATGAAACAAAAATTAAACTGTTTGGCAATAATGACCATCGTTATGTTTGGAGGAAAAAGGGTGAGGTTTGCAAGCCGAAGAACACCATCCCAACCGTGAAGCATGGGGGTGGCAGCATCATCAGCTTTGCTGCAGGAGGGACTGGTGCACTTCACAAAACAGATGGCATCATGAGGAAGGAAAATTATGTGGACATATTGAAGCAACATCTCAAGACATCAGCCAGGAAGTTAAAGCATGGTCACAAATGGGTCTTCCAAATGGACAATGACCCCAAGCATTCCTCCAAAGTTGTGGCAAAATGGCTTAAGGACAACAAAGTCAAGGTATTGGAGTGGCCATCACAAAGCCCTGACCTCAATCCGACAGAAAATTTGTGGGCAGAACTGAAAAAGCCTGTGCGAGCAAGTAGGCTTACAAACCTGACTCAGTTACACCAGTTCTGTCTGAAGGAATGGGCCAAAATTCCAGCAACTTATTGTGAGAAGCTTGTGGAAGTCTACCCAAAATGTTTGACCCAAGTTAAACAATTTAAAGGCAATGCTACCAAATACTAACAAAGTGTATGTAAACTTCTGACCCACTGCAAATGTGATAAAAGAAATAAAAGCTGAAATAAATCATTCTCTCTACTATTATTCTGACATTTCACATTCTTAAAATAAAGTAGTGATCCTAAATGACCCAAGACAGGGAATGTTTTTTACAATTAAATGTCAGGAATTGTAAAAAAACTGAGTTTAAATGTATTTGGTTAAGGTGTATGTAAACTTCTGACTTCAACTGTACATCTCTTTACCTTTTATAGACGAGCTACACGGGAGACCTGAACTTAGTCTATAAGGTCTAGAAAAGACACATTCTCTTCCGTTCTGACACACATAACATTCGTCAGACATCTGTCTCTCTCAGCCCAATGACTGCAGTGTTGTTCTAAACACACACATATCCCGCATTCACCTTTATAGGTTCAAGGCCCTTTATACTAGCCAGACCAAAAACAAGTTCCATTACTGCCACCGGGCTCTTTAATTACCTGTATAACAGCCGCAGTAAATCTGATGCCTCAGGACAGTCTGTGACGAGCAGCTCACAGCAGCAAGAGGGAGATTTTTATCATTCACAACGAGAGTTTAAAGAGATAGTCAACCGTTCCAAACTTGTATAACTTTGTTTCTTTCATGGAACACAAAATTAGATGTTAGGCCAAATGTTTATTCTCAGTCACCATTCGTTTTCATTGCATGGAAAAGAGATGCAATGAAAGTGAATGGTGATTGAGGCTAACCTCTCCTTTTGTATTCCAAGGAAGAAACAAAGACATATGTGTAACAACACCATGTATGTTTAGTCAATGCTGCCACCCAAAGGTCAGCAAGTGAACTGCAGGAGCACGATGCATTTCTTTGTTCATGACAGTATAGCTTCCTACAAGATTAACACAAGCCTCTGAATCCAACCACATGTGTCTTATAATAACAAGCTTTGACTGTGAGATCAAGTTCAGTCGAGTTCAATACAAGTTAAGCTCAATCGACAGCATTTGTTGATTACCACAAAAATTTATTCAGACTCCTCCCCTCCTTTTCGTTAAAAAAAACAAAAATCGAGGTTACAGTGAGGATCTTACAATGGAAGTGAATGGAGACAATGAAAGTGAATGTGGCCAATTTTTGGAGGGTTTAAAACGGCTTATAATTTTAGCTTATAATTTTATAAAAGCACTTACATTAATTCTTCTGTTAAAACTCATGAATTATTTAAGCTGTAAAGTTGTTTAGATTGTCATTTCTACAGTCGTTCTCTTTCATCATCTCGTGTTCGAGATCCACCTATGGGAAGGGCATATGCACCTGACCTCTGCAGAAGCATTCAGTTGCACCAAGTTTGGCTTGACAGACAGGAGCGCATGTCAAATGCCGCTGTAAGGCCCCGCCCTTATCTGAGGGCATAAAAGGTCCTGTATGTGCTACTTTCCTCATTTGACATTCACTTCTCGTGACCTCTATGCGGAATACTCACAGCTCGACTGGTTTTTCACATTTGGCTCTCACTCAACAGTCTGTAGAAGGACACATCCTCGGATCAGCTTTCGCCAGGTGTGACTGCCAAAGGAGTTCTGGTCAGTTTGCTGTTTTATTCAGCCTGCAAGCCACCCACGCTCGCTGGCCTTCGTGTTTCTTTACGGCTGCCCGCCTTTTTCCTCGTTGCCATTTTCCCTGCATCTCGGGCTAACCACCTGTTTTTCAATGGATTATTACTCAAGAGTATGTCTGTAACATGGCTCATCCCAAACCCTCATCACCTGCTTGCGCCGGTAACCAGCAGTCGTGAACATGCCCTGCCGCCTGCGGAGCGCTTATCGCAGCAAGAGATTCCCATCCTTTCTGCGTTGTGTGCATGAGATTCAAACACATGGAGGAGGCTCGCTCCTTCCCTGAAAATTGTATTCATTTTACATCCTTGCCCAGAAAATTCCCGCACCGTAGGCTCAATGTAGTTGCTACCCAAGGCAGCGAACTCGAGCATGATGACTAGGACGGGGGAAATGGCTACGACGTTGAAACTCTGGGGGCTCCCCAGACTTTGCCTTCTCTCAGTTGGGTTGACCAAGCTGAGGCTTCTTTACTCGAAAAATCTTTCCACCCTGGCGTTTCTTCATTTGGGCACGAGCCTACTGGCTCTGGGGATGATGAAGACGCTGTGCTGGAGTGCTCGGAGGACGAGGAGGCCATCCTGTCGGCTCAGGCTCAGCCAGTCAGCGGTTCGGTGGTGTTACCGCATGCCATCCTCCTTGAAGTGTGTGAGCGAGCGGCCGCTCGGCTCAACATCGAATGGCCGGCTCTTCAAAATGCCACCGATCACGAGAGAGATGTTTATGAAGGAAAACTGTTGAGGCCGCCGCCCAGCCTGAGAAAACAGCTCCTGCCCGTCCTTCCTGCGTGCGCTAAGCACATGAAGCACTACTGGAGAGACCCGCTTGACCTTAAGCATGGTCCCTGGGTTTGGAGGTGAAGGATATTGCCGCGCTTGGTATGGGTGACCCCTCCATCATTGAACCTTCAATAGCCAGACACCTTTACCCCTCGCAAGGAGGTCTGCATGCCCCCCAAGCCCAACCTCCCTAACAAGATGGACCGCTTCTCCGCATCCATTTTTCAAGGCTCGTACAGAGCCTTGGCTCTCGTCATTCGAGCTCTGAATGTTTACTCCCTTCTTTCAGCCTATCAGGCTGAACTCATGGAAGATATGTGTAAACATTTAGAGAAGGGCTCTCCTTCGCCCACGTTGTGAAAGGAAATAGTCACGGTCAATGACCTTGTTCTTCGTAATGCCCTTCAGGCTGTCCAAGCCTCCGGCCATGCTATGGCTCTATCTGTCGTAGGTGAATGCGCACGGTGGATAAATATTTCCAGTTTGCCCGATAGTGAGAAGAGACGCATTGCGGGAGCCCCAGTGGAAACTAGACAAGTTCTATTTGGTCCGGCTGTCGCCCTAATGCAGCAGCATTGCGATGAAAAAAAGGAGGACGAAGCTTTTAAATTGTGCCTTCCTATAAAGTCCATGCCCCACCAGGCTCCCACTGTACGGCCTGCTCAAGCCCCGAATTCCAGGTGTTTTTACTAAAATGCTGCCCAACCTCACAATAAGCAGCCTAGTCAGCAGCCCAACCCAACCCCGCCGTGACCGTCAACTGCGTCAACAAATAATCAAGACTTTTTGATGCATACTTGCTGGGTAGTCCCACCCACAGTGAAATCTCAATGGTCAAAATCACATTCCAAAATAGCTGTATATTTAACATTGAATGCAATTCTGATTTTGTTACTTTGTGCAGCATTCTGCTTTGAAGTGGGGATGGGGAAAGAACAATATATTTGATGATAGAAACGTGATGTTGTACATAGTTAGGCTCTTAGAAGACATTCCCTTACTAAAGCAACTTACAAGTGGTCACTGTATGAACAAAAAACAACTCCACTCCAGAAGGGAAAACTAGAAGTGTTGATATTAAATGTTGCAACTTAGCTCAGCTATATCTGAATTTGCATGTTTTCACACTATGCACTAGGGGTTGCACAACAGTCAACTAGTCGAGCCTATTTGTCGCGTCCAATTCGACCGGTCATGACTGCTCATCCACCTTGAAACCACCGCACAAACATCAACCATATCGTTATCTCCTCTTAAGCACCTTTTTATTGGAAGTGTGCCACAATAGGTAGGCATACGTCAAGCTGTAACGTTGCTAAAAGTTAACATAAGTGTTTGAAGATAGCCTGGACTACCTGTAGCTGCAGGTGGTTCCTCAAGTCATCCAAGTCAAATGTTCCAACACACAAAGTTGGACATTGGACTCCAACTTGAAGCGCTCTTCTAACTGTCGCTGAATTGTGTTCTTGATGGAGCGCACAGCATCCAGGTCAGCATAACCCTATTATTTCGGTTATATTTAAAGTCCAATTTGCATATAAAGCAGGTTACTGTAGCATTTGTATCATCTTTATCCATGCAACCTATGGAATGTTCTGAACATTATCAGAGTTGATACAAAGTTCTGCGCATGTGCGTACAGATATGGAGAATGCCTAAGATTGTTATTGATATGTTGATGCATTGTGTTGTTAAGCAGATCGACAGGTAACCAAACACCAGCTCTGAAGTGCATTCTGTGTGTGCATCTTTTAATGCGAGTTTGACAGAACATCACATCCTTTATTTGAGCCATTGCGCCTTTTCAGTGCAGAGCCACCGGGCTTCACACCCACTGTATTACTTACAGACCAGGGGGCGCATTACAGAAATATCTTAACTTTAGAATCCTATCTTATCTGCTTGGTTACCATGGCAATTTCAGTTAGGATCTCATTAGGACAAAAGCTATTACAGAATAACATTTCCAAAGTACATTATCCTATCTTATCTACAGTTAGGATTTGCTTCTGTAATATGAATTTGTGAAAAATCCTAACTGATCAGATCTTTAGTTAAGGCTTAAGATAAGAAGTGTTCTGTAATATGCCCCAAGTTTTATAGCCCCCTAGTGAGCTACTAGGCTGACGGTGTCAAATACAATATATGTAGTCAGCTAGTCCGTGCAACTCCTACTATGTACTGCATTTTATTAATTCAGTGTTTTAAATCTGACGGCTCTCCAGCTCCTGTGGCTTTGTGGGATTGCAAAGTGTCCATTGGTTGTACACTTCAGAATGTCTTTCGACATACATGTAGTAGGGAGTAGGGTTGCAGCGGTATACCACAGTATGAAAATTGACGGTTTTCAAACCATGTTCATTTGCTTATCTACGGTATTGAGAAAAAAAAACGCAACAGGACGGAGAATCTCACCTGTGCGTGCGCATCTCCTTTCCTCCTCGAATGCCTGTCAGACTCGTCAACTTGCGCCACACAAAACACATGCAGCGGAGAAAATGTCAGAGAGAAGCAAGGTGGGGGGTCTGACATAAGTGAGTGTGTGTGTGAGTTAAAGCAGTGTTTCTCAACTGGCGGGTCGCAGGTCTATTCGGACTGGGTCGCGGACAGCAGGGAAAAAACAATGCCATGGTTCTCCCATTGAAGATATTTCGGCAGCCGCCCAAGCGATAGCCTTTTTAGGACTGCCGAGTCAGATTTAATGATAATCTCGCAATCAGCTAAAGGCTTCTCATCTTCACTTTCGCACAAGTGTTACGGAACCAGCTCAAGATCATGATCTGATCTGCTCTTCTCTCTGGCGCGCGCATGCAAAAACCAGCTTCCCTTGATATTGTGGAGCACAGACCTCAAAACTGATGTGACCAATTTCAATTCAAGTGAGACTTTTCTAGTTTAAAGCATTACGGAGGAAGTCAAGTCAAACCTCTCAAACAGTAGGCAGCCCCGACATGCCAAACAGCACTGAGGAGGAAAAGAGCAACACTGTGCGATGCACTATTTTTTTATTTTTTATTATACATCATCACCTTTACAAAATTGTTTCACGATTTTACACGAGTAAAAGTAACTGTTATATTTTGACAAAATTGTATAGTTTCATATGAAATAATCTAAAGGTAGAATCTATTAGACCTCATTTTTATATCAACAGTGGCAGTTGTAGTTAAAGTTTCAAAATGTGTTTCAGCTAGTATTTATTTTTTCATAAATAATATAATTTGTTATTATTATTACTATTATTTAAGACTAGCTACACTGACCTAACCATGGTAATGAGGAGCCTTTCCTCTCGTGTAATATGTATGTTCTGTTTGAATTATGTTCGAAATTAGGAAACAAATGGGACAATAATGGGCTCATATAAGTAAATATGCTCTTCAGTTTTTAAAAAGGTGAAAAGCTTCCGGTCACTTTTGTTGTTGATGTCAACAACAAAAATAATGTCACTTGATGCATGTCCTTGTTCTTGAAAACCATGAACAAAACTACGCAACATAAAAGGAAATGCGACCCAGGATACATTAAATACAGGTTACGTTTTTACTATGGTGGGTCGCCACTTGATTTCCAATGTAAAATCTGTCCTGAAGAAATACCAGTTGAGAACCACTGCGTTAAAGGTACAGACAGGAGCAGTCTGGCTGTGCTGTCGTGCACCTACAGTATACAGTTGTGCTCAAATGTTTGCATACCCTGGCAGAAATTGTGAAATTTTGGCATTGATTTTGAAAATATGACTGATCATGCAAAAAAAACTGTCTTTTATTTAAGGATAGTGATCATATGAAGCCATTTATTATCACAAAGTTGTCTGGCTCCTTTTTAAATCATAGTGATAAAAGAAATCACCCAAATGGCCCTGATCAAAAGTTTACATACCCTTGAATGTTTGGCCTTGTTACAGACACACAAGGTGACACACACAGGTTTAAATGGCAATTAAAGGTTAATTTCCCACACCTGTGGCTTTTTAAATTGCAATTAGTGTCTGTGTATAAATAGTCAATGAGTTTGTTGGCTCTCACGTGGATGCACTGAGCAGGCTAGATACTGAGCCATGGGGAGCAGAAAAGAACTGTCAAAAGACCTGCGTAACAAGGTAAAGGAACTTTATAAAGATGGAAAAGGATATAAAAAGATATCCAAAGCCTTGAAAATGCCAGTCAGTACTGTTCAATCACTTATTAAGAAGTGGAAAATTCGGGGATCTCTTGATACCAAGCCAAGGTCAGGTAGACCAAGAAAGATTTCAGCCACAACTGCCAGAAGAATTGTTCGGGATACAAAGAAAAACCCACAGGTAACCTCAGGAGAAATACAGGCTGCTTTGGAAAAATGTCCCTTACCGCTTCCTCTCTCCCCAGTGACAGACACACGACCACGTCCCACTCAACATACCCCCACCGCCCGACTCAGGCCCAGGCAACGTCCGGCTTGCCAACTCCCCCCCCCATTCCTGGAGAGGAAATCAGCCACAACCATCTGTGGCCCTGGCATGTGGACCAGCTTAAATTTGAAGGGCTGAAGTGCCAAGTACCAACGAGTGATCCACGCATTGGTATCCCTCATGCGGTGGAGCCTCTGAAGCGGGGCATGATCCGAGTGGAGGATGAAGGCCTGCCCCAGCAGGTAGTAGCGGAGGGTTAGGACCTCCCACTTGATGGCAAGACACTCTCTCTCGATGGTGCTGTACTTAGTCTCTCTCAAAGAGAGCTTATGACTAATGTACAGCACGAGGCGCTCCACACCCTCCACCTCCTGCGAGAGCACGGCACCCAACCCCCTCTCTGATGCATCTGTCTGTAAAATAAAGGGGAGAGAAAAGTTAGGAGCATGTAAAAGCGGCCCACCACAGAGTGCAATTTCACTCTCGTGAAAGCCTGTTGGCACACCTCCGTCCACTGGACCGGATCTGGTGCTCCCTTTTTAGTGAGATCAGTCAAGGGGCTGGTGACATCAGGAAAATTAGGAACAAACCTTCTGTAATAGCCAGCCAGCCCCATGAACTGTCTCACCTCCTTTTTGGATTTAGGACGTGGGCAGGCCGCTATCGCTGCGGTCTTATCAATTTGGGGACGTACCTGGCCATGACCCAAGTGGAAGCCCAGATACCGTACTTCCACCCGCCCAATTGCGCACTTTTTCGGGTTTGCCGTGAGCCCCGCCCACCTCAGCGACCTCAGGACGGCTCTCAGATGCTGCATATACCTCTGCCAATCATTACTGTATATAATGATATCGTCTAAGTAGGCAGTGGCATATGCAGCGTGTGGCTGGAGGATCTTATCCATGAGGCGCTGGAACGTGGCAGGAGCCCCAAACAAACCGAATGGAAGAGTGACGAATTGGTGTAATCCGAACGGTGTGGAAAAGGCAGTTTTTTCTCGGGATAATGGAGTTAAGGGGATCTGCCAATATCCCATAGTTAAATCCAGTGTTGAATAAAATTGATCCGCACCCAACTGATTGAGCAGTTCATCAATTCGGGGCATTGGGAACATGTCAAATTTAAACACGCGTTGACTTTCCGGTAATCAACACAGAACCGGACTGACACATCACTCTTAGGTACAAGAACAACCGGGCTTGCCCAATCGCTGTGCGATTCCTCTATTACCCCCATCTAGAGCACTGCCTCTAAATCATCCCGAATCAACTTTTTCTTGTGTTCGGGTACGCGGTATGGCCGACTACGCACTACCATTCCCGGTGGGGTCTCGATATGGTGTTGTATGAAGTTAGTCCGACCGGGGAGAGGAGAGAACACGTCCGTAAATTCTATTTGCAACCTGGCCACCTCCGTGAGCTGGGATGGTGAGAGGTGGTCTCCACAAGGGACTGGGGTGAATGGATCGGCTTTGAACTTCACCTCTGGCCCGAGCTCCGCCCTCTCCGGAACTACCATCGCCATGGACACGAGGACCGCCTCTCACCATAATTTAAGGAGGTTGAGGTGGTAAATTTGACGTGTCCCGCCTCTATCCGTTCGTTTAACTTCATAATCGAGATCCCCGACTCGCTGTGTAATCTCAAAGGGTCCTTGCCACTTGGCGAGTAATTTCGAGATCGATGTGGGGAATAATACAAGTACTTTGTATCCAGCCATTTGTCCCAATTCCTAGCATCCTCGTGTACAAACTTACGAATCATGTTTTTTAGGGTGCGATTAAATTGTTCCACCAGCCCGTCAGTTTGCGGGTGATAAACGCTGGTGCGAATCGATTTAATCCCCAGCAATTCATAAAGTTTGCATAGTGTTCGTGACATAAACATTGTGCCTTGCTCGGTGAGGATTTCTTTCGGAATCCCCACCCGGGAGACAATTTTGAAGAGTGCCTCCGCAACACTGCGTGCTGAGATATTGCGTAAAGGCACTGCTTCCGGATATCACGTTGCATAATCCACGAGGACTAATACAAACCGATACCCGTGTGCTGACAGTTCTAATGGCCCGACAAGGTCCATGCCAATTCTCTCGAAGGGGACCTCGATTAACGGTAATGGGCGCAATGGCGCTCTTGGTGTGCCCGATGGATTCACCAGCTGACATTCATGGCATGCTGCACACCACCTGCGTACATCCCCGTGAATGCCCAGCCAATTAAAAGCCAATGCCAATGCCCGTGCCATTAAACGGTGTAGTGTTCTTTCTTGCCCTAAGTGACCAGCCATAGGATCGTGGTGAGTAATCGGCTCCTCGGGACTAATAATTGGGTTGTATTTTCATGGGTTAGAGTGTCCAGCGTCACTCGATACAACCGATCCCTAATAATTGAAAAATACGGATATGTGAGGGCGACGTCAGGCTGGAGCTGCTGGCCATCGATTACTCTCACTTGGTCAAAGGCGTGCCTAAAGGTTTCGTCATGCGACTGCTCTAGAGGGAAGTCCCCCTCCGGGAATTCCCTAAGGGCAGGAATGTCAGAAGATTCCCCCCCTGCGTCATTCTGACGCTGAGCAGACCCGGACGGCCCGGCTCCGCCTCCCCAGCCATCACACATCACACACTATATTTTGGTTTGCAGGACCCATCCACACACAATGCTTTTAATAATTTTTTAAACCCCAGCCAATTGGTTCCCAGAATCAGTGGATGGGTGAGGTGGGAATTAACCGTGGCCTCCACTCTATGCTTTACTCCCCGAAATTGAATAACGGTAGTCACTACCGGGTATTTGTGAACATCCCCATGCACACACCTCACCATCACCTTGTGTTTTGTACCCAAAGTCCTGTCCTGAACCAGGCCGTGGTGGATCGAGGTTTGATTACAACCCAAATCCACCAGGGCTTGGTATGTACACCCCTTAATTTTTACCGGTATCCTGTACATCCCTGCTCGACTGGGGGCAGACTGTGGCATGTCAGGAACCCATATCCACGTCTCCACCTCCATCACTGGATGCCGGTTTTGGAAGCGACCCGGCTCTCCGCAACTCGACAGACCCAGGCCGTTTCCGGGGAGTGGGTATAGGGTGAGAGGGAGGAGAGGGAGGGGCAAGAGGGAGTGAGCAAGAGAGAGAGAGAGAGAGAGAGAGAGAACTGGACTGCGGCTCGCCAGCTTCCGGGTAGGCCGCCATGTGGGATTTGGCCAGCTGGACAGTGTCACCCACTGACGTGGGGCAATGGCACTGGACCCATTCCGCTGTTCCTCAGGGCAGGCGAACGGTTAACTGCTCCAGCACCATCAGGTTGATAAGATCCTCCATGCCGCGCCCTTCCTTGGCCAGCACCCAACTGCGGCAGGCATTGCGGAGCTGTTGGGCAAACGTAAACGGGCGGCCGGCGTCGCTCAAGGTGAGGGAGCGGAATCGCTGATGGTGTTGTTTGGGGCTCCGGCCAACCCGTTGCTGGACAGCGGTCTTCAGCTTGATGTAGTACAGGCAGTCCTCAGCTGAAAGTTGCTGCACCGTGAGCTGGCCTCCCCGGAAAGCAGCGGCAGCAGGTGGAGGGCACATTGGGTTCGCGGCCAGCCGGAGGCAGTGGCCGACTGCTCGAAGAAACACAGGTATGCCTCCGGCTCGTCCTGGGGGCCCATCTTTGGGAGCAACAACTGTGGCTTCATCACTGCTTCCGGGACCGCGGTGGAGGAACCACCTGGAGCTAACCAGCAACGCAAGGCCTGCCGATCCTCAGTTTGGAGACTTTTTTTTACACATACTTCCATTAAAAAAAAAAGTTTCAAGTTTCAATTATAATTAGCATTTGTTCAACCAAAAAAAAAAAAAAAAAAACTTTCACTCCTATAAGGGTCATTGTAATTGATAATAATAATTGTGTAATACCGTATGCTGTGATACGATGATATTTTCTGAGACGGTTATCCTACTGTGAAAATATCATACCGTTGCAACCCTAGTAGGGAGGTAGGCATATTCAGACACAGGACTCACCTTTGGTGGCATAAGCCTCTGCAATCATGGAGAGTCTGTATACCGGAGCCCCCACCAGCTGCAGCTCGTCCAGATTCACTCTGCCATACTGATTCAGTGCTTCCCTGTAATCACCCTCCACATAACACAGCTTAGCCATGATCAGACTGGCCTCCTGCATGTATTCAGGCTGAGAAAAAGAGGAAAGATGGCATTATACACAAATACATGAATCTTCTGCATGAATCTTATATTATCAGATACATAACCACACATGTACACTTCCAAAAGAAAATCCAGAAGTGACCACTGACACAGCTGATACTCAGCAAACATATACACACAAACACCTGCCATCGACTGCACAGTACAAAATTGTACTAATTGGGCCTCATTCCTGAAACTTTCGTAAATGTATGAGTAAACTGGGTGTGATTTACATGTAAAATGGAAATGGACGTTCCTCCAGATTCACAAATGCTGCGTACATCCCAGGTTTGTTTGTTAAATGTATGTTAGTGAATTCCAAACATTCGTAAATAGGGGACGTGCGCATGGTCATTCACAATTATCATAATCCACACCCATGAAAACACAATAAAAGGAAGGCACCTGACTCGCTAGTAAATGCTTTTAAAACAGTGTAAAAGAGGAGGCGAGAAGCAGCTTTCCTTGTTTAGGTAAGGATTTATTCTTTCCTCTTGCAGCACAATTTACAGTCACACGTTAAGCACTAAGTTAACCACTATCACGCACCGCTTCACAAAATAAACTCTCATTACTCGTGATAAAAATCTTTGCTCTGGTTCGGGTCTGTCGTGTCCAGTCTCTCTCCCTCTTCTGTTTGCGGTGTGTCTATTTATGCCGCTCTCCCCATGCTTACTGAAATTAGAGACAGATGTTAAACATAATTTCGCTCAGGTGTAAGCGCCCTTACCGCTTTCTCTCTCTCCGGAGAGATGCTTGACCACGCCCCCGCTGCCACATATCCCCACCGCTAGACTCAGGCCGGGGCGGCATCCGGCCTGCCTACCACTCCCCCCCCATTCCTGGAAAGGAAGTCGGTGACAGCCATCTGCATCCCCGGTCTGTGGACCACCTTGAATTTAAACGGCTGAAGAGCCAGATACCAACGGGTGATCCGGGCATTAGTATCTTTCATGCAGTGGAGCCACTGGAGTGGGGCGTGATCCGAGCAGAGGGTGAAGACCTGCCCCAGCAGGTAGTATCGGAGTGTGAGGACCGCCCACTTGATGGCGAGACACTCCTTTTCCACGGTGCTGTACTTAGTTTCCCTTAACGAGAGCTTACGGCTAATGTACAGCACCGGACGCTCCTCCCCCTCCACCACCTGCGAGAGTACGGCCCCCAGCCCCCTGTCTGAAGCATCTGTCTGTAAAACAAAAGGGAGAGAGAAGTCAAGTGAATGTAAAAGCGGCCCCCCGCAAAGTGCAGCTTTAACTTGCGTGAACGCCCGCTGACACTGCTCCGACCACTGGACCGGATCTGGAGCTCCCTTTTTAGTGAGATCAGTCAGCGGGCTGGTTTCGTCCGAATAATTAGGTACGAACCTTCTATAATAGCCAGCCAGCCCCTTTTTGGTCTTGGGTCTCGGGCAGGTCGCAATCGCCGCTATCTTGTCAATTTGGGGACGCACCTGCCCATGGCCCAAGTGGAACCCCAGATACCCTACCTCCACCCATCCAATCGCGCACTTCTTCGGGTTCGCTGTGAGTCCCGCTCGGCGCAGCGATCTCAGAACAGCCCTCAGATGTTGCATATGCCGCTGCCAATCATTGCTATAAATGATGATGTCATCTAAATAGGCAGCGGCGTAAGCTGAATGCGGTCTGAGGATTCGGTCCATGAGATGCTGAAATGTAGCCGGGGCCCCAAACAAACCGAATGGAAGTGTCACAAATTGGTGTAATCCAAACGGTGTGGAGAAGGCGGTTTTCTCACGGGAAATTGGTGTCAAGGGGATCTGCCAATAACCCTTCGTTAAATCCAATGTCGAATAAAAACGAGCAGTGCCCAACCGATTGAGCAACTCATCAATGCAAGGCATTGGATACACATCAAATTTAGACACCGCGTTGACTTTTCTATAATCCACACAGAATCGCACAGACCCGTCGCTCTTAGGCACTAGAACAACTGGACTGGACCAATCACTGTGGGATTCTTCTATTACCCCCATATCAAGCATTGCATCCAATTCTTCCCGAATGATTTTCTTCTTGTGTTCGGGTAGTCGATAGGGGCGGCTACGTACGACGACCCCCGGCTCGGTCTCGATGTGGTGATGGATGAGGTTTGTACGCCCCGGTAGAGGGAGAACACATCTGCAAACTCTTGTTGCAACCTAGCAACCTCCGCGAGTTGGCTCGGTGAGAGGTGGTCTCCGCAAATGACTGGGGTGAACTGTTTATGTTTTGAACTCACCTCCGGTCCGAGCTCCGCCTTCTCGGGAACTACCATAGCCAACGTCACGGGAACCGCCTCCCTCCACAATTTCAGGAGATTGAGGTGGTATATTTGACGTGCACCCCCTCTATCGGTTTGTTTAACCTCACAATTGAGATCTCCCATTCGTCGTGTGACCTCAAAGGGTCCTTGCCACTTGGCAAGTAATTTAGAGCTTGATGTGGAAAGCAATACAAGCACTTTATCTCCCGGTGCAAATTCCCTTAGCTGAGTTCCCCTGTCATACAGTCGGCGCTGTCGTTCTTGAGCTTGGAGCAAATTCTCCTGTGTTAGCTGCCCCAAAGTGTGGAGTTTTGCTCTAAGATCAAGAATGTACTGAATTTCATTTTTACTGTTTGAAGGTCCCTCCTCCCAGGCTTCTCGCGATACATCGAGCACACCGCGTGGGCATCGCCCATACAGCAGCTCGAATTGGGAGAAGCCAGTGGAGGCTTGCGGGACCTCTCGTACTGCAAATAACAGGGGGTCGAGCCATTTATCCCAATTTCTAGCATCATCGTGCACGAACTTACGAATCATGTTTTTGAGGGTTTTATTAAATCGTTCCACCAGGCCATCCGTTTGAGGATGGTACACGCTGGTGCGAATCGATTTAATATTAACAACTCGTACAGTTCGCGTAGTGTCCGTGACATAAACGTTGTGCCCTGATTGGTGAGGATTTCTTTTGGAATCCCCACCCGGGAGATTATTTTGAAGAGTGCCTCCGCAACACTGCGTGCTGAGATGTTGCGAAGAGGCACTGCTTCCGGATATCGCGTTGCATAGTCCACTAGGACCAATACAAAGTGATGTCCGCGTGCTGACCGTTCTAATGGCCCGACGAGGTCCATTCCAATTCTCTCAAAGGGTATCTCGATCAGAGGGAGAGGGCGCAATGGCGCTTTTGGGGTGGCCGGTGGGTTAACCAGCTGGCATTCGCGGCATGCCGCACACCACCTGCGGACATCGCCGCCAATGCCCGGCCAATAGAAACGGGCTATTAGACGGTTCAGTGTCTTCCTTTCTCCTAAGTGGCCCGCCATGGGATTATAATGAGCCGCCTGGAATACCATTTCCCGACGGCTCCTTGGAATCAAGAGTTGGGTTGTATCCTCTTTGGTCCGAGTGTCCTGTGTCACTCTATACAACCGCTCATTTATAATTGCAAAATAGGGGTATGAAAGGGCGATGTCCGGCTGGAGTCGTTGACCATCGATAACTCTCACTTGGTCAAAGGCGTGTTTGAGGGTTTCATCTCGCAACTGCTCCAAAGGGAAATCCCCGTCAGGGAATTCCCTGAGGAGGGGAGGGGCTGCAGCCTCTCCCCCTCTCTCGTCATTATGACGTGGAGCTGTCGAGGACGGCCCCGGCTCCGCCTCCCCTGCCAGAGCATCGCACATCACACATCTTCGGCAGGCGTCACGGAGCCGCTGGGCGAAGGCAAACGGGCGGTCGGAGCTCTCCAACTTCAAGCTCCGGAAGAGTTGATGACTTTCCTCTGGAGTGCGACCAACCCGTTGCAAGATGGCTCTTTTTAAATCTCCGTAGGCCAGGAGGCTCGTCGCTGGCAGTTGTTGAGCCGCGAGCTGGGCTTCCCCGGACAATAGTGGGATCAGTCGGGCCGCCCATTGGCCAAGCGGCCAGCCCCAGATCTTGGCGGTCCGCTCAAACAAATCCAGGAAGGCCTCAGGGTCGTCCGCCGCCCCCATTTTCTGTAAAGCTGGCGGGGGTAACGGCGTGGGAGTGCCCGGGGTCGCGGCTGAGGACGCCTCCTGGCTGAGGAGGCTCTGGATCGCCTGCCGGTCCTCGGCTTGAGCGTGCAGGAGCTCGACAAACCGGCGGTCTTGATCTTGTCGGAGCTCAAGCAGTGTCTGTTGGTGGCTCTGATGTAGGCTGGCGAGGGCTTGCAGGATCTCCGCCAACTGGGAGGACTCTACGGGACGACTTCCATCCATCTTCGACCCAAACTTCAATCCCGGGTTTCGGCACCAGTGTAAAGGAGGAGGCGAGAAGCAGCTTTCCTTATTTAGGTAAGGATTTATTCTTTCCTCTTGCAGCACAATTTACAGTCACACATTAAGCACTAAGTTAACCACTATCACACACCGCTTCACAAAATAAACTCTCATTACTCGTGATAAAAATCTTTGCTCTGGTTCGGGTCTGTCGTGTCCAGTCTCTCTCCCTCTTCTGTTTGCGGTGTGTCTATTTATGCCGCTCTCCCCGTGCTTACTGAAATTAGAGACAGGTGTTAGACATAATTTCGCTCAGGTGTAAGCGCCCTTACCGCTTTCTCTCTCTCTGGAGAGATGCTTGACCACGCCCCCGCTGCCACAAACAAGTATGCGGAACAGTAATGAAATCGTTTTTATAAATGAAGAGCATTCACATCATACAATTTTTATTTAGCAAACACATTAGCGTCTCAGAGAAAGTGAGGAACTTACTGTCATCGCATGTTTTTGCTGTCATCGGAGGCTCTTTTGTGAATCAAACAGTCCAAGAGGTCAATCAAAATGGTTTGACATGAAGCTGTGGTGTAAAAAATGTCTGTCAAATTGAAGTCATGGCAGTTTGCCTAAAGCCTGATCTATAGTATAAGAAGCCTAACTTTTTTCTCCTGGACGAAGTAAAGCACCCTAGATTAACGAAGCCTGCGTTTATACTATGCGCAACATTGTTTTAAAATTTTTTGTTTGGGGTGATGTCAAAGTGTTTAACGTCCTGTTCCAGCCACAAGTAAAGCCAATAATGCCGGTTATAATAATGCACTGTGTTGCTTCTTTGCTTTACTAAACTTGTCACGGCCCCTTCCACTTTTAAAAACTCCAATCTCTGTCTACTCATTTGTCGTGGCCGAGCTGTCTTTGTAGAGTTTGAAATCATGTAAAAAAGTATACTTCTGCACAATCTCTGAGAGATGGGCTTCAAAGTTATCCATTTTAACTACAGTAACCTAGGTTACAAGTTCTCCTAGGTCAAGAATTTCAGAGATGTGCATGAACAGGAGAAATATCACCAAACGGACACATTAGCAGAACATAATGTCACTGCATTTCATCATCATTTGTAGAACTAAGCAAAACCTGTTTGCCCAGTAAGTATAAATTAGCCTTAAAGGGGTCATGTGTCATGAGGAATCAAATTTTCCTTGATATTTTGACAAATAAGAGATGTTTCTACTATAAAAACATGAATTTCAAAACACAAAACTTAATCCCTAATACAATAAAAGCATTTATTAAAACCAAGCTGCCAAAATGCCTCGTTCTCTACTTCCGTAATATTGTGACGTCACAAAGGGTACTCATTAATTCATGACCGCCTCTACAGCAACAACATCAACACCTACTTTACACTCGTACTAAGAGAGAGAGCAGGACAAACAGGCCTAGTGTGCCTAACTATTCCTGAACACCACCCATCTGCCCTATTTTTAATGGTTGGTGTATGTAAGCTCGCACTAGATGGACTTCTTTGACAGTTTTGATGCGTTTCCATCGATGTGCACTTCAGTGCAGGATGATACTGGAAACTGGATGTGTGCATCTTCATTGTGCTCTGGACTATGTGTGCGTCATGTGGATGTGTCTTCAGCGTATTTCAGCATGGATTGCTTGTGAACCAGTCATAATACAATTCAAGGAATTGTTATTGAATGATGGGGAAGTTAAAACACTTGGACCGTATCAAAAACGTAAGTTCCTTTCATGAATATTTCAAATGTCATGATTGTTTGATAGTTTACGGTGCTGACACACTGTTTACACCAGGCACGTCCATTGACGCAACACAATTGCTTGAGGCTGTCTACACCGGGCGCATCAACACAAACATTCAAAACAGTTTATTTGTGTTGTTGGCAGTAGTAGCGCCAGTGCAAAATGGAACGGGACACCTGTTTGCTGTCAACAGGCGATTCCATGGTAGGCAGCTTAATTGATTATAATGGGTTCTATTGCTTTTGACGCAACTGTCGCGTCCAGTGTAGGCAGGGTGTGAGTGTTAACAGTTGTGCTTGAGATTAAAAGTTTTATATATTCGGATGCAATTTGTTGGATGCGCGTTATCTGTAAACCCTGACATTTTGTTTTATAAATGTTGTGGTCTTGTGGAGTTTGTTCATTCTCTTCCAATTGAGTTTCAAATATGGCTAAATTTGAGGGGCTGCACAATGTTATCCAATCAGAACAGTGGGTGTTTACGATGACATTTAAAGGAGGAGCTGAGGCCGAAACCGAGTGTTTCAGACAGAGGGCCAGAGACAGGGTGGAAAATGATCATATACAGTGGATATAAAAAGTCTACACACCCCTGTTAAAACAGATGGTTTTTGTGATGTAAAAAATGAAACAAAGATAAATCATATCAGAATTTTTGCACCTTTAATGTAAAAATTACAACCTATGCAATGCCACTGAAAACCAAAGTGACACATTTCAGAGAAGAAAGAAAAAATATAAAAAACTTAGAATAACCTAACTGCATAAGTGTGCACTTCCCTGAACTAATACTTAGTTGAAGCACCCTTTGATTTTATTACAACACTCTGTTTGGATAAGAGTCTATTAGCTTGGCACATCTTGACTTGGGAATATTTTTCCACTCTTCTTTGCAAAAACATTCCAGATCTGTCAAATTGTGAGGGCATCTCCTGTTTACGGCCCTTTTCAGGTCCCCCCACAGATTTTCTATAGGATTCAGGTCTGGGCTCTACCTTGGCCATTCCAAAACATTAATCTTTTTTTTGCTGAAGCCATTCTTTTGTTGATTTGGATGTGTGCTTTGGATCATTGTCATGCTGAAAGGTGAAAGATCTCTTCATTTTCAGCTTTCTAGCAGACGCCAGAAGGTTCTGTGCCAAAATTGACTGGTACTCCCTCCATCTTCACTAAAGCCCCAGTTCCAGCTGAAGAAAAGCAGCCCCAAAGAATGATGCTGCCACCACCATGCTTCACTGTGGGTATGGTGTTCTTTTGATGATGTGCTGTGTTGTTTTTGCACCAAACATACCTTTTACAATTTAGGGCAAAAAGTTCAATCTTGGTCTCATCAGACCATAACATATTTTTCCACATGGTTTTGGGAGACTGGATATAGGTTTTTGCAATGTTTTTTTTCTGTCAGAAAAGGCTTGCATCTTGCCACCCTGCCCCATAGCCCAGACAGATGAAGAATACGGGAGATAGTTGTCACATGTAAGGAGCAACCAGTACTTGCCAGAAAGAGCTGCAGCTCCTTTAATGTTGCTGTAGGCCTCTTGACAGCCTCCCTGACCAGTTTTATCTTTGTCTTCTCATCAATTTTGGAGGGACGTCCTGTTCGTGATAATGTCACTGTTGTGCCATACTTTCTCCACTTGTTGATGACTGTCTTCACTGTGTTCCATGGTATGTCTAATGCCTTGGAAATTGTTTTGTAGCCCTAACCTGAGCGATACCTTTTAACAATGAGATCCCGTTGATGCTTTGTAAGCTCTTTGTAGCCCATGGCTCTTGTAGTAGCATGCAACCAAGATGTCAGAAAAATCCTACAAGAACAGCTGAGATTTATTTGGAGTTAATCAGAGTCACTTCAGGTGAAGACAGATGTGTACTATTTCACATGAGCTTGATGATTGGTTGATTCTGAACACAGCCACATACCCAGTTATAAAAGAGTGTGCACACTTATGCAGTTATTCCAAGTTTTTTTCTCTCTCCCTCTCTGAAATGTCACTTTGGTTTTCAGTTTCATAGGTTGTAATTTTTACATTAAAGGTGCAAAAAGTCTGATATGATTTATCTTTGTTTCAGGGGTGTGTAGACTTTTTATATCCACTGTATTATTAAATTATGATTGGTTTAATGCAAAAAAAAACTTTACTAACATTATCAGTGGACCTCAGGGAAGATAATAAAACTATTAAAAAAAAAAGAGCATTTCTTGACCCCTTTAAAAGAACACAAAACGTTCTGATATCTTACACATGATTTACAAGTAGTCGGGAGTAGGTGTAAATTTTGTTTGTAACAACAAACATTTTGGAAACATAAAAACTTTCATGAATCTGAAAATTTACATAAGAAGAGCTTTACGAATGATTTACACACAAATTCGTTCGCTCTTGTTTCATGAATGAGGCAGATGTTCCAACACAGAACATCACCAACATACAGTATGGCACACCAAAACTCAAATAAGACAAATGTATGATGTTATACCAGATGAATAACATAGTCAAGTAAATAATAAATGAATGGGGTTTTCAGTAATAATAGTAGTCTATTTTGACCAGTGTGACTATGGGTCAGTTACACTTATGCAGCACAATTGAGCAACACATATCTAATGGGCCCTGTCCAGCATTACCTTTAAGTTTCCCCGATCAAGTGCAACCGTCAGGTGTTTCCGGACCTCCTGGAGGTGTGGCCGGGGCCCGCGGGGACTTGCTCCCTGCTTGATGGGGTTTTCCTTTAGATACTGCTGGAGTTTGGCCTCCCCCAGCAGGAGTTCCCCGGTATCATCTATAAAACAAGTAGAAGTTCAGTCTTGCACAAATTAATTTAGTAAATCGACAAATCCTTTCACACTCACAACTACAAAGCAAACAAACAGAGATGAGAAGGCAACAGGTCACACCACATGGCACATGTTCACTACTGAAATGTGGAATATGAATGTGTACTCTACAAGGTTTATATTATGATCAGAATGAGCTGTTGTTGGCTGAGTATTTGATCATAGTGGCACTCGGTAGAAGGTGGTGCTCATGATGAGATGAAGGTAGTAGCCATGCCACTTTCTAACTAAGGGCATAACGGCACACTGCTCTCAAGAAGAAAGCTCTTTCACTCTCTCTTACACTAGAATGTTTCAAAGTGGTATAAGCTAATAACTCTATGTACTGCTGCAGTTTATCTTTCTAGGACTCTTTTAAATGTATCAGTAACAGTGTCACCTGCACCTATCTGCTCTGTCAAGATGCTACAGACCGCAGTAAATACAGTTTGCGGTTTGAAATTCAGACTTCAACTGGCTATAAATCTGCTATGCGCTGTCATAGACATGTAAATAATGTTGCATGTGATTCTTCATGATTTGTGAATTCGGATGTCATCATCATTTACGACTCTTCATTTTCTAATCCAAAAAGCTCCAAAAGTTGTACACTTAAAAGACTGGAACCACTCTCATCTTGACCAGTCTGATTTGTGAATTTTTTCACAGCAGTGTCAACACTTTTTTAAGTCCAAGTGCTGGGAAGTTGAAAAATAAGCGCTGTGTTCGTGCAAATTCACTTGTATTAGATAGAGCCTGATTTGTGAACACTTTCACAATCACATTTGGTCGCGTTTAATTGCGTCTTACTGCTCTACCCCCATTGCCTTGTGTAATAATTACAATATAGGCTGTGTCAGTGGATAAAGCCATCAGAGAAATCAGCTTATAATTCTAAAAACTGAGCACCTAGCCGGGTCATAGTAGGCTCAAAAAGACCTTCATGATTTGTGGATTTTTTTCACAGATCAGTTTTTTTCTCTTAACCTTATTTTGTGTTCTGTAGTCAACAGTTTACCTGAAAAATCAGTGTTATAGGCTTTGAGAGGGCATATTTTGCAAACACATGATAATTATGAAAGAAAAACACTAGTTTCATACAAAACTGGATTTGTGAAAACATTCACAGATTGAATTTACTCAGTTTGATGGCTTCTTGCATATTGGCATAGTGTAATACAAATTTTCTAAGCCATAAAACCAATAAATGTCTTATAATTACACAAAATGAGCACCTAGATGAGTCACACTAGGCTTAAATAGACCACTCTGATTTGTGATTTTTTTTCACAGATCAGTTTTTGTCATTTAAACCTTTTTTGAGATATCAGTGTATTAGGCTTAGTGTTATAATTGCTCTGTGTTTTAGTATTTTCCATTCATTTCCTATGGTGGGTTAAAAATGACCCGGAACACCACGAGTGTTACTTTTTTGTCATGTTGGCTAAACTCATCAAATCCAGTCCAATGTTTTTTGTGAGTTCAGATGGCAAATGAAAGTAACCAAGCCTTGGCCCACCGAGAAGAATGAAACCATTTTTATTAAAGAAACCAAAACAAAATGGGTCAAAAATAACCCGAACACTGCACAAGGGTTAAATAAAATGACTAGCTTATTGACATATCATCCATATAAAAATTATATTTGTCAACAACAAACCAAAGCCATCAAACTGAGTCAAATCAATCTCTGACATTTTTCACAAATCTAGTTTTGTGTAAAACTATAGTTTTTCCATCATAATTATCATGTGTTTCAAGAATGTGACTTCTCAAAGCCTACACTGATTTTTAAGGAAACTCAATAACTCAATAAAATTGGTTAAATGACAAAAACTGTTCTGTGAAGAAAAAAAAAAAATCACAAATCATGAAGGTCAATTTGAGCCTAGTGTGACCCGTCTGTGTGCTCAGTTTTTAGAGTTTTAGGCCTTTTATTACTTTTTTGGCTTACATCCTTGATTTTTCACAATGCCAATATGCATGAAGCCATGAAAATGAGTCAAATCAATCTAAAGGTTTTCACAAATCCAGTTTTGTGTGAAACTATAGTTTTTCCATTATAATATTATAATTATGTGTTTGCAGAATGTGCCCTCTCAAAGCCTATAACACTGATTTTTCAGGTAAACTGTTGACTACAGAACACAAAAAAGGGTAAAGAGATAAAAACTGCTCTGTGGAAAAATCCACAAATCATGAAGGTCTTTTTGAGCCTACTATGACCCGTCTAGGTGCGCAGTTTTTAGAATTATAAGCTGATTTCTCTGATGGCTTTATCCATTGACACAGCCTATATTGTAATTATTACACAAGGCAATGGGGGTAGAGCAGTAAGACGCAATCAAATGCGACCAAATGTGATTGTGCAAGTGTTCACAAATCAGGCTCTATCTAATACAAATGAATTTGCATGAACACAGCGCTTGTTTTTCACCTTCCCAACTCATGGACTTAAAAAAGAGTTGACAGGAAAACAAACTGCTGTGAAAACATTCACAAATCAGACTGGTCAAGATGAGAGTGGTTCCAGTCTTCTAGGTGTACAACTTTTGGAGCTTTTTGGATTATAAAATGAAGAGTCGTAAATGATGATGTCATCCGAATTCACAAATCATGAAGAATCACATGCAATTTTATTTACAAGTCTATGACAGCGCATAGCAGATTTATAGCCAGTCGACGTCTGAATTTCAAACCGCAAAAAGTAGACTGTCACAGTGCAGCAGAGAAGCGCTGAGTTGTGAATACAGCATTACATAAAGCCAAAACATAATCCAGTGTTGCACATTTGGACCTGAGGCTAAGCACATTCTTACAACTCTTACTACACGCGCAGCTTTGAGTACAATCACGTGCACTTTAATCTGATTCCTCACGAGCGCGTCTCGAACCATTCTGGATGAGAATAATCAGTGATTCTTATATTAATATACAGCTTTTAATGAAAAGAGCACAACTGAAAGGTGGGCAGAGGCCATTTATCCACGACTGTCTGACTGAATGTTTGCTAGATTCAATACAGTACACAGTACAATATCACAAGAAACAAAGACAAACAATTATGCTTAATAAACACCCGTGCTTGATAAATAGATGAATTATAGACATAATGAAGATGAATGGGCACAAATGTGTTGGGAGTCATGAAGTGTTCGGGACAGATGAGTTTAGCTCCAACAGGACATTAACATCACATTTTAGACACCCTGAAATCACACTATTCATTCAGTGTAGCGTTTAAAGTGTGGCTGAATAGGAAGGAAACAATCAGACAGGGATTCTGACCACCAGGTCTGTCCAAGCTAACGCGTTAGCCAATAGACTATTTACAGAAACAAACAAACACACACACACACACACACACACACACACACACACACACACACACACACACACACAAACACACACTTGTCATTCATTGTGGGGACTCTCCATAGACTTCCATGCATTTTATGGATTTTATACAGATCTAACGATCATTTCTATCCCCTAACCCTCATAGAAACCTTTTTTGCATTTTTTACATTTTCAAAAAAAAAAAAAAAAAAAAAAACATCGTTTATTATGTTAAGCAATTTCCCTAGTGGAGACCGCTGGCTGGGCCCCACAATGTAGGTGATCTCAGGTTTTACTATCCTTGTGGGGACATTTGGTCTGTAGTATAAACATAAACATGTATACACATACACACACACACACACACACACACACACACACACACACCGTTTGAGATGAGCTTCACGGACAGCTGCCGCACAAGTTCGGGTATCTTGTCCCACTGTCCCTCCGATCGACAGCGCTCTATTTCAGTCTCTAATCGCGACCCGGACTTTCTGGCTGTCATCTTTCTGCCACCTCCGGACCAAAACACGACCCGGAGCCGCAGAACAGAAGCATCAAATACCTAGAGAGGACGACAGGGCGACAACATGTTGAACACTTCCGAGCCATGAATCTGAACGCTGATTGGATAAACCTCTGTCAGGCGACATGTCCACAAGCGTTGCATTTTTTTCGTTTACTTAAATTGTGGTGTATATTTACAACTATGTTTCTATTTAATATACCAACAGAGTAGTTGTATAGTAACTAAACGTCTAAAAACCTTAGAGAAATAGTCTTTTTGGACTTTAGAGCGCCGTTTCTAGCACTCCACATTGAACGAAGTCGCCCTTCCAGGTTGTTTGTAGTTCATCTGTCAGGAGAGCGCGTTGCACTGCAGCATCCTGTGCTGTTGGTGGCGCTGCATTAAACGCACCCTTGACAATTTTACAACTGCGTTCCGGTCTGCGGCATTTTGGTGGTGAATGTGGAGAGAGGATTGTGTAAGTAATCATAGATTTTAATTAAGAAATTTATATAGGAATATATTTACGTGTTGGATTGATTTTTATCATACAATATTTAAGTCTGCTGGCATAAGTGCTTTTTTTAATGGTTGGTTTGCAAACGGCAGTGTGTTTATTATTGGCTTACAGCTTGTTTCTAGTGGCTGTCGTTTTTTTTTTAAAGAGAGAATCAATGTGTTTAAGGATGATAGAGAGTGTTTGGATATCTGGCTTTTAAGACAGTGATGAATGACTAGTAAAACCATAATTATTTGTCTTAGGCCTTTACCTCTTAAGGAAAGCTGTTGGTTTTATTTGAATGGCAACAGAAGTCAAGGTCAGTAAGACTACTAGTTAGAGCTCAGTGTTCTGTTGTACAGCTGCTTCAGATACATTCATTTAGTCAGATTTTCAGGTGATTAAAGATTTAGTCTTCTATCTATGAGTTTTCTATCTACTTCATTGACATGTCACAGGTTGTTTAGTCAGTACAGAGCAGAACCAGTTTATGCGTCGTAGAACTCAAGCTTAAATGGATAGTTCACCCAAAAATGAAAATTCCCTCATTATTTACTCACCCTCATGCCATCCCAGTTGTGAATGACTTTTTCTTCTGCAGAACGTAAATGAAAATTTTCAGAAGAATATATCAGCTCTGTAGGTCTATACGATGCAAGCGAACGTTGTCCAGAATTTTGAAGCTCCAAAAAGCACATAAAGGCAGCTTAAAAGTAAACCATACGACTCCAGTGGTTAAATCCATGTACATTCAGAAGCAATATGATATGTGTGGGTGAGAAACAGATCAATATTTAAGTCTTTTTTTTACTATAAATTATCCTCCCTGCCCAGTAGGTGGCAGTATGCACCAAGATTGTGAATCACCAAAAACAAAAGTAGAAGAACTCTTGAAAGTGGAGATTTATTGTAAATAAAAAGACTTAAATATTGTCATCTCAATACAGGACCACTTTAACCATAACCTGCTCATAACCAGCCCACAAACACACATCACACATTGCGGTCTGGAGCCGTTGTGCACGTCCAGTGCACATGAATGAGAAACAAGAGAGTAAAATTTCATAATATTTAAATATTTTGAATCACAATCCACAAAACATAAAAACTATAGAGATACCTCTTAAAATGTCTGCATGAAAAAATTATTAAACTCCAGCCATTTCCTCCACATCCGACTTGTTTACATCAAGACCAGTCACGTGTATTTAGAAAATAAATGGGTTCAGTTTTGATTTCATGCTGGTTTAAAAGGATATTTCACCCAAAAATGAAAATTCTCTCATCATTTTTTCACCTTCATGCCATCCCAGATGTGTATGACTTTCTTTCTTCTACAGAACACAAATGAAGATTTTTAGAAGAATATTTCAGCTCTGTAGGTCCATACAATGCAAGTGAATGGTGACCAGAAATTTGAAGCTCCAAAAAGCACATAAATGCAGCATAAAAGTAATCCATAAAACTCCAGTGGTTAAATCCATGTCTTCAGAAGTGATATGATAGGTGTGGGTGAGAAACAGATCAATATTTAAGTCTTTTCACTACACATCTTGCCATTGCAGTCTCTAGGCACAATAATGATTTCAAGCTTGATTACACTTCCTAGTGCTTGATGCATGCGCAGAACGCTAGATGGCGCTATAGAAAGTATAATTGAGCTTCAAATCATAATCGCCAAGGAGACTGCTGTCAAGATGTACAGTGAACAAGGATTTAAATATTGATCTTTTTCTCTCCCACACCTGTCATAGCATGTCTCAACTCATGGATTTTACCATTGGAGTTTTTTGGATTGCTTTTATGCTGCCTTTATGTCCTTTTTGGAGCTTCAAAGTTTTGGCCACCATTCACTTGCATTGTATGGACCTACAGAGCTGAGACATTCTTCTAAACATCTTAATTTGTGTTCAGCAGAAGAAAGGAAGCCATAAATATCTGGGATGGTATGAGGGTGAGTAAATGAGATAATTTTCATTTCTGGGTTAACTACTCCATTAAAGAATAGTTTACCCCAAATGGAAAATTCTGCCATAATTTACTCGTCATCATGTTGTTTGACGCTAGTATGACTTTCTCTCTACAGTGAAACACAAAAGATGTTAAGCAGAATGTTAGCATGTCAGTAACTACTCACTTTCATAGGATCCTTTTTACATATAATGAAACTAAATGGTTACTGATACTAACATTTAGCAAATAAACAAACAAAAAAAATCCTTCTGTGTTGCATAGAAGACAGGAAGTTTTACTGGTTTGAAACAACATGAGGGTGAGTAAATGATGACAGAATTTTATTTTTTGAGTGAACTATCCCTTTAAGCTTTGTGGGCTTGTTTTTAAGTAAGGTGACCTTTGGGAATAGATGTAAAATGTATTCATGTGTATTATACTTGATTCGTTATAGCTACATACATTTTTCTGTTATGTCTGTATATTTATTATGTACATTTGTAATGTTTAATAAACTATGGGTTGAGCTGATGTTGTACCTGAAAGTAATGGCTTGGTCTGGTTTTTCATAGAATCACATTCATAACCCTTTACTGGCTGCAAGATGTTCTTGACTCTGGCACTTTTTCGGAAGGGGATCCCAGGAAAGCAGTGGATCGGGAAGCACCGTCGGCCTCGTGCAGTCACCTGGCAGATGAAGCGGAATATGGTGGAACGCCTGGAGCAGGAAGCAGAGAATGAATACTGGATCAGCCGGCCGTTCATGACATTAGAGCAGGAGAGAGGCCACGCAGCACAGAGACGGGAGTGGATGTCACTTCAAATCAAAGCTGCGCGACAAGCCAAGTTTCCTGAACACAAATACATCGCAGACCAATTGAACCACCTGAAAATCACCAAGACCTGGTCCAGCTAACCAGAACACTAAAGACTGATTGAGCAGATCTCTGAGTTTTGAGAGGGAGCAGAAAGGACTTGTGTGTTGGATTGAATTTTCTGTTTGTGGATGTTACATTGTGCATCTGTGTGTGATATGTGCTGTTTATAAATGATATCTAATTAACACATGTGGCTCCGCTGTTTATTCTGAATCATTGAGCAATTTTAATAATCAAGCTTGAAGGGCCTGGGTAGCTCAGCGAGTATTGACGCTGACTACCACCCCTGGAGTCGCGAGTTCAAATCCAGTGTGTGCTGAGTGACTCCAGCCAGGTCTCCTAAGCAACCAAATTGGCCCGGTTGCTAGGGAGGGTAGAGTCACATGGGGTAACCTCCTTGTGGTCGCGATTAGTGGTTCTCGCTCTCAATGGGACGCGTGGTAAGTTGTGTGTGGATTGCGGAGGTTAGCATGAGCCTCCACATGCGGAGTATCCGCGGTGTCATGCACGACGAACCACGTGATAAGATTCGCGGATTGATGGTCTCAGAAGCGGAGGCAACTGAGACTTGTCCTCCGCCACCCGGATTGAGGTGAGTAACCACGCCACCACGAGGACCTACTAATGGGGCTTTTCCGCTGCACGGTACGGCTCGACTCGACTCTGCTCGCTTTTTGGGGGTTTTCCACTGTGGATAGTATATGGTACCTGGTACTTTTTTTAGTACCACCTCGGTCGAGGTTCCAATAGTATTGGAATAGTATTCTGAGATGACATTCTTCTCACCACAATTGTACTGAGCGGTTATCTGAGTTACCATAAAGTTTTGCCAGTCTGGCCATTCTCTGTTAACCTCTCTCATCAACAAGGCTTTTCCGTCTGCAGAACTGCAACTCACTGGATGTTTTTTGTTGTTGGCACCATTCGGAGTAAATTCTAGAGACAGTTGTATGTGAAAATCCCAGGAGATCAGCAGTTACATAAATACTCAAACCAGCCCATCAGGCGCCAACAATCATGCCATGGTCCAAATCACTGAGATCAAATTTTTTCCCCATTCTGATGGTTGATGTGAACATTAACTGAAGCTCCTGACCAGTATCTGCATGATTTTATGCACTGCACTGCTACCATACGATTGGCTGATTAGATAGTTACATGGATTATTGTTGGTGCCAGACAGGCTGGTTTGAGTATTTCTGTAACTGCTGATCTCCTGGGATTTTCACACACAATCTCTAGAATTTACTCAGAATGGCAATTCTGTGGATGGAAACGCCTTGTTGATGAGAGAGGTCAACAGAGAATGGCCAGACTGGTTCGAACTGACAAAGTCTATGGTAACTCAGATAACCACTCTGTACAATTGTGGTGAGAAGAATAGCATCTCAGAATGCTATTCTGAGATGCAGGTTGGTGCTGTTTTGGCAGCACGAGGTGGACCTACACAATATTAGGCAGGTGGTTTTAATGTTGTGGCTGATCGGTGTATTTATATTACGCTTTTCACAATACATATTGTTCCAAAGCAGCTGTATCGAGAATAGGGCCTTAGTACCATCAGGAAGCCAAAAGTGACATTGGCAAGTAAAAATCCCTCAGATGTTTAGAAAGGATGAGATAAAAAAAAAATTAAGATTCTCCAAGACTCATCAGGGGGAGCCCATCTTGCTATAGCCAGATCATATTGAATAAATTAAACTAGTCAGAGAATATAAATATTGTAATGTGTTGTTGTAATTATATTTAAAGTTTGCAATCCACCCTGAGGCAACTGGAGGCATACAAGCAATACTGTTGCTTAAGAGCTTCTGTTCCTCTACATTCCACAAGTGTTGTTACAAAATATTACAGGTCTAACTTTTAGTGACTACAAGTTACCATAATGCAGACTGGAAACAAGTGTATGGTAACCCATTGTCTTTCATACTATGTAACACACAGAGGTCTTTCATTCTGATATTAAATTCAGATACATTCTTAAGTATTGATCAAAATTTCTACAAATAAAAAAATAAATAAAAAATCAAATGGCATTGAAGAGAAGCACAATTAACTTTTTATTTTATTTTATTTATTTATTCTTCAAAGAAGTATGCATGTTGTCCCCTTCAACACTGTGAAGTAGAGAGTATTGTTGCGCTCAAACTTATATTGTCCCACTAGTAATACTTCAGGTGCGTGGAGCCACAAACATTTCAAAAGTTGCTATCCACACACTGAATTGGAAAACAGACTATAAAAAGTGTAGCAAAAAAAATCATGATTTATTCATTTTTAAATTGCATTGTGAAAGAGTGCAAGTAAATTAAAAAAACAGACCAACAGGAGTAGCTGTTTCAGCACATCGCTATCTTCAATTCTCAATCCAAAGCAGAAGAAGGGTGTGAAAAAAAAAAAATCTGCATTGATAATCCTTTTGATCTTTCATTAAAAGAAATCACAAACTCTAACCTTTATTGAGGTAAAACAATTGAAACGGGAAATATCTCATTATTAAATATTTTTTCTCCAAAACGCATTGCCCATAATTATTGGCACCCTTTTATTCAATACTTTTTGCAACCTCCCTTATCCAAGATAACAGCTCTGAGTCTTCTCTTATAATGACATTGGAGAACACCTGGCAAGGGATCTGAGACCATTCCTCCATACAGAATCTCTACAGATCCTTCAAATTTAGAGGTCCATGCTGGTGGACTCTCCTCTTCAGTCCACCCCACAAATTTCCTATGGGGTTCAGGTTAGGAGACTGGGATGGCCATGGCAGAACCTTGATTTTGTGGTCAGTGAACCATTTTTGTGTTGATTTTGATGTTTGTTTTGGATCATTGTCCTGCTGGAAGATCCAACCAGAGCCCATTGTAAGCTTTCTGGCAGAGGCAGCCAGGTTTTTACAGGCGACTTACAATGCCCTGATTACAGGGACAATCCCCCTGGAGCAACCTGGAGTTAAGTGCCTTGCTCAAGGACGGTGGCTGTGGGGATTGAACCAACAACCTTCCGCTTACCAGTTCAGTGCTTTAGTCCACTACACCACACTTTTTATTTTTTATCTGTTGTTATTTGAAAGAGTCTGTGATGCCATGTATCCAAACAAGATGTCAAGAACCTCTGGCAAAAAGGATAAACAATGCAGATTTTTTTTCTTCACAGCCTTCTTTGCTCATATTTACCAAGGGTGCCAATATTTTTGGCCACCACTGTATTCACCCATTTTACAGGTAGGCCTACTTAAATGGAGATTATGACCAGCTGGACTATATGAATTTACAACAGTCTATTAAAGTAAGATCTTAAATTACAAAGACTTTAAAAAATAAGACAGTAAAATAACAAACACAATTTACAAAAAGCAGGAAAGGTCCATCTCTTCATTCATCTGGAGTTAAAGATTTCAATTAAAAACTCCAAAAAGCCTCTCTCTGTAACTATTTTTTTTTCTGTCTCCCCCTCTCCTGTGAGGTTAAATCTTCTCAATGCCCAAAAACTTCAAATCTAAAAGAGAATGTTTAGCATACTTAAAATGATGGAAAACCAGAGGTGTCATCTTCTCTCCTAACGGCACTCATGTGTTCAATAAGTCTAGTGTGCAATGTATGTTTAGTTTTACCAACATTTATCAAAGAGCATGGACAGATTATTATGTAAACGTGTGCTTTTGCAATTGTCTAATCTTGTATGTTTTGGATGTATAGAGATGTGTAAATGATTTACATTTCACATATTGAGAACAAGAGATATAATTGTTACCTGGAAAGTTACCCTGCCTGAGTTGTAGGAGAAGAGATGGAAGTATCTGCATGGATCAGTTTATCCCTTAAACCTTCAGGACATTTTTGTCTTTTTTATTTTCATTTTTTCAATCATTTTGGCTGTGTTAATGCAAACGGCAAAAATTTAGCCAAAGGTGTGTATTTTGGGGGGAATTTTGATATTTCAACCTCATATCCTAAAATACATCTTCAATACACGGTGTACACAAAATAGTTACACTCAGGACCTTAAGGACAAAAATGTCCCCATTGAAACCCATTAAAATGGCAATATTTGATCCCAGAGCCATTAAAGCATAAAATCATGAATTCTATGATATTAAATTTTTTTTGAATATCATAGAAATTTAAATTTGTAATATTTCCCACCAGATGGCGCCATTTTTCTCATGTATAGCCTATGGAGCAAATACATTCTTTTTTCCTATTTTCTGTTTGCTGTATTATAGAGCACTGCAGGCCGATCGAATAAATGAAAAATTGTGTGGGTGTGTTGGTATGGATGTCAGAGTATGTTTTGTATGCGTGTATTGAGAAATGTGTGTGTGTGTGTGTGTGTGTGTGTGTAAAAAACAATAGTGTCATTATGTAAATAAACTGGCATTTAAGGAGTCAAAATCCTGAAAATTAATGAATATTTGGTAGTTATGATCAGGACTGATGTTAGTTGGCTACTATATCTCTTAAACAGAATACGCTGCTTATCAGAAAAGGGGTTGTTCTTGAAAATATATTTGTCTTCCAGATAACCAAGATATAAATTGTCATAATCTGGGGCCATGGTGGCACCCATGGCTGTGCCTTCAATCTGTGCCCCCCTTCAATACTCCAATGCACTAGAGGGAAGCGTATACATTAGGGCTGCCGGGTTTACATTAAAAACTACACTTCCCATAATTCCTTGCTCACCAACACCTTGGTTGGTCTCTATGACAGTCTTGGTATTGTTGTTCAGTAGATAATCATAGATGGATGAAGAGTTTAACTGCTTTTCTCTTCATGTAGCCATTCACAATAAATCACTCTTAGATATGCTGGAATGAGCCAATATTCCTTTCCTGTTCGCGGACTCTCTTCTGTCATCTGCGGCGGGCTGGATAGTTCAGGTTCGGCCCAGCTCAATGCTGGATTCTAGATTCTCTCTGCGTGGCTACTTGTCATTTGCATCTTTGTGGTTCCGAAGCCGGTAAAGCATGAGAAGGCAGCGGTGGGGCAGCTGCCCGATCCGGATACAGGCGGCTCTGAGTCTGATCGCAGGCTTGATGGAGGAGAAGCGCCTGTAACAGCATCAGAAGAATGATTTCACGATACAGCCGACGGCCTGTATCTCATAGCCTTGAGATGTGCGTATCACGCTCAGTATTCACAAATACACAGGCTGTGTCTCAAAACCTAGTGAGCTGCTTACCAAGACAGCATTTTTGGGCTGGTGCTACCTGTGCAGACCGGACGCTTACTAGGTTTTGAGACCCATCCATAGTAAGTGCGCTTGTGAGTCAGGTAGCATACTTCTTTTCTAATCACTCTGAGGTGGTGTTGCTATTAAGAGCATTTTCAATGCAGACCTACTGTGTGACGTATCACTAGATAGATCTTACTATATCTTACATTTTAGTACAAATGTGCTTTTTCTGTCAGTTAGAAGAGATTTGCGCCAATTAGAAGTTGTCCTGTATGATCTCATGGATCTTCGTTCTCTCTCTCGGTCTCCTGGTTTTTGGTGAATCTATAGCCGTGGGTTGTCCCGCAGCTGTCTGGACCAGCATCCTCTTCCAGAGGAGGCAGATGATGGTACTGTGCATCCTCCCAGACCCCTGCATGATCTACAGGAGGATATGTCCTCATACAGCAGGTGAGTGACTGGTCATAATCACATGCATGTATAAATACTTTGTCAAGTCATTACCAATTCTTTTTAATTTGAATATGTAAGCAGGAGTTTAATTGGGATTTTGGAGGTGGAGGAACCCTTTCATGTAGGGTAAACATGTTATGTAGAATAACCCTGTGATGTGGGGTAACCTTATAATGTGGGGAAAGCCTAAGATAGGGGGAACTGTATGATGGGGGAACCCTATGATGTGGGAACCCTGAGATGTAGGGGAAGCCTATGATAGGGGGAACCATATGATGGTGGGAACCCTATGATATGGGGAAACATGTACATGTTATAACCAGAGGTTGCATTAAAAAAAAGTTTTATCTGTCACTCTGACGGACTTAGTTGTAAAATTTCCATCATGGTCTATTTTTATCCGTTATAGTTGTTTTAATTTTATAAGAAGCCTACTACATTCAAGAGCGTAGCATCCATTATAATGGCATACACAGTACATGAAAATGGATGGGCTTAAATTATATCTTTTTTGACTCCCCAAGCACAAGTCTGGTGAAACCAAGGAGTTCTAGGGTGAAAGTTTTACCTGCCTGATTTTTAAACTTTGCCGGTTATGTGGCGCTTCAAAAGGAAATAAATGTCCGATCGGAATATTTGAAAATGTGCATATAGACAATTTCACAATTTCATTGAACTTTTTCAGTGTGCCTGATATCACAATAAAGTGTGACAGATGAGAAGCATGCAGATCTCTGAAGCTCTAATGCAGTTACTTCTCTAAAATTACTGACAATTCTGCTCTAAATGTCTGTGCTTAGATTAAATGGAATTAATTGGTAGAAACGAAGCACCGCTTTTGTTGTGGTTTTATTATACTTTTTTTGCGCTTTATTATAATAAAGTAACACACTAATCATGCAGTAAGACACTAATGTAATGACTTATGTGTGCAGTCATTAATTCGGAGACCCTCTCCTCGAAAAATACGAACACAATTTGTCAAAATTGATGGATATTATCAGATGTTAATAGTGATGGCGCCTGTTAATAGGCTACACATCTTAATACTAGGCAATAAACAGCAGGAGTGTTTGTGAGAGAGACAGAGAAGTCAGAACTGATGCACTAGGTTAAATTGTTTTTACATTTTTTTTATCTCTCAAAATGACGGAGAGCATTTTAAATGATCTATCCGACTGAGAATTTTTGGTTAACGCAACCCCTGATTGTATATTGTAATGTTATTAAGTCATTGTAAATGTTCTAAAACACTAGTTATAGCAATATCTTACCTTCCATTCTCTTCTTTTTAAAGAAAGTGAAAAGAATTCCTTGAACTGTTCTCTTGGCCATTTTTGAAGGTGCACGAAACTGACGAAAGCTGGCATTACCTTAGGAAGCACTTAGGAATATTAAATTCTTTAAAGTCTGTTAGTTGTCATACGTAGAGAATTAAAGTATTTTATTTGGAGGATTAGTTCTAAGTTATACCTGCTGTACATGACACAACTGATCTAAAGGGGATGGTAAGGGTAGTATTATTAGGGGGATGTCATTTCTTCAACAAGGGGGTTGGGATCCTCTTACATTCACCCCATCAGGCTCAAATCGAGCTCTTTGTACAGAGCTATGTTAACTTATGTTTCACATGCAATATGTTAGCTATCATTTTGGCTAAATATTCAGAGACAGACCTTATGGAAACTGTTCATTCTCATACACAGAGGTTATTGTCATGGTTTTAATACATTTGAATACAGCTGATATTGTTTCAGTAGTCATGATGTTTGAATTTATTGAATTATGAATCTCTCTCTATAGGTCTGAGGAGTCCTCCGCTTCATCTGTCAGATCAGGATGTCGGTCAGTCACCACAAATGACACTGCTCAGTCCTGGTCTGGTATCCATAGTTACACAGGCACTGGCATCTCCACAGAACGCAGCTCTGTCATCTCTTGGGGCTACGATGTGAGTGATAGAATGATGACAGCAAGCATGATGATGATTCAGTAGCTTCCACATGACTCATGTTGAAGCTGTCAAATATTGAAGTCTATGGCGTAATTAGTACTTTAGCCGGAGCATGCACCAACAATGCAATGCGCACAAAGACAAAGACCACATCTGCGGGTCAAGGGCTTGACTATGCTGATGACAAAATTAGCGTCACGCATACTGTGCGCAGAGCAATCAGCAATGCGGAAAACCGAAGTATACTCAGGCCTTAAGTCCTCCTTTTATTTTCCGCAATCTTATATTGCATCAATTGCCAAGACTCTTTTCTCTTCTAGTCCAAATATGTTTTCAATGTTTACTGTTCACACCTCCTGACAAACTCTTAAAATTCAGTCATGCTCTCTGCAATGATTGTCATGTGGAGGGCAAAGCAGGAGTCCTGCTTGATGCCCCGAGTCATGTGAAAGCCACTTTAGAGACAAGTATTTGCATCACTTTTGGTGTGAAAGGGCCATTTGTCTGCAATTCATCTTACTTTTTTACATCGTGTTTGATGTGAAACATCCTTAATAATGCAAATGATCTTTTACTGAACACAATTCATAGCCAGTTGTTCACAGTCAGATATGATAGAGACCAAATATAGGGAATAAAATGTCTTTTATCTTCTCCCACTTTCTCTCTTTTCCTGTAGGAATTTGATAAAGCCGCCTCTAGGCAGGTCCAACAGATGTTTGAAGAGATTGATGAATTGTTGTATGAGAGGAGAGGTGAAACTCACCTCAAAGGCCTACAGGAAGAGTGTCATGAGTGGGCATCACGATTCCCACACCTACGGTACATGCATATCCACATGATCAGAGCATAACAAACTGTGGAAGACGGCTCCATATTTTCTGATTATTTGACCTGTTTGGGGCATTTGTTTGTAACAGGATCCTTGGAACACAGCTGGTGTGTCCTACAGATGAAGGGTTCCAGTGGTATGCTACGCCTGCTCACACGCTCATCTCATCCATTGGAGGACAAAACCAAGAGAAGACCGCAAAGGAGTGAGTTTTGTGTGCTTGAACCTTTAAGGGATAGTTCACCAAAAATGAAAATTTTGTCATCATTTACCCTCCCTCATGTTCCAAACTCATATGAATTTCTCTCTTTAATGGAACACAATAGACAGTAGGGGGAATGTTAGGGACCGACAGCCTTAGTCACCATTTACTTTCATTAAATGGAAAAAAGATGCAATATAAGTGAATGGTCACTGAGGTCATTCTGCCTAACATCTTCTTTTGTGAAGAAAGAAAGTCTTACAGGTTTGGAACAACATGGGGCTGAGTAAATGATGACAGAATTTTCATATTTCTTCATTTTCATGCCTCTGTGTGTGTGGCAGGTTGTGTGTTCAAGGCCGGAGGGCTGTTTTGTGTCGGCCATCTGTGGAGGTGACCCACCCTAGTGCCACACCCAGCTGTAACCATGGAGATGAGTTGCCCAGGATTTTGGAAGAGGAGGGGCTGATAGAAGAGTATCTCGCCTTTGACTGCCGGGACTTGTGAGTGTGTGTGCACGCAATTTGTGTGAATGTGTAAGAGATGTTTTCACATATATGACAGATGGTGATATGTAGGTTGGTTTTGAGCATAATTAATGTGCATCTGCCTGATATTTGTCCATTTTTTTTTTTAAATGCGTGAATGTGTGTGTGTCTAGGGATGAAGAGTGGGAACGCGAGTACATTAACAGAAGGCAGAATCACTGCCTGCCCCCTGTCTCACCCTATCGATGTCGTCGGGAGGCGGTGCTTGATCTGCTTTTTGATGATGTGTGGCGTGAGCTTATTGGCTGGATGGAGGAGCTGGTACGCAGGCATTGGGAGGGTTTTGTGTCAGGTAGGATGAATTTTCAGATACTTGTACAAGTGGTATGGTTAGATTATTTTGACTTATGTTTTATAACAATAACACAATTAGAGGTATTTGTTCTGAGATGCACTTTGTGAACTGCATCATTTTATAATTTTATGCCTCATTCTACCAAGCAACCTGGTGTGTCAGCATTTGAGTATTATTATGGTATAGTGACAATGAGGTTGATAACAATTAATATATTGAATAATAATGTCTCTCTGACTCTCTCTGTCCATCAGATGATGAGAAGAATGTCGTGGCCCTCAGCCCTGCATGCACTGACTCCCAGAATCCTTTTCTGCTGCTATCCACTGTCTCAACAGTGCTTCCGCCATTGTCCCAGATCCGAACACAACAGCACACAGCTAGCTTTCAAGCACAGGTTAGTTAACATCTCAAGAGACTGTGGAATGGGCGTGGGCAGGCTTGGAAGGTAACGGAATACTTGTAACGGCGTTATGTAGTCAGCATACAAAGAATGTGTAACTGTAATCCGTTAGTTACATAAAAACCCAACGTATTCAGATTACAGTAACATTTTGGAAAAATTGGGATTACTAACAGGAGAACAATTTTTAATTTATAACAAAAGAAACAAAAGATCCACATGACATAATATGATATAGACCGCTGCTTGCTTTAGTGTGGTACAGATGCTCAGATGCGTGGTCGACATCTCTTCTGGTTCTCTCTCGGGATTCACATGTCACATTTGCAAATAATACCTGTCTCACATAGGGCTGTTTTATCGCAATGGCCACTGGAGGAAATTTATTATTTTCGTAGAAATTTCAACATTCTTGTCTCTTCAAAGGAGAAAATTTCAAAAGGAAACAACATGACAGTTCAGTGCAATTTATGCCTTCCAGCTGTGAAGATACTGTCATTTTCCAATGACCTGACATATAATTTAAAGAAGCATTTTAAGTTAAGACCCAAATGAAAATCACGTTAGCTGGGTTGGCTAAAATTAGTCATAAGTGTTCCTTAACAGTTTGCCATCCGTTGATCGTTTTCGCGGGAGCAGGAATAGCCAGTACTGTGACACGAATTGCGCATCATTGATGGTACGGCGAAAGGAACATGTTTCGTATTAAAATGGAGAAACAAGCCCCGCCCCATGCAAATGACCTGTTTTCCCGTAGCCTATACTGTCGAAACTTCACTGTCACTTCTCGTTTCCTTAACTACAGTTGAAACTCTACAATTGTTCTCTGAAATGCTTTTGTGGTGTAATGACAACAGCAATAGGGGCAGCGTTTCTTTTTTTTTTTTTTTTTTATTAAAATTGTACGCATAAATACCAAATGAATTGAAAATTTGAACAGTTTTCCTATTAAGGAGGCAGTATCCCTGTTTTTCATGTTTCTTTTCTTATATAATAATAGCTACATCACACATAACATTATTCGAACATGGTTTGTTTGCATCCAGAATTCATAATAAAAGAGATAATATTGCTTTTCTCTTAACTTTATTTACCCATGTGACCTTGAGGTAATCTAAAAGTAATTAAAAGTAATCAGATTACATTACTTTCTTCTAATTAGACTAAGTTTAAGGTAAATTCGATTAGATTGAGGTAATTGGATTAAGTTACTGATTAAATATTTACTAAGTAATCAGTATTTGTAAGAGAATACATTTAAAAAGTAACCCTCCCAACCCTGGAGGTGGGGCAAATGCTTTTGGGCTGCCCCTCTCTACATGGCTTCTTACTGAGAATGTAAACTTTAACCACTTAAAATCATCTAGAAAAAAGATTTTTGATTTATGATTTTTAACTTTTTTGCTGTAGATCGTTTATAGCTGTACAAGTTCAGAAAATGTACCGACTGAAATATGGATAATCGATTCAGCTTTTAGCCTGAGGTTTCAGGAATTGTGTGTGATGTGTTAGGCAGCTGGCCTGTTTTAAAGGTAGTGTTATGCTACCGGTAATGTCCAGCTGCAAACCATCTTTGGGTAAAATAGAACAGTAGCTTGTAAAAAGAGTACACACGCTGAATTTGAGATAATCAAAGCACAGCTCTAAAAAAAACCTAGCGAGCTCCCATACTCTCATATGCCTACATAGGCAGCTGCTTTCTAGGCAGCATCCTAACTGAAATTGAACCACCACATAGTGCTGTTTCTAGGCATCGGCATGTTAGGCGGTCAACTAGGGTGCCACCAGCTATGGGGGCGCCAGTGAGGAGGCACCACGCCTTCCACCACAACTAACCCAAACCACCGCCAGAATCTCCACCTTTTCTATATAAAAAATGAATGAATGTGAAAGAATGCAAGTGTTGGTTGATGATTGCCACGACCAAATGTTTGCTGTAGTATTTAAAAAACTTTTGTCAAGAAAACACGATAAACTGTTTCGTTCACATGTGGAAATAGCATCTAAAGGTCAATAATACATCTCAATATCCTATTAAATATTTTGAATAATCATATCATCATTCTAATCTAATGCGTTGTCATCGCAGCTGTATTATATCCTGTATGAAACTTTTTTTTGTTTTTTTGGATTTTTCCCCTTTTTCTCCCAATTTTGGAATGCCCAATTCCCACTGTGCTTTTAAGTCCTCGTGGTTGTGTAGTGATTCGCCTCAGTCCGAGTGGCTGAGACCATCAACCCATGCATCTTATCACATGGCTTGTTGAGCGCATTGCCACGGAGACATAGCGCATGTGGAGGCTTCACGCCATCCACCGCAGCAACCACGCTCAACTCACCATGCACCCCACCGAGAACAAACCATATTATAGCGATCACGAGGAGGTTACCCCATGTGACTCTACCCTCCCTAGCAACCGGGCCAATTTGGTTGCGTAGGAGACCTGGCTGGAGTTACTCAGCACGCCCTGGGATTCGAACTAGCGAACTAGCGAACTCCAGGGGTGGTAGCCAGCATCTTTACCATTGAGCTACCCAGGCCCCCATCCCGTATGAAATTGAATTATAGGGCAAGGTTTACCAATTTTAAATTTGTGTAATGAAATGGCAATAATATATAATATTTTTGTTTTTGTTCGGTAATTAATTAATTTAATTTACTTAATTTTTTTTTAATCCAGAGAATGTTACAAAAGTAAACTATATAATAATTTATTATAATGCAGACTTAGCTAATGTGTTTTAATAAACCATGTTGAAGCTTTTCTATTTTATTATAAGATTTGTGTTTATTTTTTATTTAATACATCTTGCGCCTGCAAATTGGTATTATTTAAAAACACACTGTAATAATTATACAGTGGAGCAGTAAGTGAACACATATTTTGCCATGGAGTGAACACGAAGTCATGGTTTTTATTATTAGTGAGTGGGGAGCGAATGGGGAGAGAGAAATGGTCAACCAGGAGTCTCTATAGAGAGTAAACTGGAAAGCAGTTACAGACACAAAGAAAGAAGTGTTATTCTTAAAATAAAAAGGTATTCTTTCCACATATTCTGATGTTCCACATATTGGAAAATATTGTGGGGTGTGTCCAGTATGGGCGCCAATAGTGATCTCGCCTACGGCGCCAAAATAGTCAGAAATGGCCCTGCCACCACACAAATAGTGCACGACTTTGATGTTAGCATTGCAAAACGGACAATCCGTTACACTAATAAGCAAACATTTACACAGAACACAAATACAAATTTTAATTAGATAGAACTATTTTTTGACTGCTTTTTAGTATTTATAATTTTGGCCAAAACAAACGTACTTAATTTTAGCACACTAGGTTTTGGAACAGAGTTCTTGGATCATTCTCTTTCCATAATAATGAGCATGAATATTAAGGAGAAGGCACTGTCCAAGAAACTAACTTGTTGGAATAAATCCCATCATCTCTCATAATTGATTTTTATTGTGTAGATATACAGTAAGCCTAGTTATCGTTGACAGAACTTCACTGCTTTGTGTCCTCACTGTCTTTACACAAACTTGCACATTATCGAAACACGAAATTTTCACTGCTGTCGTCATTTGTCTTCAGCTTTTTTCCAGGCTTTCAATTCATTAACCTTTTACCTCCTTTTTTCTGTTTTCCTCTCTGTCCCTGTTTCTGCCTTTCTGTCCAATCATCCAACTGTCATCTATTTTCTCACTCTCTATATCTCTCTATTTCTTTTCTCTATTTTTCTATCTCTGTTTCCTCCATCTTCTTTCCAAAGAGCTCAAAGTCATGGGGTTCAAAGCACAAGTCAAGACGGAAATCCAAAAAGCAGAGAAAGTCATCGACTGTATGTAACTCTCTCATGATAACAACACATAAACGGAGAGAGTTTTCTGTCTGTTGGCAGGTTTCTCTCTCTTTCCCAAACTTGTCTTTTTTTTCTAACACACAGGCCACTGTTTTAACACTGTCGGACTTATTTTCAAGCTTGTCTTATTTTTGTGAAGATGTTTAAGATGCTTGTTTCCTGCTCTTGGTTTATTTCTCTTCATTGTCTTTTTTCTGTTGCTTGCATCTGTTTAACACATTACTGCATGTTGTGCAGATGATGGATGTCAGATGTTGTCAATGCAGTCTCTGTGATCATGCAGACATGTGCGTTATATGAAAATAATACAATGTAAAGCCTTTCAGTCCTTTGGATGTATTCCCCTTCAAACGTTTTTTCCCCCTCTTTCTCTCTCCCTTTCTCATTCTCCCCTCAGTCCAGTCGGGTACCTGTAGGGGCGGCCGTGACTCATCACAATCTTGATGACCTCATCATGATCCATGGCATTCCATTGCAACAAAGGAACCTGGGAACTCTGGACCGAATATCTCTGTATGAACACCATAGGAAATACAGAAAGGATCGTCAAAAATAAAAACAAGCTCTACTGTGTATATTTAGCAAAAATTCAAAAATGAAAAATATCTCATAATTTACTCACTCTCATTTTGTTTCAAACCTATATTCTTCTGTGGAACACAAAATTAGATCTTTTCCATACAATGAAAGTGGCTCTAAAACAATTACAAATAAATAAATAAACTAAATTAATGATCCAGTCTGTTTCTCACACAGATCTATTGTATGCTTAAGAAGAGTTAGTATATAGAGCATGAGTTGTATGTTCTGTTATGCCCCCTTTGTTATTTTTGGACCTTGAAAGCACTGGTCCCTATTAGGAGTGTAACGATTCACTTATCTCACTGTTCGGTTCAGTTCAAGATACTTTAAACTAAGCCTAAATCAAGAAAAGTTATGTTTGAACATTGTTTTACAAATTATAATTACTTTAAATGCAAAACAGTTCCTTCCCTGTAAAATTAAGCTAAAAGTACTGCTCTTAAAAGTGCTAAATGATCCATCAGAGAAAATCAATCAGCCCAGAACAGGGCAATGGAAATATTAGCTAATAATTCTGCTTACTGAAAATACAGAATTAAGTTAGTTGCATATGCTGCTTACACAATGTCATTGATTACATACAAATATTCTTTTAAAAAATGTAAATTTAATGGAAGTGCATGCTTGCTTATCTAGTTAAAAAACAATAATTTACTGATGATTTCTAATCAGACATGATATTTGACATTAGGGTCATATTTCCACATAGCATTATAATACATAATATTCAGTATTATATATAGTAGATTAATATGACATATCATTAAACCTCTATAAACGTAAATTTTTTTCTCATGCAGTCTGAACAGGTCGCACTTCAAACGGACATTCGATCTCACACGCTGAAAAGGCACGTCTGTCTCCCGCTCCTGGCATCATTTTCAGCTTTGCAGCTTCAGCCGAACTCATTGTACAACACCTGTGGCTACTAGTGTGCAATCTTATTTTAGGCTCCATGTGTGCAATTAAGCGATTTTCATTTGTTTGCCCCCGTTACGTAGGTGTGGGATGTCCAGCGTATTGCATAGAATAGACGCTATAGTAATTAAAAAAATAGTCCAATACCCACGATGCACATCGTCAAATTTTTAACCGTGATGTATCGTGCCGTTACACCCCTAGTCCCTATTCATCATCATGGTATGGAAAAAAGCAGTGTATCATTAGTGTAACAGACTTTGAACAACATAAGTGTGAGTAAATGTATTGAAATTGATTTTTTTTATTTTTGGGTGAACTATCCCTTTAAGGGTTTTGTACATTATTTCTACAGTATTCTCTCTCTGACTTTAGGGACTCTGAGGAGAAAGTGTCTCATCGCCCTGGCTCTAGTGTCCTTCCCGCCAGTAAACCCCACCGTGCCCTGGAGCAGAGCACATCCTCTTTGACACGCCCTCCTCAGTCGGCACGGCGACGGAACCCACCTCCTCGCACTCTGATGCCATTGACCTTGAGTGTAACGCAGCCCATCACACCCGGGTCCATGGAAGAGGTGGTTAGAGGGACAAGATTGTAAGGGTTCCATTTATAACAACTCTTTCTTTCTGCAAGGCTCGTTTTTATCCCCTCTTTATCTCTGTCTCTTTTCACTCTGTTGCTCATGAAGCCCTTTCCCTAGCAATAGTTTGTGTGTGTCAGATTTTGCCTACATTGTGGGGACCAAACATCCCTATAAGCAAAGTAAAACCTGAAATCACCTACATTGTGGGGACATGTCACAATTGCTCACAAGGAAAACTGCTTAAAGACTAGTTCACCCCAAAATTAAAATTCTCTCATCATTTACTCAACCTCATGCCATCTGTGGAGGTGGGGGCGTGGTCGAGCACCGATTTGTGAATGGAGAGCGAGATCGGGAGATGAGAGCGGTAAGGAGTCCCCACCTGTGGGTGTTATCTCTAACAGCTGTTTGTGTTTTGCAGTGAGAGCGGAGAGGGATAAAAAGGGGCAGTCCAGACCGAGAGGGGAGAGAGAGAGCCGAGCCTGCACTTGTGTGTGTGTGTGGGCATCATTAGCGTGTGCTGAAAAGCATTGGAGTGAGCGAAAATAAAGATTTCTTTTGAGTTTGATTCGCCATCTCCCGCTTCCTCCTTGAGAGAGTGAAAGAACCTTGTCACACTTGTTCATCCCAGATGTGTATGACTGTCTTTTGTCAGCAGAACACAAGCACACAGATTTTTGGAAGAATTTTTCAGCTCTGTAGGTCCATACAATGCAAGTGAATGGGTGCCAAATTTTTTAATCTCCAAAAAGCACATATAGCCATCATAAAAGTACTCCATTAATTAATTAACTGATTAATTAATGTCTTTTGAAGCGAATCACTAGGTGTGTGTAAGAAATAGATCTTTTTTTTACTAAAAATGTTTGCTTCCGGCCAGCTGTGGTATGCATGTTCACGAGGCTGGAGTTCAAACACGTGGAGCTGGCATGTCGGATCCCTCGGCTGGTCTGAAATCGGCAGGGGAAAAATGTGCTCTGCACACCCTCAATATTTTTAAATGAGTCAATGGGTGTATTGACTCAGCAAGCTGCCATAGCCTCAGTCGCTCAGGATCATAGGGAATAGATAGGGATAGAAAATCTGTGAAAAGTTAGTCTTTCCACTTGTGATGATACTCGCAAACATAATCTAATGTTTTTGGTTGAGGCATCCAGGATAAGCACACGCAAGCACCATTTTGAAAAAGAAACAGATTAAAATACAAATCTATAGCAAAACCAATTCAGCTTCTGTGTAACATTCCACCTCCTCTGTTGTAAAAAACACTGCGCTTCCATATTTTTCGTGTTTCACGCGTCAGTTCTCGCGTAACTTGCCAACGCACTTATATTACGCGAGAGGCTGCGTGACCTCGACTCTTGTGAACGTGCATACCACAGCTGGCAGGAAACAAATATTTTTGGTAAAAAAAAAAAGTTTTAAATATTTATCTATTTCTTACACCTAGAGTTTCACTTCAGAAGAAATTAATTAATCTACTGGAGTCGTCTGGATTACTTGTATGCTGCATTTATGTGCTTTTTGGTGCTTCAACATTTTGGCCACCATTCACTTGCATTAAATGGACCTACAGAGCTGAGACATTCTTCTAACAATCTTTGTGTTGTGCAGGAGAAAGAAAGTCATACACATCTGAGATGGCATGAGGGTGAGTAAATGATGAGAGAATTTTTGTTTTTGGGTGAACTGTACCTTTAATGAAAATCCAAACAGTGCAAAAAGTTCCTGAGATTGTTTGGTTTAGAGGCAGTGCAGTATAAAAGCAAAAGAAGTCAGACAAATGTGTTTGTGTGTTTCAGGACAACAGCCAGTGATCGTTTGACCTCACCTCCAATGCCTATAAGCAGAAATACTCTCCTCCCACCCATTGGTGCAGGAGACACAGAGCACACACACTCTGGACAGCACTCCCGGCTTATGCAGGTGCTTTAAACACAACACACAGAGCCATTCATTCGTTAGCAATAACTATTTGCTTGATAATGTCCAGACTTAACAATAGAAAGATATGATACAAATGGTTTTACTGTGTGTCTGCTTGCTCAAATGTGTATATATGGTTGTGTGTATGCATGTGTGTGTGCATCTACATACGTGTGTGTGTGTGTGTGTGTGTGTGTGTGTGTGTGCAGAAACAGAGAGGCTCCTCGAGTCGGGCTCACAGTGCAGTGACTGACGAGGGTGTCAGTCTGCAGCCCAGAGACAAACTGCTCCAGCTGGATGTGTTTTCCAGACCCAACACTACACACACCTTTAGGGTGAATCTCTCTCACTAGTGCATACATATACAGTACACCTGAGCAAGCACATAACATGACCTTTAAATCTTCAGAAGACACTGATATATGTGTGTGTGTGTGTTTATGTGTTATTCATAGGAGTGTCTTGGTTGTTTTTCAGTCGGACACCCCTTATCGCCGTTCATTCACTGGAATAGACAACATTGGGCAGGGACGACCTGGCAGAACATCTGTTGGCATAGGTTGGTGCATTAACACAGAAATTACACTTCCTGAAAATGTATACTGTAGATCTATAAAAACAGTGTGCCATATATATCACCCTCTATTCACTGTGTGTGTGTGTGTGTGTGGGTGTGTGTTTGTGCAGATTCTCTGGGAATTGGTGTGACTGGAATCAGTTTGGGCATCAGCAGCAGCTCCTTCATAGACTCATTTTCCCATCATCCTCTCGGCCACTTCCCCATCGAGCATGAGGAGGAGCCAGATGCAAAAGCCTCTCAGCCAGGTCAGTGAGAATCAGTTTGAATCTGCTGTTTTATTCATGACACCAAAAATAATGGCAGAAAAGAATTGAGGTGCCTTAATGAACAAAATAATAATTGTTACCTCCTGAAGGAAATTCTATAGCTGGCAAGGCAGCAAAGTTAAGAAGTTAGATAGATGTAAGAGAAAAGACCAATAACAAATCAGAATGCAAATACTGTATTATGTGTTATAAATTGCAGATAGTTGTGAAGAAAAAAAATTGAATTTTGGAGGAATATCAAGATAGGGCTGCCTTGCAAGCACTGTAGTAAGACTCATGCATTGGCACCTCAAATTCAACCTTTCTCAGCACTCATGAATATTACATAATTTTTTACTTTAGGATAATGATGAAAGGAGTGAATTAGAGAAAGGAAGTTATTTATTATTCTGGTTTATTATCAATCTATTATTTAATATTTATTATAATTAATCATAAACTACCATTCTCTAACTCAAGTGTCTGAGTGCCAAATGTCTAAACTTTCACAGCCATATCTCAAATGAAAAATTCGTTACAGACATGCATTAGCGAAATGATTATGTGAACATTATGTGGTAACACTTTACAACAAGAATGTATTTTTAAGTTAACATGAACTAACAATAAACAATACAGTTACAGCACTTAACCTAGGTTAATGTTAATTTCAACATATACATTTTTTAAATAAAAAGTTAAATTTATTAAAAGTATATGTTAACATTAGCTAATGCATTATGAACTAGCAATGAACACTTGTGTTATTATAGTTTAACCAAGATTAATAAATGCAGTTAAAATATATTTTTCATTATTAGTTCATGATACTTAATGTTTTATTACTTATGTTAACAAATAGAATCTTATTTTAAAGTCATACTTTTCAACACTTTCAATTAGTTATTTACTTGTGTTGTTTCTTTTGAAGGTGCACTCAGTAACTTTTTGTTTGTCATCTTAGACTTACAGTGACACCTAGTGGTGTGGATGCAGCATCATTCAAAATCAGTAGTTTTCAGTTACAGATGCCATTGTAGAAATTCACTATTCACAATTAGCCATGTTACATTTTTTTCCAAGAGTGAAAGTGTCCAATAACAGACAGTTACTGAGATTAAGCATGTGACTCTTAAATGACAGCCTCCATGAGGGCACCCCTGTCCCATGTAGAATAAAACAGCTTTTATAAGGTTACTGATATAACTAGAGACCTCATCTCATGTGAGAGCTCATGATTTTATACAAATGTAAAAAAAAAAATAAAAAAAAATATTCTTTAGGATTAAAACTTTTTTAATGGGGAAAAAATTACTGAGTGCACCTTACCTAAGAAATCATGTAGTCAATGTTCATATTTTTGTCTCTTTCTCCCTTCTTCTTAACATTACTGGTCCCAGTGTCTGTTCCAGCACGCTCCCATAACAGAGGCGGTACGACGGCACGCAGTAGCAGACCAGGGCTTTAACACACACACACACACACACACACACACATACACACACACACACACACACACTTTCTCTCCCCTCCTTCTTTAAACCAAACTCACCTCAGCACTGATGCAACTTTTCTTCAGTACTGACAGACACTTTATATGTCTGCTGAACTTTTGTATGACAGTCCGTTTGGGCGTAAAATTGATTTATGAACCACTATTGCTATTATTGTTGTATTCATATTGTTGTTTGAAATTTTCTAGAACCCTATTTTTGTATATTGGATTATTCAGCTTCATATGGCTGCCAAATACAGAAAACTGTCTATCTCTTACATCTGTAGATGTACTGTACATGCTGTACTGTATGGAGTAACACATTTTTATTTTCCCTAATGACGGCTCCATGAGGCCTACATGGAATTTCTATGCAGGTTCATAAAAGCAGGGTTTTCAGCACTATAGCATCGTAAGTGTAGGAGATAACTTTTATTGCCTGGAAGTTGCCTTTACTGGAGTGTTCAAGATTTCTTCAGCTCTAGAAATCACATATGAATTTCAAAAATGGGTTCTGGAACATGCTGAAGAAGATACTCTATATATTATAAAAAGAAGTTTAGTCATCATGATGCAACTGCAACAACTCTATCCAGTGAAAACAAGTTGTTAAATTAGTTAATGCCTTTACACTGGATATTTCATAGGTTTGTAAGAACTATTACTGTACATGATTCTGAGTTTTGCACATGAAACCATCCTTGAAGGTTCCGCAGTTGGAACCCTCTTTACTGTAAGACGTCATTGCTTAAAGGGATAGTCCACCCAAAATGTTTAATTCTCTCATCATTTACTCACTCTCTTGCCATCACAGATGTGTATGACTTTCTTTCTTCTGCAGAACACAAATTAAGATTTTTAGATGAATATCTCAGCTCTGTTGGTCCATTCAAAGCGAGTGAATGGTGGCCAGAACTTTAATGGCCAAAAGGCATATAAAGGCAGCACAAAAGTAATCCATACAACTTCTGATATCTTCAGAAGCAATATATAAGGTGTGGGTTAGAAATAGATCAATATTTAAGTCCTTTTTTACTATAAATCTCCACTTTCACATTCTTCTTCTTTTGTTTTTGGCGATTCACATTCTTCGAGCACATCACCACCTACTGGGCAGGGAGAATTTATAGTAAGAAAAGGACTTAAATATTGTTCTGTTTCTCACCCACACCTATCATATTGCTTCTGTAGACATGGATTTAACCACTGAAGTCTTATGGATTACTGTTATGCTGCCCTTATGTCCTTTTTGAAGCTTCAAAGTTCTGGCCGCCATTCACTTGCATTGAATGGACCTAAAGAGCTAAAATATTCTTCTAAAAATCTGTGTTCAGCAGAAGAAAGAAAGTCATACACATCTGGAATGGCATGAGGATGAGTAAATGATGAGAGAATTTTCATTTTTGGGTGAACTATCCCTTTAACATTCTGATTCGGTGATCATAGAATGTCGTTTGTCACATCACAACTGTCCCTTTGAATAGGGTTCTATTACCACACCAGAGCCTCATTGTAGGAACACTACGACTTTGTTATTCAGAGGAAAACAATTCACTTTCCAATAAGAGGGCAGGCCAGTGCCTGTTCTCAAGTTTCTTAGTTATTAAAACGATCGGTTATTCAGAAAATAAGCCTTTGTGATTGAGCCTTAGTCCAGTGAGCCATGTACGTAGAGCATGCAGTGTTTGTCTTAACGAGAAGAACAGGAAAGTGTGTATTATTATTGCATATAGGTCTATATACTGTACAAACGCACACAGAGAACAACAGAGTTCAGGGTTCATTCAAATAACTACTGTATTTAAAAAAATTTTTGGCATGAGGTGGACTTCACAGGAACAAAATAAGTAAGGTCTAATTATTAAAACTGTCATGACAATTTGGTTTCTTTGGTGCCAGGAAATTCTGACTGGTAAAACATATTCTCGCAGATAATTTTACTGGCAGATATTGAATGTGGCTCTTACAGGTTTGTAATGTTTATGTGGCAGCTTCACTATAACAGCATTTTATTGAAATTGTACCAACTCTAACAAGCATTGATCCTCTGTTTTAACTGAGCATTTACATTTAGCGTATTTGATTAATGTCTTGATTAATGATCTCAGTGAGTGAGTATTTCATTTTATCTACTTGTATAAATCTATCTGGAGATTAACCATGCTCAAAAGCACATATTATGAGAGAATAGGCCATGAGAGTCATAAGTTTTCATGATTTGAGAGATGGACTCCTCTACAGCCATACTGAAGCAATTTCATAAGTAGAGGCACTGTTCTCACCTACGTCATCTCTTCATACCCCAGCCTAATGCCTCTGCCCTTAAGACAGATCCAACAATTCTTCACTCAGCTCGGCAAGGACAATCTACATTTGCAGAAGTTGTAGCCATAATTGAGTTCTAGAGGTTGTTTTGTCAATTTACTAGAATTCCAGTAGACGTTCTGCTGTTTGACTGCAGACCACAGAGTTTCATTGCTGCTGATGATTTGAAGTGGGCAGGTTCCAAGAGCCATGTCACCTGAATCAATAAGGCACTTTTCACACATATGTATATAGATTTTTTTTATTTTTTTTCAAGTGGACGTGAGGTGAGAATGTTCGATTTGATATATACTGGACAGGAGTGAATGTGTGTGTGTGTGTGGACTCAGTGGAGGTGACACAGCTCTTGGAAGGTGTAGCACTGCTTTATCTTAAGATTTCCCCTGAATGTTTACCTCTATAAGATAAATGAGAATGGCAATTTAAAAATAAAGGAGATTATTTGAGTAATATTGTCTTTTTCTTTTATCTTTGACATTGTAACACTGCATTAAAAAAAAAAGAAAAACAAAAACACACACACATTAGCTTATCCTGACATCGTCATAACAAAAATCTGTTAAAGAACATAATATTCTGTGAAATAATGTTGTTACATGGGAAAAGCCCGTTTTTAAGCTTAAACTTATTTATACATACGAAATCAACTTCAAGAAAACAACAGGGACCTGATGTATAAAAGTTGTGTACGCACAAAATGGGCATTGAAATGTGCGTAAGCAATTTCCCACGAACATATAGTGATTTATAAAAAATAAACTTGGCGTAAATATGTGCGCACCGTCCGGACAATCTTGACTGTGCAGATAAGGCTTAACGATTACTTCTGTTTCAAGTGCTTAACTACATACTTTTTTTTTATTCTAAATGTGAATTAAATGAAAATCAGGGTTTATAATCAGTCTGTTCAGTTCATTATTTGTCCAGCTGGAGTCGCCAATTCACACACACCAGTAAAAGAGTGCGTATGCACAGTCAAGATTGTCCGGACGATGCGCGCATATTTACGCCAAGTTTATTTTTATAAATCACGATATGTTCGTGGGAAATTGCTTACGCACATTTCAATGCCCATTTTGTGCGTACACAACGTTTATACATCAGGCCCCAGAAGACTCGAGAGGTGAACTAATAATTTCTGTTTCCTGTGTGTGTGCATAGCATACGGCTGTCACGTGACAAAAGAACTAACGACTAGGACCAAAAGAGTTGAAAGGTGAACTAATAATTTCTGTTTGCTGTTCAACGCCTATGCGGTTTTCATGTAACAAACGAACGGAGGTTGCGCAATGCGCAAGCGCGGCCAACACAAAATGAATGAATCACTCTCTGAGACTACTCGTTCTTCTGAGTTACATAAAAGATTTGAATCGTTCATGAACGACCCATCACTAGCACAATCTTCCGCTGGCTGGAATTTATTAAGGGAACTATGCGCAGGTTCTGGCGTACGTACGGTTTTATAAATCTGGATTTTTTTTGTTTTTTTTGTTTTTGTTTTGAGCGAACGCAAAATCTGACTTTTGTGCTTACGCACACTTTTAGCAAGAAATCTAAGCAGAGTTTTATACACGAGGCCCCTGGAGGGCAAAACATCCTTCCAACATGACAGCCAACTCTGGACCCTCTATAGCAGCGGTTCTCAACCTTTTTTTTACTTCAAGGCCCCCCCACTGTCCAAGACAATATTTGAAGGCCCCCTCACCCAAAACTAGACGTGTCTGATTAAAATATTTAATCATGGATTAAATATAATCGGTCAAGTTACATCATGATGGCGCCGCGGATGGCTGCCTTGGTGTGGAGCACTCCTATTGTTTTGTTGTTTTTGTTTGTTTGTCCTGTGTTTAGTATTTTTCTAGTCAGTTTTACCATAGACGAACTGCTGAACATTCGACAGCATATACCAGACAATCTTTTCCCGGTTTTTGAATATTCAGACATTTCGCTGGACATTTTAGTTGGAGGCGCAGCTCTGCTGTTCAAGAGACGCAGGCGAGTGAGACGAGCAGGTGCGCTGGTCAAACTCCGTCGGCGCGGATTTTGAACAGCGCTGCCGAGTATTCACTTAGCGAATCTCCACTCTCTTCCTAACAAAACGGACGAACTACATCTCCTCACCCGCACAAACAAGGACTTTTCAACCTCTGCTGCCTTGTGCTTCACAGAAACCTGGCTGAGTGAAGCCATACCGGACAGCGCGTTACATCTGCCGGGCTTCCAGCTGTTCAGAGCGGATTGCATTGCGGAGTTAATGGGGAAAATGAGAGGCGGTGGAACATGCTTTTATATCAATGAAAGTTGGTGTACAGATGTAACAACGTTAAAGAGGATGTGCTGTCCTAATTTGGAAGCACTCTTTATTAACTGTAAGCCTTTCTACTCGCTGCGGGTGTTTTCCTCATTTATTATTATTATTATTCAACACAGCGCTGCAACAGCTGACTGATCAAATCCAAGACACAGAACAACAATACCTGGACTCAGTTATTATTATTCTTGGGGATTTTAACAAAGCAAACCTCACACGTGAACTTCCCAAATACAAACAGCGCATTACATGCCCCACCAGTGACAGGGACACACTGGATCATTGCTACACAACAATAAAGGATGCATATCGCTCTGTCCCTAGAGCAGCTTTGGGACTCTTTGATCACTGTCTGGTTAATCTTCTTCCAACCTACAGGCTGAAATTAAAATCAACCAAGCCAGTATTAAGGACTGTAAAGAGATGGACCAATGAAGCAGAGCGGGAACTACAAGCCTGCTTTGACTGCACTGATTGGAGTGTTTTTGAGGCTGCAGCCACAGACCTGGATGAGCTCACAGATACTGTTACATCATATATCAGTTTCTGTGAGGATATGTGCATTCCTACTAGGACTTATTTAAAGTTCAACAATGACAAACCGTGGTTTACAGCAGAGCTCAGGCAGCTTCGTCAGGCCAAAGAGGATGCTTACAGGGGTGGGGATAAAGTCTTGTACAATCAGGCCAGGAACACACTGAACAAGGAAATCAGAGTGGCTAAAAGAAGATACTCTGAGAAGCTGGAAAACAAGTTTTCAGCTAACAACCCTGCATCAGTGTGGAGTGACATGAAACAACTCACAAATTACAGGACTCCTACCCCAAACCCTGTGGTGGATCACCAACTGGCTGACAACCTGAATGTGTTCTACTGTAGATTTGATAGGCCCAATCTCACACCCCACACCCACTCTGACCTTCACTTCACACAAACACCAACAGCTCCTGCAGCCCCCCTCCTCCCCCTCCTGCTACTCAACCTGCACTTAAGATCTGTGAAGATGATGTTAGCCGGGTCTTTTGGAAACAAAAGACGAGGAAATCTTCAGGCCCAGATGGCGTCTCACCAGCGTGTCTTCGATCCTGTGCTAACCAGCTGGCTCCCATCTTCACACAGATCTTCAATAGATCACTGGAGCAGTGTGAAGTCCCATGCTGCTTCAAATGCTCAATCATTATTCCTGTCCCAAAGAAACCAAAAATCACAGGACTTAATGACTACAGACATGTCGCCCTGACGTCTGTGGTCATGAAATCATTTAAGAGACTGGTGTTGGCCCACCTGAAGAACATCACTGGACCCTTTTAGATCTCCTTCAATTTGCTTATCGAGCAAACAGGTCTGTGGATGATGCAGTCAACATGGGATTGCATCATATCCTGCAACATCTGGACAGACCAGGGACATATGCAAGGATCCTTTTTGTGGACTTCAGTTCTGCTTTCAACACCATCATCTCAGCTATACTCCAGAATAAATTACACCAACTCTCTGTTCCCATGTCTATCTGTCAGTGGATTACCAGCTTTCTGACGGACAGGCAGCAGCTTGTGAGACAGGGGAAACTCACTTCTAGCACCTGTACAATCAGCACTGGTGCCCCCCAGGGATGCGTGCTCTCCCCACTACTCTTCTCCCTCTACACCAACGACTGCATCACCAAGGACCCCTCTGTCAAGCTCCTGAAGTTTGCAGACGACACCAGTGACATCGGCCTCATCCGAGATGACGATGAGTCTGCATACAGAAGGGAGGTTGAACAGCTGGCTGTCTGGTGCAGTCAAAACAACCTGGAGTTGAACACACTCAAAACGGTGGAGATTATTGTGGACTTTAAGAGGAACACCCCAACACTGACCCCCCTCACCATTCTAAACAGCACTGTGGCAGCAGTGGAGTCATTCAGGTTCCTGGGCACTACCATCTCACAGGACCTGAAGTGGGAGACACACATTGACTCCATTGCGAAAAAGGCCCAGCAGAGGTTGTACTTCCTTCGCCAGCTGAGGAAGTTCAACCTGACACATGCACTGCTGATACAGTTTTACTCAGCAGTCATTGAGTCTGTCCTCTGCACTTCAGTAACTGTCTGGTTTGGTTCAGCCATGAAATCAGACATCAGAAGACTACAAAGGACAGTTCGGACTGCTGAGAGGATTATTGGTTGCCCCCTGCCCCCCCTTCCAGAACTATACACTTCCAGAGTGAGAAAAAAGGCTGGAAAAATCACTCTGGACCCCACTCACCCTGCCCATTACGTTTTTGAACTGTTGCCTTCTGGCCGACGCTTCAGAGCTCTGAGCACCAGAACCGTCAGGCACAGCAACAGTTTTTTCCCTCAGACTATCCATCTCATGAACAGTTAAATTGCCCCATTGAGCAATAACTATGTGCAATACACAGTTTAGTCTTTTTTATATTTATCTAACACATCCAACCTCTTCTGCCATTTCATTCCTCTGAGAAAAAAACAAAACAAACATTTGCACTGTACATAACAGATTTGTATTTGAACTGTACATAACCGATAACAGACTGTATTAGATTTGCACTACCTATGTGTATGTATGTATGTGTGTGTCTGTATGTATGTGTATAATTAGTTTTAATTTTTGTATTATTATTATTATCTATGTCTTGCTGCTGTTTTTGTATTGTTTTTGTATTGTTGTACACTGGAAGCTCCTGTCACCAAGACAAATTCCTTGTATGTGTAAGCATACTTGGCAATAAAGTTGATTCTGATTCTGATTATTTTTTACTCTAGAAGTTTCAGAAAGAGTCTGTTTATAATTTGTAATAGCATTTTTATTTTTATTTTTTATTTTAAATTTTTTAAATTAAGTTGGATTATTTTAATTATTTTAACATTTCTTAATTTAAATTAGTTTTAAGTCATCTTGAGGCCCCCTTGGAAGTGTGCTGAGGCCCCCTAGTGGGTCCCGGCCCCCTGGTTGAGAACCACTGCTCTATAGAACTGCAGCACAGGCCTGTCAATTTTCCATCTGTTTCAAGTCCCGACTAAGTTTTGGGCACATGCAATCCATATACAGCACCCGCCTCAGTATTTCAATCACTGAAAACAGCGAAGTCCCTGCCAGATCTCCACTTTGGCTATGTTTATATATATGTTGTGGAGAATCCCTACCCTTACACTACCACCAGGATGAAAGCGTACAAAAGTACAGACAGTTATATGTATTTTCGATCTGGATGGGTCAATAATGCTGCCGTTTGGGACGTGAAGGACAAGAAATTCTTCATTGTCAGAGCAAAGGTGAGTGCTAATTACCTAACGTTAGTTTCAGGGTCATGACTGTCAGCGTTCTAGGGCAGTAGTGACAAGGCAGTAATATTTTGGTTAGGTTAACCCAATATCTTATGACATAAGTCCAATCAAATCCAGATTTTATTTTATTTTTTTCAATGTCAGGTAAACCATTCCTACAGTTAAAATGACCCACAATTGACAGCCTGGGTTGCTGTGGAGAAGGAGGGATTGGTGCGATTTGGCCACTGCACTCGTATGGCAGGGGTAGGAGAAGTGTGTTCACATGTAGGTGCCATACTCTACGCTTTGCTAGCAGCTGTGAACAAACTGAGTGCCACTGCATGCCTTGATGAGGCCTGTATCTGGAACGAGCCTAGTATGGCAGTCATAAAGACAGAAGGGTATGCAGAAGGGAGCCAGATAGCTTTCACAAAGGCCCAGAGAAAGAGATCTGCTAATGGGTGTGGTGACCTCCCCCCTGCCAAGATTCCACCTCCAACACCAGATGAATGCACAGCATTCTACAATATGCTACATACTGAAAAGGAACCTGTCAAAAGCTCAATTTTGTCTGTTTCCCTGGCCATGCAAAGAGGTACATACCTTTTCAATTGTAGTGCCGTGTGATAGAAAGGGAGACAAGACTACAATCAAAACATGCCATGTGGTTTGACCAGAAGGCAGGAAGGGTGACGGCGTCAAACATCCGAGCAGCCTGCCACACTGACCCAGACAAACCAGCTGTCTCCCTGCTGAAGAAACTGTGCTATCCTGTGGCCTACAAGGACCCAAACAACACACCACACTCTCTCAGGTATTCACATCCACTTCACACTGGATGAAAGCAGCACACAAAAAAGTGGAACTCAAAATTCCCAAATAGGCCAAAAGTAACCACAAAAGCGATGGGGAGGGAAACGATGGCAATGTGCATAAAGGTTTTTAATACAGCATTATTAATACAGTGCTTTCAAAGCATTGTAGGCTTATACAAAAACACAAAGCCTTAAATCTACATACGGACCACTTACATAGCAATGTGTTTCGAGTTGCACTCTTTGTTGCCTGAAAAAGAGTGCAACTCGAAACACATTGCTATGCAAGTGGTCTGAATGTAGATTTAAGGCTTTGTGTTTTTGTATAAGCCTACAATGCTGTGAAAGATGAGTATTTTGAGGGTGTATTAAAAACATTTCTGCACATTACCATGGTTTCCCTCCCCATCAGTTTTGTGATTTACATCCACTTGCCTTATCACCTTGCTGGTAAAATACAAATGATCGAGATAACACATCTGCTAATAAGGATGTAATTTGGAATGATGCCTCAGCAGTAATGATACTGTGATATGAGCAGTGCACATTGTTGTGGTTATAATTTTTTACTTTCATTTGATACTTAAGGTGTACAACATTTTTTCTGTTTTTAGATGGGGCACTGAACATAAGGGAAAGGTAGTTGAGGAGTACACCAAGATGATGGAGAGCCACTACACCAACCTCACTGTAAGGAAGGGAGGGCTGGTCATCAACCCTCAATACACATGGTTGGGGGCATCCCCAGACGGCATATTAACATGTGACTGCCATGAAATGGATGTGTTGGTAAAGGCACCCAGCAGCCTTCAGAATAGTACTTTGATGGAGAAAAGCAAACAGGATAGCACATTTTGTCTCCAAGAGGTGAAGGGTAAACTTTCATTAAAGGGGGACCATCAATACTTCTATCAGGTGCAGACACAAATTCATCTGACACAAGCAAGCTACTGCGACTTTGCTGTCTGGGGACCAGGGAAAGGAGGCAAAGGGGAAATCCACATTGAGAGAATTCTGCCTGATACTGACTTTTTTGAAACCATGTGTGAAAAGGTTCACACATTTGTCCAGAAATGTGTCATTCCATAGCTAGTAGCAAAAGTGTTTACAGCTCCTATTCTAGCCAAACCATCTGAAGGCAAGGGCTGTTAAGACAGACTTCAGTGTAAATCAGGACTCTGTAGAAGACAATACATTCATAGAAGTTGTTTAAAGCTTGCAGTGACTATATGCGGGGAAATAGCTAAACATAAGAGGGATAACAGAAAACAACTGAACAAAGTCTAATTTTGAAGTGTTTTATTAAACACAGGCACATACTGTCTAGTGTATTTGTGTGTGTGTATGTATGTATATATATATATACATATATATATATATATATATATATATATATATATATATATATATATATATATATATATATATATATATATATATATATATATATATATATATATGTATAGTTTTTGTATATAGATGCATATAGTTATAAAGATGTATATATAGTTATTTATGATTAAAAGTATGAATTCATCATTGTCATTATTTCATTGAAATTGTGCAGTAACACATTTTTTTTTCATGTTTAACCCGAAGGAACAATTGAGGGAGCCAAATTTGTCAGTGCACAGCACATATGGACTATTTTATCTAGAGGTTTAAGACTTTAGGATGCTCAGCTTCACACATTTGAATTCCAATTGTACTTTGAAGTATGGTATACTGATTCCTTGCCTCACCGATAACTCTCTCTGCATGGATCCTAACCGATGCAAGTCCTCATATGGACTCCAGTTTCACTGGACCCAGTTGCTTTTTCCCATTTGTAAAAGCTGGGATCTTAATCTCAGCATTGTACTGACCAACTGAATCTGCCACATCAAACCCTCTGTCAGCTAGTATCACATCACCTGGGCTGAGGTGATCCAAAAATCCACTTCTTTCAGTCTAGTGGTTGTCTGATGTTCTGCCAATTAGATATTTCATGGTACGGTGATATTTGTATTTTGAGTATGTCTGTGCTCTTAGGTCTCTAGGCTTTTCAATGAAAATCTCAAAGCAGTAAATAATCTGGCACATTTACAAAAGACCTGTCTAAATATCATAGGCATTGACGGCTGAAGCTCTTCTCGATTTGGCCAAAACATAAGTGCTTGCGTTAGAAAGCCTTGCAGTCAACACTTCAGTGGTGCTTCTCAATGTTCTGCTGGCAGTTGGAATTAAGACCTTAAAGATACAATCAAGCAGTGAAAGGGGAATGTTCATTTTTAGCCTTATAAGAGTTAACAGTTGTTGGAAAGGAGAGAGGTTTGTACCAGTCTGCAGAAATGATATCACAAATGTTAAAACTACTTGCAACTTGGAATATGTGGGGATTCCAGTCATTGCCTTCACCATTTCATCATCTTTTTTCAAAAGCCAGTTCATCAAATGTTCCTGATTTAATAATGTCCTTCAGCCTATGACTTTCCTCCCTGAGGTCATTACATTCCTTTTGTAATCTTGCAAAATTTCCTTGCATGGTTTGTTGTCACACAGATGTTCATCCCTCAGCAGGTGGCGCAGGCTCAGCATCTGGCACTGATGACAATTCTAGGAGGACATCCACTGCCTCTTGCTTCTTTTTCTCCTCCACCCTCTTGTTCTGCCTTCTGCTGTGCTGCTCATTCCTTTCCACGTCTTTCTCCCTTTTCCTCTTCTTGGGGGCTGGTGTGTGCCAGAATACGGATGGAACCCAGTCAGGGGACAACGGATCATCAGATTTGGCACCTATAATGATACAAGAGGGTTTATGTCCAACATATGCCAACAAGTTGGAAGTAATGTTAGTAACATTTGTGATATCATTCCTGCAGACTGGTAAAACCCTCTCTCCCTTCCAACAACTGCTGTTAACTCTTCAGACTGAAAATGAACCTTTTCCTTAACTAGATAACTTATTATTTAGCTAGTGTATGTCATCAAGGCCACTGAAGTTGGCTGCGTCGCTCCACCAAAACGAACCATGTCTGAACGATTACGTAAAGATATAATGACTAGAAATACAACTATTAAAATACTCATTGTTTTCTTAAGCTTACCTTTGATGAAATGTTTGCTGCAAACTTAAGACGTGTGTACTTTGATGGTTGCCATTCTTTGCCCTCCCTTGGGATGGAGGCATGCCTAATAGCACAAATCTACAATCTCCTCCTCTCTAGGTTTTCTTTCTCGGACGGAATTCTGTAGAAGCACAACCCAGGCTTGTCTCCTCATCGGTTAGTCCATCCAATTGAACAACAACTATCCGGCATTTTGGTTAAACAAACCTGGTAAAAGAAACGGGCGAGCAGCGGAAGAAAGCCTCATTTTGCCATCCATGTGGGCGTTCCTATAAGGAATTGCAGCGTCACGTGAAAACTATGATGCCAGTGAGACTGCGGCTTTGACAAAGTTTTTCATAAATACTGCATATACTGTATTTTTTATCTGATCAAACCTGGTTTACATCAGTAATGCCTCACCGTTTTTATTATAATTTGTTTTGTATTGTTAATTGTAAAGCTTGCTATGGGCAAAGAATCTATTTTGATAAAAATGTGATAATACAATATGATTCTTATTTGACATAACCTAACTTAAATTCAGTTCATTTTAAATTCAGAATCATAAATCTTAATAGGTGTAGCACCCTACTTAATATTTAATGAATGAAAATGTGGTTATAAGGGATAGACTACAATCTCTTCAATGACATTAAATGATAATTTACCCCAGTATTAAAATTCTTTTATCATTTACTCACCCTCATGCCATCCCAGAGTTGTATGACTTTCTTTCTTCTTCAGAACACAAATGGTGATTTTTAGAAGAATATAGGTCCACATAATGCAAGTGAATGGTGGCCATAACTGTGAAGCTCCAAAAAGCACATAAATGCTGCATAAAAGCAATCAATAAAACTTAAGTGGTTAAATCCATGTCTTCAGAAGCAATATGATAGATGCAGGTGAGAAACAGATCAATAGTTAGGTCCTTTTTTTTACTATAAATCTCCACCTTTGACCAGTCCTGACCAGTAGCTGGCGATATGCATGAAAAATGTGAATCTCCAAAAAAAAAAAAAAAGAAAAAGAATGTGGAAGCGAAAGAGGAGATTTATAGTAAAAAAGTTCTTAAATATTTATCTATTTCCAGGGTTGGGGAGTAACGAAATACAAGTAACGGGAATACATATTTAAAATACAAAATATAAGTAACTGTATTACACTAAATCTTTGGTAATTAGAATACAGTTACATTCAAAAAGTATTTTGATTACTGAAGCGATTACTTTGCATTTTATTGTCATTTGTTTCATTTAATATTTAGTCCTTTCAGATGAAAAACATTTATACATATAAATGATGCGATTCAAAGTGCATTTGAACAGCGGTGACATTTTCTTATGATGTGTTACATTCATACGAGCAGACAGAGAAGTAAGTTTGAAGTAAGTTTGGAGCACAAGAAACAAACCTTGTGTAAATTGTCAGCTTTACGCTAAGCTAAAATGCTATTTCTAGCCATTTTACATGCACATGTTACCAGGCAAGATCATATTGTTTTATCAAGAAAATTCACGTTGGATCATAATTTATTTTTTCTAGTAATACTTTTGATATTAGGGCAAAAATCATATTCTTGATAATAATTTGTGTATTGTTTTCCTGTAAAAATATCTAAAAATCCTTAAAACAAGATCAGTTTGTTTTATCTTGTTTTAGAAGCAACACTACATAAGATATTTAGGTTTTTCAGAGAATGTATTTTTAACATGTATTTTGTCTTACTGTACTGGCAGAGTTTTTATAGTCAAAACAAGTGAAAAAATCTACCAGTGCTGAAGAAGTAATCCAAAGTATTTAGAATACGTTACTGACCTTGAGTAATCTAACGAAATACATTACAAATTACATTTTACAGCATGTATTCTGTAATCTGTAGTGAAATACATTTCAAAAGTAACCCTCCCAACCTGTCTATTTCTCACACACACTTATCATATCACTTCTGAAGACATGGAATTAACCACTGAAGTTTTATGGATTACTTTTATGCTGCCTTTATGTGCTTTTTGGAGCTTCAAAGTTTGGTCACCATTCACATGCATTGTATGGACCTACAGTGCTGAGATTTTCAAAAATCTTTGTTTGTATTCTGTAGAAGAAAGAAAGTCATACACATCTGGGATGGCATGAGGGTGAGTAAATGATGAGAGAATTTAAATTTTGGGTGAACTATTCCTTAAACAGTAAAAACTCATACAGGCCGAAAGGTCCTAGATCACATCTAATTTTCACAACTTGAAAATTTTGTCTTCTGAAAATGTTTTGGAAAGATGTTTTTTCAATGTTTTGTCAACGAAATGATCAAAAACAGTTTAAACAACATAACAAAATGTTGAACAGACAATGCTTGTATTCTTCACAGCCTAGTTTTCATTCCTGTCAAAATTAAAAATGGCACTACTCTGATTAAGTGGCATGAACATTTAGCAAAAAAGGAACTTTGAGTCAAGGCTTGACACATCTTCAGATCATTTTCATGTCTGATTGGTAACTGGGTTTTTATTAGTGTGCAAATGCGCAGCACAATAATCACATCAAAGACAGTGAAGCAAAATGGTAACTTGTTGTTCCCTGCCGCATGCTTTAGCAGAGCATATTCAACACACTGACTTCACACAGCTCTTTTGCTCCCCTTCTCTTTCTCTCTCTCCATCTCTCTTCTCCCCCACCCCTCCCTCACTCTCTGGGACTTTCTTTGATACTGGTGGCAGATTGAGAGATCTGATACACAGCTCTGGGCACAGTCACCTTTTGTGTGAGAGATGAGAGAATTTCTCTGTTATTCAGACACTCAGTACTGTATAATTAAAAACAGAGACAGCATCACACCCATAAACAAGAACATAAACATTAGTACAGCATCATCGTACAGTAAAGTCTTTGCTGGTGTGAGCTGGATCTCACCTCTCTTGCTATCTGTGTTTATGAGTGTTGGCATATGTCTCAGTGATCTCAATGAGGATGTAGAATTCCTTTAGTGTGTTTATATGTCAGTGGTCACATCTGATCTCCACTGCATCAGATCTTGGCCCCCAACAGTTCCCTTTCTGGCCTTATCATGGCTTCCCTGTGGCTTAATGTCTCTTAATTGAGTCCTTCTCTACTCAAGAGTGAGATGCTTCTGAGATGTCCCCTTGTCCACTCAACATTCACTCCTGGTTCTCACCATCTTACTGTGGTACTTAATTGGAAGTCCCCAGCGTCTCATAAGGTAGACGTCAAACACATATGCCACCCCTGGATCCAATCCTCCAATCACAGCTGTTGTGACCGCCCGACGTGGGTTAAGCTCTTGGAAATACTTACAGAGGACTCTCTCTTTGGCTGGTCGAGACTCTGGGTCAGTGCAGCGGTCTGTAGAGCTGTGTTTGTCTTTTGAATCAAGTGGGATCTGCCGCCGATAAACACAATAGAGACTTCGCTCTTCTGTCCCCATCCAGGCAATTGTAACGGAGTTGCAGGTCCGCAGCTTGTTGAAAGATTTCATCTGCAGCGTGGCAGGAAACACTGGCACTGCTCTGCGGTGGTATGCTGATGATGCCTGCATTTTGAGACTGAATTTGGACTTGCTTGAATCATCCTTAGAGACTGAAGATGAAGAAGATCCTGGAACCAAAGCCTGAAGCTGGATGAGGTATGATGGGCCACCATGCAACCATATCTGGGCAAGCTGGTGTCCCACTTCCTCAGAAGACAGCACCCGTCCTTTACTGGAAACAGTAACCTTGACTTTACTAGTGCCATTGCAGGTGTGCAGGGTGAGGAGGCCATTCTGTTGCCACCCACGAGGCTTAAACTGGAACAACTTTTCCCCCTGTTGACTGCTTGCATCCCCACTCAGGGTGACCCATTTGACCTGGCCCTCTCGTAAGGATGTGACAGCTGGCCGAGCCTCCTCGTGTGTGCGGGCAAAGGTGCCAGTGTATGCCGCACTAGTGCCATTAACTCTGTCCACCACAAACACATCAAAGTAGTATTGTGTATCTGGAAGCAGGTCTGATACTGTGCACACACTTTCTACATCCCTGCACACACATCCAGGATCCTCAAAGTTGTCCCACAAGGATGATTCATGATCCTCAAGGGCATCTGGTTGCTGCCACCACCAGTCTTTAAGCGTTGCCCACACAATCTCTTTGCCTTGTTTTTCTCTCCTCTCTCTTTTCTGTACATTCTGTCTCTCCTTTCTGATTCCATCACGAGCAGCGCAAAGACTTCGGTAGTTATGTTTGTGGTTTATTAAGACACAGTATTCCTGATACGGCTGATTACCATCATGACCATTTTTAACAACAACAGATGAGCTTGGAGACCAACTCAAGGTGACACTGGTCATGCCCACCCCCAGTGTGTGCACTCTAGGGTCGGACGGCAGCTCTGGGAAAGCCCCTGAAGGACCAGGGCCTTCATGGAGGTACGCAGACACCTGGGTGTCCTGCTCATTTGATTTCAGCCGTAGGATGTAGATGGATGCTGGAGCATAGGCGGGACCGGTGTAGGTGTCTACAGCATTGCCAGTGTAAGTGTAGATCCTGACTTCTCTGCCAGATCCTCTCCACCAAACCTCAGGCATGCTCTTTTTTGAGCTCCCTGCAGAAAAGAAGTATTTTAGAATATGGCCGTGTCTGGATCAGTGGCATAGCCATGGGTGTGTCAGAGTCTGCATGGCCACCCAAAACATGTTGCACACCAAAATGAAATGACTGGGGTTTTTTTTACGCTTAATTATAGTATGTAGGGGTGTAAAATGCATCATTATTATGCTGAAACTTCAATGCATTGATTACAAAATGTAATAATAAATTATTATGACTATAATAATACCCAAATGTGTCAAATTAAATGCGCACACTCGCAACAGATGCCGGGCACGTGACTGAGGAAACAAGCGCACACTTTAAATTATGAAAGTTTATGCTACTGAGTTCGGATTTATCCCTCATTATTCATTATTGCATGTGTCCATACAAGCTAAATAAGTTAACTGTTGTTCTTTTCTTCTCCAATTACAATATATTATGCATATTGTGGAATATTTGGAGAATATGCTTGAAAAGGTGTGCTAGATTGTCTTGCGTACCTTGGTTCAGTAAATATTGCCCTGATGATATACAAATCTATTGCACATAATCAGCGGTCTACTTACCGTCTGTTTACATCAAGTCAGACATGATATTATCCTTTATTTATATCGGCTTAATAATTAACATAACAGCATTATTATTATTATTATTATTTTTTATTATGAACAAAACCTCCCTGTACTCCATAAATATAAAGAATATTCAAAAAAAGGGTTTGAATCTTCTTATTGTTGTGCATTCCTCTTTTCAACACAATGCATTACTGATTTATTTCTTATTCACAATTAAGTTATTAAACCAATGAATCTAATGAATCTAACTAAAACCTGGTGTATTTTTGTAATTTTTTCCATATTGTGCAAATTGTACCACCATTTACACTACTGTTCAAAAGTTTAGGGTCACTTACTCATTCTTTATTATTATTATTTTTCACATTTTAGAATAATAGTAAAGTCATCAAAACTATGGAAGAACAGAAATGGAACTAAAGGAATTGTGTTGTGACTAAAAAAATAAAAAATAAATCAAAACTATGTTATATTTTAGCATCTTCAAAGTAGCCAACCTTTCCCTAGAATTTGCAGACATGTACTCTTGATATTTTCTCAACCAACTTCTTGAGGTGTCACCCTGGGATGCTTTTTAAACAGTATTGAAGGAGTTCCCATCAATACTGGGCACTTATTAGCTGCTTTTCTTAATTATTCGGTCCAAGTTATCCATTTCAAAAACTTTTTTTTATTTTATTTTTTTTTATAAATTGTTAGTTTTGTAATGAAATTAATTAATATGGTGACACAATTATATTTTTGCCTACAAAACTAATTTCAAACATTTAAGCATATGCCTTCAAATCAAAAGGTTTTTAAGATCATGAGAAACTTTTGAATGGCAGTGTATATTTTTATATTTGCATACTTTGGAAAATAATAAGTCATTCCAAAATATATTTTTAATGATGAACTATGAAGCCTCATATTTTGATATATTAACAGACCTACCTATTTCATTTAATGTATTATTTTCAAGTCATTTAAACAACACAGAGCTAAAAAATAAATAAAAATTATAGCCAAAAATAAATTGATGCAATGGTTGTTAAAGGTCATTTTATGTTGGTGCAGCTATCATTATGAGGACTCTCCATAGATATAATGATTTTTATACTGTATGGACTATAGATTCTATCCCCTAACCCTAACCCTACCCCTAAACCTAACCCTCACAAAAAACTTTCTGCATTTTTACATTTTCAATAAAACATCGTTTAATATGTTTTTTAAGCGATTTGAATTATGGGGACACTAGAAATGTCCTCATAAACCACATTTATATTATAATAACCTTGTAATTACCTGTTTGTAACCTAAAAAAAAGTCCTCGTAAACCACTTAAAACTTCACAAACACACACACACACACACAGTCCTGTTTTTCATGCAAACCATCATTGCTTTTATCAGCACACTTTTAGAGAGAACTTTTGGTAATAAAAGTGAATAATTTAAAGATGTAAATGGGGACCTCTGAGTTCACAGTCTAAATGATTTATATGTCACTTTATGACTTTATAATGCTGCTTTGCCTGCTAGACTAACCCTTCATTACAGTACATGCCTATGATTATGAAAGCAGAGTGCAGAAAATTCAGTCACCATAAACACCCAACAATAGCAAGAGAAAATCAAGTCATCAGAATTCTATTGAGATAGTTTGCCCAAAAATAGAATTATATCTAAAATTCCATTTACTCACCCTCATGTTGTTTCAAACCAACCCATGTGATTCCCTTTCTTCTGTGGAACACAGCATATTAGGGACTGACATTATGCCCTTTGTGTTCCATGGAAGGAAGAAAGTCACCAACATGAGGGTAAGTAAATGATAACATCATTTTCTTTTTGTAGGTAAACTTTCCCTTTATGATACATAATACATACACAAACCATACCAAACAGACACTGTTTTAGAATAGTTGTCAGTTAGAGATAGTTGCATTTTGCAACAAATTAAAGTGTAATTATTTATCCAGCATTTAGCATGAATTAAAATGGACAAATAAATGAGTTATTCATTCAATTTATTTATGACATTAAACAGTTTTTATAATTTGAAACAGGCTCAACTGCAAAGTTCAAATGTTTGCATGTGTTGTGTCTCTTTGTTTCTGTTTAAAATAATTTTCTTTCGCTCGACCAGAGAAACAGCCTGGAGATTTGGAGATTGATAAGAGGAGAATCTACCATTCCACAGAAGCCCTAAAGCAGCACAACAGCAGTTTTACACCTGCTAATTAAATCAGTGAGCCTCAAGCGACTGCTTCGTTTCTTCATTAGAGTCTCTGGAGGCATGCAACCTTTGAGTTGTCTGTTAGTCCTGGCAAGTCTATGCCCAGATTCCCTAAACACACATACACCAACAACATTGTGTTCGCATACATGTACAAATAAACCTTCAAGCAGATATCAATGAATAAGTGTACATATGGACACACAAACTCACAATGGGGTTTCTTAGGTGGTTTATCCTTCAGGGTCCGAACAGCCAAGCTCCATTCGATGGGCACTGCGCAGGGGCTTACAGTAACAAACATCAAATCTGCTCTCTTCTTTAATGTGAAATACAGTCTGAAACACAGATGGATCCATATGTCTTAGACTTTTCAAATATGTTTTTACCTAATCATTTCCATAAATTAAAGGGATAGTTCACCCGAAAATATAAATGATCATCTTTTACGCACCCTCAAGTTGTTACAAACCAGTATGGAATTATTTTTTCCATTGAAAACAAAATGTAATGTAAGGCAGTATCACCATTCACTTTCACTGCATCTCTGTTCAATTCAATGAGTGAATGGTGACTCAGACTAACAATCTTCCTAACATCTTTTATGTTCCAGAGAAAACAAGAAAGTCATAGGGTTTGGAACAACATGTTGGGTGGGTAAATGATGATAGTATTAAAATGTTGGGGTGAACTATCCCTTTAATGATCTCCTGACATTGCAGCTTGTGTTTTTAAGATTTAAAAGGCTCATTTAATGAGAATTTTTATTTTATAATAAAAAAGCTTGTACTCTGAAGACATACTTTTCTCCCTACAGGTTGTTAAAAAAGACCATCTTATTGATACTAAGCTACAATAACAGTTTGTTGTGAAATTTTTGAATTTTTGACCTCAGAAACCCTAAGATATTAACACATGATGGAAACTTGACTAGCTCAGTCACAGTTAGGTAATTAGGTGGAAGGAGGGATAGATACTTTATTTCTAAATCCCAGAAGAACTTATTATAAGAGTAAATGTGGGAAAGTCTACCAAACTTTGTCCTTCTGAAGGATTCCAACATTCAAAGAGTGGCTGAAGTTTATTAACCAAAAAGGTTTTTGTATCCTGGGGGACACAAACATTTAAGAGGCTGGGGGGAGAGGAGCAATAAGTGAGTCAGTCAAATTTTCGTGAAAAATATTGAAATGGGGGTCACTGCAAATACTGAGGACATGAGACTTTGTATAAAAAGTCTGGCATCCACTCACAATCTTCATATAAATGTAAAAAGGCAGCATTTTTTGAGAAGGCAGCTGACCTCGAGGCAAAATCTCATATCTTTTCAATGTTATTTTCATGATTTTACAAGCCATAAAATTTCAAATAAAAGTAATATTTTAGCAAAAATAATAAAGATATTATCATTAATAACACTCCTTTGGGACAGTTTGTGGATGTATCTACACGTTCTTTGTGCTTATGCCTGCTATTGGATGGAGTTTGTTTTGTGGAATATTTCTTGCAAATCATTAGAGGGATTAGGGCATCTGTTCCACTCATGTAACGGCCGAATGGGCCAGCTCACTGAACATTCGTTTGACTGCCTGAGGAAACTGAACAGCCTTTTTTTTTTTTTTTTTTTTTTTTTGTGCTGGTTCCGCTAGCGGCTGGACTTTGTTTTGTGGAAGAACACACCTTCGGGATGGTTATGTGGATGAATCTACACGTTCTTTGTGCTTATGCCTTGTATTGGCTGGAGTTTGTTTTTTAGATTATTTTCTGTTGTGTAATTCTGCCTCACAGAATTTGTATAGAAACACCAGACTCGAGCAATCCGACAGCAAAATTGTTGCGGGGACTCTCATAGGCGTACATGGACTGTTTGAGTTTAGAGGGATGGATGCCAGTTGGCGCTGTCGTGCACGGGGTTAATGCGCATGTTTTTCTTTTTTCTGTTTTTTTTTTTTTTTGTTCTGGGGGAAGTTCGGGGTTTGTTTGTTGCTCTAATGTTGGAATGTGGTCTTTATAATTTTGTTTTTGAAACACAATCTATTTTTTCTTATATGTCAAAATGTCAAATGTTACTATGAGTGGAATGTCTCTCTCCACGTTGAATGTGAATGGGTTGGGGCACCCCATAAAAAGAAGGAAGGTTATTTATTTTTTTAAAGTAAGAAATATGATATAGTGTTTCTTCAAGAAACGCATCTTTCCCAGCAGGAACCTGAAAAATGTGGGAAGATATGGAGTGGACATATTTTCTTTAGTGCTGGCTCAAGTAAGAGCAGGGGAGTCATTACAATGATAAGTAAACATCTACAGTTCAAATGTCTCAAACAGATTAAAGATAAATTAGGAACAGTCATTATTGTTTTAGCTGAAATTCAGGGGCAAAGGTTGATTTTGGCTAATATTTACGCACCTAACACTGATGATCAGGGCTTTTTTATAGACCTTGAAGGGATGTTGCAAGCTGCTGGCACCCCTCATGATATAATATTCGGTGGAGACTTTAATCTTTTGATGGACTCAGTCTTTGATCATTGTGAAGCAAAAGTGTGTAAGTCCCTCATTTCATCTGATGTTGATTGCTCAATTGGAACATTTTAGTCTCAGATCACGCCCTGGTGAGTTTAGAGGTGTTGCCACTGTTGGGCCTCATGTATTCAGATAGAAGACAAAGGCAGGCCTTACACAGTCGTAAAACCTAACTCAACCCCATACACAAAGTCGTAAATCTTACTGATAAAAATCGTGCCAAAAATCAAACAAAGGGAGTCCAAAACAGACTACAAATCCCATGAAGCCTTGCTCACTAAAGGATCGAACTCTCAACTCCTATTGGATGAGGCACACAACAGAACGTCCCTCAAACATGACATCATCAGGAGTTGAAATACCTCTGAAATGCTTCCGGGATTTGCTTCCAGCAACTTTGTTTGCAGTGTGTAGACGCAGCTCATCGCTGCTCTCAGGTGCAACCTCGTGGCACAAGGAAGTAACGTCTGACTTGAAACTGTGGCCATACAATCTCCATCTCGCTGGACGAGTTGAGATTACTCTGTGTTCAACCGAACACTCTAACAGATCCGAAGGAGACCACCGAGCAATCCGCATCTTCATCCGTTTGCCTGCAGAAGTGAAGAGATGAAAGATTTCTCTTCTATCTTCCATCTTCAATCAAGTCGACATTTCTGAAGTTCTCCGCCAGCCCGCCGAGAATCAACAGCCGTGCCCGCCAACAGAGCGAGGAAACGGCCTCCCGTCATCACCCAAGCCTCAAGGAACCGGGTCGGATTTAAAGGACAGATGAACACACATACTACCTGTGTCCTCATGCGATTCAAGTAAGAGATGTACGTCTGGGCAGAGATAGAATATTATAGTGTTTCAAGGTTTTTGCTTGTACAGTTTACGGACCGCCATGTCTGCTCATTATTAATACTCAGGGTATTAATTATCACAAATTTGTTTTGCTGTATTGTGGTCCAACCAAATTGGACTGTTGTGCTTTTCGCCATCGCGGGAGAGACCAGCAAGCTGTTTTGATCCATTAATAGTCAAAGAACGCGGGACTGTTTACGAGCCGTCCACCGCGTCTCTGAGCGATAAACTAACAGCTGCTTTCTCTCCCACGATCGCGAAATCGGCTTTAGGGCTGTCACTTTATTCTCTCTCGTACTAACCACACACACACACACACACGCGACCCCTCACAAACATTCTGGCACACATTTTTGGCTCGTAGATAGCTTCATGCTAAAGCCCAGCTTTGTCCCTAAGCTATCGTACAAGCGGATACACGCGGTAGCTGGTAGACGCCATTGACTGGTTTCTCTCCGCCCCCATTCGCGGTCATATTCCCTGGCCGGAAGTCTCGCGTGACATACTCTCCACGAGAGTCACGTCCGCCATTTTGTGCGCGTCCCTCCTTACACACACACACACAAACACACACACACACACACACACACACACACACACACACACACTCTCACACACACACCCTCATGTGTTATAGGATTATTTTGATTTCAATATCTAATCATATCACTGTTTAGTTTGTAGTTGTAAGTCGGAAGTTTATTGACTGCATTGTATTAATTATTAATTGATATTACTGCATAAATAAACTTTGTTTATATTACAAAGAGAAGTGTTTTGGTTTGTTTTGCATATGCCTGTGTCATGCTGACGGGATGTCAGTGCTCGGATTCAAGCCTTCATTCATTGTTTTTTTTCCCGAAAATCGATATTCTTCGGATGTCGATTTTCCTAAGAAAACAATTTAATATTGAGACTGTTATACTATCTGGTTATTAGTCCCTGATTCCAGGGTGGTGCCCCGTCAATGTTAATATCTATTAATATTCTGTTGATTTTTGATAATTGATAATTATCTTTGATGATTGTTGAATTTGAATGATCAATAAGCTAGTGTTAATTTTAATTAATGTTTCATCGATGTTAACAATTAACGATTATCTTTGATAAGTGTTGATTTAAAGGATTAAAAAAAAGCTAACATTGATTCTCATCAATGTTCTATTGATTTTAATAATTAATAATTATCTTTGATAATTATTAATTATTGCTAATAACCAAACCCGCTCCTAAACGTAGCGCACTACATTTACTGGAGCCCCATATGAGGTTTTAATGAGTTAGATTCAATTAATTAATTTAAATATTAATTAATAACTAAAGAAATAATTATTAATTATTTCTGATAGTAACACTGATCTAAACAACCAGTAAAGCCCTACACCACATATGGAGAAAAGGAAATATTATAGTTGGCACTTTAATGTATCCCTTTTGCAAAATCCTGAATTCTAACAAATGCTAAAGGCTGAAATCAATGTCTATATGGAGACCAACTGGACCTCAGTGTCCTCTGTGGGTGTGGCTTGGGAGGCACTTAAAGCGGTTCTTAGGGGTCGGATCATACAGTATGCCTCATTCATCAAAAAATCCAAAGCACGGGAACTCGTGGAGTTGGAAGGGAATATTAAAAGTGCAGAGGCAGAGCTGAAGCACCGAATGTCGTCTGATGGCCTCAGAGAATTGACCTGATTGAAATACAGATATAATTCTATTTTGTCACAGAAGTTGGAGTTTTGGTTATTAAGGGCAAGACAGTCATATTTTGAGTCGGTGGACAAAGCAGGGAAGCTTTTGGCTAGATATATAAAGAAGAGAGTGTCTTTTTCTACCATTCCCTCAGTGAAATCTACTGGTGGTGAAATATTTACCTCAGCCATTGATATTAATAATGCTTTTAAAGAATTTGTGGCATGGGGGGCATGGTCATGTGTCAGTCTACGGGAGAGCGAGAGCGGTAAGGCTCGTCACCTGGTTCATAATTATCTCTGACACCTGTCTCTCATTATAGTTATGGCAGAGGGAGACTTGAAAAGGCACGCCAGAGCATCAGAGAGGGTGAGAGAGTGACCAGAAAGCACGACAGCCCTGAACCGAGAGAACAGTTGTTAGCTAGAGTGCTTTCATTTATTTAAAATGTTTTTCTTGGTTATCGACAGTTACTGTCGATTGTAAGAAAGAGAATAAAAGGACTGAACTTGAACCTGCTTTGTTGTCTCCTGACTCATCCATTGCCTGAACTAAGAGATCTGTTACAGAATTCTCTTTGATCTCTATAGTTTCATATCTTTGTCTACTGATGAAGACATTAGAAACTTTGTGGAACTATTAGAACTCCCGAAATTGACGAATGAACAAAAAAATTGATTGAAAAATGTATTCTGAGATAACCTTGGAGGAGCTTGGCGAGGTAATTAAGGCCTTGCCTACAGACAAGGCTCCACTAGCTATGCTACAGAATTGGCTCCACTTTTGTTAGAAGATTAAACGGAATCATTAAAGAATGGAAAGCTCCTGCCAACCATGGCACAAGCCCGGATCAGTCTGATTCTTAAAAAGGACAAAGATCCAAGCGAGTGTAAGAGTTACCGTCCAATTTCCCTGATCCAGCAAGATGTAAAAATATTGTCAAAAATTCTGGCTAACAGATTAAGTAAAGTTATGACATCTCTTATACATATAGATCAGGTGAGGTTTATTTGGGGCTGCAGCTCTTCTGATAACATTAGGCGTTTCATCGATATTATGTGGTCAGTGGTGAATGATAAAACTCCGGTCACGGCCATCTCACTTGATGCCAAAAAGGCATTTGATATGGTAGAATGGGATTATCTTTTTAGGATTTTGGAAATATACAGGTTCGGGAATACTTTTATTGGATGGATTAAGTTACTTTATAGACACCTGGTAGCGGCGGTACAAACAAATGGATTAATTTCAGATAATTTTTTTCTGGATAGGGGTACCTGACAGGGTTGCCCTCTTTCCCCATTATTGTTCTGTCTTGCCCTGGAACCATTAGCAGCCACGATAAGAAGGGAAGATGATTTTCCAGGGGTGGTGGCGGGAGGTGTGGCGCATAAACTTTTGCTTTACGCAGATTATATTTTATTATTCGTCTCTGACCCCATTAGATCTATGTCTTGCCTCCATAGAATTAGTAATTCCTTTTCTAAGTTCTCGGGATACAGAGTCAATTGGTCTAAATCCTAAACTTTGGCTCTGACATTGTACTGCCCAGTAACGGCTTTCCAGCCGGGCACCTTCCAGTGGCCCAAACAGGACATTTAGCATTTGGGCATTTTATTCCAAGAAAATTTGTCTAATTTAGTTAGAGTTAATTTTGACCCCTTAATAAAAAGGTTTTCGAGCGATGTGGGCAGATGGGCTTCATTACATTTATCTATGATTGGGAAGGTTAATGTTATTAAAATAAATTGTATTCCAAAATTTAACAACCTGTTACAATCTCTCCCCGTACATGTCCCCCTCTCTTATTTCAAGCAATTTGATATCATAGCGAAGTCTTCATTTGGAATGGTAAGCGTCCTAGATTACATTTTAATAAGTTACATAGGCCAGTTGACAAAGGTGGGCTAGGCCTACCCAAGATTTTGTTTTATTATTATGCATTCGGTCTCAGACATTTGACTCATTGGTTGCTTCCACTGAAAGAGCCCCTCCCTGGTTTTGTATTGAATTTGAACAGGAAGTGCTTGCCCCTATTTTGCCATTGCAAAGCCTTTCTATCAAACTAATTGGAGAAGTTAAGTTACCCCATTATCTTGCATTTGCACTCGGTATGGACAAAAGTGTCCAGAGTGTTTATTCCAGACATTTATTTAAATGTTGCCTCAAGCATATGGCTGAACCCTAAATTATGTATTAATAAGTCCCCTTTCTGCTGGTCAGAGTGGATTGTGAGGGGGGTTACTACACTCGGTGACCTGTATGAGAGTGGTGTTGAGATCTTTTGAAAATTTGGTTCAACATTTTTTAGATTTTTGGGATTCCCAGATCTCAGTTCTATAGGTATTTACAGCTGCGCCACCTGCTCTGTATTGTTTTTGGGAGTAGCACACACCCCCCTAAAGCGGCAGATACTCTGGGAGACATTCAGGGTTTGGGGGACGGAGCTTCAACTTCTCTCATGAGATTATGGGAGAAAGATTTAAATTTGGTATTGGAGGAGGGAGTGTGAGCTAGGATTCTAAAAAATGTCAAGTCTGCATCTAGAGATGCAAGGGTTCGCCTTATGCAATTCAAGATTCTATTGGACCCCCTCTAGATTGTATAGGCTTAGATTTAAGACACACCCACCTGCTGGCAATGCCAATCAGAAGATGGAGACACATTCCATGTCTTTTGCGGGTGTGTTAAGATCCAAGAATTTTAGTTGAAAGTTCAGAAATGTATGTGTGACGTTTAGGGCACTAAAATTTTACTTTGCCCCAGACTCTGTATTTTGGGTGATGGGGCAGTCATAAATTTGGGGGATAAACATATAAAAAATTGGGTTCTGACCAGTATCATGATTGGCAGACAAATTATTTTAAGGGGTTGGAAGTCGGACGGAGAGCCATCTTTTCTGGAGTGTTGTGCGGAGCTGGGGAGGGTGGCAGCTTTTGAGGAGGTGGCAAGTAGAAGGCTGGGGTTTGGGGACTTGTTTGTTAGGAAATGGGGTTTTAGGGGGACTCTCGGGGAGGGGATGGGGAGAGAGTAGTTTAGTTTAATTATGTATGTTTATTATTGTTTTCTTTCTTTCTTTTTTTTTTTTTTTGTGTGTGTATTATTATATGTGACCACAGGGGTGTTCGTTGGGGGTCAGGGTGGGGTTGGTGACTGGGGAGGGATATTAGTGGTTAAATGTTAAATGTTGATTCGATGTGTATGTGTTGTGTTTTTCTCTGTTGTGTATTTTTGAATCAATAAAAAATGTTATTTGAAAAAAAATAAATAAATAAATTTGGCAATACGAACTATAACAGAAACCCATGCCCACTTGTAAGCACAGCAAGGCATGGTTACTCATTTCATATGCAAAGAGGGTGTTAAAAGAAGTCTTAAAAGCACAGCAACAAAAACTTTTTTTTAAAGCTTGTTTAATTCTAATGATAAAAGAGACTGTTTGAAATGGTGGGAAAAAAACTAATAATGTAAACATTGTAAGTGGACTTCAAGGAAAAGTAAAATTATGAAAAATGAATGATATGACACCTTTAAATAATATTTCTCAGAGCTTCCTGAGGTACTACTTGGTTGCTTTTGTTTGTACAGATAGTTCTGCTAATAAAAGAGAGGGGAAACAAAGGCAATGACTCTAGAATGACTGATCTCTGATAAGCTTCTATCGATCCATCACTGCTGTTTAGATATGCATCTCCACAAACCCTAATGTTTACAGATCACAGCTGATGCCAGGTGCACCATCACTGTAGCATACTCTGCACAGACAGGAAACACATTCACTCCCCCTACATGAATAACATCACATTGGGCGGAATCTGGTGAACCTCCCTCAGAGTATTCTGGTAACACCAGTCATTTGGCAACCACCACTTCCTCTGACCTTGAAACCCTACTTGTGTGGTTGCCTTCCATCAGTGGTCTTTGAGATGTGCTCTGCACCTGCAAATGCTCCTCATTATATTGTATCTATGGAAATATCCCGACATCAGATTTAAGACTCAGCATTTGTTTTATGCGATTACGATTAAGATCTCTTATTTGCATGCCACTAGCTCACCGACATAGCACATTATCTTAATATTGATTTCATTCTTCTGTGAATCAGGGTTAACCTTGACGACAGAATTGAAGGGTGCTAGTTTTAGTTTGAGGGATTACTGTCAGTGTAACTCGTGCTGGCGTTTACCTCTGTCTTTTCAGGTGTGTACGCCTTTTAGTGATATTTTACTGTGGGTGCTAAAATTACAATCTTGTAATTGATTTATTAATGTGATTTATGATGGGGTGCTCCTGCCCTGTGGCTGTGCATGAGAGATGCCTGCACACACAAACTTGCTGTGTTCTTCTTTCTCTTTCTCCCTTTCTTTCTTTCTCACACTCAGACTGAAGCCTGACACCAGCCCTGTTACGGGTGAAGGAGCAGTTCTCACTGTGTGATTCTCACTGGCTAATGTTGCTAATGGAAAAAGAAAGCTGTAATTTTTCTTGAATCCAATGGGTTTGATAAAGAGGAAACCGGGAAATCTATGGTGTGATTTTAAGGCCATTAAAAAAAATAAATTCGATAAGTAGAGAAATGACTCCGTCACTGATTGCATCCCTTAAAGCCCACATGAGATCACTCATCGAGCATCGTTTTAATTTCTGCATTGAAGTATTTCCTATTGAAACAGGAAGCTGGGCTAGACATATTGAAGGGCTCATCCGTTTTTGAACCAAGATTTGCTACTTGCAATTGCTGGTGTCTGGCAGATCACTTTTGGTGCGAAAAAGATAAATATTGAAGTACTTTTTTAAAACTCTAAATCATGCTTCCGGCCAGCAGTGGTATGCGTGTGTAACATAATCGCATTGGCATTTGAGACTTGTGAGAACTGTGGTAAGTGCGTCACAGCCGGAATAGCAGCGCTGTTTACAAGTGAGAAGGAGGAACGCTTGGTTGGTTTTGGTTTAGATTTGTATTTATCTGTTTCTTTACTCACAATGGTGCATTTGTGTGCTTATTCTGGATGTCTCTACCGAGTGGAAATTAGTGTAAGATTACGTTTGTATCATGGCAATGCAAATACGTCACACGAGAGGCCGCATGATCTCCACCCTCTTGTGAAGCTCACTGAAAGTGTTGGATTATAGATATTGATATTTTTTAACACCAAAAGTGATCGTATAGCTTTAGAAGACATTAATTTAACCGCTGGAGTCATATAGATGACGTTTATGCTGACTGTCTGTGATTTTTGGAGTTTCAAATGAGAAATCACTATCCACTTGCATTTAAGGACCCACTGAGCTAAGATATTTTTCTATTTTTCTTCGAATGTTTTCTGTAGAAGAAAGAAAGTTATACACACCTGGGATATCACAAGGGTGAGTAAATAATGAGAGAATTTTGAACTATCCCTTTAAATGTCTCTTTGTTGAAAAAAATAGCTACTGGTCTCCCATCCTTTTCAGGGCAACTTGTAGCTCTTCAGGCTGTGAGAAGTTTGTCGAGCAGTTAAACCAGCTGAGCACCAGCTTGGCCAGGCTGGGAGACCAGCTTAAATCAGCTAAAACCAGCAAACTAGCTTAAGCTGCAGTCACACTAAGGCTTTTAGGATGTGAATTATATTGAACCAAGAGTCAGTCAGTGTGTCCCAAACTGCACACTTCTGCGCTATTCTAATCATTTTGTAGTGTAAGTACAGGGTTGGGAGGGTTACTCTGAAATGTATTCCACTACAGATTACAGAATACATGCTGTAAAATGTAATTTGTAACATATTCTGTTAGATTACTCAAAGTCAGTAACGTATTCTAAATACTTTGGATTACTTCAGCACTGGTAGATTTTTTTCACTTGTTTTGACTATAAAATTGGCAAAACTCTGCCAATACAGTAAGACAAAATACACATGTTAAAAAGACATTCTCTGAAAAACCTAAATATCTTATGCAGTGTTGTTTCTAAAACAAGATAAATCAAACTGATCTTGTTTTAAGGATTTTTAGATATTTTTACAGGAAAACAATGCAAAAATTATTATCAAGAATATGATTTTTGCCCTAATATCAAAGGTCTTACTAGAAAAAAGAAATTATGATCTAACATGAAATTTCTTATAAAAAAATATGATCATGCCTGGTAACATGTGCATGTAAAATGGCTAGAAATAGCATTTTAGCTTAGCGTATAGCTGGCAATTTACATAAGGTTTATTTCTGTTTTTTCTGCTCCAAACTTACTTCAAACTTACTTCTCTGTCTGCTCGAATGAATGTAAAACATCATAAGAAAGTGTTTCACCGCTGTTCAAATGCATTTTGGATCGCATCATTTATATGTATAAATGTTTTTCATCTGAAAGGACTAAATATTAAATGAAACAAATGACAAGAAAATGCAAAGTAATCTCTTCAGTAATCAAAATACTTTCTGAATGTAACTGTATTATAATGACCAATGATTTAAATTGAAACTGTAGTGGAATACAGTTACTTATATTTTGTATTTTAAATACGTAATCCTGTTACATGTATTCCGTTACTCCCCAACCCTGTGTAAGCAGTATGTTAACACTGAAAATGCAACAAAAAGAAGTGAGGTATGAGTACCCAGATGATGTACAGGTACTACTTCAACCATCAAAACAAAGAGTGGAATGTTGTATACTTCCTGCACTCAGAGCTTGTGGCTTGCCGTACGTTACAGAGTTACCTGGCTATGATGGAGGTCTGACTAAATTATTGTAAATAACGAAGAATGTGGCAAGTAGGGGAGTCATGTGACACCACTCGAGATTCGGACGTGTGAACAGCGAGCTCTGTGCACTTTGCTAGTTTTAATACTTTTTATGTCATAAACCGGTGAGATTCGATACACCCTGATCCTTAACTGTTCTAGGAAGACAATATGTCAAAGAATTCAAAATCCTCGGTCTCTGGAGACATTAAAATACACATATGTACTCAAGCTGATGCCCCTGAGCAGCAGGCCGCAAGCCCGGGAGCCGATTTGGCCGGAGAAGTGAGGGAAATTCGGCTAGCATTGTTGAACATGTCGGCAATGCTGACAAAAGTCATTGCTGACTTGGAGGATCTTGCTGTAATACGTCGATCGATCACTGCCATGGAGCCGAAATTTACTGAGGTGGTTACAAGAGTGGGGGATGTCGAGAAACAGATCGATTATCTGGAGTCATCGGAGAGGGAATTATCTGCTAATCCGCTAGCGACCAAGGTGGATTTGGAGCACATCTGTGAGAAGTTGGAGAACCGTAACCAGCGGAATAACGTCCGAATTGTTGGAATTCCTGAGGACGAAGAAGGTCGGGATATGGTGAAATTCCTGGACGGGCTCTTCCCGAGTCTGTTCGACATAGGCCATAAGCTGGAAATCGAGCAAGCTCACAGGGTTCCGGCTCTGCGATCTGCCAACCATGGCACAAGCCCGGATCAGTCTGATTCTTAAAAAGGACAAAGATCCAAGCGAGTGTAAGAGTTACCGTCCAATTTCCCTGATCCAGCAAGACGTAAAAATATTGTCAAAACTTTTGGGCTTCATTACATTTATCTATGATTGGGAAGGTTAATGTTATTAAAATGAATTGTATTCCAAAATTCAACTACCTGCTACAATTTCTCCCTGTAGATGTCCCCCTCTCTTATTTCAAGCAATTTGATATCATAGTGAAGTCCTTCATTTGGAATGGTAAGCGTCCCAGATTACATTTCAATAAGTTTGACAAAGGTGGGCTAGGCCTACCCAAGATTTTGTTTTATTATTATACATTCGGTCTCAGACATTTGGCTCTTTAGTCGCTTCCACTTGAGAGATCCCCTCCCTGGTTTTGTATTGAACAGGAAGTTCTTGCCCCTATTTTGCCATTGCAAAGCCTTTCTATCAAACTAATCGGAGAAGTAAAGTTACACCCCATTATCTTATCTTGCATTTCCACTCGTTAACAGGGTTGGGGAGTAACGGACTACATGTAACGGGATTATGTATTTAAAATACAAACTTAAAGTAACTGTATTCCACTACAGTTACAATTTAAATCATTGGTAATTAGAATACAGTTACATTCAAAAAGAATTTTGATTACTGAAGAGATTACTTTGTATTTTATTGTCATTTGTTTCATTTAATATTTAGTCCTTTCAGATGGAAAACATTTATACATATAAATGATGTGATCCAAAGTGCATTTGAACAGCGGTGAAACACTTTCTTATGATGTGTTACATTCATATGAGCAGAGAGAGAAGTAAGTTTGAAGTAAGTTTGGAGCAGAAGAAATAGAAATAAACCTTGTGTAACTTGTCAGCTTTATGCTAGCAAGTTACACAAGCCATTTTCCATGCACATTTACATGCTAGCCATTTTACATGCACGTTACCAGGCACGATCATATTTTTTTTATCAAGAAAATTCACGTTGGATCATAATTTCTTTTTTTCTAGTAAGACCTTTGATATTAGGGCAAAAATGATATTCTTGATAATAATTTTTATATTGTTTTCCTGTAAAAATATCTAAAAATCCTTAAAACAAGATCAGTTTAATTTATCTTGTTTTAGAAACAACACTGCATAAGATATTTAGGTTTTTCAGAGAATGTCTTTTTAACATGTGTATTTTGTCTTACTGTACTGGCAGAATTTTTATAGTCAAAACAAGTGAAAAAATCAACCAGTGCTGAAGAAGTAATCCAAAGTATTTAGAATATGTTACTGACCTTGAGTAATCAAACGAAATACGTTACAAATGACATTTTACAGCATGTATTCTGTAATCTGTAGTGGAATACATTTCAAAAGTAACTTTCCCAACCCTGCTCGGTATGGACAAAAGTGTTTAATATGTCCAGAGTGTTTAATTCGGACATTTATTTAAATGTTGCCTCGAGCATATGGCTGAACCCAAACTTATGTATTAATAAGTCCCCTTTCTGTTGGTCAGAGTTGAATTTTGTGGTAGGTTAATATGCTCGGTGACCTATATGAGAGTGGAGTGTTGAGATCCTTTGAATATTAGGTTCAACGTTTTGGGATTCCCAGATCTCAATTCTTTAGGTATTTACAGCTGTGCCATCTGCTCTGTACTATTTTGGGAGTAGCATACACCCCCCTAAAGCGGCAGATACTCTGGGAGTGGTGATTACTGCTTTTGGAAAAGGTCATGAGGCATCAGTGTATTACTCCCTGCTAATTCAGAGTCTTAACTTCTATCAAGAGATTATGGGAGAAAGATTTAAACTTGGTATTGGAGGAGGGAGTGTGGGCTAGGATTCTATAAAAACGTCAAGTCTGTATCTAAAGATGCAAGTATGCCTTATGCAATTCAAGATTTTACATAGATTCTATTGTAAAATAAAATCTGTCCTGACCAGTGTTATGATAGGTAGACAGATTGTTTTAAAGGGATGGAAGTCGACTGGAGTACCCTCATTTCAGGAGTGGTGCGCGGAGATGGGGAGGGTGGCAGCTTTTGAGGAGGTGTCATGTAGAAGGCTGGGGATCTGGGATTCGTTTGATGGGAAATGGGGCAGTTATTTGGCGTTTTGGGGGACTCTCGGGGAGGGGCTGTGGAGAGAGAAGCATAGTTTTAAATGTGTATGATTATTATATATATATATATATATATATATATATATATATATATATATATATATATATATATATATATATATATATATATATATATTTTTGTGTGTGTGTGTGTGTGTATACTTATATTTGACCACAGGGATGTTCGTTGAGGGTCAGGGTGGGGTTGGTGATTGGGGAGGGGGAGGAGTAATAGTGGGGGTTAAATGGTGATTCAGTGTATATATGTTTTGTTTTTCTTTGTTATCTGTATGAATCAATAAAAAATGTTAATCGGAAAAAGAATGTGGCAAGTAGCGAAATGTCTGTGAAGACAGAATCTTACAAATGTGAGTTGAATGCTTTATGAGCACCACACACTTTGTGAATATGTTAATTTTTTTAGATATAAGTGTTGAACTGAGTTTAGCTAATACGCTAAAGCTAGCGGCAGCACATCACATGGATTTGAAACGTCGCTTTCATCAGCTATTAAACTTGGATAAAAAAGACCATTAAGTGTTAAGAGTGCATGAGTGTATTCTGTAAGTGCATAGTTTAGCTATAGTGCATAATTTTGGACACCGCTCTAGTGTGATGTTTCAATATTTTATTGGTCACACATCTTCTCGTCATACAAATTCACAGGTCAGAGTTCACCAAGCTCGAACTTTGGTTAGCAGTGGAATGCGAAATTTCTTTGCATGTGCTTGCATTTCCAGTCTCTTGTGTTTGGATGTGTTTGAATGAGAGTGAAAGGAATGTAAAGTGTACCTTGTGTCCAAGCTAACAGACAAAGGCTAAAAGCCACAAAACTGCAATTTTTCAAGTAGTTTATGTCTGAGTAAATCTCTCTCTCTTACATAATATCTGCTCTATGGACTATGGAAATATTGCACTTTCACATGGACTGTGTATCATCCATTGTTGAGAGAGAATCCCCTTGAGGATAGCTATTAGTTTCCTGTGATTTTTGGGTGAGTCTCTACCCTGCTAAGTGATACTGTAGTATTAGTGAACTCTCTGGCGGTCTGGAATGTTGCTTTAAACTCTTTCTCTCATCTCACTACTCCAGTGCGTATAGAAGCTGGAAAACACACCCAATCCATTTCTCTCCTCAATTTTATTTTGTTTGCAATGTCCTGTCTGTGCTTTCCTGTTATTGGTCCACTTGACTCACTTTAGTTGCACCTGTGTGTGTGTGTGTGTGTGTGTGTGTGTGTGTGTGTGTGTGTGTGTGTGTGTGTGATTTTACCTGCGAGCACGTCCTTTAGGCAGATGTACCGATGTGACCTTGTTCTCACCTAGCCATGTTGTGGGGTGTAATGGCACTTCATTTTCAGGTGCCAGGGCAATGATGGCACCAGGGACAGAAAAAAGGGCCACAGCCAGGCAGAAACACCAGTAGAGTGTCATCATTATTCAGCACAAATGACCACTCATTTACACTTTTCTGGAAAACAGAGAATTACATTTTAAAACAAGAGAAAAGAGCTTTAATATGTAAGTATACTGTAAGTATCCTTTTTTGCCTTGAGTGGTTTTCTTTCAGTAGTCTCTTGATAGATAAATAATATTCTGACTGAAAACCACAAGGGTGACATGATCACAGAATGGGAATAGAGAACAATGATGCTTTTTTAAAAAATATTTATAACTCTGAAAACTATGACATTAACACCGCATTTGGTCCAGATTTTCGTTGCCAGCTAACACAAAGAGGAAAAAAATGATATTTTATGCAGCTCCTGGGGTTCTCCCTTTCATAAGATCCCTGGAATGAAAATCTCTGATATACAGTATCTTGTCAGTCAGTCCTATCACCATCCATTTAAATTAAAAATGTGCCCAAACTGCAAATAATGAAAGCTGCATGACAAACGAGGACATCTGGAAGTTTAAAAAGAACTGACAATTCAGAATAATTTCGACTTTATTTTGTTTTACAAAGAGTAAATCCATCACATTTAAAACAACTTGTCCTTGATGCGAGAGTTGAAGATAAAACTGCAAACTGCTTAAATTAAGATTAAAATCTTCTAAACTTCTAAACTTTAATGTTATCTGTGAATCCTGGAGTGTTAAAAAAAAATCTGGTTAAATTCTAGGAAGAGATGCACTCGAGGCTGATGTGTTGCTGTTATTTATCTCCCAAGGTGCTGACAAACTCGGTTGTTTGTTTCTACCGACATACCACACAAAGGTTATTTATTATGGCTGACAAGCGAAGAAAAGAGCTATCAGTCAATCAGTTGATACTCACACTCCATCTGTTGTGAGGCCAAGATGAGAAAGATAGAGGCTGGTGCAGAGACAACGAGAGAAAAAATGCTTGAGGAAGAGGGGGAGAAAGTTAGCTTCAACCCAGCTGATGATTCACTGATAGCAGGAAACATTTGCTTTTATTCAGAGAGAATTATTTATATGAGAAAAGAAAATTTGCTATCCACTAACACACTCGGGGATCTTTCAGTACTCTCTGCTTTGACACTTCACACAGAACACTCGCACTGCGAGACTAGAACAGTCTCGAGCACTTCAGTAATGCATGGCAAACACTCTCATTTGAATCTGTCTCTATTTTAACAGGAAAATTCAAATTGCTTTACTGTTGAAATAGAAAGTTCTTTATTTTGTCTCTTATTGAATCTGTCTGCTCTCATTATGTATGAATGTACTGTAGGCTGCCTGGTGTTTTTAAAAAACGCTTCAAAAAAAGAACAAAACTGATCCAAACAGCACCTGGAGCTAATCCAAACACAGAGCGGAGTGACAGTTGTGGGGTGTTGAGGAAGTTTGGAACTCTCAGATGTTCTCGCAGTGTTTATCTGCAGCTGATGGGCCCAGTGATGTGAGTTCACATCCCCGGGGAGAGAGAGGCAGCGATCAAAGCTGTCGTGCTGAAAAGTGTCCCCATAACAACTCGCATGGTTGTCGCTCAGGAAACGTTGCCCTGTAGATCAGATGACACGGGGCGATGGAGTGAACGCACATGAGATGCGCTCTCTTACTCTCAACCTCTGCTCTGATTATGACTGCTCGACAGACCCTCATTAGAAACAGAAGAGAGGGATGGAGGATGAAGAAGCAGGGGGTGGGAAAGAGGCAAGGAAAGTGTGAAGAGAAGAGAGAGAGATTGATGGGAGCAGAAAAAGGTCCAAGATGAAGATGTGAAGGATTAAGAAAGGTGAAAAAAAGACAGTGAAGGTGAGAAAGAGAGGATCAGAGGGAAAAAAAGTGGGAAAGGAGAGAGTAATGGAGGGAGGAGCCGAACATGGGCGTAGGAGGAGAGAGAAGAAGCAGGAGGAGGAACGGATGGATGGAACTGTAGAGGAAAAATGGAAGACTAAATTGACACATGCACATAAATAAAGAAGAAGGAGAGAGTGAGGATGCAGAAAAAAAAATCTGGATGGCTAATGATAAAGCATCTGGGTGAATCTCATGAAACCTGTCAGGGACTTGTATATATATATTGTATATATATATATATATATATAATATATATATAATATTCATATAATAATTATTTTTAATACTATTTCTGCCAAAATTCTCATAATTTTCATAACTGTAATGCATATACTGTATATATACAGGGTTGGGAGGGTTACTTTTGAAATGTATTCCACTACAGATTACAGAATACATGCTGTAAAATGTCATTTGTAATGTATTTCGTTAGATTACTCAAGGTCAGTAACGTATTCTAAATACTTTGGATTACTTCTTCAGCACTGGTTGATTTTTTCACTTGTTTTGACTATAAAAATTCTGCCAGTACAGTAAGACAAAATACACGTTAAAAATACATTCTCTGAAAAACCTAAATATCTTATGCAGTGTTGTTTCTAAAACAAGATAAATCAAACTGATCTTGTTTTAAGGATTTTTAGATATTTTTACAGGAAAACAATATAAAAATTATTATCAAGAATATGATTTTTGCCCTAATATCAAAGGTCTTACTAGAAAAAAAGAAATTATGATCCGACGTGAATTTTCTTGATAAAAAAAATATGATCGTGCCTGGTAACGTGCATGTAAAATTTACACAAGGTTTATTTCTATTTCTTTCTATATATATATATATATAAAAATTATTTATTTTATTTTTTTTTTGCGATCTTGATTTATAAGCACATTTTGCTCTGAGGTGACTGTTTTGTGACTTTAGCAAGTTGTGGTATTCAATAAGCAATTTTTGTCCCACCAAAACTGTTGTTGTGATACAGTTCAGAATGTCAGCTACTGTTATGTGAAGTTATTTTTTAACCATTTTTAATAAGAATAAAAAAATATGTATTGTTTGATTGCTGTAAACAAACGTTGCAGCTCTGCTACGCTGTATTTATAGATAGAATTTGTATTGTATTTGTATAACTGCCTATAATTTATACTGATTTATATAAAAAGAATGACTGTATTACAGTTATCTTTTACTGTAAAAGAGTAAAAATTACTGCATTACAGAAATGAGAATCTAATGAATCACCATTAAAAAAAATGTAATTACAAAAATCTCATTAGTAAAAAATCTGGACACATTACAATAATGAGACTTTCAGGGGAGAATGTGCTTACTTGTCATGAAAATAATGTCACAATGCAATAATAATATCATAATTCTCATCATAATTTATTCAAAACATAATTACTTATTTTTTTCTTCTGATTTTCCTGTGAAATATGTCCTGGACATATTTTGGTGAAATTCACCTATTCATATGTTGCTACAGTTTCCTAATTGATCTGTATTTTCATTAAATCAAGAAATAACCCATTTTATTTCTGTCTTTATCGCTCAGTCTCTGTGTTTACTGTGTCCAGCAAGCTTGTGTTACTGTACACACTCTCTCTTGGTCTCTCGATCTGTTCGAAAGCTTGTTGATGCCGTTAGTGGCTGTGGTGTCATGTGACACATGCTCTTTGCAGGGGTCCTGACTGCTCCCAGGGGAGCTAGATATAAAAAGAGAAAAAGAAAAAAGGGGAGAGGTGGAAAAGAGAGAAGGAAAGACAGAAAAGAGCTGCAAACTTGAATGGTATAGAATGGAAACTGAGAACTCATGTAAAGATATGGGCCGTAGGGGTTAAATAGATAGAGAGAGAAAGATGGTGCTCAGACCAAGGAGAAAAAAGGTTTGGTGAAAGATTGATGGAGAGTAAAGAAAGAAAGAGTGGAGAGGAGAGACCAAAAATGATTGTGGTCATATAGTTTATAAGATCTAATGGTTGACTTCAACAAGTCAATTATTGTTAATTTCTCTGTCTCACTTGTCTCTCTCACACTCTAAATTCAAATCAGTTCAGTTCAGAAAAGCATGACCATCATACCTGTTCAGTTACAACACTGCCACAGCATACTGATGTCAACATGAATAGAAAATGCTGTAATATTATAATGTAATAGAATCTTAAAAATAAAGTTTCCATAAAGATGTTTTTGCAGCTATACCTTAGAAGAACCATTTTTGTCTTTTTAAAGTCTAAATAAAAATGTTCCACTACAAAGAACATTTTGTGCAATGGGAAGGTTCAATGGATGTTAAATGCTCTTTTTCTCTTATGATTTTCTTCAGATGTTAGGATTGAAAAACAAAATTGAGAATTTCAGGTGTCAGAAATTCTCTTTTACACCTTAATTGTAGCTTTTTCTATTATTTTGATTCAGTTTGAGTTTCATCAGCACTAACTGGAGTTTCTCAGCCCTGTTCTGGATTTCCCCAGAAACTGAACCATCGTCCCAAACCACAGAGCATCTCTCTGCTGTACTTATGGGCTATTTAATGGTCAAACTGACATGGGTAAAATTGAGATAGCAGTCATATAGCAAAGTATTTGGAAAAAACTGAGAGAAAGGTCTACCATGCTTTCATTCATCTACCACAATCTTGTAGCACAATAATCCTTGATCTCCACTGATATTTAATCACAGATATGTAAACACACAACCACATATCCTTACCTCAGCCAGCACTCAGGACTTCTCTGAAGAAAAAAGCAATAGAGATGCAAAAGAGCAGAAATAAATGGAGTCTGATGTCTCCTCCACTTGTGTTCAGAGTCACAGAACTCCCCTGTCCTGCTGGAGGACAGTGAAAGAAAGAAAAAAGGAAAGCCCTCCCACCCTTCTCTCCTCTTTCTCTCTTATCCTCTCTCTCTTCTCTCGTTTCCTGTCCTTTTCTCTCCTCTCTTCTCTCCCCAGACCCAAATCGGTGCAGTCTGACAACTGAGGCACGTTAGTCAAACATATACATGCGCATGTATGTGAGAGAGAGGAGAAATATATGGATGATGGATAAAAGAATGGATAAAAGTTAGAGTTATTGTTGCGTGTAGAAGAATGGGAGGTCTCTTTTTAAGAAGTGTGAGTGTGTGTGTGTGTGTGTGTGTGTGTGTGTGTGTGTGGAGTAATTGCAAAGAGAATTGGGGAGGGTGTCTGGAGATGTGTGTGTTTGTTGAAGATTGCACATGGATGTGTTAATTACATTAGGTGACCTACTCTAAACCCAAATATCATTTTCCCATTGGTTATCATACAATAGATGTGTTCTTTAAACAGACAGTGATATAGAAATGGTAACACTTAACAATAAGGTTGTATTCGTTAACATCAGTTAACACAATTAGGTGGCTTGATCTAACGATGAACAATACTTTTATGTCATATAAAAATCTTGGTTAATGTTACATAATGCTACATAAACAAATGCACTATTTTATATTAAAAGATGTGAACACTATCATTAGTTGGAACCTTGTATTAATTGTTTTTTTTTCTTCTTTCTTCAGTTTTCCACAACTACATTGTATATTAGTACATTTGTAAAAAAAAAGAAAAAGAAAAATTTACTTACAAATAAACACATTAATAAATAACAATTAATATAAGTAAATAAATTACAAATAAAAGTTATAACAGATGTGACATCACACAGACATTTCCAGTACAGCAGGGACTGAAAAATACACATTTAAATACACATTTGCACATTAACATTAGTTAATGGACTAACATAAACAAACAATAAACAATAGTATTTTGATAAATTCACTTTAATTGAGACAAAGAAATGCTTTGAAACATCATTGTTATTACTTCATAATACCTAATGCATTAAGTAATGTTAAATAGAGCATTATTATGTAGTGTTACCATAAAAGCTTACATTAGACATCTAACATTAGACATCAGAATTGACATCTAACATTTGTACAAACTCTCTGACACTCTAGTTGCTTTATAACCTAGAGTATGACAACTTTTCACCTTATAGAACAGATTTTATTACTACATTTGCCCTGTATGTTACATAAGCTAAATCATACAGCCCTATATTTATTATAAATATAAGCCTTGAGTATAAAGTCCTTCCACAGCACACACCCAAAGCGTGGGTGTGTGTGCATTTGTGTATTGTTCTATAGGTCAAGTGCTCTTCTCAGAGAGATTGAATATGTACATGTAATTGTAAGTGTTTTTCATGAACTTGACACTGTGCCTCTCCTCCACACAATGCTATCTCTCCATCTTCCACCCCTCCTTCACATTCTGTCCATCCTCCATGCCAGAATGAAAAGGGCTATTTGCATTGTGTGTGCGTGTGTGTGTGAATGTATTCCATGGGTGCTTCAACCATGCTATTGAAGTAATGAAAACACTCCACCCATCTGGGCATTGTGTGTGTATGTGTGTGTGTGTGTGTGTGTGCATGCGTCTGTCTGAAAATGTGTGACCCCAGATCCAGCAAGGCACTGCATCACTCACAAGTAAAACCAAAGCTCAGATATCTTCCAGAACTCTGTCCACTGTTTTTCTCTTTCCTTGTCCATCAGATATGTCCTGATCATGAGAAGTGATTTTCCATGGCTGACCGCCATTGGCGGCTTTGGTTCAGATCAGGACAGCAGCTCTGCAGTGACGAGAGGAACCTGATATGACTGACAATCTGTCAGCATCAGTCGGTCCACTCTGTGTTCTCCAAAACTCACCAGGATCCTAATGAATGTAGAATGTTCTTGAAGGTCACACTCATGCTAAATCCACTAATTTGAAAAGGGTCACTTCATCCAAGGAAACCCTCAGAATGTATTTGATGTTGGCCTTGATCATTATTTTTCTTTTGTCTAAGCTGCAGAAACTCTTTGGGTCCTTTTTTATCTAAAACTAGAATGTTTGCAGGGTAAGTGTGGGTTATAATGTGTGGTCATTTGTGGTGAGATGCATAAAGTGAAACTTTTTCCCTTGGTTCAAAATGGTCTTCTTTCTAACCCTCATTGGGGATGTTTTTATGTGGGTAAATGTGAAAAAGAGAAACTGACCCTTCGCTAATCGCCGCCCTCCTTGGTTACGGTTGCTCACTCTGACAAGCTCAGCAGAACTCCCAGTAGGAATGAATGGGATATTGCCATGAACGGTGCAGTTTTTGGCAAAATTTTCTTATAAACGGAATTAATAATATTTTTACGTAGGCTGGAATTAAGATTTACACTGCAAGGCATATTAAGCTGACATTTTTGTAAAATATATGGTTAAATTATACAGCAATTTGAATGAAAACTGTGGAGACTGTGAATCAGAATTGAGGCAAATGGTTATTACAGTCACTTGAAAAAAAGAAAATAACATCTTAAATCATTCTCATTTTAATGTTGTGAACTCTTTATTTACTATCACCTTTACTATGACCTGAATCAATACATAAATGAATTAACATTAAGTTGTTAGCTTTGATTTACCTTGGAGTAAATGAAGGTGTCCCTGCTGATGTTATACACGTTTATTTGGGAATGAGGGCTGACACAGTTTAATCCATAACATGCTCTTCTTGAGATTTATTTAAAGATTTTTTTTTTTAAAGAAAGAAAAGCACTGCTTGTATCCCCTCTGGGTACCTTCTATCACTATTACCAGTGACCCAGCAACATTTTTATTATTTGTTTTGATCATTTTGATAAAATTCTGCTTAAAACTACTTAAACACACATTAGGCTATCATTGGAAAACAGCAAACGCGTGTCAGAGAAATGGCGGATGGCATCAGTTGCTAAGACAGGATTGGTAAGAAACACTTTTAAGGTGGGGCTTAGCAAAGGGTCAATTAGCTTTGTTCCAGAACATAGTTGGCTACCTTATACTCTATAAACAGCTGCCTACAAAGGCAGCATCAAAGGCAGCATCTACACTTTAAGTGACTACATAGAGAGTAACTCTGTATGCCACATAAATAGCGCTCCTTGTGTGAAGTGCACAGGAGAATCAACTCACAATTGATTCCAATTGAGTTTGACATTAGCATGGTCCTTAGGCCAGAAACATACTCTATGCAAGTATGCGTACGCAAACCAGAGCGCTTGGCCAACGCATTGCCAATGCATCCTTTAATTACTGTGGTGTTAAAAAACCTCATTACTCAAGGGGGTTACAGCGTTACCTTCAAAAGTTTGTGCCATAAAACTGGATGTGTTATTATTCATGTAAGTTGCTATAAATGTATGGTCAACAATATTCTCTTTAAACTGTTTCTCTGCCATGAAAATAGTTGATCTGAAAGAGAAAACTCACTGTAGAAGTGGACAGTTCACACATGTCTGCTATAGCGCATTTTGCGACAACGTTGAGAATGTAAGGCATACTTCTGTTGAAATAAGAATTGCGGTCTGACACATTTTGGAACGCAACAATGTGCAAAATCGAGCTTGCGTAGCTACAGTAGAAGCATCTGCGTTCACGTACTTGCATACAGTGTGCTTTGGCCTTACGATAACAACGACATACTCCTATAAATGAGCAAAAATAGTTAAAAGAATATATTCTCCACAAAGAATACATCCAATGCTGCCTTAGATTTTAGTCATAAGACTTAGAAGGCCACATATGGAACAGTCTTTGCATCAGCAGCATACACATGATACTTTAAAACAATACATCAGTTTTCATGTTGGATTGAATTAGACCAAACTTACTCAGAAGATTTATATTTTAAAGGGCCATGTTTTAATCGGGCAAGTGCTAAATCTTTGGGTGTTTCGAGGTGCCCCCCACCCCCCCCCCCCCAACCCCAGAGAGCTGGTTGAGTGCTTTAAATGGGTCTGGCCCACTTCAAAATCCCTTTGAACTGCCTGAAGTCTGTCTCTCTCTGATACCGCAGGGGTTTTGAAGTTTTGATTTATAACTGATTAACCTTTTTGGATTTCACCAGAAAAGCTGAAACCGACACACATGTACATGAATGCACACATACATATCCCACCAGCTTTCCTTCTTCTGTCTCTAACTGAGACTCTGTGTTACTCTCTCATCTCTCTCTTTCTCTTTCTCTTGCTGGTTAGTTTTTTGATCATGCAGTTTTTCTGTTCTCTTGTGTTCTTCTTAATAATTCATTCCCCACATCTGCTGGATGTTTCCGCCTCAGTACAGCAATGCATTCACACTCACCTACATCATATCTTTAATTAAAATAATTGAATTTTCACGTTTTATCAGTTATTCATGACTTGTTAAAAAATGCAGCCATTAAAGAGGAGAATGTATTAAATGTAATACAATTTAAATTCAATGAGTATGACAATAAGACCTCTGTAGCTCAGGGCAAACTTCTGCATTAGCTGACATAAAGAGAGAGGAGAGAGAGAAGCACAGAAAGAAGAGAGAGATGTGATAGTTGTGATAGTGATCTGAATTTGAACAGCAGATGATAAACAGCTGCCCATCTGCCAATGCAATACCGAACTCTCCCCAGGGACGGAAAAAAGAGAGATAGGGAGAAGAGAAGATGCAGGTGATAGAATACACTACAAAAATTCATGTTCTTAATAAGTATAGTCTTGTTTTCCAGGAAAATAAAATAAGCATAGTTAATAAAGATATATTTACCTGACAAGCTAAATTCAGCAGATATTAGGACTTCTTTACAGAGAATGTATTTTTAATAAAAGTGTATTTTGTCATGTGGCACTGGCATATGTTTTCCAATTTGAGTTTTCATTTTTAGGTGTTTTATTGGCATGACAAATATTTTTTACATTAGTATCACAGCTGAGCTACATAAAGATAAAACTGTGGAACCCCCCCAATGTACATAAATTAATAAAGGAAAATATAGTGTTTTTCTCTAAAACATGTTTAGATATTTTAACTGGAATACTATACAAAGACTTTTATGATCTTAAAAGATTAGTTAAAGTACAGATAAGACAAGTTTAAGATTGTCTTCTGAAGGAATGTTCCAGGTTCAATACAAGTTAAGATCAATCGACAGCATTTGTCATAATGTTGATTACCACAAAAATTTATTTTGACATGTTCCTCCTTTTCTTTAAAAAACAAAAAAATCAAGGTTACAGTGAGGCACTTACAAGGGAAGTGAATGGAGACAATGAAAGTGAATGTGGCGTCGCTGATGGAGGGTCGCGACGCCAAGAAGGTATGGTCCGGTGGTACTGGAGCGGTTCACCAGAAGGTGGAAGAGCCCGCTGCCATCCACCAAGAGATGAAGGAGCCGCTGCCGTCCGCCAGGAAGCGGAAGAGACGCTGCCGCCACCAGGGGGCAGAGAGGCTGCTGACGTCTGCCGGGAGGCAGAGGAACCTGCTGCCGTCCTCCTGGAGGTGAGGTCCTGTGCCATTGCCTGGTGTCATGGAGGACCACAGCACAGCTGGCTGAGGACCAGTCAACAGCGTGTTCGGGGACCGGCGAGCCAGTTTTTCTCTCTCTCTCCTCTCTCTCTCTCTCTGTCTCTCCCACTCGTTCTTTCCCTCTCCCCTCTCCCCTCTCCCTCCCCTCGTCCAACTCAGATTCCCAGGAGGCAGGGAAGACCGGCCAGTGGAAGGACGGCCGAAGGGGGGGGGGGCGGGTTAAGTCAGGCCAGAGGTTTCCCTGGCATGAATCGGGCGTTGAAGGTATGAGACGAGGAGGAGGGCGTGGCCGCTCAATCAGCCCAATCAGCCTGGAGAGGGATAAAGAGGAGCCGGGGATGCCAGTACGAGACAGAGAGAGGCGCACGAAGTTTTGTGTGTGTGAGTCAGTTTTATGTTGTGTTTTGTTCATTTGTGTCATTGAAAAGTTTACATTAACTGCTCAGCCGATTTCCACCTCCTCCTTGCCCATCGTGTGAACGTGTTACACAGTGCTGAAGCATTTTACCAATCAGAAATTAGCATGATTAATTCTGATTCAAAGTAATGGCCAGCATCATCTGCCAACTATGCTAAAATAAAATTATAAATTCTGAATCTATGTACTTATTACCACTGACCCATGTCTGCAACTTGAACTTTTGGTTGGATTTTAGGAGTGAATGCACTTAGCTGAATAGGAAATCCATAGGATGCTCCCTTGCTCCCTATTTAGTGAATGACTTAACCTGCTGTGTGCTGTCTATCTGCACTGGTCTCAGAACAGTTCGAAATGCACCTTATTTTCATCCTAACTCCATATAAAGCCTTTGGATGAACCCATTGATTCTCAATGTGATAATGCACAGTAAATATAGGATTTCTAAGGAAAAATAGTGCTAAAGTACACAATAGTGTACATTGTGTTTAGCAGCGTGGCGTTTCACGATAAATCGAAAAACAAAATTAAATAGCATATCGGATGAAACTAGAGACTGTAATCTTTTGACTCAAACAGGTTCCAATGCAAAAACTTAACTAGGTTTCTTACCAGATGTAGTTTTGTTGGTGTTTCTGCCAATGGCAAACTCTACTGTTTTTGCACGCCATGTTGTTTTGTCACATGACTCCTTGCGTCATAAGTTTAACCCTTAACTGACAGCCCTGTCGCGGGGTCGCACGAGGTTAAGTATAGTCCTTGAGCAACACCACCCCCCCTTCTTTTAGTCATGACTGATAAGTAATTTAAAAATAATATTTTTAAGGCATAATCTACAATCACGTTTTCCATCAAACCGCACAATGATGGCTTTAAGACATTTACAGACATCACAGCATAAGTTTCTGTTACAGCATAAATTCTGTAAAGCTGCTTTGAAACAATGTGTGTTGTGAAAAGCGCTATACAAATTAAAATGACTTGAAAAGTTATTTAATACCGTATGTAATAACGCAATCTATAAAAAGGTATTTGTTGTAATCTTATCGCTTGTATTTAAAAATAGAATGTAATCTAATTACAAGTACTTGAATTTTTGTAATCTGATTTTCATCCATGTTACATGTAGTCCATTACTACCCAACACTGTGTGCACCTCTCTCTCTCTTAAACCTATCAACATATCACTTTTACTCAAAGGTCACTTCAGCTTGACCTCCCAGTGTGTGATGTCATGGTTGCAGCAGGTCATGGTGTCGCTATGATCTCTCGTCCGATGGGAATTCACTGAATGACACATGAACATGATCTCATCCATACAGCATTTCCATTCCATATGGATCTGTTATTTCTGCATCTGTGTCCATTAAAAGAGCAGGGTAACTGTGTGTGTGGCCTCAGAGCAACACTGGAGATTTGACCCAAGAGGGGCTGTAAGGTTAAAACATGTGTGAATGTGTGTGTGTGCTCTTGCAGGAGTCTAAGGCAGAGTATATGACAATGGAGCTGTTAATGAGATGGTATGTGTGTGTATGTGCGTGTGTGTGTGTGTGTGTGTGTGTGTGTGTGTGTGTGTGTGTGTTGCCGTGAAACAGTTATGGCTGATTGAGTGGGAGGATCCCCGGAGAGCCGAGTGGGGGTCTGATTTGACCCCAGGGGTTGTGTCTCCCCTCTAGACCTCATTTCATAAAATTTTTACTGATAAAAAGGCCCTCGTTTTCTCTCTTACATGCACATTCATTAAAGATCTGCCAAGCTATCAAATGTTACAGAGAATAGATGTATTATACTGCTTTTTATCTTCTTAAACACAGACAGGACTCATTTCCGAACACACACCCTTAAGACACATAGTCTCATCTGAATAAAAGCATTAATTAATTAGACGAACACTCTCACATGACCAAACTAGACATCTGAAAATTCTGTTATCATTTACTTACCCTCATGTCATTCCAAAAATGTATCCCTGCATCCGCGTAATATTAGAGTGTGTACTGTATTTGATGAAGAACTTACTTCTTGACCGTTAATAAAGTATGTTCTTTAGGTATACAGGTGAGTTTGAATATGTAGAAGCGCAAATGAGATCTGGCATAGAGAAACATTTCTAACAGTTAGGGGTGTGCAGCAAAGCCATTATCTGTATCTGTATTTGTATCTGTTCATATGACAAAATGATCTGTATCTGTCTCTGTATTTGGATAGAACCGGGTGTGAGTGGGGCTTAAACTGGAACTGTGTCAAAAAACAATTGAAATGCCCATTTTTAAATGTTACTCTTACATTTATAGTTTCTATTAGTAAAATATGCCTTGTATATGCCTTTTTATAATAAGAGCCTATAAATAATAATAATAATAATAATAATAATAATGACAAATTATTATTATTATTATTATTAGAAAATTATTAATTAAATTATTATTTTAATCTTTTTTTTTTTTTGTTCTTTTTTTTTACCAGATGAAGCTGAATTTGTAGGCTAAATGAATTGTAGAATATGTTGCGGTTTCTCTTGGTATTTCTGATATTAATATCTGCCTGAAACAGAATTTTCGTTCATCTGTTCATGTATAACAACTTTATTCTGGAGGCAGAAGGTGTCAAGCAAAATGTTAAATGTCAAGCACACGTTTTGCAGTGAATAATAAATACAAATTCAAACATTAAAAGAAATGAAAATAGATCAATAGCCTACAAAAAGTTGAAAGTCCCATAAGTCTATCTGGAATTTTTACGATAGGACACTATTATTTAGTTAAATAATAATAATAAAAATAATTATAATTATAATGTTAAATTTATATAGCGCCTTTCCAGAGCTCAAGAGCACTTAACATTCTCAAATTTAGGACAGTTTAAAGAAGAAGAAGAAGAAAAAAAGACAGAGCATGTTTCAGTTTCATTGTTTTACATAAGCAGGAATATTCTGAATAGATCAATACTCTATGGAGCATTTAAATCTTTATGGAGCATTTTAGTATTTTTTCTGAATAAAGACTTAACCAGATAATAACCTTAATCACTTATGTGAATATACATGTGGTCAAATTTAAGAGACGCATGGACAAGCTCCGATGTGAAATCATCACTTCAGGTCAGGAATTTAACATCATGCTCAGATTTAGGCTATAAATGAATACATGGGAATCACATGTGAATCGTGTGATACATTAACATAGACATTTCAAGAAGTGGAAAGTGTACATGATGTTGTATCTTAATGTTACCCTTGACAAGCTCCAAACGTGCACAATCAACGGTGACCGCAAACGGAGTCGAGACCGCGCCCATCCTATCTGAAATGACATCATGGGCATTTTCATTCATAACGTTTGCACTTCAGAAATATTGGCTGCACAGATTCATAAATTTGTTGTAATTTAGAATATGTTAATTTTTCAGTGTTGCTTTATACTTCTTGAATAATCAGTCAAACGAATATTTTTTATATTATACGGATGAATCCATTATTCATTTTGAAGTCATTATTCGTGCCTTTCCAAATAAGGTATTTGACTTCGGGTACATCCCTACTAACAACTTAAATTTTTTCTGTCTGTTCCTCACACAAAGCTGTCATCTAGCTTTTTGTCCTTTTTGGAGCTTGACAGCCAGGGGCATAGATTAATCAAAACAAAGCAAGTACAACCCCCCATTATTTATACAATAATCAATGGAAACATGTAAATGCTTCACACTGCAACCCCCCCAATGTTCAAGACAAATCTATGCCCTTGTAACAGCTCCTGGTCACTATATGCTTTCACTATATGAAAAGGAGCAGCATGAGCATTCTTCTGAACACCTTCATTTCTGTTCCACAGGAGAAAGTCATGAGGGTACATGATGACAGAATTTTAATTTTTGGTTGAACTATTCTTTTATCAACATAATATAAGCACATAAGACAAACACACCACACATTAATAACAACTCACACAACACATAACCCCAAAATGTCACAAAAAAAACAAAAAAACAGGGTAGTAGATCAGGCAACACAATGCTAAATATCAAACCACACCACTTTGGCTGCAACGATTGGAAGCATTTCATGTTTAAACAGTGACCGACATCAGTGATGTCCTGGAAGGGTAAGTTACTTTGTGGTGAGATGCCATTTAATTACTCTCATGTTCTCTCTCTCCCTCATCTAACAACCTCTTCCCACCCTTTAACACACCCTTCTGCAACTCTTTCCTTCTCTCCCTCTCACACCCTTCCCCCTACTGTCTCTCTCTCTTTCTGATCCATTTTTCATGCTGCAATCTATTTTCTCTCCTTTGCAATGGTTTACTGTAACTTGTCCCCCTCCCTGTCCCATTCTCTGAGTGCATTATGAGATTATCTCTATCTCTTTCTCTTTCTGTGTCCTTCTCTTTCTCTGCCATATTATCTATTTTTCTCATCCCTGCTCACGTAGTCTTTTATCTCTCTCATGGGTCATCCGTCTCTCTCTCTGTCTCTCTCCTATTAAACACCACCCCTCAATTAATCTGCTTTCCATCCCTCTGTTTAAGGTTATAGCGCAATCTCTCACAATCTCTCTCTCTCTCTCTCTCTCTCTCTCTCTCTTGCTGTCCCTCTCTGCAGTAATTACTTGTGTGATCCATGATACATGCCCTCTGTCCCTCAAAAAGCAGTTTCTGTTAAGCCCACACAATGGCACACAAATAATTGTGCAAAACGACAAAACAGCAACATGAATGTTTAGATGTTTATTATGTTCTATTTGTTTAAAGCATATGAATTTATATCTGTCTTGAAATTTTAATTAATATCTCTGATAAAATAGAGCTTAGTAGAGTCGTATCCAATTGGGTGGAATCAAATATTTCCAGATTCTGATCATCAGCAGCATTCTGGATCAGGAATCTGTACTGTTCCATCAGTACTCTAAGAACAGCTGTAAACATGATGCCACCCAGCTAAAACGTCTGCGATCAAAGGTTATTGTCCGGTATAGGACATAACTTTGGTGAGCCCATCTTCATGGCTGAGGTAGAGAAAAGAAGAATTGAGACAATTATTTGTACTGTATGTGTCTGTGGGTGTACTTACAGTAGCTATTGTTTTGAGACAAATTTGTCCCCAGAAGTTACCAAATCTGATAAAACCTTCCTTTGGCAACATTGTGGAACATCCTCAATTGGAAAAAACAATTAATGTATAAAATAAACATGTTATTGAATAATAATTATAAAATTGATTAAAAATTACAGAAAGATTACAATTAACTTAATAATAATTACAATAATATTTATAGTAAAAAAAATCGTATGAAGAAGTTTTTGACCAAAATGTTGTTAATTAATAAAGATTTGCAAGCTGTGACAATTTGCGGCATTTTTTCTGTTGATCTCAATTCTAAACGTAAGAAGGTTTTAATTTAGAGGTAGGGTTAGGAAGAAGTATTTATAATTAACTTTATAAAAAAACAATAGAAGTCTGTGGTTTATCCTCATTTAGATAGACAAGTAAATATATGTGTGTGTGTGTGTGTGTGTGTGTGTGTGTGTGTGTGTGTGTGTGTGTGTGTGTGTGTGCATGTCTGTACATGATACTAGAGAATATCTTAAAAAAACAAAAACAAACTTAGACTTACACATGAAATCCTGAAACCAGCGCTCTGAACGATTAACCAAACAGGAAGTCCACTCCCTCAGGGTCACCTTCTTATTCTTGTTCTTGTCACATGACCTGCACAAACACATTATATTTGAAATCTACAAGTGGACTCTCTTTGTCTCTCTCTCTCACTTTTGATTTGTATATCCCTCTATGTCTCTGTCTGCAACTATCAGGCGTAGAGGACACACATTAGAAGAGTAGGAAGGCAATAAGCATTAACAGCTCTGAATAAGAGAGAGAGATTGATGGAGGGCTGGATGGCATGCTGAAGGCATGTGTACTTTAATCAGAATGATGTTGGGGAGGGTTTGCAGTAATATTATGCAAATAAAGGGAAGGGCAGACAGGAGAAAACATCACAAAATCACAATAGTGACAATATTGTGTGTGTGTGTGTGTGTCTACTGTCTATAGGCACAGACAATGGTTGGTGTCATTTTCTTTTTTGATATTAACATTTTTATTGATTCTTAAGTGAAATATGGAATAAACAGAACATATACACACAGAGTCAACTTAACTCCCATTATATCCCCTTACCCCTCCCCAACTACACCCTGCCCCTCAACAAATATCCCTGTGGTCCAAGCCTAAATTACACCATGCACACATATAAGCAAACAAACAAAAGAAAATATTTGAGAACATAAAAAATATAAAAATCGACAAACAAAGAGAAAAGAAAGAATTCCACAAAGAATAGAATTTACAATTACCACCACAATTCTGTTTCTCTCCACATGGTCCTCACTGAGTGCCCTCCAGAAAGGCCAAATACCTGTCCCATTTCTTACCATATATGTCTATTTTGCCAAGCTGTTTATATGACATCTTTTCAAATGCTGCCACCCTACCCAATTCGGTAAACCATTCTTGAAATGAGGGAGCACCAATTGACTTCCATCCTCTAAGAATTATCTGTCTGCCAATCATTTAACTAGTCTGTACTACTTTAATGACTGCCCAATCACCCAATATACAGAGTCTGGGGCAGAATGAAATTTGAGTATCTAAAACCTCACATATAAAATTCTGGACTCTTAGTGCAGAATCACAGAGCATGGGCCATGTCTCCATCCTCCAACTGACATCGCCAGCATGTAGGTGTGTCTTTTAGACCAAGCCTAAACAATCTAGAGGGAGTCCAGTAGAAACGATGCAAAATCTTAAACTGAATAAGGCATACCCTTGCATCCCTAGACTTAGTTTTAATATTTTTTTTAATCCTTTCCCACTCCCCATCCTCCAATATCAAGTTAAAATCTCTTTCCCATAACCTCTTAAGAGCAGTTAAGGCCCTGTCACCAAGACTCTGAATCAACGAGAAATAATACACTGACGCTTCATGACCCTTTCCAAAGGCTGTGAGCACCATACAGAGGGTGTCTGCAGCTTTAGGGGGCTGTGTACTACCACCAAATATAGTAAAAAGTAGATGGCGCACCTGTAAATAACTGAAAAATTGAGACCTAGAAATCCAAAATTGCTAGGTTATATTTTCAAATGATTGCAAAGCTCCATTTTCATAAAGGTTACCAAGTGTAGCAACAACTCTCAATCCATTCTTTCCAGCAAAAGGGGAACTTGTTAATACATAATTTGGGGTTCAGCAATATACTTGAGGTAACTTTTAGGTAAGTATCAGAATTGAACATGCGAGAAACCTTTGTCCATACTGAATGTAAATGTGAAATAATAGGATGCATTTTTGCTTCTTTAGGCAATTTAATAGAAAGACTTTGCAATGGTGAGATTGGGGCAAGGAGCACTTGTTCAGTGTTGTACCAGGGAGGGGCTCTCTCAGGTGGAAGAGACCAATGGGCCAGGTGTCTGAGATTAAAAGCACAGTAATAAAATAAAATTTTGGGGAGGCCTAAGCCTCCTTTGTCAGTTGGTCTATGTAACTTATTGAAATGCAACCGACGTCATTTACCATTCCAAATAAAAGACTTAGATATTCTATCAAATTGTTTAAAATAAGAAAGAGAAACTTCTAGAGGGAGAGACTGTAGTAGATAATTGAATTTGGGCATACAGTTCATTTTTATAACATTGACTTTCCCTGCCATAGACAGATGTAGTGAAGCCCACCTATCCATATCACACGAGAACATTTTCATTAATGGGTAAAAATTAACTCTAACTAAATCTCTCAAATTTGCTGGAAATAAAATGCCTAATTCCTAATGCCTTGCTTGGGCCATTGAAAGGTACCAGGTTGAAAAGCCATGCCAGGGAAATATACAGTCAGAGCAAGAGCTTCCGATTTGGACCAATTCACCCTATATCCTGAAAATTTGGAGAAAGAATTAATAATTCTATGGAGGCTAGGCATAGATCTTTTAGGGTCGGAGACATATAATAATATATCATCTTCTACAATGCCAGGAAAATCATCCTCTTTTCTTAGCGCGGCTGCTAATGTTTCCAGGGCAAGACAGAACAACAAAGGGGAAAGAGGACAGCCTTGCCGGGTTCCCCTACCAAGAGAAAAAAAAAATCTGAAATTAATCCATTAGTTTGCACTGCCGCTACCAGTTGTTTATAAAGTAACTTAATCCACACAAAAAAGTGTTCCCAAACCGGAAATTTCCAAAATCTTAAAAAGATAGTCCCATTCCATCCTATTAAATGCCTTCTCGGCGTCAAGTGAGATTGCAGCGATTAGGGTCTGATCATTCACTAATGACCACATAATATTTATAAAACGTCTAATATTATCAGAAGAACTATAACCACGTATAAATCCCACTTGATCTATATGTATAATCGATGTAATTACTCTGCTTAATCGATTAGCCAGAATTTTAGACAATATTTTTTACATCTAACTAGATCAGGGAAATTGGACGATAACTTTTACATTAATTTCGGTCTTTATCTTTTTTGAGAATGAGACTGATCAGGGCTTGCGCCATGGTTGCCGGTAGTTCACCTTTCTTTAATGACTCTGTGTAAACTTCTAACATAAGTGGAGCCAGTTCTGTGACATAAGATCTAAAAAATTCTGCAGCAAAACCATCTGGACCCGGTGCCTTACCTGTTGGCAAGGCTTTAATTACCTCAACAAATTCCTCCAAAGTGATATCTGAGTCAAGAAAGCCTTTCTGATCATTCATCAATTAAGGAAGTTCTAATGGCTCTACGATGTTGCTAATATCCTTATTGGAAGACGTGGACATGGAACTATAAAGATCAAAATATAATTCTTTAAAGGCTTTATTAATATCTGTGGAAGAAGTAAATATATTGCCTCCAGAAGACTTCACTGAAGGAATGGTGGAAAAAAACTCACTCTGTTTTATGTAGCTGGCAAGAGGTTTCCCTGCCATGTCCCCTGACTCAAAATATGTCTGTCTTGCCCTGAATAACCAAAACTCTACCTTCTGTGACAAAATAGTATTGTACCTATATTTTAGCTGAGTCAACTCTCTAAGACCATTGGATGACATTCGGCACTTCAGCTCTGTTTCAGTCCTTCAGACAAGTCTCCACATGTCTGTAAGACCAAGATTTCTACACATCCTCAGTAGTGTCAACATCGTTCTAAAGGGTCTACACACTTTTGCATCACTATGATCAATGACCGAATCCATTAAAAGATTGAAGTCTCCACCCAAATCCATATCATCCCAGCAGCTTGTAGCTTACCCTCAAGACTAGCGTTGGGTGCATAAATATTAGCCAAAATCAGATTTTGCCCCTCTATTTCAGCCAAAACAATAATGATTCTTCCTAAATTACCTTTGTGGGGATGGGGGCGTGGTCATGTGTCTGTTTGTGGGAGAGAGGGAGTGGTGTTGTTCAGCAAACTGGTTGGCGTATTTCTAACAGCGTATTTCTGTTACAGTGATAGCGGAGGGAGACCTTAAAAGTAGCCCAGAATGAAAGAGAAGGGAGAGAGCAACACAACAGTGCGGTGTTTGGCATGTTCCAAGAGTTTATTAGTGAGAGTTTATGTTATTTAGAGTTTATGTTTTGAGAGTTTATGTTATTTGAGTGAAAACCCACAGAGGAAGTGTGTGCAGCATGCATCAGGCAGGCGTTCCAGAGCCTGATAACCCACGAGAGGGCTGCTGCTGTGACCCCAGAGCCCACCTCGACCATCCCACCGGTTACCCTAGTAAAAATTGGCCCTGCCGACAATACCGATGCCTACCTCAACCTCTTTGAGAAGACGGCCTGACCATTGGGTTGCTGCCACTTCTCTCCTGGGAAGCACAACCAGCAGCCCAACAACTCCCCGCCACTAACCTTCTCGTGTACAATGACCTGAAGAGGGCAATCATGCAACTGTTCGGTCGTAGCCCGGAGCAGAGTCACCAACATTTCCATTCCCTGAGATTGGGAAGGCACAGCCGCCTGTTTGCCTTCACGTAGCAGCTCCGAGACGCCTGCGGGAAATGGTTGCTGGCTGAAGGGACCCACAGCGCTCAGGACATCATAGACCTGGTGGAACTGGAACTGTTCGTCTCCCAGCTTCCTCGTGGCATGGCTGAGTGTGTCCAGTGCCACAGTCTGGCGTTGCTGGAGGATGCAGTCCAGCTGGTAGAAGACTACATGATGGCGTTCCGAGAAGCAACGAACTGGTGTCTTTCTTTCTTTCTCTCTCTGTCTCTTCTAAATCTCTTACCCAGTTAGGGGGTCTTCCCCCTCACCTGTGTCCCCTGATAACCCTGTCTCTCGCCGCTATCCCTCCCAGGTTGGTGAACCCAGCCCCATGGGTGTAGTAGCGGAGCCTGGGCTGGTCTGTTGGAGCAGCGGGGAGCCAGGACATTTCCAGGACCGGTGTCCAGTGTTGGAGGTGGGCACCCTGGTCTGGGTCCCTGACGTTCCACAGGCCACCCCTGATCGAACTGGAGCATATTGGATACCGGTGAGTTCCCCAGGGGGATACATATTAATCTTTGGTGGATTCTGGCTTTTCCCAAACCTCTATTCACCAATGCTTGGTACAAGATGGGGCAGTGGACACAAACAGATGGGTGAAGGTGCGGTGTGTGCACGGGGATATTCACCCGTATCCGGTGGTTACCACTGAGATGCTATTCAGGGGAGAAAGCATAGAGTAGAGGCCGAGGTTAATTCCTGCCTCACCCATCCACTGATTTTGGGGATGAATTGGCCTGATTTTAAGAATTTATTATGGGAAATATGTGTGGATGGGTCCTGTGAAATAATGTCTCGGTGTGTGATGTGTGATGCTATGGCATGAGAGGTGGTGCCAGGGCCATCTACGTCTGCTCTGCATAAAAATGATGCAAGGGAGGGAGTCCCCATCCTGAGGGAGTTCCCTGAAGAGGATATCCCTCCACAGCAGTCACGTGACGAGTCACTCAAACACGCATTTGACCAAGTGAGAGTAATAGATGGTCAACAGCTCTAGCCTAACATTGCGCTCGCATACCCAAAATTCTCAATTATTGGAGATCAGTTGTATTGAGTGACGCAGGACACTCAAACAAAAGAGAATACAACCCATTTATTAGTGCCGAAGAGCCGTCTGGAAACTCTCTTCAAGGCAGCTCACCATAATCTGAAGAAAAACACTTAACCGAATAATGGCCTGTTTTTTTTTTTTTTGGCTGGGCATTCACAGAGATGTTCGCACCTCGTCGGCCATTAGAGTGGTCAGCACATGGATATCGCTTTGGATTAGTCCTGGTGGATTATGCAACATGATATCCGAAAGCGGTGCCCCTGCGCAACATCTCAGCAAGTAGTGTTGTTGAGGCACTCTTCAAAATCATCTCCTGGGTGGGGATTTCGAAAGAAAAACCTCACCGATCAAGGCACTCATTTTATGTCACGTACACCACGCGAGCTGTATGAATTATTGGGCATTAAATCGATTCAGACAAGCGTGTACCACCTGCAAAAGGACGGCATGGTCGAATGGTTTAATAAAACCCTGAAAAACGTGATTCGTAAGTTTGTGTACGAGGGCACAAGGGATTGGGATAACTGGTTGGAACCCCTATTATTTGTGGTCATGGTGGTCCCGCAAGCCTCCACGGGGTTTTCCCCCTTCGAGCTCCTGTATGGGCGTAGGCCACACGGCCTGCTTTACGTCATACAGGAGATTTGGGAGGAGGGGCCTTCACAGAGCAAAAATGAAATTCAGAATTTTCTTGACCTTAGAGCAAATCTACACACATTGAGACAGTTAACACAAAAGAATTTGCTCCAAGCTCAAGAACGACAAAGCCTGCTCTAGAATTTGCACCAGGAGATAAAGTCCTTGTATTACTGCTCACCTCAAGCTCTAAATTACTCGGCAAGTGGCAAGGGCCCTTTGAGGTCACACGGTGAGTCGGAGGTCTTGATTATGAGGTTAAGCGAACGGATAGAGGCGGAGCATGTCAAATTTACTACTTCAACTTTCTAAAGTCTTGGAGGGAGGCGGTCCCCATGGCCTTGGTGACAGAAGTCCCAGGGAAGGCGGAGCACGGCCCAGAGGTGACTTTCAAACCTAATCAGTTCGCCCCGGTCCCGTATGGAGACCACCTCTCACCATTGCAGCTCACGGAGGTGACCAAGTTGCAAGTGGAATTCGCAGACATGTTCTCGCCTCTCCCCGGTCGTATGAACCTCATAGAGCACCATATTGAGACCACTCCGGGGGTAGTGGTTCGTAGCCACCTTCCTGAGCACAAAAAAAGGTAGTTCAGGAAGAATTAGAGGCGATGCTCGAGATGGGCGTAATAGAAGAGTTGCACAGTGATTGGGCCAGCCCAATGGTTCTGGTACCTAAGAGCGACGGAATGGCCTGATTCTGTGTGGACTATCGGAAAGTCAACGCGGTTTCCAAATTTGATGCATACCCAATGGCCCGGATTGATGAATTGCTCAGTTGGGCGCGGCACAATTTTATTCAACACTGGATTTAACAAAGGGTTATTGGCAGATCCCCTTAACTCCAATCTTACGAGAAAAACTGCCTTTTCCACACCAATTTTTGACTCTTCTGTTTGGTTTGTTTGGGGCCCCCACCACGTTCCAGAATCTTATGGACAAAATTCTCAGGCCACACGCGGCATATGACGGCGCCTATTTGGACGATATCATCATCTATAGTAATGACTGGCAGCGGCACATGCAACATCTGAGAGCCGTCTTGAGGTTGCGACGGGCAGGGCTTATGGCCAACTTGAAGAAGTGCGCAACTGGGTGGGTGGAAGTTTGGTATCTGGGGTTCCACTTGGGTCATGGGCAGGTCAAATTAACAAAACCGCAGCGATCACGACCTGTCCAAAGCCCAAGGCTGGCTACTACTGAAGGTTTGTGCTTAGTTACTCTGATGTCACCAGCCCACTGACTGATCTCACTAGAAAGGGGGCTCCCGATCCGGTCCAGTGGACAGAGTCGTGCCAACAAGCTTTTCTAAAAGTAAAGTCTGCACTTTGTGGGGGGCTGCTCTTACATGCTCCGAATTTCTCTCTCCCCTTTATTTTGCAGATGGATGCATCTGACAGAGGGATGGGGGCTATGCTATTGCAGGAGGTGGGGGGGGGGGGGACGGCCGGTGCTGTACATTAGCTGCAAACTCTTTCTGAGGGACACGAATTACAGCACCATTGAGAAGGAGTGTCTGGCAATCAAGTGGGCTGTCCTCACTCTCCGCTACTACCTGCTGGGGCGGGCCTTCACCCTCTGTTCAGATCACGCCCCACTCCAGTGGCTCCACCGCATGAAGGATACCAATGCACGGATCACCCTTTGGTACCTGGCACTTCAGCCATTCAAATTTAGGTGGTCCACAGACCGGGGGCGCAGATGGCTGTGGCTGACTTTCTCTCCAGAAATGGGGGGGAGTTGATGGGCCGGATGTTGTCCCGGCCTGAGTAGGGCGGTGGTGGTATGTGGGGATGGGGGCATGGTTGTGTGTCTGTTTGCGGGAGAGAGGGAGTGGTTCGTCAAACTGGTTGGCATATTTCTAACAGCTATTTCTTGTTACAGTCACAGTGGAGGGAGACCTTAAAAGCAGCCCAAAATGCCAGAGAAGGGAGAGAGCAACATGAGGGTGCAGTGTTTGCTGTGTTCCAAGAGTTTATTATTGAGAGTTCATGTTATTGAGAGTTTATGTTTTGAGAGTTTATGTTATTTGAGTGAAAACCCACAGACGAAGTGTGTACAGCATGCATCAGGGCAGAAAAAATAAAAGACTTGCCTGAACTGCTTCATTGTTTCCTGACTCCTCCTGTGTCTGAACTTTCAATCTTATTACAATCTTTTATCTGTTTGAAACATTTAAATTGTAAATGCTTACTTATTAATGTGATGACTCCCCTGCTCTTACTCGAACCAGCACTACAAAATACATGCCCACCCCATCCCCTGCCAAGTTTTTTACACTTAAGAAAAGACACAACCTTTCTTCTTTTATAGGGTGCCCCAGCCCATTAATATTACACATAGAGAGAAACATTCTACCTATATTAAAGTGTGACATATTGACATAATTGTGTACCCCAAGGCTAACTTATACAGTATAGACCACTATCCAGTATTGATGTAACCATAACATCCTTAATAACCCACAGAACAGAAAAAGATGTGCTTCAACCCAATCCCAACTGGTGTCCATCGCTAGGAAATCCGACGGTCCATGCACGCTCACGAGACTTTTTGCGATACTAGATTGCTGAAGTCCGGTGATTTTTACATATGTATATATATAATTTTTCATTTGTTTGTTTGTTTTGTTGCCCCCCCCCCCCCTTAACATAAACCGTGCCATTAAATTGTACATAAAAATGTTCAATAAAATAAAAAAATAACAAATAAATAGGCCCAAGTAAGCAATACCATTGAACCCACAACGTGAGCAAATGAGCTCTACAGCAAGTTAACAAAGGGAGAAAAAAAGAAAGGAAAAAAAAAAGAGTCAGACACCAAACCATGATGTTGTGGTTCTCCCAGCACAACTTGCCTTTATTCCTCGCCGCTCGTAGAACAAAGTCTCTGTCAGCCGACTGCAAGAATCTTGCCAGGATAGATCGTGGTCTGTCACCCACCCTGGGAAGCTGACGAGAGCTTTGTGTGCATGCTTTGTCGATCAAAATCAAAATAAGCCCATCTAAAAACTTCACCATATCCTGATCATTCCAACAAAACAAACATTATTATGTCTGCTCCAATTTTCCATATCCTCTAGTTTTTCCCACACCTGCTCCACAGCAGACTTGGAAGCAGGCAGGTTAGCCTGTAGCTCTCTTTCATCAGACTCCAGAAACTCGACCCATCTTTCAACATCATCCATTCTTGTGATCAGGGTAGAAAGTTTCGCCTCCATAGATGTGATCACTCAAAGTATTTCTGCAAGGCCATCCATGTCGGTCGAGATTTTCATCAGCGCTGCATAAATGTTCGAGATATCCCGACCAACGTCATGAAGCTCGCTGCTGTCACTGTCGAATGGACCTCTGCCATCTTGATCCTGCGAGGTGTCTGATGTGTGAGAGCGTAAGTGCTTTTTTATGTCCCCACAGGCTGACGATTTCGAATTTCTTGACATCCTGCCCTCCCAGCACAGTTTAACAAACAAAACTATTACAGATGTGACCAGTTAAAATAGCTTAAAAAGAGAACAGTAACAAAGTTTAAGCGCAGCACGCCTTTAAGCGACCAACCCTCGCATAGCGTCACGTGACTCTGATTGGTGTCATTTTCTTTGTCTGCATGTATGTGACTTACTGGAAGAATCTTTGAGCGCAGTGCTCCAGTGGCATTCGCTTATAGTGTAGCTTTCTTAGATCTCTCCTGCTTAACTTCCTGTCCCTGTTACGGTCCAACAAAACAAACCTTCTCTGAAAGACAGTGACATTAAAGATATAGTCAGATCTTAATGCTTTTAACAGTGTATTTTAAAAGTGTATATATTACAATTTAAAGTAAATATTTGTATTTATATGGATCCCATTGAATAATTTAAAGATAATCAATGAGCAGATGATCAATAAAGTCTATTTATAGAGTTCTTGCGATCATAAAACCCTGTAGAGACAAAGGGATTTGTTGCGCCTGAAGTTTCCTCCAGAGACCTGCTTGGATCTGGACAAAACTGTCATCTTGACGTAATTTTTTGTAAAGCAGCACATACACAACATTTACCACAACAGCAACATGTGTTGTATGTTAATTTAGATAATTTTGTCAGTTTATTATGCAGTGTTTGTTTGTGCTTAAATGACATGCCAGCCTCTCTGATTATCATCCATGGCAGAGACCTGGTTAAAATTGTTATAAAATGAATAAAAAAAACCCTCTTAAACTGAATCCGGTCTATGCAGCTTCATGTTCTGTGCCGGGGGGTTTCAAACTGGGGTCTGGGGACAACCAGGGGGCTGCAAGGAGGTCTGGAAAAAAAATTCTGAGAACAAAAAGTGTAAAAATGTATAAAAAACTAACAATTTACAGAATTTGACGTTACGTCTCGGTTATTACATAACCCTGGTTCCCTGAAACAAGGGAATGAGACATGCGTCAGAAGCTGATGCTGTGGGAGTACCCCACAGGGGACGGTGACCTTGAAACCCTATACCATCATGCCAATTTGATTGGATGGTGAACCTTGGTGCTCCGCCTTTGCTGATGTCATTATGAAAATATAAGCCAAAGCCCAACTACACACTGTCAGGATTTTCCGACTCTCTTTATCTCCCATCCCAAAACAGCGGAAAGTCATTAGCTGCAGCAAAGATTTGCAGCATTTCATTTCCTCCATTAAGGTTGAGCCTTGTCAAGTGTAGAAAAATGGACTGAATGGGTTTGTCAGTCAGGTGGCGACACGGTTACCAAGTCGAGTTTCATTCCAAGGAAGAAAACTTGCTGATTGGGCAGTCATATGCTTTTTGTTCAGTTGCCCTTGAAGCCCCAATGCGCTAGCAACTGGTCTGCGCTTGCTCACTTGTAACTTCAATTAAGCTATCAGCAACCAATCGTTAAGGTAATACAGATGCCACTCGGCCTCAGCAGAGCGAGTTTTCGCCGCATGTACCCATTTCGTACAAGTGTGAAGTTCCAAGGATAACCTGAAGAGTAGGACCTTGAACCGGAATGCAGTCCCTTTGAAAGCAAATCTCAAGAATGGCATGCAGAAAGGAAATATCTGCACATGTGTCTGCAAATTGTTTGGCAAAAACCAGTCCAGTGGACGGACATGAGATAAAGTCTGTCTCTGAGTAACTACCTTGAATGTAAACTTACTGTATAAGTGTCCAATTCAATCACCGTAAGTACAGAGAACAGAAAGCCGTTGAGGTGAAGTGGTCGTTTTATGAACAGAAGCATATAGCCGTGCTTGACTGTGCTCAGTGTGTGGCCGCCAGTGGCTGAACGCCACCCACCACCGGGGTGTGGTGGCTCAGGACAACCCAGTCAGCTTAGCTGGATTTCCGCTCACCTTTGTGAACATGTTTGTGCCTCGTGCAGCCGCTATGAGGTCTGTCAGTCATGCTGGGGCCTGGCAGATGTCTGGCATACCAAACGGCAAAGACTTAAAATAGTGTTCTCGTTCCCGGCCTACAACAGCGGGGAAAGCGAGAGCATTGTCCCGGAAATGTGAAAGAAACCACTCTACAGGGTCTATCCTGCATACATGCCTCACATTGAGGATTTAAGTTTGTGTTCTGACATGGCAGTTCTCTGGCATGTCATCAACAAAGTAAAAACAAGCACTGAAATTTCCTGTGCCATGCCACAAACTCATTCCCAGCTTGCAACAGTGGGGAAACGAGAGGGCTGCTTTGGCGTTACCTAAAAAAATCTGTGTTGCAACACTTCTGTTGCCATCTTCTGACATGACATTAAAACAGTATGACAGTAAAAATTGGGCAAACCGTCCTGTGTTACTTTTGAGATGTCACACTCTCATTCCCAGCTCACAACAGCAGGGAGAGATAAAAGTGAATTTCTGACAATTTTAGCCAGCCAAGAATAGAATGGACACTTCAGGTGTATACATCTAACAGTACTTTAATAGTGAGTAGATACGTGGTCAGTGTATATATATATATATATATATATATATATATATATATATATATATATATATACTTTTTAATAATTCCAGATCATTTCTTTTGGCTTTAGTACAATGACAATATAAAATCTTTTATTTAGTTTTCCAAACAACATATTGTCTTCATTATTTCATGCTTACTATTCTTCTCACACAGTATAAATGGGTCTTTATACTTTAAAATATACTGGGAAGTGGGTCCCTTGCAAGGGGATCATCGTATTCAGAAATCCTTCACATCAAAATTTATGAAACCCCCTGTCATTTTGGTGAACAACCACTTTAAAAAGTCTGGGGGACTGAAATATTACCAAAGCTCAAAAATGGCCCATATAATATTCATCTCTCCTGTTCTTATTACTTGAGAGCCAATGCTGGTACACATGCCTAAAGTTGCAGACTCCTGATCTATGTGCTACCTGTGCAAGCTGGGTCCGTTGTGTGTGTGTAAGGCAGCTTTGTGAGGGTGCAACTGGAGTGTATCTCTCTCCCATTCTGCTGAGCAATAAAAACCAGTCCAGCAGACGGTACGGGAACTGACCGAACTCTTCCACAGAGCACTCTGCTTTGCTCACTGATGGAGAAACCACATCATTGATATTTTTTTAGAAAGCATCATAGGATACACGAGCACATTCAGTAAGAAAACAATTACTGACAAATTCCTCCAAATATCCACCTTACTTTGCAATGCGGAAGTAAGCAAGAGGACATATTTCTGGTGAATGCAAGAGAGAATTTTTTTTTTCTGACCAGAAAGGAGAGTATAGTGAGCTTATTATTTTGCCAAGATGAAACAAGGTGCAGTTTTGGCAATTAAAGCAATTAAAGTTGGTCCAACATGCTGAGTCAAGATGCTGGAGGACTGTCAGTTTCAGTGCCTTGCTCTTTCAATAATTGTTTTGATGGCACCGGTGAACTGTTGCAATTAATGACCACAAAGTGCAATAAACTGTAAAACTATATGCACACCGAACCCATGTGTTTATGAAAATAATAATGAATGATAATAAGAAGATGACATACGTTGCCAGCCTACAATTTAAAGCAGCATAATTTAGCATTTTTGTACCACTAAAACAACTGGAAGTCAATGTTGCTTTTAAGGCAAGTCAGTCCACTTGGTGGCCATCTTTGGAATGCTTCCGGGCAGCTATTTTATATAGATACAAGTGGCATAAATGTATAGCTCCTATAAACTTGGATGGGGAAAGACCGAAATCTCCAAAACCGTTGGTCAATATTATGATCAAAGAACAAATCAAATCAAAGTTAAATCTGACAACAATGGTATCATAAATTGTGTTTCTTTTGCTCAGATAACATTAAAAAAAATACTATTTTTCAGGCTGGGCCAGCTAATGCGCATACGTGTTCTTGAGTTGACGACGATGTCTGTGTCCAAAAGGTAATTGGCTCTTTTACCTGAAAGGTGGTACTTCCTTTCTACATGCACCATATTGTGTTCCAATTTCTCCCATTCATTTTAATACAAGTGGTCCGTCTTGGGCTAAACAGTATTTGCGGATGTGGCTTATACCGGAAGCAGTATACACTCAAGTTTGAAAATGGCCGCGTCCAAATATAGATGAAAAATAAGGTGGATAGATGATAGTCATTTAGGCTTAAGAGATTTGAAGATTGTTTTTACTGTAACATACCGTGCAGTTGATACACAAGAGATTATGGGACTCTTTAATGTTGAATGTGCATATAAGTGTAATGAAATTTAAATAAATGGTAAGTTTGTGTGAATTCCTACTTAGACAAGCTCCACTATGTGCTTTGCCAATGCGTTGTTTTTTGCGGCAGGCCTCCTTGTGAAGTAGACACTTGTTGCCGTATGTCTTCCCTTGAACGCTGCACACTGGTGCCCCCTGCCTGCAGCCAACAACATGTACACACAAAGTGGTATATTAACTGAGCCTTACAAACTTTAAGTAATTATTACAAGATTATTCATGTAAGTATTCTTAATTAATTATCAGTTAATTAATTACATATTTAATTTTAGATACATATAGGGGAGACCGGGGCTAGTTGTCACACGTTTTGCTTCAGTGCATATTTCTCAGGTAGTTTCATTTTTGAAAGTCATTTTTTGTAAAGCCACATGACTTAAGTCTTGGCTGAAAAAAATATTGATATTGATCTAGTTATTGATAATGATAATGAAGACACTGATCATTTCCAGCGTTACTGCCCAGGAAAAAAATGTTGACCTTTTGTGACAACATGCCCCAATAGCAGGATGTGTTGTCACATTGCATGGGGTAAGTTTGTCACAATAGGGCCTGCCATTAAACCAGTAGCATTGGTTTCATGTGTACTTTGAGGGGAAATGTAAGCCCAATAAACTGAATACCCTTGTCATGAGAACATCTAAACCTTTGGTTAAAATCTACCTTTACAGTTGATGTTTGCCAGAATGTATGCCAGTATGGTTTTATTGTGCTCACTTGTTTACCCAGCAGATTTTACATAAATATGATGTTACAGAAATTTTAGTTTGGAGGATAGAATTCACTAAAACATAAACTCTGGTGTGTAAAACCATCGAACAAAACCACTGATAAAGAAACCACACATTTATGTATTTTAACATTTGACTCAAAAGTCAAAATTATCACCATTGTATTGCACCTAAAATTTCAAAACAAGACATGTGTGGTGTGTTCCAGCTCTTCAGCATATATTTTCTTTTCTTGTGTTCCTTTATCTAAGTTCACTGTGACAGAGGTAATACTCCAATGGTTTAACGTCTGGGCTGCTGGCCATAATATCGTGATTTTGATTCCAAGGAGTCTGTGAGCCGTAAGCAGCATCTTACATCATTATTCTGTTCTTAATCATGACATGTTGGCTCACTGTCAGCAGTCTGGGATTGAAATGTCAGCTTAGGTGTCATGGAAAGTTGTTATTAATTTGTCTGTGTGAGTGGCTTACCGAGGGCAGGTGTGTGGACACACACATTTTGGAACAAAAAGGCCTCCCTCCTTCACTACTTGGCACCAGGATCCAACAGGACTGTGACATTTCAACAACTGACATAGTGATTCTGAAGACAGAGAAAGAGAGAGATGGGAGTAGAAAGGGGTTTAAAATATTGAAAGGCAAATGTTTTTATATTGAACTTCAAAAAATTGAAGTATAAATACTGTCATATGTGTGTAAAGGTATATCATTGATTGACTGCATAAAATGTGTTCAGCCCATCTCACCTGGATCCACTCTGCCCAGATAAGGCCTTAACTTCTCTTCAGCCTGCCTCTGTTTACGCTGGGCTCTTCCACCCTTTCACAAACACATGCACAAATAAGAAAACATCGCAATAGTTTTCACTATATATGTATATCATAGTTATATATATATATATATATATATATATATATATATATATATATATATATATATATATATATATATATACATATTCTGTATGATTTATATGTTTCAAATTACTATTAATTTCCTATGGAATAAAACATTTTAATCAGGAAAAAATGAAAATAAACCATTATGAAATTAAACCTGTACCACTTGAAACAATATAACATGGTTGTTACAGGGTACAACAGGGCTAAAGGCACCCCTTAAGGAAATTTAGCTTAATTCATGGTCACAAACTGTATTAAGGTCAAATTAGTTTTTATTTTTATTGAATATTGATGGAGCAACATAATTTGTGTAAAAATAAATAATAACGGAAGGTTGTTTCGATTAAAATTCAGTTTTTAAAAAAAGGTGGTGAGAGAGCCTTTTACCCCTCAATTAGGGTAAAAGGCCCCTAGGGGATTTAAAGTGAAATCGTGTAGATAAAGGGGCAATAGTTATAGTGCAAAATTTGACAACCAATGCAAATAATTTTGAGACACCAAGATGCTTTTTTGAGTAACAAATTAAGATGACGCTTGCTCAAAATAACTACTTCAGAAAAAAGTCATTCTATAAACAATCTAATCTCTATTATGATTGGATGAGTCAATGTGAGCCCACTTTGAACATTTTTCATAACAAATGTATTCGCCCCACTTTAAAAAAAACAAAAAAACAATGTGTTTAATAGGGACCTTTAGCCCCTGCAACAGGGGGGCTTTTTATCCCAAATGCTATCCTTTCACTTATTGGACAGTTATTAAAAAATGTTTAATTTAATGACCTTAAACAAAACTGAAAATGATAAATTAGTATTTTGTCTCAAAAGAAACATGTTAATTTCAAGGATTTTCATAAGCTACATAAATTTGTTACATTTTAAAAAAAGATTAAAAATGAGATCAAATTGCCTCAAAATCAAACTTTAGACACCACACCCAAAGATATCATGGAACAGGAAACCTTTGCTGTGCATAGTGACAAACAAGTGTTTAGGAAAGTGCAGTGGTAGTTTTTGTTTCTATTTAGTGTTTTGGGAGAAAATAAAATCATTAGAGCCTTTTACCCCATGGGGCCTTTAGCCCCGTTGTACCCTATAACTGTCATGTGTATTGTGTTGATTCATGTCTTTTATTTTGAAATTCTAGTTCCTGGTTCATGTCATGTGTTCCTGTTTCCCTTGTCATGTGATTTCTGTTTTCCCTCCATGTTCTTGTGTCATGTTTTCATTGGGTTATTGTTTAATTAGCTTGTTATGAGTTCTGTTTGTTCATTGGTTTTTGTTCTCCCATGTCTTGTATTTAAGCCCTCATGTTTTCATTGTCTAGTTGTCAAGTATTGAATGTGAATGTTGATTTGTAGTCATAGTCATAGTCAAGTTTAGTTTAGTTTATGTTTTTGTTAGGTCACGTTTATGGTTAGGGTTTTTGGATTTCACGTTCTATATTTAAAACTGCACTTGGGTTTTCATCTTCACATCTTTGTCATTGCCATCATTGTCAGCAGCCAACAATGTTACAATAACACAAACAATAATACATTTTCCAGCATTTGTTAATCTTGGTTAATGTTAATTTCTTATTATACTAATATATTTTTCTTTTTAAACGTGTGTATATTAACATTAGCTAATACATTATAAACTAACATGAACAATAGTATTTTGATAAACTGACAGTAATCAAGAATAATAAATGCTGTGAAATATCATTGTTCATTGTCAGTTCATGATACCCAGTGCATTAACTAACATTAACTGTCCTAGATTTACTGCTGTTACATTAAATAGATTGCCTAAACCAGTGTTTTCTGTACCAAAGAGCTGTAATTTATTTTACCAAGCCAATTTTATTCTTTCTAATTCCCTTTTTATGTCTGAAAATTTGATGTGCTTCAGGATATCAGAGTATTACTGTGCAGGTTTAGGACTTGATGGATGACTGTCAGTTGTGACAGACTGAAATATTGAAAGCATGTGTGCAGAAATATGAGCTTTAAAGAGAAGGTGTGAGAGAGACAGAATAATAAGAGGGAGAGAGAGAGAGATAGGGAACATCCATTTTTCCAACAGTCTGTTAGCATTTGCAGCACAGTATGTGTGAAAGCATTAAGAAAGACCTCTGCTCTGCCTCACACGAAAACTGTACCTCCATCATTTTGGTAATCTAAAACTCTACCTCATTCATAAAATGCACCTCCCTCCATTTATTTTCTTATTAAATTGACTCTTTTGTCAAAATATAATATTGACTTCTTTTGCGCTTTCAAAATAACACATATCATATCAATAACTTACGCTACATCAGACAAACTGTAAATCAGATATGGTTTTAATTCTACTTGAGTGCTGGATTATTAAGCAATAATCAATAATCTCACCCAAAAATATATTGACACTCAATTTAGATTTTGTTTTAATTATTATTATTTAGTTTTTTTTGTGCCAAATGCACACTGGGGGAAAAATAAAAATGCTTCATGTAGTAACATCTAAATTAAATGATTTGATTCAAGTAAACATTTTTATTTAACATGTATAAATCAATCTGAAGACATTAGTTTACACCAACAAAACCAATTTTAAGGGTTGGATCAAGTAACAGTTGCAGGTTACCACTTTTTACAATGCAGTGTGGACTGAGCTAAATCATTATGCTTAATACAATATAGCATAAGCAAATGAACTAACACATTATCATCATAGCGAGTATAAACCACTCACCGTGACGACACCAAGGTGTAGGGTCATTGTGAAGAATAGCACATGACAGAGCAGGTGCATAGCTGCTGTGGCAGAACTCGTGACAGGAAGTTTTTGAGTCTGAAACATGCATTTAACATTAAAAGTTGCAGAGTTTCACACAAAAAAAGTTGCCTCTAAATTAAAATCTTTCCCGGAATGCACCCAATTACACTAAAAGATATATCACTGATGTGTAGGGGAAAAGTTTGTTTCTCTAAAGTTAGAATTATGAGTGTTTAAAATTTAATCATTTTCCAAAATAAATTTAAAATCTTCTTGTGGAGATCCTGAGAGAAAATGTGTAACAAGACATATAGAGAAAGCAAAGTCTGTTCAATGTTAAAATTTAAACTATCATGTCAACCAGAAATTCAAAGTGTGAGAGATCATACTTATAAAAGTTGAGACAACGGTCCTCAAAGCACAAACCTTGATTAAAGTTGATTCTGTCTGTTCACTCTCTTCTTTAAATAACTCAAAGTAGTCTCTGTATTGTGTGTAAGCCCTGGAGTGCTCATTAGATGTGTATGCATGTATGTGTGTGTGTAGAATGGAGTGGCCCCATCACTGGAAAGTCATTACTGTATGTTACGGCTCTGAGCAGATAGAGTTACGTTAACAGAGCAGTCGTGCACTGACAGAATCAGACTCTTTCATTCCTTTGCTATTTCTTTTAATTTGTTTTGAAATTCTTACCAGAGCTTCTCTTCTCTTATGATGTCTCTTTCCCTCTTTCTGTGCCTTTTTTCTCTTTGCCTCCTTCCTCTTCACTTTCTCGCTCTGAATTTTCACTGTATCAGACAGTCACATACCTTTCTTTTCCCTTCTACTTCTGCCCCTCCTTCAAGTTGTCTTTTTTCCCCATTTTCTCTCTTCTCTTTTATTTGATCATCTATTTTTACCGTCTCCTCTTACCTGGCCCTCTACTCCTTATTTCGTCTCCCTCCTTCTCTGGCTTCACCTGAGAAGTCCTTAATTAGCAATCCATTTACAGGATGGATGAGCACACACACACACACACACACTCACTCACCTTGACTTACACATGGACTGTAAAAAACATCTAAAGCGAACATGTAAACCTGTACTCTCTCGTTCTCTCTTTCTTTTCTCTCCTCCTACTCAGTACTGCGTTCTTCCTTCTGTTTAGCTAGCCTGTAAATCTTTTTGTCTATGAAGCAATGCCAGCCTCAATGAGAACCAGAACTTACTCGATCTTAATCCTTCTCTCTCACATACATAAACAGTCAATAGAGACTGATGAAATTGAGGTATGCTTTGAAATTCCAAAACAAAAAGCTTTTCTAAACTGTTGCATTTATCATGTCATATTTATCCACACATCTTCACATGAAAACAAACTAAAGAGTCACGGAAATGTTTTGTTTGAATGCTTATGTCTGATTTGTGTGCAAAGCTTTCACAGGTGTTGATGTGTCTATACTTTGTTTAAGACCTCTGATACTGAAAGACAAAAACATAAATAATGACCTCTGTGGTATCCTGCAGACTTAAGTCTCTGACCTGTTTGCCCTTTGACCTCTGGTGTTATAACATGAATTGGTTTGACAGGATAGATTATTTTCCATTCATTACATTTGCTTTTGTTTTTATCTCATTAGTGGGAGAGCTCCCACACGTTGATTCATATGTTTTGAATTTAGTATAAACAGGAGACATGCTCTCCTGTTATACACACAAACACAAATGTTGGAGGCCCCCCATGAGCAGGATTGAGAAACACTGCATTACAGCATGAGCTTCAGAAACATTTGTTTGATGGCACCATCTGGTGTTCACTGTGCAAAGTGTTAGGGACATTAGAGGAATAGTTCACCCCAAAATGAAAATTCTCTCATCATTTATTCACCCTCATGCTATCCCAGATGTATATGACTTTCTTTCTTCTGCTGAACACAAACGAAGATGTTTAGGAGAATATCTCAGCTGTAAGTCCATTCAATGCAAGTGAATGGTGACCAAAACTTTGAAGCTCCAAAAATTACATAAGGTAGTATTAAACGTAATCTGTATGCTCCAATGGTTTAATCCACGTCTTCTGAAGCGATATGATCAGTTTTGAGTGAGAACAGAACAAACTATAACTCCTTTTTCAAAGTACATCTTGCAGTGAACAATAACAGTCTCTAGGCATGATCATGATTTAAAGCTTGTTTACTCTTCCTAGTGCTTCACGCATGTGCAGAGCGCTAGATGGCGCTATAGGAAGTGTAATCGAGCTTGAACTCTTGATTGCCAAAAAGTCTGCTGATGTCAAGATTTATAGTGAAAAAGGATTTATATTTTGGTCTGTTCTCACCCAAAATCGATTAGATTGCTTCAGAAGAAATGAATCAAACCACTGGAGTCTTATTAATTACTTTTAAACTGCCTTTATGTGCTTTTTGGAGCTTAAAAGTTTTGGTCACCTTTCACTTGCATTGTATGAATCTACAGAGCAGAGATGTTCTTCTAAAAATCTTAATTTGTGTTCTGCAGAAGAAAGAAATTCATAGGCGACACATCTGGAATGGCATGAGGGTGAGTAAATGATGAGAGATTTAAATTTTTGGGTGAACCATTTCTGCTCTTCACCCAGTGACTCAATTCAATGATTAAAAAGCACCTAAGAGAGTCAGAAATTTAGTACATTTGACTTGGTCATCATATTCCAAGTCTTCTGAAAGCTTGCGATCATTTTGTATGATGAACCATTATCAAATGTGACAACACATCAATAATATCCTGTTAGGTGTACTCCAAATATTAAGTCATGATGAACATCTTAGTGTGAGCAGTTTTCAATGATGTGTTCAACATTAATATTTGGTTATTTGTGTTCCAGAGAATTCTTCTGCATATCTCATATTTTTGCAAATAATGTTTTGAATTAGTTTGTTCTGTGCATGAGTTTTAGCCAGTTTTTTGTCATAACAAATAACACAACTTTTCTATTGCCAAAGAATCTGGCAGAATATCTCTTTCCTTTACATTTTTGAAGTAAAGGCTATCTGAAGTCTGGAATCTCTAAGGTTTCTGAGCAGATTAAATTTTAATAGCTAGAGCTGTTTTCCCAACATGTGTGTGTGTGTGTGTGTGTGTGTGTGTGTGTGTGTGTATGTCTCTCTGTGTATGTGTGATGTAAGTAGTAGAGATTGAGCAGAGTAGCTTATTGCCAAATGCACAAGTACAATGGAATGTGGATCCCCTGTGGTATACACAACACAACCGTACAACATACAAGTAGTACAGACAACACCAAGCAGCATAGACAGCAGTTATAAAGTTTAAATGTGCAATGAATAGGGTTTAATTCAGGTTGCTGTTGGGCTTATGATTTTAAAAAACTGTGGATGTTGATTCATGCCGATTCTGTTTCCCAGAGTTCACCTTTATGAGTTCAGAGCAAAGAGCTGTTCAGCTACAATTATTACTGACCCCTGCCACGGCCTAACCTTAACTGATTTCCCTTATCACAAACACAACAGCTCACAAATCCAGAATACACACATCAAGCACCGTTGAAGGCTGTCCCAAAAGAAGGACCCTTGGAAGGCAGTGTCGTTTCGCAGCGTTCGTTTGCCAAATTTTGGAGTTTGCATGAAGTGCATCCTTCGTGGCCTCAATCACCCACAATCCCTTGAAAATGTCCCAATTTATATATATATATATATAAAAGCATAAAACGAGTCCTTCTGCATGCTATTGCACTACTGTGCACTGTCCTGGTTTGTTCCTCCGTATCTACAAAAACTTGTAGAAGATGAGCACAATTTTCACATCTGTCATCTTCGATGCCACTTGTTCTCTCTTCAAAGTTTTCGTGCTGTGACCACGGAAACCTTTATGACGTAACCATGATGCACACTTACCAGACCGGCTGCAGAGAAGGAGCTTAGCCTACAGCCTCAGAATGACTGGTCTAGGAAGGACACTGCCTTCCGAATGAGAAGGACCCAATAATCTAATCGTGTGAACTCCATGGTCCATCTCCCATCCTGCCATCAACTGTTCCTGGCAGGCTACTCTGCCTTACAGGCTCCATATGGTTAGAATTAGAGTGAGGGCGGGGTTAGGGTATCTGCTGCCTGATGGGAACAAACTGTGGTCCCTATGTAGAATGGGCGTACACAACATGGTGCAATCATGGTCCCATCATCACTGAATCTAGGCCAATTTTTCATCTGCTCATATTTACACCCCTCCCCATCCCTACTGTTGTTGTTTTTTTATATTTAGATGTTTTTTTTTAAATTAATATTTGTAATTTGTTTTACATGATAAAACATCTCTGATTAAATGTTTAATTTCTACCAACTAATATGTAACACACATTTGCAATTACGCTTTCAAAAGTATTCTGATGATTGGTGTAAACTGCAGAATGTATAATATCCCATAAGTGTAATAAATATACGTAGGGAAAAGTCCCTACTCCAAGTCAACACCGACATTCAAAAATTGTGCGCGCTCCCTGCCAGAGTCTCCAGCGCGCAGCTCGTGCACGGACAGAGCGCGGCCCGCGGCTGTTCATCACGTCCTACGTCAGAGTCACTTTCAAAGCGCGTGAGAGTATATGGTCGCTGCTCTCGTGCTGTGGGTGTTGATAGGTTGTTTGTAGGCGCGAGCTCAATAGTTAAGCGCACGCTCCGCCAGTATATCAGTTTACCAACCTGTTCCAGGTTTATTAATAAACCCGCTTTAATGTACACTTTGAAATGTTATGAGACGCGTTTATTTTGAAGCATAAGTGAGTGCTGATGGACGGACCGTCCGTCCTTCAGATGAGGATGCTGGAATGAGTCAAGAAAATCGCAAACATCACGATGGAGTCTCACTTCAGTAGAGCATCACTGTTATCCCGCTGCTTTAGCGCGTTGAAACTCCGTGCTGTGCGGTAATGGAGATTTATAATCGCATTTCACACCCGTTAACGTAGCATGCAAACGCTGCACTTCTTGGTCCTATATAGGAATGTATGAATATCTGTTTTCGGACTGTTTATAAACAAGTTCATCTGGTCGTGTTGGTAGTAAACAGTTTTCATGGACAGGTTGGAATAATCGCGCCGGTCAAGAGGAAGCTTCTCATTTCTCTGGATTGTTTCAGTAGCATAGTTTCTTAACACGAGCATAACTTAATGTTTCAGAGTATAATATATGTTGAAATTTATAGATCACGTATATTGAGTACTCCAGTCTACATCAGTGTTAAAAAGAGTTTAAAGTTGAACTCTTAAGGTCTTAAGCTCTTGACATTGACCTCATGGATAAACACGAATGATCTTCATTAAACAGGTGAGTCAAAAGTCATGCAGGATTGAAAGCTAATTCTAACTTAATGGGTCATATTGGTTCAAGGATTCAATGGTTAAGTATGTTGTTATGGTTATTTCTGTACATTTATGTATGTGAGACAGATGGCACCTTGCCCTCTTTACAGTAGCTAATGTTTTTGTTTTTTAACCATGAAACCTTCCTCATAGTCCCTAAAGTTTGTGTGATTTCTTGAATCTGGCTCAGTTTGTGTGGTTTGCCTCGTTTTTTTCTATTTAGTTCAGATTCATGCTAATGTTGAGCTGGACTGCTATTTTAAAAACAGAAATGACCTTTGCCCCCAGACAGCAACTGCTCTTTACATAGGTTTCCAGTCAAGCTGAAGTCAGAACAGAGGAGAAAACATGATTTACGCAACACAGAGAGCCTACAGGGATATGTGTGACTTAAGAGATGTTCACACATATTCAGCAAACCATATCAAATATGTCTATTCAGAGCAACTTATGTAATTTGAAAGTGCAACACAGATGAGTTACGTAGTATTAAACACGTTGCATTCATGGTAACTAAATAGTGCGTTTAATTTCTGCATTGTTAAACTTTCTGGAAGCTTATCTGATATTTGCAGGAAAAATCCAGGACAGAGACTAGAGAGCATTTTCAGTTCTTAAATGTTAAAATGTCTGTGTGTGTTTTGCTTTCAGTTTGATAACGACTCATCAGCCATAATTTACTAGTATGTTCATGTGACCCTGTCGCCTGTGTATCTGTCCCATTTGATGAAGTACGCAGGGCCATTATGGGAACATGTATTGTGGGGGAGGCCTAAAAAGACTTTGATCTCTGACATAATGACTTCCTCTGTTGCTTGTCTTTCTGTAACCAGACCTGATTTCTACAATCACTCTGGTAATAACCAGAGATTACAGTAGTGTTTTTTATGCTTTCTGTAGTAACATCACACTCATTATAAATGGTTTAGGCCTTTATTAGAAGTTCTTCAGATATCACTGAATGCTGTACTCTGTTTACCTAAGGACGAGAGCACATTGTTTATGTCAGCATTACACATGCACACACAGAGAGAGCAAGAAAGAGAGTGAGAGTGAGACAGAATGTGCTAAATATTTATTAATATGCACACTTGCTCTGTGTCTAGACTGAATGCGAGTGAAAGCAAAGCACATTTATCTGTCATCTTGTCATTTGGCACTGGGGTGGGGACACACCACCCACTGTACATATAAACACACATACACACCTGCTGGTTTCACTATGTTAGTGAGTACATCTCATAAGCACATGGAGGTGATGATATTTGCTGAGGCCCAAACCTTACCCCTAAACTTTAAACCTAACCCTCACACAAACCTGTTGTTATCAGAAGATATAAAGTAAAACATGATAATTCTGCTGTAACTTCCTCACCCTCATACCAAACCCATCTTTCTTCTGTGGATCACAAAAATATATTGTAAAGAATGTTGCTATCACTTATTTCCATGCATACAATTGTAGTTGATAGTGACTCACTTTACAGCTTTAAAATGCACCCAGATGTGTCATAAATGTTGTCCATGTGACACGTGCCTCATATTCCAAGTCACTTTGTATTATGAACAGACCAAAATTTACTGCGAGTTGTTATTCACTCTCAAATGAAATGAAATCACATCATTGATCGACTCATGTAGCAAAGCACAAATCAAACATGGTGACACATTAATAATAACAGTCCTCTTTGGTTCATATTTCATAACGTTTGGTCTCAAAATGTACATGAACCAATGAGGTTGTTATTGACGTTGTCGTATTTGATAATAGTTCATCATACAAAGTGGTAACAAGATTTCAGAAGACTTTTCAGAAGAACATGATGTACAAGTCAAATGGACTATATTTGTGACTCTCTAAGGTGCTTTTTAAGTATTAAATTGAGTTACTGTTAACTGCTATTGTATCAAAATCAGCAAATGGAACATCCTTTAAAATATCTTCCTTTCTGTTCTGCAGAAAAGAAAGTCACATGTAGGGCTGCAACTAATGACTATTTCGATAATCGATTAATCTTCGATAATTTCTTCGATTAATTGGATAAATAACAAATTTTCCTTTATTTTATTAAAATGTTATTTTTTAAGAAACAGAAATGATAAAGTGTGTAAGGGTTTGGTTTACTGTACTGAATGATTCTATACTCTCACAAAACTTTGAACAAAGCCTGAATAGTTATGTTTTATTAATAATAATAATAATAATAATAATAATAATAATAATATTACTTTCAGGACAATGCAAAACAGTTCCTTTTCTTTACTTGTAAAACTTAAAAAGTACTGTTTATTAAAGAGTAAAATGATCCATCAGGGATGGAGTGGGACAAAAAAATCAGCCCAGCAGAGGGCAATGGTGACACCAGAATAGAAATATTAATAATTTTGCCCAGCTGAAAAAAACCCATAATTATGTTAAATACATATGCTTGTTCACTGTCGCTGATTACATACATTTTAAGTATTTTAAATTAATATTGTACGTTTTAAAACCATATTGTCACTGATTACATGTTTCTAAAGTATTCATTTCAAAATAAATGTTTTAGAGTAGTACGTGTTAGGGATGGGCATTCATCAATAATTTGGTATTCGAATATTTAAGCTCATAAAAAAAATTCTATTTGAAAATTCTATTATTTAAATGAAGGTATTTAATGAGAAAGAGACTCATTTTTTTTAGTCATAAAGGTTGCGTCACCATTAAAAAAAACAAGCTTCTAATTATATCCGAAACAAGCTTATATTATGTCCTGTGTTTTTTTATTTTTTATTTTGTTGAAAATATTTAAACAAGCAATGCTTGAAAACAAAAAAAGTATAGAAAGCATTTAAGCTCACGCAAAGCGAAGAAAAAGAAACCGCTAACGGAGTAGACTGACACAGTTAACGTACAGGATGAATATAAACACTTGACATATAATAGTTATTTTTATATTGTATCTCATGTTTTTGTCGAGAAAAACAAGCATATTCACAAGCTCAGTAAACTATACTCATTTATATACGCCAGTTTAAATGATGGACTGTCCCTCCGCTAGCAAAGTCTTTTTCGGATGCCATGTTTGTTGGTTGCTACGGGGACGCTGCTTTCTGATGAGCTGCACATATACGAGAGTAAAGTGTACACCGCTTATCCAGTACATTTAAATTGGAACCCAGCTTTCTCGCAGTAAGCCACATTCTCACTATTACCCGCTTTTTTGGTGTCCATCTAAACGTACTGACAGAACGAACGGTTTGCTCATCAAATGTGATCAACTTGTGTTCACATTCAACAGCCCCATCCAGTGCATTCTGTTATAACTGCCAGTTTTAGTTTGTGTGTTCAGGATTTAACATGCATCTCACTGTATATATGGCCAGTAAAGCAAAACTTTGCGAAATTCGAATAGTATTTTTACTATTCTAATAATTATTGCAGAACGAATACTCGAGTATTCGACTACTTGTGCACATCCCTAGTGCATGCTTGTCCAGTAAAATAATATTTGCCATAGTATAAATTTACTGGTGAAATCAGACATTACATTTAGCACTGTCAGGACTATCAAATATCAGGACCCTTAGCATTATTATACATTATATTCAGTATTATATATAGTTTAATATAGTACAATCAACTGTAAATGCAGTGCAGATTCACTCTTGTGCTGAAAAGTCTCATCCTGGTGCTCATTGTATTACATGCGGTTACATGATGAGAAATGATCTAAAACACTTAAAAAACCGGCACACATCCATGAAAGCTGCACGATTGATTACACTGAAACTGAAAGCGCGTTATGATGTTGCATGAGTTTAATCAAAATGATGGTGCTCCCTTTCTCCATTGCGATTGGTTTGATCGACGTGGATGCACGCGCTCGTTTGCTCAGTGAAGTTTAATGGAGACTTGCATATGGTAAAAACAAACAGTTTTGCAAAAAACCTGGAAATATGCACCTGATTTTGAATTCATAACATGTATTCATCAGGGGCGAGGTCAGAAATCTCTAAATGAGTGGACCTTGGTGAAACAGGGTGGACCTCTATTCTGTGCCTAATTTCATCATGAATAAAATGAAGAGCGCCCCTTTCCTCAGACTTTGAGTCAATATTCGCTCATTTACCTAATAATTAGAGTCACATACTTACATGTACAAAAACAATAAAAAATGTATTATCAATTTAATAATGGACAATAATCTCACTATGCTTGTGAGGACATTTTCAAAATGTTTTCCCTGCCAAACCTGTTTACACACACATTCTCTTTTTGCTTATGGAGACTGCCTAGCTGTCAGCTGGTGCTCATGTTAATGGATGTGAACTATCAGAGATGCAGACCAGACAGTGTAAAGCCAACGCACCAACCCTAAATGAAAACTCCTCACTTAGCACTTGTTTTGATAGACTGTGTGTGTGTGTGTCCTTGACAGGTGGAGGGATCCCTTGTTTACTGCGCTGGTTTGCATGTGTGGCAGAACTGTGGTCTTGCAGCTGTTGGGCATATTTATGCTAGTGTAATAGTGCTCCTGAGCTTGCTGGTCACCAAAAGTGTCTGGCACTGTGTATTGTATCTGTAGGCTGCATATCTGTCTATGAGATAACATGCCATGCATATGCAACACTGTTTGCACGTCTCTATCAAACTACCTCGATAAAATTCGTCCCATAGCTGTTTTGTTCTCGTGAACTTACTAGTGTCAGATATCTCTAAATGGTGTTTATTAACAGCAGTGGCTGTTATGTGATCATCCTGAGGCCTTACCAGTCTGCTGTGTTCAATTTCTGTATTGAATTACAGTGAGTGTAATGTGGTATAATCTGAAGTGTCCAGGCAGCTAAATGTCTGTCCTCAGACAGCTGTTTGGTGTGGTCACTTTAGTTATGTACGGTTGTTAGAATGTGTATTTCCATACACTTACATTATTGATAATATAACTGATCATCATTGTGATGTTTTTGGTCATTACATTGTGTAATCTTGAGATATCAACCATGACATGTTAATAAAGATGTGCTGATATATTTGATTTAATCCGTTGATATGTTTAGTTAGTGACATGAAGCAGTAATGTGGTATGTGTTTATAAGGGCTAGGGAATCACCCACACATGACAATGCTCTTTGGGTTTTTCCTTTAACTATTGTTAATACAGCAGTTTTTATGACAGCCACCCACAAACTTATTGCTTACATTAAATGTAGACAGTCTTTGTCATTATCAGATTTCTGTCTTGTCTAAAGAAATCTGTGTGTGTGTGTGCATACGAGTTTTTGTAGTAATCTTCGTGTGAAAGTAATTTTTATACCTGCTTCGTATACTTATTCATATATGTATGAGTTTTAAATTCTTCGTAAACCCATCTTCATGCTGTCCAAATGAATAATTTACGAAAACAATGCTAAATCATAAAGTGAAATAATACAGCATTCAGTTGATCCATTGAATGCCTGTGTTCCTTTAACCAACTGCTTAACACAGACAGAGTTGTGGGATACCATAAACAGCGAAGAATATAGCCAACCCTAACGTAAACCTTACCATAAAGTCTAAATAACTCTTGTGCCATGGAAGAAAAAGAGACATCAGGGTTATTAATGAGTGGTCCTACAATTTTCTTAAGTTTAACCCCTAACCCAAACCTAAACCTAACCATAAATTGTGTAACTCTTTGCCCAAATCCTATAGCTCATGCTACTCTCCGCGATCCACGCACAATTTACCACGTGCCCCATTGAGAGCGAGGAAAAACTAATCGCATCCACGAGGAGGTTACCCCATGCGACTCTACCCTCCCTAGCAACCGGGCCAATTTGGTTGCTTAGGAAACCTGGCTGGAGTCACTCAGCACACCCTGGATTCGAACTCGTGACTCCAGGGGTGGTTGTCAGCATCAATACTCGCTGAGCTACCCAGGCCCCCGTATTCATGACTTCTGAATATTTTATGATATTGCTGCAGTTTCGAGATTCCCAAAGTGTGTCTCTAAGTATGTGTGCCACTGTTTTCTTATTTATTTCTTTTTTATTTTTTTTTACCTCAGTCACAGAAATGCACAAGTTGAAAGATTATTATTATTTTTATTTATTTATTTATTTTCCACATGAAGATGTTGCACACAAGAGTAAGAAAATAAAGGATTTTTTGTAGCAAGAAATCGGTGTACAGACACTTGCCATTTTTTCCTTTAAACAGATCCTCATGAATGTATGCCCATCTCAGGTTGTTTATAATGTACTGATTTCATAGCATAGTAATGCACTGTATTAACTTGTTTGGCATGTAACCAACTTTCTGTTGCAACTTTACTTCCAAATAAGTGATGATAATTTGTTTTATTGTAATTGTGATATTGCATATTTCTGCAAATTATTTTCATGTTCAATGAAGTATTTCATCATTATTAAATCTTAGTTTTGCGTGTTTATATTACAGTGTTATTGTTTGCAGTGCATAGAATCAGAATCAGCTTTATTGCCAAGTATGCTTACACATACAAGGAATTTGTTGACCTACTATTGTAGTATTACGGTTCACTTGCATTCTCCATTGAGGCTGTAGATATGTGTGGTACAACACAAACATTTATGTGTATTGTGTAGTGGATAAAACACTTTAATAATCATATTAAAATATAATTGAGAGTTTTGTTTATCTTCCTCAAAGTAAGTAATATCGGTTATAAATGTTTAAGCGAATAACATAATATCAACATGAAAATAGCTCGATCTAGACTCCGCTCTGCAGGCAATCTCAGAGTCCTTGCTCAAACCATGAGATTCATCCACCACAAGAGCAGTGCCGAATCACAACTGATGTAAAGTGTTCCTCTGCAAGTAACATGCAGTTTTATGCTTCAACCAAAGGGGCCAAAAGTTACATGTTGTAGCTTTAAAATAAAGTGTTGGATAGGAGGCTAACTAAAATGTGATGCCTGTATTGTATCAATTTGATTTGTATCGAATTTTGTTGATTGATTGGTTTCTATGGGAATAAAAGTCATACCTTTGCATATGCAAATGAGCGCGCGTATCCACATCATTCAAACCGATCGCAATGTAGAAAGGGAGTGCCATCATTTTGATTAAACTCGTGCAAAATCATACCGCGCTTTCAGTTTCAACGTAATCAATCGTGCAGCCTTCGTGGATGTCACACTAATGTCTCAGAGGTCAAGGTGTGCCGGGTTTTGAAGTGTTTTAGATCGTTTCTCATCATGTAACTGCATGTAATACAAGCACAGATGAGACTTTTCAGCACAAGAGTGAATTATGCACTGCTTTTGCAGATCATTGTACTATATTAAACTGTATATAATGTATAATAATGATAAGGATCCTGATATTTGATAGTCCTGATGTAATGTAATGTCTGATTTTACCAATAAATTTATACTATGGCAAATATTATTTTACTGGATAAGCATGCACTTCTCTTAAAAATGTATTTTTGAAATGAATACTTTAGAAACATGTCAGTTAGAATATAGTTTTAAAACTCACAATATTCATTTAAAATACAAATGCATGTAATCAGTGACAGTGTACAAGCATATGTATCTAACATAATTATGTATTTTTCAGCTGGGCAGAATTATTAATATTTCTGTTCTGGTGTCACCATTGCCCTGTGCTGGGCTGTTTTGTTGTCCCACTCCATCCCTGATGAATCATTTAGCTCTTTAATAAACAGTACTTTTTAAGTTTTACAAGTAAAGGAACCATTTTGAATATGTCCTGAAAGTAATAATAAGAGTAATAATAACAATCAAACATAACTATTCATGATTCAGGCTTTGTTCAAAGTTTTGTGAGTATAGAATTGTTCAGTACAGTGAACCAAACAAAATCCTTGTGCCCTTTATCACTTCTGTTTCTTAAAAAATTACATTTTAATAAAATACAGGAAGTTTTGTTATTTACCCGATTAATTGGTTATCAAAATAATCGTTAGTTGTAGCCCTACTGCTGAGGTCTAACTAGCATCACTGTGTTCTGTGATTGCTAATAAGAGACTCTGGTTTGAAAGTTGATAGCAAATGTGAGGTCCAGATCTTTGGAATGCTGTTATACAGTAACTTTACTTTATTGAGAGTCTATATTACAGGTAATTTAAGGCAGGCAACAGACTAATTGTGAAAAACTAAACTAAACTAAACTGACACTTGAGTTCAATGTCTGCAGACTCTGTTTGATGTCCTGTTAAAGTTGTATACCTTTTACCTGCAAATTATGTAATACAGTGAAACAGTTGTCATGTCAGATACTGTTCTTCAACATATTTTTCTTTCTGGGAAAAAGGAGTTAAAGTTTTTATTTTATTTTAGTTTTTATTTTTTTATTTCTCTTCTCCCCTTTTCTCCCCAATTTGGAATGCCCAATTCCCAATGCGCTCTAAGTCCTCGTGGTGATGTAGTGACTCACCTCAATCCGGGTGGTGGAGGATGAATCTCAATTGCCTCCGCGTCTGAGACCGTCACTCCGCGCATCTTATCACGTGGCTTGTTGAGTGCTATTCTCCGCGGCATCCATGCACAACTCATCACGCACCCCACTGAGAGCGAGAACCACATAGCGACCACGATGCAGGTATTAATGACTTATTTGCTGGAGTGAGTGGGTTTTGTGTAGGAAGGAGCCAGTTGACAGATGGTCTGACGAGTTGTCATAGTAACCCTGTCTATGACGTCATCTGACCTTTGGTGATTACCCTCTTCTGTCCTCTAATTGTGTTTCGGTTGTTTATGCAGATTTATGCAGTGGTTTATTCATTACAGTAGGTGAGAGATGTAGTTTAGATGCTTTATTACACATATCTTTGACTTGTAGAGATTTAAAGTGGCCCCAGTTAGCATTTCGAGACATAAGACAAACTTAAATGTTTTTAAATGTTTAAAACTTTGCATTAGATATAAAAATATCAAACCTTTGGCATCTGCAAATAAATTATGCTTGATCTTTTTTCAGAACTAACTTAACTTTTCTAGTCATTTTAGCAATGGGTTTTAACCAAGTGGTCCCAAGTTCATGTTTAGTGGATGTGTGAAGGTGCCCTCATGTTCACACGTGTGTCCTAGCAGGGTAACCACACGTGCAGTTCAACACATTAACTATGGACTTGTTCCACTAGTGTTTGAGAACCAGCAAGTGTACCAATACGTCTTAATTCTAAACTGTATATTTATTGTTTTATCAAACCTAACAGACTTCTTTTTGTGGAATGTGCTGCTTTTTAAGTGTACTTCTGCTGTCTTTCTTTAAAAATGCCACTTTGTTTGACATTATGTCTGACTGCATTTTAATATAATAAAATGACATTCTAAATTCTTAAGTGTGGCTTAAGCATTCAAATAATTTTGGAGCAGCTGTATTTGGCCCTATACATCTGTTGAAAAATAGAGATGTGTGTGTTTTACACAATTGAAAATGTGACAGCAATGTGTGTAATGGGCTCACTAGCAGTGTTGTTGGGTAAAGTCAGTAAGTCAGTCAGTCAGTGTGACTGCTGGTATAATCTCTCATCACAGAATGTGGGTCAGTGTGTGAATAAAGGTTGCTGTGTACATCCTACTTTCCCCCTCTCTTCCTCCCCTTCTCACAAACTTCCCTTGTGTGTTGCTGTCTAAGATATTCTCTTAAACTGTCAAACCGAAGCAGGTAGTACAGGTGATGGGGAAAAAAAGATATTTAAAAGTAGCAATAGCAATATTTTGCATTACGATTCTACATCAGTTCTATGGCTTAAGTAAATCAGGATTTTCAGCACTTCTTGAGCAAAGCACAAGTCCAGTGAAAATGAATGAGAAACATGCAAGTAAAAGATTGTGATTTATCAGTTTGTAATTGCAATACATAGAACATGAAGAATATAATAATATTATCTAATTATGACCCAGATATTGATATTATATTGTATCGCCATGTCCCCTCTGATTACCATCTCTGGCAGGTACTGGTTCAGAATGGTGCAATACTGTTAATTGATGACCTTTACACATATTACCATGGCCCTTGGAGAGAGATTCATGAAAAAGAAGGAACTAAACTGGTTTCAATAAACAGAAGTAGATTAGGACAGAATGAAGTGGGACAACATTGAGGCGCCATTCATCTAGCCAAGTTATATTTATTTTTTGCCCCAATTCTCTCTCTCGCATTTATTTGTTTTGGTTTCCTGTTTTTAACGTAATATGTAAAACAGGGGTTATACTACAGCACAACAAGAGTAGAAAGTTAGAAGTAAATGCCTCAGTAATGCCTGAGTAAATCAGCTTCCTGTACTAAATATTGTACATCATGCTGAAAAGACATGTATTGCCTCTTTAAGAAAACCAGCAGTTTAGTGAGCATCAGTTTTTTTTCTGGTTGAGCGCACATTAACAAGAGTCGTCGCACAGTTTCTGTAATGCATCCATGCTGTGTGATTAGAATGAAATCTTTCCATTTCTGTTGTTTTTGATCAACAATTGACTGTAAATTACAGAAAGGGTATTCTGTAATTATTCAGTGACAAATGGATTGCATGGATCTCGTCTTTGGAGACACATTACGTGGAACGAGTCAAACCTAAACTCAACACGCAGTGAAAGGATCTCGGTGCTGAACTTTTTTGCTATAACTACTCCATCACTGGCGAGTAAAATCTGAAAATGTATGAGCCAGTGATTAATTACAGACATTTTAGTTGCATGGTGCAAAATTTGGTCGCATATGCAAGTGATTTATTCGCATCAGTCTTGGGATTTATAAATCGATATCAGGATCGTTCAAAATAAAGATTGCGATTCATCGAAATATATATACTTTTACCCACCCCTACTTTGGCAACTGAAGAAAAATGCAGAATAATAGTTTTGAGTTTTGTAAAATCTCAGCTTGTTGCTTTCTTGCCTGTCATTCATACAGAGGCACATGTAGATTTAGGGCGTTTTCAAACCTGTAGTTCATTTGATTTGTTCCGAAACAGGGGCTAAAATTGTTACTATGGTTCATTTTCTCCTTGGTTCGGTTCACTTTCACAAGGCAACATTTCAGAAAGGAACAACATTTTATAAAATACAAAAAACAAAACAATGTTGTATTTATGCAAACTTATCTCTCATTGTTCAGAAGTTTGTAGGCTGTTCCAGGGTCTAGCTCATATACTGAAGTAGCGGTTAAAATGTTTCAACCAGTACAGTTATATCACAGTGATGCATGTTTGTTTTTTTTCTGTCATGTTTATTTTTCATCGGTTATTAGTTACTTTTGCGTTGTGTCTGCATTAACAAGTGTCTGTTCTGTTTCTGTTAAAGATGGTTAAAATGAAAAAGTTCTATTTCATGCCTCCTAGTTTTCTTTCATAACCTTTTATTACTAAGAATCAGTTCTTGTCTCCTTTTGTCTCTCTCTCTCACTAGATCTCTTTTTCTTGGGTTCATCCATGACTCTACTGTTTTCTGATGGAACAGAAGGTCCTCAGCAAGCCCTCCATGGTGTCCAGACTGCCTAAATTTGGTTCCCGTCCTGCCAATGGCATCCCCTCCTCCCTTCCCAATGGTACGACTCAGACTGTGGAGGCCACCCAGGAGGGCAAGAGTACTCCTCCTTCCAAGCCAAATGGAGTGGTCAGAGCCTCCTCCTTTTCCATGAAATGGAAGAAGGTGAATGGTGGGCCAAAGGACCCTTTAAGCCCAGTTGAGGGCACTCCTCCCGAAGAAAAGAAGGAAGTTTGCTCCCCTCATTCTCCAGGGAATAGGGAATTAAAAAGCCCTTCCACTCCCTCAACCAAAGTGCAGAGGGCTGCCTCCTCTTTATCCACTGGAAGCCCTAAACCCATGCCCAAATCCCCAAAGTCCATCTCTAGTCTCAAAGCAAAGCCCAAAAACTCTCAGATCATGACAAGCACCAACGACACATCTCAAAAAAACTTTGGCTCTAAACCATCTCAAAACAGTACGTCGCCTGTGGGGTCATCAACTGGTCGGACAGTCTCTTCAGTGATCCAGCGACCAAGAGCAAACTCTGGCTCTACTCGAAGCAGCTCCAAAGATAGCCTGTCCCAGTCCAGCGACAGCCTCTTAAGACAACCCCTCGAACTCGACCCTGTGGTGCGTTCTCAGAGCTTCACCCATTTCAAACAACTGCCCTCGCCAACCAACACACCCATGACACGGTCCTTCTCTTTCAACAAGGCTGTTGAGCTAGCCAAACCGCTAGCAAATACACAGCTACGCCCACCACGGAAACTTGAACTTAAATCGCCCCAGAGCAAGGGACGGCTTCTGCTAGGGTTAGGGGTATTGGGGTTTGGAAAGGGGCTATTAGACCAACTCCCTGCTGAAAGTCCTCCCTCAGAGGGCTTAACACCCCCTAATAGCATTAAAAGGCCTCTTCTACCTAACTCTTTGTTGACAAAGCCCTCGGTACTGTTATATAGGCTAAATCGACCAATTGCTGCCAAACCACAGTGCCCTCTAGTGGTTGGGAAGACTCCTGTAGAGAGTGATGTTTTAACCCCCCCTCTCACTCCAGAGCTGCCCCACTGTGCCACGAAGAGCGTAAGTGTCTGATTTTGTGAAAACAGTACTGTTTTGGTACAGTTTGGTACCATTTTGGTTCCTATACAAAATATCAAGTGTTACATATGTTAAAATTACATTTAAAAAAAAAAAAAATGTTTTAAAGGCATCGGCTCCCACAGAATTCCCAGAGGGGCCTTTCACAGAGCAGGGGCTGGATGGAAACCTCTGTTATGCTGCAGAGGGACCGGAGGACATGTCTCTCTCCTCCGCATCATCGCTGGAGAAGAATGACCCCAGTGAGGAGTTCCTTGATGACTTCATCAATCTAGGGGACCAATCACAAAACGCCATCCCACATAACAAAAATCCTGGGGCCACATCCATGCAGACACACCTTCAGAGCTACTTAAGTGAGACCATGAACTGGGCTGGGATTGGTCTGGCAGGTATAGCTATATATTATGACTAAGCTAGAACTGGGCACTAGGGCTGAAACGATTAGTCGACGTTATCGACAACGTCGGCAATAAAAAATTGTCGACAAAACTTTTCGTTATCGAATAACCGTTTGATGTCATATAACGTAATATGAGATCACATTAAACTGTAATGATGCGCGAGAGCAGCACTGCAGTTGGCGCCTGACTGAGGAGAGGAAGATTTATGCAGCTCACAGTCCAGATGCACTCTAAACTTTCACTGCTTCAGGTGATGTAGATCGCAAAGTATGGAATTATAATGCAAAAATACAAAATAAGTAAATACAGAAGCACTCTCGTTGTGGAATAAGCGGAGCCGGAGCTCTTTAAAGGAAACACCCCTGTGTTACATCTTAAATGCAGTTATTTTTCATGTGTTATAGCTTTATTAAAATTCAAATAATACGGAAGCAGATCATGTAAATAACTACAAACTCTGAAACTGGCATTTCTCTGTGCGATCAGCGCCTATTGTTTGAGTTGCGCAAAGTGTCCCGATCTCAGGGGGAGAGATTGAAACTGCACCCGGCTGATACACACTCTGTCGCGGGGACACTTATCCCTCAAACGCGTGCGCTTAATGCAGCTTGATTATAACGTGATGACTCGCGACTTATTGAATAATAATATACATCACTGTGCATTTCTTATCGTTAAGAAAATTGGCAATACGCAGCTTTATTAATAAGAGAGAGTTTTTTTTTGTGAGTTAAAGATAGATTAAAGTGAACAGAAAGGTGAGAGAGGGTAGTCTTCACCCCATTATACACTGCAACAAAATATGTTTTTGATTTATTTTTGCTTTGGCTTGTTTTCCAATATAAATATCTAAAACTCCTTTAAAACAACATACATTTTCTTTAGCATCTATACTGCAGAATAAAAAATTGTTATCTGAGAATTTTGAATATAATATTAAAATTACAATTATTTTTAAATATCTAAAAATACTTTAAAATAGATGCATTCACCTGAGGAGCAGCATATAAGATATTTAGACTTGCTTTTAGAGAATATATCTTGAATATAAGTGTATTTTGTCTTTTCTGCACTCGCAGAAGTATAACCAAGTGAAAAAGTACACTTATATTAAAGATACATTCTCTTAAAGCAAGTCTATCTTATATGTTGCTTCTCAAGTAAATGTATCTTGTTAAGGATTTTTAGACAATATTAAACGGAAAACACTTGATAACAAAAGGATTTGTTTGCACTGAATTTCTTTATTGAATTAAACTTAATAAAAAGTATATTTTTCCCTTTAATTCAGTGAATGTCATTTAGAGGTAGTTTTAAAAGATGATTTTGTCCTCTTTATTGTTAGTAAGCACGTTGAATACAACCTTTTAAGTTGGGGCACAAGCTGAATAATCGGTTAAGAGCTAATGATTAATCGTAATAATCGCAGAATAGTCGAATAATCGTTCTAATTATCGTTAGATTTATTGATTATCAAAATAATCCTTTTTTGCAGCCCTACTGGGCACTCTGTTGAATATTCACAATATATAACATATAACTATGATTCAACAATTAGTTTGCGTCATCACTCAAAATTTTTTACAGAAGTCCCTGTGTGGCATTTTTCTTGTATTGAAATGTTTTAGTATAATATACTGTATGTAATTACATGTTGCTGTTTATTTCTATGTATTGTTTTATTGGTGCATACTTGTATGAATGAAAATAATTAAATATTATTCTTTCTTGTGTTCATTTAGTGAAAAACAATGTGGGAAAACTTTTTAACTAGACTTTTACTGTTATACTTGCAATAAACATTTTGAATCTACTTGGCAACAATGTCTGTTGCCATTTGAAATGATGGTTTGTGTCATTGAAAAAAAAATAGATATTGATTATCGTAAAAAGACAAAGATATTGAGATCATTTTAGCTGTGTTGCTAATTTCTTATATATCGTTATGTCTGACATTCTTGTATTTATGAGACAATTAGTTTGATACTTTTTCCTGTTTGTGTCAATCATGTAAGAAGATAATGAAATGGCATACCATTTGTTAACTTAATGGCATAACTTTGTTAATGTTGGTCTGATCTCCTCTTCATGGGTGTATGCACCTCTGTTCTCAGGTGGTAAGGCAGATTTGAGGTGTGGACCACCCTGTGTGCCACCACTCATGTCGCCAGATGTGGATCATCATGCGGCCTCCTCTCTGGAGCTCTCACCTTCTAATAGCTCAGGAGGAACATACATGTGGGATGAGGAGGGCATGGAACCACTGGGGCACAACACACACATACACCGCTGCAGCAGCTATGAGACAGACCTCAACAGCATGGTGAGTACACACCAACACAAACACATGCCCACCAACAATGATTTTTCAGGAAAAGTAGCATGGCAGTATCAGACCTTAGTTTGACATTGCATAGTAAATGAACTGATGGACAGGGGAGCAAGATTGCACTAAAAATATATGTATTGCTTCCTAATGTAACCCTTTAAAACTACTGTGGCAAACTACGGTAAAGTAATGGCATCAGATGGTAATACCATGGTGCTTGGTCATTATTGACATATTAATGTACCATGGGATTCACAGTACATTGCACTTCAAAGAATACTATTGTGCTACCAAGTCCTCAAAAACAAAACAAAACATGGAATTACTATGGTACATATCCAAAAAACACGCTATTATTTATATTGCTTGCTCAAAAAAAAAAAAAAAAAATGGCACAATACTTAATGGCACAATAGTTATAGCTCATGGATAACCCCTTTTGGGATTTGAACCGCCAACCTTTCGGTTACCAGCCCAGATCTTTAATCACACCTATGCTACTCTCACATTATGGAACTTAAAATGCAACTATATGACAACATAAAAGGCGCTATAAGTGATTTTTGTTTTATGAAACAACATGCACAAAACGTCCCTAGAGTCCTTATTCACAGCAGCGTCATCTTTGATTTTCGTCAAAGCTTTGAGGGATAAATGTACTGTCTCTTCATTTGGGTTGTACAGTTGTTTAGTGTTTTTGGATCATTCCTCTGATGAAACATCGACAAAAAAATATATTTTCAAGAAATTTCATGAAATGAAAAAACTCCAGACAACATGAGCTGTGAAAAATCAGATTTGATCTAGGAGCTTTTTGAAAGCTTTAAATGGTGCACGTCATTTAAGAGATGGTAAGTCTATCCCTCACATCCTCGTTTTCATTCCTCTTAAAAATGAAAAATTTCATTCCAAAGATGGCACTATTGTGAATAAGTTCCATTACCGGTCAGATATCACTGAAATCTGGTGCGATGAAATAACACAACTGTCTCTGTAACAGTGTGAGGATCGGTAAATAGCTGTAAATCAGAAGACTTTAAAACACTTTCTGCCTGTCAGGCACTTTCTGCATTTTCACAGGGCAGCCAATATTTGGGCAAAAGGAAGCTGTGAGTCTCAGTTTGAGAGTTGTCTGTTTGTCGCATGATAGCGCTATTTTGCTACCATTGCTTTTGACAACTAGCTTCCTAGTACAAGGTCAGTTTAACTGTTTGGGTTTTCTGACATCAAATTGCAGATTAAGTTTTCTTACTTGTGAAACTGAGCTCTCCTGCTCCATCTATAACTATGTTATGTGTGTATGTATCTTTGGAAAGAGAGGGTGTGTCTATTCCAACAGATAAGTCTTGTGGAATTTCTAGAATGGCTAACATCGCATACAGCACCCTTAAGCTTTTATCTGAGATTGTGGGTTTTGCAAAGCCCTTGGAAATGGTGTTCTATGCCAAATACTGTGCTCTTTCCCAATATGTGGGTGTTCCTCCACGCTGTGTGTGCGTGTATACGCTTGTATTATGAGTTTCTGTGCATGTGAGACCTCTCTTCTCTGATCCTGCTAATTATCTTCTTGTTAATTAGGGATTAGCCTCTGTGGCTCTGACTCATGACTCTGCAGGATTCTGACTCCAGGCACTGCAGTTCTTAATGGATGTCCTGTTCTATCTCAGCTGTTTCTGAGGCACCTGATGGGGCAGGAATGCAGAACAGTGCCACTTAACATTCCAGCTTTTGATTCCACCTTTTGATCCTAGTGAGGCCGGCTGAGATATTGTTCCCAATTTTCTAATTTATTTTGTTCTGTCCGATTGTTTCTGTGGAATGTAGAGAGAGAGATTGTAAGGCAGGATTTAAAACTGTAATCAGATTTGAAATACCAGTCTTCTGTTGTAACAGGTATACATACACATATTTACCCACACACAGACCTGCTGACATGACTCTGATTTTAGACAATACATTATGTAATCGGGTCCTGTATAAATTTGAGGGTGGCTGAGTCATTGATATCATTCTTGTGTGATTGCTTGGCTCATGAGGAGTTCAATTCACCTAATTGGCTGCACTTTAGGTTGAGTTGGGCTAGGGGTGACATCTGGTGGTGTAGTTTAGGTACTGCAAGAAATTGAACATCCTGCATGTGTTTCTTGCAAGTGTCTGTATAATTACTGCTCATGCTTGGGGTTCGTTTATTTTTTTATTTTTTTTACAGCACTGTTTATGCTATAGTCAAGACTGATGCCTCAAATCATGAGGCTTTTTCAGATTTACTATTTTTGACTGACAATAAAACAGGTGGGGGAAAAAAAAATCCCATGAACTTACATTACAGGCACCCGACAACTTTCTAAGGATCAGGGACTGGATTTGCAAAACATTCTTAAGAATACAATTCTTAACTATTTTCTAACTTAATAAAAGTTAATATATTGTATTTCCAAAGACTTAAGAATGTTCCTATCTTTTTTTCTTAAAATGTTTACAGCTAGATGCCGCCTTAAAAACTTCTTTACCTTTAGAACTTTCTTATTTTTTCTTAAGATTATCATGCACCCAGCCCCAGAATATCATAGAGACTTTGGGGGGTGGACTCTTTTGACTTGGACCGGTGAGCAATGCCATAGCAACCATCCATAACTCCATAGCTATAGCATAGCATGTGAGCTGAATCAGACTATTTAGCCCAAGACAGACCACTGGTATTAAAATGAACGGGAGAAATTGGAACGCCCAACGGGTGTAGAAAAGGAAGTCCCGCCTTACAGATAAAAGAGACAATTACCTTTTAGATACATACATCGCCTGTCAGTCAACTCGAGAAAGCGCATGTGCGTTTTAAGATTTATCTGAGCTAAAGAAGTACAATTATGATACCACTGTTTTCAGATTTATACTGCTTATTTTTATGTTCTTTGATTGTAATCTTTGAATGTAAACTGTTTCAGAGGTCTTGGTCTTTCTCCATTCAAGTAGATACACTGCTTATTTTTATGCCGCTTGTTTACATAGAAAATAGTTGCCTGGGTGCATTCCAAAGATTGCCTCTGAGTGGACTGACTTTGGCTGAAAGTAAAAATCTAAATTAAAATTCTTAATGAATGGACCAAAATTGTGTAGAATAACTTTGCACAAGTAGACCTTTATGGAAATGTCTGTACTAAATCTAGAGTTTTCCTGTTAACTCACACCTGCCCAGTAATAGAATGAACAGCAGGGGATCTCCTCTAGATCCATCAGCTGTTTCTGTCTTTAGTTTCACTCCTGTGATCTCACTGATACTGAAATAGAGGCTGGGCTTTATTTAGATCTGATCTTACTCTCAGTGGGTGATATAACATCAAACTTTGTTAGCAGCTTGAAACAGAAAACATTTTAAGAAATAGAGACATAAATATTGTCTGCAGCTAAAGCCAGCGTCACACTAGCAGACTCAAAACAACTCGATTTTGGCCAAGGGTGTCACACTTGCCAACTGTTTTGCTGAGATGTCGCTCTGTTCATTTGGACATATGACACACTTGTTGATACAAAAAAGTGGAGGGGTGACAAACATACCGACTCAATGCATCTCTCTCAGAATCCCTGTCATGTGGAGCTTGCCGAAATAACAACAGGAGTACCGCCTCAGCATAAACAATTGTTGTAGAGTGATTTAGGATGTGATTCAGAGTAAATTTACCTTGTGAAAGTGTGGGATTGTGTATTTGTCCCATCGAGGCTTGACATAGAACGCGTATATCCATATGCAGCTTTCAGTGAGAAAATAAATTAAGTTCAATAAAAACAGAATGTTGCGTCTCCGATTTCTGATTTCATTAGTAATTTTAGTGTCGGAGAAAAACGCTTGATGACAGAATTATTATGGATTACAATGGTAATTGTGATGGTATGCAGCTGAGTGCGATTGCAGATGAAAACGTTCAGACCAGATTGATGTTTTGTCAGTTCTTCAGCAAATGAAGATGTTCATTGGTCAGTTGAAGAGAACACAAGAGCCCACCCTGGTGACACAATGATTTTTTCTGTCATGTTGGATCCTTTTTTCTGTTGCTGTTACCATTCATTCAGCAAGGAGTACCGATGAATTAACGACTTCCCGCTGGCAGACGCTAATGCACAGTTTGTCTCCCTCCGTCTGGCTGGCGATTATGTAAATTAAGCTCACACCTGAAAACCACAGAAAAATCAGCTGGTGTGGAGCCTGCTTAACCTGCAATTGCTTTGCAATTGTTTTGTGTATCATGCCATTAAACATTGAAACTAACATCTCATCCTAACTAGACGTGACGTGATAAGATTCCAGTGTCAAGCTCTCTGTTTGTCCACACCAGACGTGACGCGGCATCGCAAAATTCATACACTAAAATGAGGATTATTGACAATAAAATGTAGAAATAAGAGCAATCACAGATGGAACAGTGTGTTAATTGAACGCAACAAATTTTCTCACTGAAGCTCCGTAATGCTTTCTACGGCAAATCCCGAGGGGATAAATACACAATCTCACACATACACAGGGCAAAGTTACTTTATAAATTGCATCCTTCTTCAGTCTGTTACAATTGTTCATGCAGTACTCCTGTTGTTATTTTGCCGATCTCCACGTAACAGGGAAGCAGAGAGAAAGTTGGAATGAGCTGGGATGTCTCGCCACTACCATTTGAACCGGTGTATGTGTGTGTGTGTGTGTGTGTGACAGAGCTCTGGCTAAAGAGAACGAGACCTCAAGCACAACATTTGGTAGGTGTGTGACACCCTCGGCCAAAATTGAAGTTGTTCTGAACCGGCTAATGAGATGCCAGCTTTAATATACTGCAATAAGAATCATTTTAGACCTATTTGTTGACTGCGCTGCCTGGTGCAACGTGGCAGAAATAGAAACCATTCCAAAAATAAAAAAGCCTAAGGACAAAAACTCTGATTAACATGGAAAAGATACCTTTTATCGCGTGTTGCAGCATCATGTCGCGGCTGGTTAGGACACGGCGTAAGACTGAGATATAGGGTGATACTCAGAGAGATATAGAGTGTAACTGAAAAGAGAGAGAGAGAGAATTGTTGGTACAAACTTTACTAAGCAAGCCCAGAGTGTGTGGGATACGCTCTCCTGCCATATAGGGGGGATTCTGTGTGTAAAAATAACTTTAAAAAAAAACTAGGCAAATCTCAATTGTATTTTTTTAATGATGATTAGCTATGATTAATAATAGATATGTAGCCAAGTGGAGAGGTTTCGTGTAGATTGGATCTGGCCCCTTTGTGAACTCCTCGTGTTGCGCATGCGTGCCGGTAATATAAAATGTGCTGCTAATAGGTAGTTTATATTTTTACATCATATAGTACTATGATGTTCTGCAGTTCATGTTTTTAATTCCCTGCTTGTTTTTCCCACATATGATTTATCGCAAGGACACGTTATTAAGTAAATCACAGCTTTTGTTTTGCAGCTTATTATACCTTTATCGGAATAGATTTTCCAGTATGAGGATGTTTGAATGACGTACATCGGTATGTATAACTATATTGGTTACATGCAACACAGCAATGGTTACCTTCTGGGATAGGTGTCAACATGCCTTGTAATTTCATAGGTGGAGAAGGGATCAAGCCAGACTTCACCAAGCAGTTTCTTAAATTACATCCTCTTTTGAACACTGTAAGTGGAGAGTCCTGAAAAACAGCAAGCCTCTTATCCGATTGTAAAATATGCCAATGTTGTTTTATGATTTTCTTGATTTGCTCCGAACATTTAGTATATTTCTTGGTAAATACGACAGAGAACTTTTTTTTTGCCGTTTCCCTTTTTTATTCAGTAGGTCTAAATGGGATTATTTTTCAAGTTTTTTTTCTGCAGGTTGTAATGGTTTGGCATTATAGCCTCTGCAATAAAAACGTTTCTTCATACCATTCAAATTCCTATTAAGATCTTCTGGTCTAATACATATTTTTTTATCCAACAAAATTGACTATATGGAAGACTGTTCTTTAAAGATAACGGATGGTAAGAATTTAGGCTGCACAATATTGGTGAAAATGATAATCACAATTATTGTTATTTGAAAACTTTTTTTAATTACAAGGCTGCACAATTTAAAAAATAAATACTGTTTCCACTGCTTAGATCTTGATTCTAAAAGAACAAAAAACAAAAAATTACATTAAACAGTAGCTCTCATTTTAAACAAGTTGTTAGAACTGCAAACTAATAAATGATTCCTTTTGACCAAAATTAAGGCATGTTTTGCACATTCTTTACTGCTAAAAGAAACAGTTTCTCGGGTGTTTACACATGCAACCTCTTTTAAGATCTTTAAAATGATTTACCTTGTTGCACTTTTCGCACCAAACTACGTTCATCTCTAGGAGACAGAATGCGTCTCCTTACTGAGCGGTATGATGGCTGCGTAGTCCCATGGTGTTTATACTTGCATACTATTTTAATTTAACATTCTTTAAATTATTATTATTAGTGCCCGACCGATATATCAGTCGGCCGATATTAACCTTTCACTGATATATCGGTATCGGCGTATGTTTTACCGATATGCGAAAAAAACAAACATATAATGCAGAAAACAATGCTTTAGGATTGGTGTCATTACGTAGTTTGTCCAGCAGAGTGTGCTCCGTCTCCATTGTTTACAGAGCTGACTCTGAGCTAACGGTGGCTCTGCAGACAGGGCGGAGTTAAACGGTGCGGATTTGAGCGGTCTCATTAAATTGCTAACTAGTTTGTGAAATACATACTGGAAAGTTAATAGAAAATGACCCCATCATTTTATATAACTAATATAACATTAACCCTGTCCCTGACAACCATGTCACTCATGTTTATCACATCTGTTTGCTGTTAGCAGCTATAGTTTGTCAGTGCAGTAAGTAATGTAGCAGGTTGAAAGGTAAACATCAGAACATCTTTTTGCAGCTCAGCAGACAACGGTGCAGTGGTGGATTGTGTCTGTTGAGTGTTGATTTCATGCTTCGTTGTTACCTAGTTGGTGAGACACAATGCTGGAAAGTAAATAAAGTCCATCTTTTGCTCTCTGTGACAATGAGCTTACAGCTAACTAGCTAACCACGTAGCTACTTTCATACCTTGTCAACGTGTAAACATGTATTCACCAAACTGTTTTGTTTAGGATTCACTGTTTGGTACCCCCTTCAACCGAACAATTCCAGTTGTTGCATTTATAAAATGTAATATTTAAAAGTCTGGTTTTCCAGACATTAAAATAGGATACGTAATAATAGTAGATTTAATAAATAGTGTATTTGCCCTGTGTAAATAATAATATATAGGAACTGTACCTAAAATAAATGAGGGGTGATAAATACTAATACAACAGGCTGGAAAAATAGACATTTATTCATTTTAATATCCTATATATATATATATTTTGAATGTGTTGAAACTTGACACCGGGTGACGCACCCTGAAAACTGCACCGTTAGATCGGTTTCATGCTGAAGAGCCGCTTAAAAGTACGTTTTTTTTTCTCTCTCTTGTAAATGTAAACGAGTGTAAATGCCAACACCATCATATATGTCGAAAGGACTGATGCCTGTCAACCAAAAAATTAGCTCATTGATGTCATTAAATGAGTCTGCTTTTTTATTCCATCCGTTACTCCTGGTCGGAGGCTGCCGTAAATATTTAGTTTATACGTAGGGTTACGTCCTACCTAAGTTTAATGGTGCAACGCTCAAATATTTAGTATAGCATAAATTGTTACTTAGTGCCCATTTACGCCACAACTAGGCTAAGTTGTAGCGTACGTATAGCTGGTGCAACCGGCCCCTGATGTTTATTTGGCTATTTTATTTGTATTTATTCTTTATTTAAATGGTCAGCAACTGACTGATACTAAACAGTACTGATGTTTATTTAGCTATTTATTATATTTTTATTTATCCTTTATTTAAATGGTCAGCAATTGACTTATACTAACAGTACTGATGTTTATTAAGCTATTTATTGTATTTTTATTTATTCTTTATTTTCTCAGTGTTCATTTCTAGAATTAGTTGACAATGTATAATAATAATGTCAAATATTCTTTGATAAAAATATTAAAGAAAGCAGCCTTCTGAGTACCTTTGCATAGTCATATCGGTGCAAAATCGGTGCACAATCCGTATAGAAAAGGTCTGTTTTCATTCCAGCTCAACAATTAGCTATATCGGTCACCATATCGGCAGTCGGTGAATTTCCCCCCTCTAAAATCGGTATCGGTCTAAAAAATCCCATATCGGTCGGGCTCTAATTATTATTAACATTATTATTATATCCCCATACCCTACAGTAATATATAGGCTAATAGTAATATATTTTTGTAATAGAGCATGCAGAATTGCTATACAGTCTCAAGCATTTATTTTGAAGGAAGCCTAATTATTTTATCAAGCCTTTTATTTTGAATGAAGACAGTATTATTTCTGTGTGTTACCAGCAGAGGCAATTTGTGCTCCTTCCATACATGGAGAAATGCACTCGTCTCTTCCTTGCTTCACACAACCCGGTGCCATGGGGTTACTTAAGATTTGTTCATACTTGTTATGGCCAAATATATTTGGAATTAGGCAAATGTGCAACTGAGGTAAATGCGTAGCGTTTAACCCGGTCAGTGCACGTTAGCAACGTGCACAAACAGAACTCAGAGCACAGCTTTTCTGTATAAAACATACATTTATCAAAGCATGAGATGGAATTAATTTCATGTGCATCGAGCACAGAACGGCGTATCATTATCCTCGTGCGGCCACATATGAGACTCCTGAACATCTGGTGCGGTTCTGTATTTCATCGCATGCTTGAAAGAGAAACAGTGATTGGTCAGTGAACTTCTGAAGAGGGCGTGATTAGTCAGTTGAGGTGAAATCGGACTAGGAAAGAGCTTGTGATTTGGTCTATCATCCATAAACACACGCTATAATGAAAATGAACAATAATTTGCAACTTTACCTGGATAGCTTCTGTTTGCTAGCTCACTAATATCACAGACGATTATGCTTAATTAACCGTGAGAGGCAGAAATCGTGATCGCGATTAAAATACAATTAATTGTGCAGCCCTAGTAAGAATCAGCTCTCAACAATGTATTATGGGCAGTTGGTTTCCTAAAAAGGTCTGTATGAAGCCAATTTCTTTCTACAATCCAGAAATCCAGAAAACTGATTTGGTTCTGATCAACATCCATGGTAAAATTCAGATATTCAGAGCAATTATTAAAGTATTGGTGGAAAGAGTCAAGTTGTTCAACTTTTTCAAAACATTCTCACACTGGAAAATCAAAAGTGTTATTTAATAACGTGTCCTTGCGGTAAATCAATTGTGGGAAAAACAAGCAGGGAATTAAAAACACGAATTGCAGAACATAGTAGTACTTTAAAATGTAAAAATATAAATTACCCATTAGCAGCACATTTTATAGAACATAATCATCCAGATGCATCATTGTTATATAGGAATTGAGAAGGTGTCACTACCAAGAAGAGGTGGGGATTTGGATCAACTCTTGCTAAAACAAGAAGCCTTTTGGATACACAGATTAAAATTGCATTTTTAAATTGCAATTAGTGTCTGTGTATAAATAGTCAATGAGTTTGTTAGCTCTCACGTGGATGCACTGAGCAGGCTAGATACTGAGCCATGGGGAGCGGAAAAGAACTGTCAAAAGACCTGTGTAACAAGGTAATGGAACTTTATAAAGATGGAAAAGGATATAAAAAGATATCCAAAGCCTTGAAAATGCCAGTCAGTACTGTTCAATCACTTATTAATAAGTGGAAAATTTGGGGATCTCTTGATACCAAGCCAAAGAAAGATTTCAGCCACAACGAAGAATTGTTCGGGATACAAAGAAAAACCCACAGGTAACCTCAGGAGAAATACAGGCTGCTCTGGAAAAAAGATGGTGTGGTTATTCCAAGGAGCACAATACGACGATACTTGAACAAAAATGAGCTGCATGGTCGAGTTGCCAGAAAGAAGCCTTTACTGCGCCAATGCCACAAAAAAGCCTGGTTACAATATGCCCGACAACACCTTGACACGCCTCGCAGCTTCTGGCACACTGTAATTTGGAGTGACGAGACCAAAATAGAGCTTTATGGTCACAACCATAAGCGCTATGTTTGGAGAGGGGTCAACAAGGCCTATAGTGAAAAGAATACCATCCCCACTGTGAAGCATGGTGGTGGCTCAATGATGTTTTGGGGGAGTGTGAGCTCTAAAGGCATGGGAAATCTTGTGAAAATTGATGGCAAGATGAATGCAGCATGTTATCAGAAAATACTGGCAGACAATTTGCATTCTTCTGCACAAAAGTTGCGCATGGGACGCTCTTGGACTTTCCAGCACGACAATGACCCTAAGCACAAGGCCAAGTTGTCCCTCCAGTGGATACAGCAGAAAAAGGTGAAGGTTCTGGAGTGGCCATCACAGTTTCCTGACCTTAATATCATCGAGCCACTCTGGGGAGATCTCAAACTTGCGGTTTATGCAAGACAACCAAAGACTTTGCGTGACCTGGAGGCATTTTGCCAAGACGAATGGGCAGCTATACCACCTGCAAGAATTTGGGGCCTCATAGACAACCATTACAAAAGACTGCACACTGTCATTGATGCTAAAGGGGGCAATACACAGTATTAAAAACTAAGGGTATGCAGACTTCTGAACCGGGGTCATTTAATTTTTTTCTTTGTTGCCATGTTTTGTTTTGTGATTCTGCCATTCTGTTATAACCTACAGTTAAATATGAATCCCATAAGAAATAAAAGAAATGTGTTTTGCCTGCTCACTCACGTTTTCTTTAAAATGGTACATATATTACCAATTCTCCAAGGGTATGCAAGCTTTTGAGCACAACTCTGTGTGTGTGTGTGTGTGTGTGTGTGTGTGTGTGTATATATTTAGAACATCTACTTTGTGCACGACATGAGTAATTTGTCCAGCGATTGTTTACAGGCATATTGTTTCACTTTTTATTGATTATATCACAATTCCAGTGGGTCAGAAATTTACATACACTAAGTTGACTGTGCCTTTAAGCAACTTGGATAATTCCAGAAAATGATGTGAAGCCTTTAGACAATTAGCATCTGATAGGAGGTGTACTGAATTGGAGGTGTACCTGTGGATGTATTTTAAGGCCTACCTTTAAACTCAGTGCCTCTTTGCTTAACATCATGGGAAAATCAAAAGAAATCAGCCAAGACCTCAGAAAAAAAATTGTGGACCTCCACAAGTCTGGTTCATCCTTGGGAACAATTTCCAAGTGCCTGAAGGTACCACATTCATCTGTACAAACAATAGTATGCAAGTATAAACACCATGGGACCATGCAGCCATCATACCGCTCAGGAAGGAGACATATTCTGTCTCCTAGAGATGAACGTAGTTTGGTGCGAAAAGTGCAAATCAATCCCAGAACAACAGCATAGGACCTTGTGAAGATGCTGGAGGAAACAGGTAGACAAGTATCTATATCCACAGTAAAGCGAGTCCTATATCTACGTAACCTGTAAGGCTGCTCATCAAGGAAGAAGCCACTGCTCCAAAACTGCCATAAAAAAGCCAGACTAGAGTTTTCAAGTGCATATGGGGACAAAGATCTTACTTTTTGGAGAAGTGTCCTCTGATCTAATGAAACAAAAATTGAATTGTTTGGCCATAATGACCATCGTGTATAAAAAAAAAAATTTTAAATCAAAATTTTTATTAGTTAATACATATTAATGCACTATGAACTACCAATGAACAATTGTATTTTTATTAACTAACATTTATGATTAATAAATGCTGTAAAAATATATTGTTCATTGTTTGTTCATGATACATAATGCATTAATGTTAATGAAATGAAACCATTTTATTAAGTGTTACCAAAATTACATTAAAATTACATTCATTGTGAATTGCTAACATTTATTTGTATTGAAAACCGTTATAAACAGTTCTGTTGTCAATTTCAAAAGGTCATTGTGACATACTGGCAACCAGTAAAAACCACAAGAGCATCACACACTGCAGAGATATGTTCAAAAATAAGAAAAATATATCCATTACAAGCTCAAACTGCTCCAGTGAGAAATCATTAATATCTATGATTTGTTTACTGTCTTTGGCATCTTGTTGTAATACAAATCACTAATTATTAAGCAAGTGCGTGTGTAAAGACACAGTGTCATTATTGAAGGTTAAATCGTTATATCTGTTATTAGTGGTACTGTGACCAACATTAATCTGATTTAAATTGGGATTCTCACAGAAGAGTGCTGAGATGAGTGACTGATGAGATATTGAGAGCACCTGCAGAACTGCATGTTTGATGGACACTGAAAGCGCTCATGTTAAAGAAAGTCAAGCTAAAAGCGCTCATGATGGCTCAAACAGTCTCTCGCTCCACACACTGTCTGATTGTCATGACTGACGTTACCTCGTGTACTCAGATTTTTATTCGCATGTTTATTTGTTTAATTCATTTTTATACCCGTTAGCACCCTCTTTATCCTCTTCCTACTTACTGTGCAACAAGTCAGAATTACTACCGTTTTGTCTCTAGAAAACGCGCAACTTAATATTCATACACGTGTAATTCTTAAATTTTTTTTAAAACAAAACAGCATATTCGTGTGAATTCATCATGTCTGAAAGCTTAAATTCGTGAATGCTTAGAATTGCCAACAGCTCACCCTCCAGAGACGACTCTGTCGTGCTTCAAGGGCTGAGCAAGTGCTCATTCATTAGAGGAGCAGTATATGAGTGATTCCTTGCGTGCGGCAAAAAAGATCGGCCCTGAATCTAGGCACGATCGCCGATCACGGATTTAAATCTATTATCGGCCGATATCGATCGGTGCACCCTTAGTCGGTTGATAGTTCTTTGGGTGTGTAGATTTGGAATTGAAAGTGTCTCGTTTGGTGGTTTGTAGCCCAGATTGTTTTCCAGTTTGGTGAATGACTGTGGTGCGTGTTGTATGTGAAAACGTGTTGTACATGTCCTTAAAGCATGGTTAAAAATGCATAAAATGCTTTGAGTTATTTAAGCATGTGTTAAGTGCATAAAATCCTGTGAATGATATAAGCATGTATTAAGATGATGATTTTGACATTAGCCTCCACCATATTTCATTGAACCGTATTTCATTAATTCATTGTACCGTATTTTATTTGTTATATTTCGTTGAACCATATTTCATTTTTTGTATTTAATTTTTCAGACTTCAGTTTCTGTATTTTCTTATTGTTTAAATGCAATGTGGCCCCTTCGACCGCTGTTTTTCGCTTTTTAATAAACAGCCATCAGACAAGACCCCCCTAAAAATAGTTTTGTATCTGTTTTTTTTTTTTTTTCTTTACAGCCCACCAGCTACAGATATGATTATTATTATTATGTTATACTCTGCACAATATGGCTGTTCTCATGATGGAGTGTGAAAACATGCTGCAAGAGCAATTTGGCTGTGTTGAAATCATAAAACTACGTTCTATACTGTAGGCCACTAGGGGGGAGTAGAGATTCAAAAGACAAACATTTTCATCCTCTCCCTGTTTCTCTCCTTCTCAACTCTCCTATCATATACTTGTGTGTTTGTGTATGTCTTTAATGCCTTGTTTGACTTAAGACTTCAAAGCACATCCCCTGTTAGGCTCAGTTAAGAGTTGTTTATTTGTTCTTAATATAGTCTGTCTTGCAGGAGGCATTTACAGGCCAATTCATTAGTCGCTAAATGAGCTAGGTGCATACGCCTTTGTTTTCAAGACAGTAAGTAATTCTGGAACATGTCTTTTATCTGCTTCTGTTTCAGTATTAATTAGCAGAGAGTTTTAGTGCATTGTTTACGCTTTATCATCAGCTGACATTGCTAATACTGTAAACAGGATTTGTATAATTTTCATAAATATTTCGCCCCTAATCACAGTCTAATTTATTATACTAACTGGTTTATTGACTCTTTAGCTTAATCTCTCTGAGACCTGCAATTTCTAATTGTATATTGAGAGCCTTTTCTCACACACAGTCTCAGAGGTTGTTTTGTCTTTGAGCATTTGGCACAACTGTGTGTGGCACTGCCACTATGAATTTGAATTTAATGCCAATATTCAAGATGACGGGAACACAAACTGAGCAATGAAAACTGTTTACTCTCAGGCAGTGATTAAGCGTGAGCATTTTTACGTTCTGAGTTGCTGGTGGTGCTTTAAATGCATGATGTTAATACATTAGTGCATAAATCTCAGCAGAGTGAGTGTGTTATGTTTGTGACGATGACTCTGGATGTGCTGAGGGTGTAATAAGAGTCTATCCTATCCTGTACAGTGTTTCCCCTAGGATTTTTTTCAACAGCGGTGCTGTTGTGCGCGTGTCCACAAGCCCACAACGCCCGACCCATATTAATGAATGTTGGTCAAAGAATAGATTAAAACAGGGGTGTCAAACGCAATTTCAGCCTGAGCCACATCAGGGTTCATTTGCGCCCTCAAAGGGCCCTTTGAAGATGTGGCACCAGCACCTGCTTTGGTAGCACTCATGCAATTTATATTACATGTTATGTGCATTGAAATGCACATTTAACAGTACAGCATTGATTTTGAGATTGGGATGTGGATGAAAATTATGATATTAGAAACAGTAACGTCAGTGGAAGAAATGAACACCTTTCATCAGGCTCCTACTAATTAAACTACAGCCATGTATTGCAATTTCTGAAGGCAAACAAAACAACTTTCCTACAGTCAGAGAGCATTACAAGAGTACAGATTTTACACAGATGGAAAACTGATAGCTTGGTCCATAATTATGAAAATGCACCATAGTTCTACTGTAGTATCCTTAGTTTTAACAATAACATAGTTTCCATCCACTTTTCGCTGTTTTGTTATTGACAAAGTGAAAATACGTAAATAAATGTTTGCGAAATTCGCCGTCTTCTGCCTGTTTCCAGTCAAATGGCCTTTTATCGATAGAAATGGTGTGCATGATGACATCATGCTTAAAAAAAACACTTTGTCGCATATGTTTTGGTTTATCGCAAAAGAAATCTGCCCTTAAGCTGTTTCCATATAGAAATGTGTGTATATCGCCAATTGTGTACTTTTCGCCTCCCAGATGTCCCTAATTTTTTCCACCCAAATTTTGGTAAAATGGGGAGAGTATTGAGGCAGTTCATTGAAATAAGCCAGCTTACTCATTTTAATTTCACAAATAAATGCAATCAGAAGAGGAGGAGTTGCAATCAGAAGGGAGCTGTTGCCCTTCTGATAGGACTGTAATATTGGTCCTGATGTTGTGCCTATCGCAGGTCGCCTCCGGTTCCGACCCGAAAGTGAATCATCATGGTCCTGTTCAAACTGGCAACCTGCACCAAGTAGTGGGGAAACTTTCGGTCTTAGTATAAGGACCATCCATCGATGTGTATAGTGCACAGCAATTAAAGAAAAATTGATGCATTGTAATATAAGGGTTTACATATGATGCATTCCTGATATTCAATAGGATATTTTGAACAATCATCTAAAGCATCGCCATCACAACTGCATTATGTCCTGCATATTTGTCCAGCAATTTTTCCTGTTTCCTCCAACTTTTAACGACCAACTGAACTTGATTGCCATCTAAAATTAATTTTAGCGTCATAATGCAATTTACATTTTCTGAAGCTTAGCAAATGAGATCTGAGGTTTTAAAATATTTAAAAGTTTTAAAATATTCAAAAGCTAGTTTTCTGAAAGTGAACTCCGCATTGGTCAAATAGTTCTGATAGTTTATAGTCTTGAAAAAAGTGTTGAATATTCTGAGAATGTCATTTTGTAAATGTATGTAAATTTTTAATTTAAAACATCTTTGTGCATAGAAATGATGTTTTTTGTATTGTGGGCTAATTCCATGACTGCCATCTATTATTTTGAATGGTGTGGGAAAGCAACTTTAATAAATAAACAGATGGCTACCACGGTTAAATTAATCGCAAAGAGTGGCCATTCTCCGTGCACTTGTCGATGACGGGTGCAAGATACGAGATATTTGTGTTGGCACTCCTGGAAGTGTCATGACGCAGATGTGTTTGCAGCATCGGATCTGTGCTGGTATGCCGTTAAGACCAATCCATTACAGTGCGAGTAATGCTTCATATACAATAAATTGGCTTTCAAGGATGTATACCTTGTTGTCATGATTAACACAGGCTAACGATTGGGGTAAATTCTGTCAAGTGACAGCATATTTTTGCGTTAATTCCAATTTTCTTGACAAAAAGTGTTTCCAAACCAGTTTTTTGTGACAATTGAAGTATCGACAGAGTTTATGCGCTAGAGTTAAATGGAAAAATATTATGTCAACACCTGTGAAATTTTAGCGATTAATTTGTGTTTCCATCAGCTATATCGGTAAACATTTTGATGTGCTACACTTTTTGTCGCAAAAACCTATGGATGGAAACGTAGTTAATGATATTTGTAATAGTTCATGGTAACCATAGGTAAAACCATGCATGGCTCCTCACTACCATGGTTACTAAATATGTGTAACGATGTAAAAGGGAAAGGAGGAGGCGAGAACCGGCTTGACAATATAAATAATAATTTAATAATAAACTTAAACAAAAAAACAAACACAAACACATGCCGGGCAGCTGCCCGTTACTCACTCGCTCTGGAACTGCCACCTCCGGTTGCCTTTATCCCTCTCAAGGGCTTGATTAGCCTGATTAGGGGCTGGGTGTGCAGCATCATGACCCGGTCCCGCCCTCCTCCCTGCCACTCTATGGTTTCTATATAAAGAACTATGGCATTTTTGTAATGAAGAAACAGCAGTCTAAATACATTTTAGAAAGTTTTTCTGCCACAACTACCATAAAAATCCGTGGGACATTTTTGTAAGCGTTGTGATCTGAGAATTGAAAAGCCTTCTCATTTATGTTTTCTCCTGTTTTCTTTGTCAGTGCCGTTTAGAATGTTGGGCTGTTTTTTTTAACCTCTTACACTCTGCGCGGCCCGGTGCCGGGCCGAGACAGGGTGCTGATCATGAAAAAATATATATATCATGGTATTACTGAACAACCACTTGCTTGATCGGCAGAAAATAGAAATAGATTTAAAGCTTAGACTCTTATCTTTACAATAAATATAGCTGATCTGGACAATTCTCAAATACTGCTTTTAAATTCACTGATAAAAAAGAACTGGTCCATTTGAATAATTCGCAACTTTTCGATCACAACAATCATATTTAGAGAGTGTTATATTCCATATTTGGACAACCCCATGTCCCACTTGTGGTAAACAGACCCAGAGCGCACATAAACAGACTGCGCACAACAGGGCGCTCAACACACATTTTATGAATTGATGGAATTAGGTGCCCATGAGAGCTGAAATTAATTTTTGGCACTTAGTTTATACAAGTTTAAGTATTTTATATTATATATATATATATATATATATATATATATATATATATATATATATATATATATATATATATTGCTTTACACTATCAACAACATTTTTGTTTCCTGGTATAGTTGACATGTTGGAGGGCAACACCAAAGTTAATTTAATGACCGTCCATAGTTACTGTCCAAAAGGTATAATGCCAAACATGAATAATGACTGAACAAATTACGTTTAGCACTCATGTTTTGTGTTTTGTCAGCATTGTTGTATCATCCGAGTCTCTGAGCATGATCAAAATATATTTCAAAATCTGAAAGGTTTTCTAAAATTGTATAAATTTTTCGATGTAATTGACCCTCTTTGCAATTTTTTATTTTTATTTAAAAAAAAAAAAAAAATTTAATAAAGAGTTAAAAGCTCTTACTTTTGGGTATGTCATTTAAGCATGAAATCCTTAAAAATGCTTTCAGGGTATAAACTAGTTTCATCACCTAGAGAGAACAATTCTGTACCGCATTCAAATGGGTTTCGCAATCCCCGCCATGCATCACACTGGTTCACATGTGCATTTAAAATAGTCTGTGCGGTTGAGATCTGTCCACAAATTACCACACCTGCTCTGCCCTCGTGTTGCTTTATTCATGAGCTGTGTTGATAATTGACCCATGTAGTGCTGTTTCATTCTGCTTTTGAAATGAGCAAAATGCACTCGAAAACATACAGATGACAGGGGAAGGCTCATTTATATTCACGAGGAAAGCGCTAACTGATTGTTCAGTGAAACGTTGTGATCCCCTGCCATCCTACGTTTCAGAAATGAGCTTGTGGGTCACTTGAAATTAAGCGAGTTTGACACGTGTTGTTATGTGGTGACATCACTGAGTAAGTGCGTGTGTTTGTGTGTGTGTGTGTGTGTGTGTGTTGTGGGGTCTCTTTTGCAGTGTAGAAAGCGCACAGCTGACTGGGGCTGGCAAGTTTTATGTTGCGTCAAGAATATCAAATTAACCATGTGAAATCCCAACAGGGCTGCTCATAATTCAACACTGCTGTACTTTAAAGGTCAAAGGTCAGTTAAAGGCAGTGTATGCTGAGGAAGGAGATCTTTCTAGACTGTATTTATTTAATCAATCATGAAACATGGGTAGCCTAGCCTTAAAAAATAACTTTCATTAATAAGTAAAATAACATCAGTAGTTCATGTACAGTTTAAGATATGAATATGGAAAAAATGAATGTATCAAAGTATAATGACTTTTGAACTATTTAAATGAACAATAATTAGCTGTTAATCATAATAAAAATTATGTTTTTTAAACGTTAGGCAATACAGTATGTAGTGAAGTTATTAGAAAAGGTTTATGCAATGTGTATATAAGCAACAAGCATGTTTCCTTCCTCTCTTCCAATACAAAATTTTTTTTCTTAACAACTGCATCTATTAATTGAGAATTCTTTATATATAGAAATAAAGCTATTATAGAATAGCAATGCATATTCAAAAATCAATGCTTATTGATTCATTATTTGTTATGAATCTAAATCACCATTGAAAGCTTGGCTTGGTTGGTAAGACCCAAACTCTTTCGTTCAAAATATACAGTATCTGTAGGCATCAGAGTGATTTTGTCCTGGATGTAATATGATTCAGGAATTCAAACACATCCCTTTTGATCTTCCCCCAAAAAATGTTACATTTCCAAGCGCACCACTTTGCGTGAAATGTGATCAGGATTCTGAGCTTGTCCGATTGGACCTTTCTTAAATGTTATCTGAGGTTCTGTCTCTATCAGTCTGGCTCTAAAGGGACCTTTAATCCGATCTTTCCGGCTGATTCGTCCAGGCCTGTGTGAAATGGGATGCGTTATTACGGCTCTTTCTTCACAGAAGGAGAGTGCTGATGGAGCTCGGCCTGCGTGTCTAAGCTGCCGCCTGGCGCAGTGAAATGTCATTTCCTCTGAAGCAACCTCCTGTGACTAAGCCCCTTTATGCATTGAGAGAGTCTGAGAGAGAGAGACCCGGGAGAGTGTGTGTGTGTGTGTGTGTGTGTGTGTGTGTGTGTGTGTGTGTGTGTGTGTGTGTGTGGGTGAAGTATATGAACTCTGGGCGCACTGAATACACTTTTTACACTTGTTAGGCGGAGTACAGTGTGTTGTGCATGCAAGAGAGAGGCCTGTCTCTATATAAGTAGATATAAATATGATGGAAGGGATTTGAAAACAATGTGTCTGCTTTGAAGGCGTTTTGTTTTTTTGCTTTGTTTTTTTGCTTTGTTTTCTTTATTCTGTGAATGTATCACAGTTATATGATTGATGTTTTCTAAAGTGTGCTTAGAGCAGATTTGTGAAGTGATGCTTTTCCAGCTGCCTGCTTTAAGTGAAATCTGGATTATGCAAAAATGTTCACACTTTCAATGCTTTTGTATTTGAAAGAACATTTGTTGTGTAGAAAAGTTTTTAATGTAGCTTAATAACCTCTATAATGTAATATGATTTATGTGTGGTGCATTTTAAATGGAATTGAACTGATTTTGAATTGAAAGAAAGAAATACTGTTTTTGGTTACAGAGTGTTCCACTAGCTCTGGGTTAGAAACATAAAGGGTGCAGTTTTGAACCAATGTAGTGCATGAACCATCAACTGGAGGATTACGGAGATCCATTATCAGCGTTGTGCCATTGAGCAAAACACTTAACCCTGCATTGATTTGTAGGAAATTCCCTATAATAAGCACACTGTTTAAGCATATGCTAAATGTCAAGTAACCAATTAAAAAAGAACAACCCTTTTCAAGGTGTCCTACTTCTAAGAGAGTAAGTTCAATTGTTTTATGTAAATTTAGAACCAGGACCTGTAAGGGAAGGGCATTTCAAACCCCCTAAACACTACATACATGGTTGAATGACAATGAAATATGACTTGAACTGAAATTAAGTAAATGACAATCATATAGTGGGTTCAAAAAATGAGACCACATTGAATTTTTTTTTATTTAAACCTGAAAATAAACTGGATTTTAGGATTTTGAAAAGGACCTGCAAAGTATTTAAACAAAGAAAATTAATGTAGTAAAATTAACAAGTAATATTTCCAAAAATGTTCTTTGGCGATGGATGGTAATATTTTATTTGGGGGTTCATATGTTATCGACAGTGTCCTGTGTGGTACATTCTCGACAAGCTTTTTTCACCCAAACAAGTGTGGTTAATAAATATAAAAAATGTTATTAAAAAATTAAGTAATGTTTGCTGTCTCCCACTATGCTTGGTACATTTTCCCGCTTTTTTGTGCTTAGCCGATAACATGCATGAAAGTTGAGTCCATGCCAGCTTAACAATACCAAGAAATCTTCACTCGTATGTTATGATGATAATATTGTTTGTAATGAAAAAGTTTGTATTGAATTTCAAACGAATGTGAAATAGATACATTTTCTCTAATGTTCACACAATAAGTTAAATAAATAAAAGCCATCATAATGATCAGCTGTGGGTGCTGTGCAGAGATACAAATAGTAACACAGTGAAGAGGTCATAGTTTATAAAGCACGGCTATAGACCAATCGGCACCCAGGACTGGAACTATCCATTTAATAAATGAGATACACTATATTGCCAAAAGTATTCGCTCACCCATCCAAATAATTGAATTCAGGTGTTCCAATCACTTCCATGGCCACAGGTGTATAAAATGAAGCACCTAGGCATGCAGACTGCTTCTACAAACATTTGTGAAAGAATGGGCCGCTCTCAGGAGCTCAGTGAATTCCAGCGTGGTACTGTGATAAGATGCCACCTGTGCAACAAGTCCAGTCGTGAAATTTCCTCGCTACTAAATATTCCACAGTCAACTGTCAGTGGTATTATAACAAAGTGGAAGCGATTGGGAATGACAGCAACTCAGCCACGAAGTGGTAGGCCACGTAAAATGACAGAGCGGGGTCAGCGGATGCTGTGGCGCATAGTGCGCAGAGGTCGCCAACTTTCTGCAGAGTCAATCGCTACAGACCTCCAAAGTTCATGTGGCCTTCAGATTAGCTCAAGAACAGTGTGTAGAGAGCTTCATGGAATGGGTTTCCATGGCCGAGCAGCTGCATCCAAGCCATACATCACCAAGTGCAATGCAAAGCGTCGGATGCAGTGGTGTAAAGCACGCCGCCACTGGACTCTAGAGCAGTGGAGATGCTTTCTCTGGAGTGACGAATCACGCTTCTCCATCTGGCAATCTGATGGACGAGTCTGGGTTTGGCGGTTGCCAGGAGAACGGTAGCTAGCTACCATTCTAAGTGCCGCACTGTAACAGAGATTTGAGCTTTTTTTTTTTTTTTTTAAAGGAAGGATGTAAAAATTTATTTTTGTGGTAATCAACATTATGCCACAAATGCTGTTGATTGAGCTCAACTTGTACTGAACCCGGAACATTCCTTTAAATTAGCTAAAATCTCTGAACAGGCTCCAGTTCTATGAGACTCACCCATGCTCTCAAAATGTACTCTAACCTCAAAATAAATTCTGAAATTGATTTTGAAATTGGTTCTTAAGAGACGCTTTAAAGCTCTTTTACATCAGAGTAATATCTTTGCTTGGTGCAAATTGAGGCTACGCTGTGAGGCCACGTATTTGTTTCCAATATTTTAGCACATAGAAATGTAGTGAACATCTTTCAAAACGTCTCCTCAAAGAGATTTTGTTTTGAAGTCTCTGAGCCAGACTTGATGTTGAGAATCGCTTTAAAATGCATTAAAAAAAAAATTGCAATACCTGATAACTGCCCCCTGTGCGTCTGCCGCACCACTTGAGATGTCCTCTTTCATTTTCTGTCCGAAGACTTTTCTTTTTTTTTTTCTTTTTAGGCGTATTGATTTTCACCTTGAGGCACTTTTGCATTTTCAAATAATAAAATGGGCAGAAAAGTCACCTTTTTGATTTAAGCTCCTTGTCTTGAAACCTCCCCCCCAAAAAACAAGAAACTTTTGTTTTGTTTTTTCTGTTTATGTAGCTTCCACTGTCTCTCTCCTGCATGGTCAGTGACTTCTGCCTGATTTTTCTTAGTCACACTTTCTTAGAGTGATTACCAATGTCCATTAATTACCACAAATATCGTTCATGCAAATTACTGAATGTTGCCTTACTCAAAGAAACTCTCTTTCTTTGGTCATTTCTCATGCTCAGGACATTCTGAGCAACTTGGATAACACTGCATCATGTGACCTGGAAGATGATGACCTCATTCTTGATGTGGATCTGCCAGAGGATGGAGCCTTACACAGTGGTTAGTGCACATAAACCCACACACACACAAACAGAGGGAGAGAGAGAGAGAGGGTGTAATTGAGTTCTGTAGTAAAACCTGCAATCAATCACAACCAAAACTGCCTTCAATTTGAGGTCCATAATGCCCTTAACCAAACTGCAAAACTGAGATTACAGGTATGGAACATTCAATAGCATTTCTTACGTAAGATCTTGTCTTTCTTTTTTCTGTAAATGTCCTAAGACTTTCTGAATGCTTACCATTGTTTTCTCAAACTTGTGGATCTGCCCAAAAAAATAACAGTATAAATGCCTCTCTGAGCCTGTTTAGTAGGGGTCGACCGATATGGTTTTTTTCAGGGCCGATATGATAATGATTATTAGTAATCAAGGAGACCGAAAACCGATATTTGGGGCCGATATACATTTGCAGTAAAAATTAAAAATGATATTGTCAATTTACACCAACACAAACTCCAACACAAAACGTCCTTTAAATGCCTATGAACATGTGTTTAATTAAATACTGAACATTTCAATATTATGTTCTGATAAATACTGGAAAACAACATATCAACATTAATTTTTTCAAAAATAAAGTGGAGGGAGCTCCTCACAGCATTTCTTTTGCGCTGAAACTGTAAATATATAAAAATAATGAACTAATCAGTTAACAGAATGTTATGTATTAACATGTGAAAACGAGAAGCAACATTATTGGAGTTGACACTTCATGTAGCTTGCTGGCTAGCTCGTTTAGTCAAGTCCAAAAAGGGCAATGGGATTTTATTCACAATGGAGGTGAAAGATTTAACGCTAGCAAAGCTAGCTAACGTTGGTTAGCTAGCTACCACTATCAATGCCATCGTTAGCTATAACATGAAAAAACTCCAACTCATACGAGCGAATACTTTGTTAAATCAGTCCTTATCTCTGCTGCCCATCTATATTGCTGCTCACTGTATTTCTCCGTTACGGAGAATTGTGATGTTTATTGCAACTTCAGTATATGCATCTTACCTTTACAAACAGCTTGTCATCTCAGTGATTCATCTTTCTCTCACTGCTTTCCTCTTTCCCACCTCTCCTCCACGAATACAGAGTACAGTGTTGATTGGCCATTTACTCGTGACATATAACCAATCCGATAATACTGTGGGCAGGACACTGAGCTAGACTACAAGCAGTAAACTTTCAGAGCATCAGAGCCAACAGAGCACATTTTAAAATGTATCGGCAACCAGATCAGTCAAAATAACGATTCTGATAATTAGAAAAATTATTAAAGGTCCTATAATGCTTTTTTGGGATTTTACCTTTCCTTTAGTGTGTAATATAGCTGTTTGTGCAGGTAAAAGGTCTGCAAAGTTACAAAGCACAAAGTCCATACCAAAGGGAATTACTCTCTCCCACAGAAAACACTGCTCATGAACTGCCTGAAACGCCTGGTTTGCAGTCCAGCCATTACTTCCGAGACATAGCTATGTCACTATGTAACACATTTGCATAATACCCGCCTCAGGAATGCGCTGCTCAGGAAGACTAGGGAGCTGAAACTCGGTTATGGTAAGGGGCATTACATTTCCAACACACTCTAAGCAGTTGACCAATCACAACAGACCAGCTGAACAATCAGAGCAGTGTTTGCTTTTCGGAAAGGGGGCTGTAGAGACAGGAGCTACAACAGAGCATTTCAGACAGAGGGTGAAAAGAGGTGATGCTGCAATGTACAGTATGAGAAAAATAATGTATTTTTTTAACATTAAAGCATGTAAACCTATTCTAGTAGACCCCCAAAATAAAATTATGAACCTGTAAATGAGCCTAATATGGGCTCTTTTCTATCGGATCTGATTATCAGCCAGGCTGATAATCGGTCGACCCCTACTGTTTAGCACCAGTACAGGACTATAAAATCAACTACTTACCTTTATAACCACAATAGAGTACTTAATGAATCTGTAATCTAATCACCCATGTGTTCATCTTTGATTTATTAACTAACTTTACATTTGATTTCTGTTTACATAGACAGTGAGAGCTGATCAGATTCAAAGGAATGTTCCGGGTTCAATACAAGTTAAGCTCAATCAACAGCATTTGTGGCATATTGTTGATTACCACAAAAATTAATTTAGACTCGTTCATCCTTTTGACTTTTCTGTTGTGTGGAATGTAAATTTTTACAGTTATCTAACACAGCTAACACAGAGCAACAGAACTTATTTTTCAGCAGCTTGGTTATCTTGGTTGGATGTCATTTCAAAGCAATATGATTTCCTTCTGTGGAACACAAAAGGAGATGTTTAGCTCAATGCTAGAGATTCACAGCCTCAGTCACCATTCACTTTCATTGTATGGAAAAAAAACTGTTGTAGTTTTTTGGGAAGACATGAGGATGGAGAAATTATGACATAATTTTCATTTGGGGTGAATGAATGTGTGAAGAAGTGGCTCTGAGAATATGGTGTTGAGGATATTTCCTTTAGTCTAAAGGTGTATTTTCCTGTGCAAGGGATGTCACCAGCTTTACACAAGGTGATTATGGGTTTTGCAGTTGTCAGTCTTGGAGGCAGAGAGAAATTACCTGAAATAGCAGAGATCTACATGTGCAAACAAAGAAGGCTTCATACCATACACTTTAAAGATTGCTTTCGAGTAAATGAGTGCTTCCTCTGTATACAAGACAATGGAAACGCAAGCCTTTCCTTAACAGGAATGTACCAGTTGGGCCCAAGCCCAACTCTTAAAGGGATAGTTCACCCCTAAAATAAAGTTCTGTCATCATTCACCCTCATGTTGTTCCAAACCCATGTGACCTTCTTTTCCGTGGAACACAAAAGGAGATGTTATGAGGTGGATTGACTGCCTCATTCGCCATTCACTTCCACTTGTTAAGACCTCGATATACTTCCTACGAAATCGAAGAACGAACAGGTGTGATGTCATTTAGAACAAAATCAGGCCAAAAAGGTGTTTTTGCATCCGTTTTGGTGGTTCGTAACAGCTTGCTGTGGCAAACTTTTAGGAAAAATTCTTATCGGCTGCTAAACACCTTAGCGAGCTGGTGCAAATGTACCTACATCTGTACGATCATTCGCTTTTAGAGACATTTTCCAAGACCAAGTCATGTAATTTAAAAAATATATATATATATTTTGTCTATTAAAGGAATCAAATCTTCTCAAATACTCTTAAGTGTCCATTCACTCATGTGCCATGTGCACCAAAAGCCATTCACACATCTGTCTAAAGTAAGTTATGCCTCTATCATCATTTAATCTTTGTTCGGCACATTAACACTTTTATACAATCATTTTGCAATGGAATCAGTGTCAAAACCTCCCACCTAGGTGCCCGGGAGTGTAACCAGCACATATTATGGCCGCATGTAGCATGTTAGCGCATTAGCATCATGAATTCATAATGTAAACAATACAAATTAAACATTTTCTACTGTATATGTATTACTTTAAATCATCATCGAGTGGTTAAAACAGCTTCTTTTACAGACCTCATGTGAATTCTACTCAGAATTAGGTATAAAGTCATTGATTACACATTTTTAAGGTTTTACATGTAGTGTCTTCATATTTAAATGTACTTCTAAATGCCTCCGACATCGGTGTAGCGGGTGTCTGAATGTTCAGAAACAGTATTCCGTTGCCCGACTGTTTAGAACTTGTTTTCATCCCTGAACGAAGAAGAACTTCTATGGAAGTATATCGATGCCTTTAAAGCAGAATTCCTTACTGCTGTAATTCTGCCTAACATCTCATTTTGTGTTCCACCTAAGAAAGAAAGTAATGTACACTGGCAGCCAAAGGTTTGGAATAATGTACAGATTTTGCACTTATGGAAAAAAAATTGGTACTTTAATTCACCAAAGTGGCATTCAACTGATCACAATGTATAGTCAGGACATTAATAACGTGAAAAAATACTATTACAATTTGAAAAAAAATTTGGCATTCTAGCTGTCAGTTTGTCCAAATACTCATGTGACATTTCACCCCACACTTCCTGTAGCACTTGCCATAGATGTGGCTGTCTTGTCGGGCACTTCTCACACACCTTACAGTCTAGCTGATCCCACAAAAGTTCAATGGAGTTAAGATCCATAACACTTTTCCAATTATCTGTTGTCCAATGTCTGTGTTTCTTTGCCCATTCTAACCATTTCTTTTTGTATTTCTGTTTCAAAAGTGGCTTTTTCGTTGCAATTCTTCCCATAAGGCCTGCACTCCTGAGTCTTCTCTTTACTGTTGTACATGAAACTGGTGTTGAGCAGGTAGAATTCAATGAAGCTGTCAGCTGAGGACATGTGAGGCATCTGTTTCTCAAACTGGAGACTCAGATGTACTTATCCTCTTGTTTAGTTGTACATCTGGCCTTCCACATCTCTTTCTGTCCTTGTTAGAGCCAGTTGTCCTTTGTCTTTGAAGACTGTAGTGTACACCTTTGTATGAAATGTTCTGTTTTTTGGCAATTTCAAGCATTGTATGGCCTTCATTCCTCAAAACAATGATTGACTGACGAGTTTCTAGAGAAAGCTATTTCTTTTTTGCCATTTTTTACCTAATATTGACCTTTAGACATGCCAGTCTATTGCATACTGTGGCAACTCAAAAACAAAGACAATGTTAAGCTTCATTTAACAAACCAAATAGCTTTCAACTGTGTTTGATATAATGGCAAGTGATTTTCTAGTACCAAATTAGCAATTTAGCATGATTACTCAAGGATAAGGTGTTGGAGTGATGGCTGCTGGAAATGGGGCCTGTCTAGATTTGATCAAAAATTACTTTTTTCAAATAGTGATGGTGCTGTTTTTTTAACATTAGTAACGTCCTGATTATACTTTGTGATCAGTTGAACGCCACTTTGGTGAATTAAAGTACCAATTTCCTTCCGAAAAAGCAAAATCTGTACATTATTCCAAACTTTTGGCTGCCAGTGTAGGTGTGGAACAACATGAGGGTAAGTAAATGAAGACAGAATTTTCATGTTTGGGTGAACCATCTCTTTAAGAGATGATTATTAAAGCGTCTTCCTGTGTTTCTGCTTGATTTTGTGTGTTTTGTCTATTTACAACTTGACATGCACCACCTGAGCAGTAATGTCTGTTTTGAAGTGTGTGTGTGTGTGTGTGTGTGTGTGTGTGTGTTGTATTTATAGCCCCAAGCTCCATGCCCAACAGTCATGTGAGGTGGGGACATAGTCTGAGCCTAGAGGAGGGAATAGATGACATCAGACCCTCTCCCCCTTCTCCCCTCCCTCTGTCTCTCTCCTTCCCTTCTTCATTCCTTCAATGGTTGATCTGTCTGCTTGGTTGGCAGGAAGGCCTGCTGTTTTGACGCTGATTCTTGTGACTAGAGGGAGGCCCTGCCTGAGGGCTGTGTCGACCCAGGCGAGAAAACCACTGCCTGACCGCCAGCAAGTCCATCCTAAAGGCCCCGGGGCTCAAGGATTACAGCTGTGTGTCTCTGTGTGTGTGTGTGTGTGTCTTATTCTGGTCAGTGCTCCCAGGGAGTTCCCAGAACTCACAAAAACACACACTTTCCAACAAGGCGGAAAGGTTCTTGGATTTACAGCTGCTCAACAGGCCAGTGAGAAAGTCGGACAGAGTTTGACAAGACTTTTTAAAAGTTTTATTCATTTTTTGTTGGAGTTCTACTGTGCTCTTTTTAGGGCTCTGTTGCACTGGGAATTTTTGTCCAGCTATATTTAAACATATGTCTTTTTTTTTTTTTTTTTTTTTGTGAAATTTTTGTTATTTCTTTGGACGTGTTATTCTAAACAGACCATCTCTCTAGGTTATTTGTATTCTTGTGTGAGTTTTGGCCTGTTTTTGAAGCTGTTTCTTGGAGCTCTTACACAGAACAGGCTGCAAGGACAAGAGGAATGTAGCAGGTCTGTTTTGGAATAGCTTAGATTTATATCTGTACTGCTTGCTGTCTTATCCGTAGTATGTGAGACACATAGAAAGAGATTGAGAGAAAAGTATATAAAGAATTTAGAAAGGTGGTGGGAGGGAGGCAGAGAGTGTTTGTATGTGTGTGAGAGATATTTTATATGCCTCAAGAGTATGTGATTGGGAGTCTGCCCTGATATCTTGCCTCAGGCAGTGAGAGTGCTTTATATCTAAACTTTAAAAGACCAAAATTTGGAAGGACACTGCAAAATCTCCCAGAGAAAAATGACCTTGTTACCAAGAAGTGTTTGTGTCTGTGTCTGAGTGTGGTTCGGAGACTAACAGAATGTGGAAATAGTTTGTTTCAAAGTGAATTGGCTTGTGGGTGTTTGTTCATTGTGTTTGTTTATTTGTCATTGACTGGTTTTGACCCCTCTGTGTATGCAGATGGAATGGCCCACTTTGAGCGCTCTGAGAGGGGGGGCCGGCCGGCTCAGTGGAGAAGGAGACAGCAGAGATGGAGTGGAGCTGATCATGCTCACAATGACAACAGGTGAAAGCCTTAGAACATACAGTATACACATACATACTCAAGGTGAATGATGAACTGTGGATATAATACTTTAAAAGAGCGATATCGTATTTTATTTATAATGAGATGTTCCTGTTGCTCAACTGTTAGAGCATGGTGCTAATAACACTTGCACTGATAAAATGTACTGTATATTTTGAATGCATGGAAATTCACTTTGGATTAAACCATCTGCCCCGGGTACGGCACGGAACGCATCTTTATGACGGTAGTCCGTGAAAGGAACAGTGGCACGCTCCTTCCCTCCGTAGTGCTAGGGTCTTCTCCTTGGGCAAGAGAGAACAACCCTCAAGCCCCCCTTGCTAGGGTCACTGCTATAAAGGTTTTTCCACCACTCTGGAAGAACCCAGAGTTTAATAGATCCCTTTTTTACCTCTTTACTATTATAAGAAATAGGAAAAAGAGACGACTCGTTTGCCATGAGTTGCGACCCGTGTCGGTGGAGGAAGAGATCCTGGTCCATGAGAAATGCAGTTTGCTGAGGACTCCGTTATTTCAACATGGTACTTTGGCTCCTCCTTCACCTAGGCAGGAGGTTGGAATGGCTCGATCCAATCAATCGGCTGTTCAAGACTTGCCCTCGGACTGCTCTATGTAGGATAACTGAGCATCAAATATTTCTCAGACTCCCAGTAGGTGTTGGCAAAGACTCAATCAAGTAAATTGAGCAACTTGTTGCTCAGTTTGCTTGAGTATATCATCCCTGTATCCCTGATGCATAGTCTGCTGGAGATTCGCGGCACTGTGCATCCCTCTCTTTTGGGCTCCAAGGTGGGTGGGGAGCAGAGATGATGAAACTGAAAAACTAAAACATGGCTACAAAACACACCTCAAAAAAGCATTTTTTGGACTTGGACACTGATAATACTTCAGAAAACAAATGTGCCTCTATACCGAATAATGATGACTGGCCAAAATGTATCATTATTGAAGCTGCTGCTCCAGACTTTCCAATCACCAAGCTTTCCCCTTTTGCTATACAAAAGGGTATTGCAGGAATTGCAGGTACAGTAAAAGAAGTGAAAAAGCTTCGATCTGGTTAGATTCTTGTGGAGTGCAGTAAAAAGGCCAATGCTGAAAATGTACTACATGCCAGTACGTTAGCTGGAGTACAGATAAAGACCTTCCCTCATCCAACTCTGAATTACAGTAAAGGAGTAATCTGCACTAGAGAGCTGGATGACGTGGATGAAGAAGAAATAACACATGAACTCAAGACTCAAGGAGTAAAAATGTAAAAAAAAAAAAAAAAATAAATAATCAAGAGAGAAGAGCAAACAATCAAAACTAGTACGTACATACTCACTTTTAATAAACCGCTATTTCCAGAAAAAATTCGAATTGGATACCTAAGTGTTCCGGTGGACCTATTTGTACCCAACCCTCTGCAGTGTTTCAACTGTCAGAGGTATGGACACTGATCCAATGGCTGCAAAAATAAACATACCTGTTGCAACTGTGGGGAGGAGAGCCATGACAAAGAGGGTTGTGAAAAACCACCTAAATGTTGTAACTGCTCAGGTGACCACCCAGCTGCATCAAAACAGTATCCCATGTGGATCAAAGAAAAAGAAATACAGAAGATCAGATGCACTAAGAGAATCAGTTATCTTGAAACAAAGATAATGGTGGCTGCTGTCCCTGTGATTACTCTGAATAAAACCTTCACCTCTGCTGCAAAAAAAGCTGTGAGAACAATAGATTGCCAGACAGATATTACCTGGATGCACAAAGATAAACCCCAAACTATAAATTATAGTAATACTCCCCCAAAGACGAAGAGTACAGGAACTCAGAGCGAAACTCTCCTAAATGACATCCATTCCAATCAGAGCTCAAAAACAGAGAACCAAAAAGCAAATAAAAACAATAGAAAGGCAAGATCTTCACAATCAAAAGCACCCCAGGATGAAACTTCAAAGACCAGGCAAACTAGAGATGTGGAAATGAAAGAGAGGGAACGTCATAGTAGAACTCCGTCCCCTAAAGGCAAAATCAGACCAACTGTCCCTATTCTTCCTAACAGGTAAAGGAGAATGTTATCATCCAATGGAACTGTCGTGGTATCAGGGCTAATTTTACAGAACTACAAAGTTTAATTGCAGTCACCAATCCTATAGCCATATGTCTTCAGGAAACACAATTACCATCAGATTGTACTCTCTCTTTTAAAAATGTTAAAATTTTTAATACCTTCGGTCCCAATGACAAGCGGGCTTCCGGTGGTACAGCCATTTTAATAAGAAATGATGTGATCCACAGTCATATAAATATTAAAAGCAACCTACAGGTGACCGCAGTATGACTGACTCTGCAGAAAACCATCACAGCTTTTTCTATCTACATTCCTCCAAATTCAAACTTGACACACACGGACCTAGATCACCTTGTTGCTCAGCCCCCCCCTTTATTCTCATGGGCGATTTTAATAGTCACAACTTTCTGTGTGGCAGCAATCATTGCAATACAAAAGGTAAGAAGATTGAAGATTTTATAGATAACCATATTTTATGCCTTTTAAATAATGGATCAAATACCTGCTTACACCCGGGACATTGAAACATACTCTGCGATCGACTTAAGAATTTGTCAGCCTGGATTGTACTTGGACCTATCATGGAGAGTCTGGCATGACCTCTGTGGTAGTGACCACTTCCCAATCATTGTAACCATCAAAGGAAGAGAGGTAGAAACAAATGTTCAAATATGGCAAATTAAAAAACTAATTGGTTTCAGTTTCAAATGTTGTGTCTCTGTTATGAGAGGCTTGCACAGTTTCCAGAAGACAGCCCTGATGCTCTGCAGAATTTTACTAAATCGCTTATAGCTATAGCTAATGATACAATCCCAAGAACATCTTTAAATATGAAATGTAGGCGACTTCCATGGTTTGATAATAAATGTAAGGAAACCATAAAAGAGAGGAAGAAAGCCGAAAGGATTTTCTTTAGACACCCGTCAACTGAAAATCTTATCAAATTCAAGATGAGCAGAGCACGAGCAAGAAGAATCATAAATGAAGTTAAAAAGGAAAGCTGGAGAAGATTTGTTTCCAACTTGACAAGTACTTCATCAAACCAAATATGGAACTTGATACGGGTAATGAAGGGAAAAAAAACAATGGCCCTCAAATACAACACATCAAACAACATGGTACACTCCTGACGTCAAAACAAGAAATTGCAAACTTTTTAGCAAGAACTTTCGATAGCAATTCATCTATTGAGAACTGTCTTCCCGCTTTTCGAATATTTCATGCTCAACAAGAAAAAGAGACGATTAACTTTGGCTGTGGCAATGCAGAGCCCTACAACCAACCCTTCTCCATGGAAGAGCTACAGCGAGCTATAAAAAAATCCCATGACACCGCTGTTTGACCAGATAAAGTCCACTATCAATTCTTAAAGAATCTAACCCACCTCTTTCTGAAAATGCTCCTTAGAATTTTCAACTCAATCTGGATATCCGGAAAAATCCCACCCGCTTGGCATGAAGCAGAAATAATACCCATTCCAAAGCCAGGAAAAGACCATAGTGATCCCATGAATTATCGCCCTATAGCCTTAACCAGCTGCTTATGTAAAACAAAGGAGAGGATAGTCAATGATCGCCTTGTCTGGGTACTGGAATCTGAACATCACATAAGTAATGCCCAATGTGGTTTCAGGAAAGGTAGAAGCACTACAGATCATCTTATTTGTCTTGAAAGCTATATTCGTGATGCTTTTATTAGAAAGGAGCATGTTGTAGCTGTCTTCTTTGATCTGGAGAAAGCCTACGACACGACGTGGAAACGTAGCATTTTAAAGGATCTGTATCGAATACATTTTAGAGGTCACTTAACAACCTTCATTGAAATGTTTTTATCGAACAGACTTTTTAGAGTAAAGATAGCAAACACCTTGTCCAGTCTACATAAACAAGAACTTGGAGTACCTCAAGGTAGTATTCTATCAGTAACTCTATTTAGTATTAAAATAGACAGCATTGCGGAAGTCATTGGTTCTGATGTTCATTGTAGTTTATATGTAGATGACATCTGCATTTGCTACAGAAGCAAGTACATGCGTACTATTGAGCGAAAAATCCAACTGAAGATAAACAATATGCACTCCTGGTCAACTCCGAATGGTTTCAAGTTCTCACAAACAAAAACTGTCTGTATGCATTTCTGTCAGCTCTGTAAGTTTCACAATGAACCAGAGCTGTTTATGGACGGAGTCCCCATCAAAGTCGTTAAAGAGAACAGGTTCCTTGGTATCAACTTTGATAGCAAGCTGTCTTTTATCCCTCATATTAAATTATTGAAAAAGAAATGTTTTAAAGCTATGTACGTTTTAAAGGTTTTATCCAAAAACCAAATGGGGAGCAGACAGTTCAACACTTTGCAACAAGTCAACTGTGTCAAGGCATCCGCATCCCTGAGCAAAGTTCAGTATTCATTGCAGAGGCAAATGCTTTATTACTTGCACTGAAGTTCATTGAGACTGTTCCACAGAAATCCTTTTTAATGATAACTGATTCTAAATCATGTCTGGAAGCATTGGAGTCTATAAGAACCGATCACCCAACAATTGTGAAGATTTTAAACAAAGTGTCATCTCTGGAATCAAAGAATTTTAGTATTATTTTCTGCTGGGTACCTGGCCACTCAGGAATCTCTGGAAATGAACAAGCAGCCAAAGAAGCATTATCCTCAGAACCAGTAAAATGCTCTATTCCATTCACAGACCTAAAACCAACATTAAACGTATACACTAAAACAAATGGCTGTCAGAATGGGATCAATGTTTAACCAACAAATTGCGGGAAATAAATCCTGTTGTTGGGACAAGACACGTATTCCCTTTTAATAATCGTTGTGATCAAGTCACTTACACTCGATGCCGGATAGGACACGCAAGGCTCACACACCAATTTTTACTATCTGGAGAAAATTCACCAAAGTGCCCATCTTGTCAGAACCCACTATCCATTAAACATGTCTTACTGGACTGTAACACTTCTACACACTTGAGGAACCTGTATTATTCTGTTGACACTTTTGAAAAGGTTTTTAACTCTCTGGGGTCTGAGGGTGTTTTGGGCCCTGGAGAAGTTTTGACATGCCTTGACATTTGTGCTTTTTTCAGTTGCTTAAAAACATATTAATGGCTAATGTCTGATAACACTGTATTCAGCACAAACTGGGCTACAATAATATGTGAACAACATGTATGTACATGTTTGTATTTTGGAGAAAATAACGTTTATGCGTGGTTTTTGAAAAAACAAAAATTAAGTCACTGACATAAGGCTATATAACACATACTAAACATTTGTTCACAAGACTTTTGAGAACTGGATCATGTAATCTAGAGTTTTTGCTACAAAATGATGTGAAAACCATCCTGATCACTCATCCTTCCAAAACAGTATAGTTATTTAACTTTTGTAAGACACTTTTAGTGTTAGAAAGGCCATATGCGAGGAGGCGTGAATGATCATGAATATTAATGTGATTCACACCTGAGGAGACAAAGACCCCTCCCCTGGGCCTATGAGGAATGTGACTGAGAGAGAATGAATGTGAGGAGATGTAATGATTGAATGTATTGTTTGTAGCTTATTCAGAAAATCAAGTTTAAGTTAAAAGAAGTTATCTGACTATACATTTTCTTTACATAAAGACTGATTTTCGATTGGGGTGCTGCGTGCCCTCCTAGTGCGAATGGCAGGTGAAGGCGAGAGTGATGCAGCCACATTCCTAAAAAAAAGTTGAAAACTATTATTACATATATATTACAAAGTATAATACCAGTAGCCTATATGCATAAATGACAGAAAATTAATGGGTATAGATGCGTGCTGTATATGTCTGTCAATGGTCCATTACCGGAGATGGCACACCGCAAACATTTACTCATTCGCGCACTTCATCGACCGGGCATATTTACAGCACATTTTACACATTTACACCTGAACAGATATTTGTGAGCACAAGTTTCATTGATGATAATACTAGTTAAAATATAATCTAAACATTCATATTACTTTTATATCATATTACATATCATATTTATATCATACAGCATACAATTTAAATACCTGCTTTAGCCGAAACAACATTTAAATGTAACTAAAACTTGCCTATTAGGACATACTTCAAATTTCAATACTCTGAATACTGGCTGGCAAGTCTGGAAATAGTCCAACTAGTAAAATATGTACACATCCGGAATTGTATCCTCGGCTGGATCAAGTCGCTCTTCAAAATGCAAACGTTCATTGCCGGAGTCCCGCTCTTCTTCTGAGGAAAATGTGAACGCTTCGTCACTATCCAGAACCATCTGTAGAGCTTCCTTACCTGTGTAACATGCCATCTTCCGAACACGCAGGAAAGTGAATGAATCTGATGATGAAACGTGATATTTTTTAAGGCATTGTTGGGGGCGTTTACCATTTGCATTGATCGCCTCAGCACATTACCGTATGAGTAGCGCGCTCTGCTGGTGGGTGTGATCACAGTACTGTACATCGCTTTGTTTCATACAGATTACATTGCAGGAGAATATTTTTAAATTTGAATTGTTTTATTTAAAAGTAGACATTTTAAGCTTTCTTTAGACATGTTTCATGTTTGTGTGATAAGTATTTGCGGAGTTTCACTTAATTTTTGTGACGTGTTTCAGAAAGATGCTCGCGGAGACAGAGACGGCTGAAAGCGCACCCTGTTTATTTTCTTTATTTTACAAAAGCACAAGGTATTGTTGTTATTGTGAGTGTACACAAATAAAAGTAGACCCTTTATAGTTTCTAATGATGTCTTACACTTATCTGTATGCCCAAAATGGAGTATTTTAAGTTGTTTCCGCTGTTATGCGGAAAAAATCCAGCAGGATGCGATGGCGCGTCTGTCCACCCCAGAGGGTTAACCAAGTAAATCCAAATTTAGTTTTAAGGTTTTTAGAAAAAATTAATCTTAAACACCTTTTTTAGTTTTACTCTTGAATAACTACACTGGCCATGAATATAGCCATAGAAGCTGGCATGGCGTTAAAAAAGGAAAGAAAGCAAGTAAAGCGTCTGCCAAACGCACAAATATATTTTTTTCCTCTTTGAGGTCCACTCACAAAGTTAGTATGGATTTTTTATTTTTTCACCAAAATAGTTATCTTTTAATTTACATGACCATTTCCCACCTTTTTCTGACCCTCAGAATGAAAGAATGGCCATTTTATGCTGCTTTATCTTAATGAATGTAAATGTGCTTATACACAGGCTGCGGGTTTGCTGACGGGTCCATCATAGTTTGCACTGCACCAGCTTATAGTGACAGCCTCTTTGTAAGGCCTGCATTATTAGATTGTGACTGGTCCTGCACTGAAACATGCTGCACAATCTGTTCAGATCAGACTGATCTGTGTTCAGGGACCTTGTTAAAAATGAACTTCACTCATTCCTAATGTTAAGATCCTTCAGAAGTATACTCTTATTGGTACATATAAACAAATTGGAATGATAGTATCATTGGCTGGTGTTTAGAAAAATAATAGTATTACTATTACCTCACCATGACTGAGCAGGCCACATTTCTGAACATGCCAGCGATCAAGTATTCAATGTTTGAATGTGGCTAACATCAGGAAGTTCCACACATCTGGCATTTTTGAAGTTTAGCTTCAGTAAACTGACTTTTTGGACTGGGAAGTGGTATTGAGTATTAAAAGTTACATTATGTTGTCATCAAGCACTTTTATTAAACAAGTTAAAGCTGAAGTGTGTTACTTTTTCGATGTTAAACTACTTTCTCCAATCCCCGCTCAATGTGCAGAGACAACTATAAGAAGGCAATTTCTAAAGTTATTTTCTCAAACTGTAAACATGGTTTAAAACATGGCATTATAAAAATTTCAACGTTTGTTTTGAGCGACCCGTCCAGCCTGACACAACAACAATTCAACCAATTGTGTGATTTGGGGGTGGGACAGGGGGTGGGCTCGGGACTATCTGTTTGATCAATGGTTTATTTTTACTTTATATGTATAATGTTTATTTTTGCAATTCCGTTCAATGGTGCTAGTGGTGCAGAAATCACACTCTTCAGCTTTAAAGATATGACCCCTTTAACACTGACACTTTTCCTTAAATTAGGATTTCTTTCTTTCTTTGTTGTAGTCTAATCCTTATTTTCTCTCTCTCTGTTAGGCTGCTTGGGTTGCATTACGATGGGTGCCGTACAGGCCATCAGCCTCTCCATCATGCAGTTCAGCATGACAGTCACACGGTGGCGCTAGATGAGCTCACTCTCAAGCACATGGCTGAAGACTGCTCCTCTGTCAAATCACAGCTGCTCAAACTCAAGAGTCTACTGCAGGTACTGCACACACACACACATGTACTACAGATGCAAAAACACAGCTGATTATTCCATGGCAGCTGGCAAAACATACACATACACAGCTGTTGGCACCTTAGCAGCTTTTAATGTGTGTATGTGGGTGTGAAGTAAATAAACAGCAAAATAGACAATGAGACAAAAATGAATTATAAACATGAGAAATGCCTCTTGAATAGTTTGTGTGTTTGTATTTAGATGGATGATGGTGAGATTACGCCAGAGAATGTGGAGGCCAGCGAAGATGACAGCAGAGCCCAGCAGGTCCGTAAAATCCTATAAACACCATCATTAAAACACTCTCTAATCCACATATGCACCATAGAGTTCTGGTGGCTCAACCGGTAGGGTATGGCACTAGCAAAACCAAGGTCATGGGTTCAATCCCCAGGGAAAACACTTACTGATAAAAAGTATACCAGAAGTGTATTACCTGCATAATATTAGCTGCATTTCTGTGTGTGTCTCTACTGCTATTTGTGTGTGTTTGTGTGTAAGATGGAGGAGCTGATGAAGGAGGTAGCCCGCCTCAGGGAAGAGCTGAAAAATAAAGATAAAATCATCACTCGGCTCACTCATCAACAACATCGACAAGAATCTGTGAGCCATCAGCAGTCCAGACACATTCACTCTCACATCAGTTTGACCATTTTATAACAATTGAAAATACATAATACACGAGTGGTTAATCAGAGCCTGCAGTGTCCGTGTGTGATACTCTAGCCATGCTAAAATCTTGTCTGCAAGAACCACCCAATTAGACAGGAAGAAACCAAATGTAAACTGACTAAATGTTCAAACACAGTTATTTTTTTATGGAATATGTTTAGGATATTTTACATAAATGACTCAGAAAACAAAGTGGAATAAACATTTCTGGCTATGGTTATCTAGTCAACTTGCTACGAAGTGCCTAAAACAAAACTCATTCAAAGATTTGATGCCATTAACCTGACAAGCTATGGCAAATCCAGTGATTTTTTTTTTTTTTTTTTTTTTTTTCATCCTCAAAAGCTTTTCTTGCATCAATCTGGTTCCTTGTAGACGTGTGTAAAGAAACATGTCAGCCAGTCAGATTAAAGCTTCCCAGATCCAGAAAGTACTTTCCAGTTTTGTGTGCAGTATGTATCAGACAGTGAGTAGTCGCTTTCACATATACAGCCTTTTCCAGAAAATTAACTGCAGATTTCTTGTGTGAATACAACCTGTTCGAAAATACTGGTAAATTTTGCACTAGATAGTTCCCTAAATGAGAAGTTGTAACATTATCTGAAAAGTTTAGTTTTGATGCTATGCGTGAACGGAGTCGTAAGATTAACGGTTTGAGCACGTACGAGGTCAGGTCGCTAACGTTAGATGGAGATGATTCAGTTACCAGAGTCCAAAACAATGTCTTAAAATTGGACAGATTTTAAATGGTATTTAGTCTGAGGACATAAATAGTGTTTGATATTTTAGAGCCGACTTTATAGAAAATCTCTTGGTGTCCGATGCTTGTATTTCCAAGTGAGTTTGAGATCTGATCAGCAACTAGACAGCCGGAGTTATCCTCAGTCGTTTAGTGTGTTGCCCGGTTTTTGTCTATGTGTGTGATACCTAGTATTTGTAGATTCTTTTCAGATTTTAGAAGTGTTGTAGCCTTTAAAGTGCTTCTTTGTTGACTCATAAAATAACTATCTACTTCTAAGAGTTTAATTGCGTTTTGTTGCTGATGTGAAACCGTTGCATGTGTGAATAGCAGATGTGGTACATTTACCAGTGAAGGCAATCCAACAATTTTACTGCAATTTACCAGGTTTCATGTGTGAAAGGAGCTAGTGAAAGTACTAGGGGTGATATGTGTGCATACTGTCTGAGGCTGAGACTACAGTAGTTTGAATGAAATGGAAAGATAAGAAGATACGGCAAATTTTATTATTTATTATTACATTATTTTACTCTTTCTCTCAGCTGGTGAGATGTTATTGTCAACAGCAGAAGTCTGGGGTCAAAAGTGAGAGAAGAACACATGATAAATCCACTCAGACAGTGTTGCGGCCACCCCATCATCACCACGCTGTGAGTCCTTTCTCATTATCTGGCTAGCAGCATGCACATCAAAATGATCACATCAATACGACACCCTAAATTCACACAAAATGCCATTGTAGTGTATGTTTGTGTCTCTGATTAGCTGTCTCCCTCTCTCTCGTTTCCCGTGCAACTCTTAAAGCTTTTAGAGGTGGCTAGTTGTTTACAAAAGAAAGAAGCAAATGCTTTGTCAGGGCTGACAAATCAGACAACACATTCCTTCTGTTCTTTTCCTTTCCTCCTTCCTCGGTTGCTTTCGTTTTTCATGGTGAAATAGCCCGGCAGTCTCGCGGGACGCCCCAAGCTGAGACTCGTTTGCTGAGGTGCAGATTTGGCCAATTTGCGGCTGCTAGGGGAAAACGGGCAGCTACTACAGAGCACAGAATGATTGTCATCTCCTATTTAAGTGAAGCAGCACAGCACCTACCCAGGTGGCTTAGCTTTCAGAGCCCCAGCCTGGGCTGTTCACCGGGGGACATGTTCTTATTGAAGACCGGCATACAATCACTAAAGCTAACAGCGCACAGCGAAAGACCGGAGTCAGGAGCGATAAGAGGGAGGGGAGAGAGATAAAGGGAGGTACGAGAGATAGATGAGGAGAATTTGAAAGTGGAAATGAGGGAGTGAGGGAAAGAGAGTTGCTGGGGATGGGGACGGAAAAAAACAAGGTTCACACTGATGTTCTGCACAAGTTAAAGTTTGAAAATTAAGACTGAATAAAATTTTTTTCTTTTGTCTGTTTAAAATTAAACTTTACATGACTTCGTTAAATGAATAGTTTTTGCAGATTTTTTTTATTTTTATTTATTTCTTTATTTTTTTAATGTAAACAATGAATGCAGCAAACAAAAGAAGAATTTGTGGTATGTTTAATCTTTGTTTAATGTGTGGTGGGTTTATTTATCATGAGAAATGCTCAAATATCTATATGTGATTTATGCAAATAGGACATGATCTTGGACCAACATCCTTTGTAATGGTCCAGGAATGTTGTCATTGGAACATTCCTCTCATCCCATCATTAGGGCTGGGCAAAAATATTGATTTTCCGATTAATGTGTTCTTCATTTAAATGATCCTAATTATCTATTCTCTTTTATTATCCTGATTATTCTTAATATCCTAAGATCAGTCTTTGACTTTAGAGTTTACTTCAGTTTTGGTTGTGTTTATTATAACTGTTTAATAAATAGCAATTGAACAGCATAGATTGAGCCCTGTTGTAAAGTGTCATAAATTCATATTTGCGGAATGTGCCAAGCATTATTTACAGCATTAGTTGTGACACAATTTCTTTCACATGAAAGCAAAATGGACATTATAACTGAAATATAATAAAATTAATCAGGATCAGATTAAACTGAATCTGTATTGAAATGAGAGGTTGTGAATCTGAATTGAATCAAAATGTAAAATCTGTTTTGATGCTTGCCCCATCAAACCTTAACACTAACCCTACCCCTGAAGTCACATGGTGAGTGCTACCTCAGAAATGGGCTGTCTCATGTTAACTTAAGTATTACATGAACATGCACAACTTTCGCTCCATGAAGGTAAACAAGTTTGATTTTCTGTCCGAAATGGACAGTCTGTCTACACTGTCTGTGTAGGCTATCTACACTGGACGCGTCAAAGCGAATGTTTTAAACCTGATGAAAAATGTTCTGCCGTTTATATTGGCAGGAGTAGCACCAGCACGTGTAACGTCAGCGTGTAACTCCCAAAAGAACATGTAATGCAATAAATCTCAGGACAGCAAATCCACTCTTGCTTCTTGGGTGTCAGATTTAAATAGCATTGATTTAGTTTTATTGGCTTTGTCTCAGGAATTTCCCAAAGGCACAACTAAATCATATTTAATCATTAAACGATAAGGTTTGTATGTTTATGAGCATTTATGGGTGAGGGTCAGAAAGTATTGGATGGAAAGGTACATACACTGTAAAATCTAATTAGCTGACCTTACTTAGATTTTTCAAGGCAATCGGTTTGCATGCATTTTCTAAGTTAATGTACTTATTTGGCTTAAGTAAAGTAAACTTAATTTTTTAAGTTACGCTGACTAGTTACAAGTAAACTTAACTCATCTGTGATTTATAGTTGTTTTGATTTAATTATTTAAATTGGGTTATAACATGTCTTATATAGTGTAAAGAAAATTATGACTGGACTCTAGGTTAGTCATATGGCACATTTGATTCTACTCTGTAGTACTTAGTGCACATAAATCTGCACTTTTGTAAAGTACGATTGAGTAAAGAAGAATGGCCTAAACTTTACAGGCTCCAAGTTCACCAGAGGCAACATTAATCACCCTCATGGTGACTTCACAAAAATCTCAATTATCAACCAGCTACAACAATACAACAACAGTAGTGATAGAAATATAACTATGTACATTTTAAAATAATAAATCATTTTTCTACATAAGTTCCCTTGTTTGACCAAATATACATAAATTATTCAAGAGCAAGGGCTTATGGGTATTCCACATAGCCGCAGTTTTGTACTTGATAATTTTGAGTTTGTAGAACTCGAAGCCAAATTTTAAAGAACGTAAATATTTAGTTATGATTCCAAAATGTGACATTTCAAGTACTGTTTATAGGAACACTTAAATGTTTTTATTAATGATAACTTCAGGATTTAGAGAGTAATGGTAACTTAATTAAAACAAGAATAGTAAAAACTTAAGCTTAAGTTGAGTAAACAATTTTTTTACAATTTGAGATTACTATTACTACAGTATTTACAGTGTATATTCTACAAAACACAATGTTGATAGCCCTGATTGCCTTATCTTTGATATATTTCCTCAGTGCATGAGTAGTTTACATGCAAGGTGAAGTGTTATCTATATGTTATCTTATAATGTTGTGCACACAGAGCATTGATAGCATGCCTTTGTGTATTTGGAGCAGGGACTAAAAACAGTTTAAGGAATGAAAATGAAAACTGATAACGAACATTTTTTTGCAGAACATAACGAAAATCCCTTTTAACTTTTCCGGAGTGAACAGCTTGTTTCTCTCGCCAGTCCCTGATTTGGAGTATTTTTGTGTTTTATTTGGTTCTCTTGCATGCTTGCATCCATGATGGTTGATTCTTACTAATATTTAAGTCTGATATTCAGACATTTGTTGTCCAGAGAGGATGTGTGTGTGTGAGATGTGCTTGCAAACAAGTTTTACTTTCTAAACTGTGTGTTTGTCTAGGTTCACTGGGGTTTCTTTCTCTGTTTGTGGTTGTGTGTGTGTGTGTGTGTGTGTGTGTGTTGCAGGCTGTAGCCACTCCTCTTCACTCTCCCTGGCAGTGCCAGTATCAGTCTGCACCCCGTGCCAGCATGCCTCAACGCCGACAAAGTGAGTCATTAACCCCTGACCTCTGACCCTGTTCCCTTGGCAAAGGGATTTGCTTTTTTTTGTCTCTCTCTCTTTTTCTCTGTCTTTCTTCGTCTCTGCTGTTTCTACCAGTCTACTGTTGCTCTGTTCCAAAACCCAGTAAGCAGCTTCCTCAGCCAGCATTTTAAGGCCATCATAGGCACACTCCAGATGTGAAGGCTTCAAAAGGTTAACAAATAAGTTATGCTCCCTCTTGAGGCCAAATTCAATGGCAGCATTGTAGGGCCTGATTATTAACAAAACTCAAATTATGTTTGAGTTATAATCATATTTTGAATTCTGTTTGAGCTCCAAAAGGACATGAAGACATTAGGGTTAGTAAATGATGAGAGAATTATAATTTTTGGGTGAACTATTTCTTAAGTGATCACTAGATTTTTAAATCAACTGTGTCTCCTAGGTCCACAAGAGGGCGCAACAAATAAATATAAACCAAATATCCGTGTAATATTGTTTATTGGAAAAGAACTTTCCTGGCTGTTAACAAAAGTGCATATAGAATTATAAAGTCAAAAGATTTATCCAGTTCATATTCTCAAATCTTTAGTAAAAAAGTAATACAAGAAAAAAAGCGCATCAGTAGACATTTCTATGTTAACTTAGTGTTGCACGGTATACTGGTCCCACAGTACTACCGCAGCACTCAATCTTTAAAATACTGGTGGAACCTCAGTGTTTTCATTAATTACAGTTGTATGTAGGGTAGTAATATTCCCAGATAGTAGTGGCATTGGTTTGAAATGTTGTGAAGCGGCATTTGCGACTTATCGGTTAAAAGTAGTTCAAAATAATAGAAAACCGTCCCAAAATATGCATGCTCTGTATATTAGTGTGCATTCGATTATCGCTTTGTTTCTCTTGAGTCACTTGTATTGCAATGAATTGCAAGTCGATTCTCCTGTACACTTTGCAAAAGGAGAGCTATTTGCGTGGTGCACAGAGTTGCTGCCTATGTAAAGTGTTCCACATCACTCACTTATTAGGCTCCATTTCAGTTAGGATGTAGGCAGAAGGCAGATTATAGTTTTTGGAGCAGACCTATTGTCTCCTTTATAGGTTTATAAATACATAAACACAATAGTTATATCAGGAAATGAGTCAGAGCTGTGAAAGTAGGATATCAGTTCAGTATCAGAGAGAGAGAGAGAGGATGGGCAGATTTGATGTGGGAGTGAGAGAGAGATGGAAAACTTGCAGGGGGGATTAAAGGGTTAGACAGAAAGTAAGCAGTTCCCTGCTGGAAAAGCTTTGAAGTGTCTGTCGGGTCTAGGTGGGTCACTGCATCCATTACTCTGTGTGTGTTTGTGTGTGTTTGTGTGTGTGTGTTTGTGTGTGTTTGTGTGTGGATGGGCCGTGCTGTGAGGCCTGTCTTCAGGTGTGTTTTGTTCAGGGATTTTGGGTAAACGTCTCTGTGCACCAGAGCGGTCAGTCAAAGAGCCAACACACGTTGAATCAGTGTGAACACATGCAGCTGTAATAGATTGTGCGTGTGTGAGGGAGGGAGAGAGATATTTTAGAGAGTAACAGAATTCTTTAGTAGAACAAGAAGAACTGTGTGTATCTGTTTATTTATTTTTTGGCTGTGAAATTAATTTATTGTTCTAGGTTTCCATGGCAAAACTATATTTGTAGAGAGAGACAGAATGGTAAAAATGTGGGGAAAGAGTTATCTAGAGTAAAATTGTGTTTTTGGTAATACTACTATGTTTAAAATGTTACGTTTTTGTTGGAGTCTGTCTTCTCTATATATTAGTTGAGTATGGGATCATGGGAGATGCATTATGAAAGATGTTAAACAGGGATTAGTCTGATTCAGTCTGGAGGAACATTAATGTAATGTTAAGAATTAATACTCGTAGTAAATATTTAGTATATGTTTTAGTTACTGAGCAAATAACTTTCTAGGAAAGATATTCTGTGTGAATACAAACTGTAAATTTCACAATTGAGCTGCGCAAAATTACAGTTGCAGTTTGCTTAGGCTTTTCGTAGTCCTTGAGTCTCAAGAAATTGACCGGTTCCTATTTTCCTAAAAAAAAAAAAGAATCAAATAAAAAATTATATTTTGTATATGGGAATGAAGGTTGCCTTAGTGCCATCGAGATTGTTATATTCTGACATTATTTTGTATAAGTTTTGCACATTATACCCCTCTCATTGCTGCAATGTGAAAAAAGGTGGCTGTCATGATATTCTCATTACTACAGTGTGAAAAAAAGAGATATTATTTAAATTGTACAGTATTTTTAATATAATAAAAATGACTGTTATGGTAATGAGAATCATCATGTTATCATTATGAGAAGTTTGCTTAGGTGTACTGAAAATCATGTCACAATGCAAAAATCAAAATCTCAGTTAAAGGCTTCATTTTTATTAAGCAAAATATTATTTCATATTTTTGTATTGATCTATGTTAAACATTTGCTTGAGAGGTTTTGTGAGAATAATACAGTGCAGGGTTCAGGTTTAAAACTGAAGATCTTTGTTAGAATACAGCTGTGTTCGAATCCAGGGCATGCTGAGTGACTCCAGTCAGGCTTTTTAAGCAACCAATTGGCCCGGTTGCTAGGGTGGATAGAGTCACGTAGGGTTAACCTCCTTGTGGTCGCTATAATGTGGTTCTCGCTCTCTGTGGGGCACGTGGTGAGTTGTGCGTGGAAGCCGTGGAGAATAGCGTGAAGCCTCCACACATGCTAGGTCTCCTTGGTAACACACTGAACAAGCCATGTGATAAGATGCGTGGATTGACAGTCTCAGACACGGAGGCAACTGAGATTTGTCCTCTGCCACCACCACGAGGACTTGGAGCACATTGGGAATTGGGCATTCCAAATTGGGGAGAAAAGGGGAGGGTAAAAAAAAGAAAAAAGAATACAGCTGTGATGTAATAATTGCTGAGTGTGTGTGTTTTTATGTTGTAAGCGTTGTAGTTCAAAATAGAGGTGATGTCAGACTGTGTCTGCCTAAATAGACCTGACTCTCTCCTGCAATTTTCCTCTGTCTTTCTCTTCACCCATGTCCTCTCTCATATTCACTAATGGATCCTTTCTGTCTTTCCTTTCTCTTCTCCTGTTTCTCTCTCTCTCAGTCCATTGCCTCTCCCTTTCCTCTTACTATTACTTGATTGGATGACCTTGCGCTCTGTGTTGTTTCTACCCCTCTGCCTATCCCATAATGTCCCTGGATCAGGGGTGGAGCATCTTGTACATTACTTCCGTGACACAGTGTGGTACAGTAACCGCTACTAAGAGCTTCACCCTTTGTATGGTCATGTCATTTGTGTGGCCAGTGCATGTTTGCTTGGATGCCTCTCTGCATGTCAGGAACGAGAGTCTGATTTTAGTTTTAAGGACCCCATGAAATTAAAATTGGAGTTTTGTGGCCTTTACTCCATGTGTTAGCTTTGAGGCCATCTTTATTCCTAAATGTTTACAAAGTTTTTAGCAGATGCACACATTTAAAAATTTGCAGTCTTTCTCTCCCAGGAAAACAGGTACAAAAATACTGACACCTCTTTTATCATCTACGCAGAGTTTTGTCCAATTGAATGATCTCTAGAATAAGAATATCCCTCCATCTAATATGAAGCTCATGGCTGTGACGTAACTAAAGCCTATTAGCTTTTTTTTTTTTTTTTTAAAGGGGATGAGCCCTTCTTTATGTCCCACCCAAATGTCCTATTTAAATTGGAAATGCATGAACACAGGAAAGAAAACTGCACTCATCAAGCAACTTCATGGAGTCTCTAAAGCATGGATCCAATTCTCACACATGCACACACAAAAACAAAATAAACACAGCTAGCATGTCTTTTTTTTTTTTTCTGTCTTTCCTACTTTTTTGTCCAAAACCATCTGTTTCTTATGCTGTGATTGCTGTGGGTATGTTACATCTGTCTTTGCTCTTACGGAGCTCCAGTGTGTACTGGTGCGTTCAGGGAGAAACACAGCTTTCCTCAGTCCACTCTCAGAGACTTTCTATAAACTGTCATCAGTCTGCACAGGTCGACCAGGGTTTAAACATTAAACACACATACACACAAGCAGGAAATTAGCCACAATACAAATGTCCTTGGTCCTGTGACAAGACAGGAACATGTTGAAGAGTTTAAGCTTTAGAGGACCATTAAAATAAAATGATCCAATAACTCCTCAGGGATTTGTAATACAACCTCTTCTTCTGCAAACCCAGGATTTTAAAACTCTATTATCTAAATGGCCACATTTCATCACGCAAACTCAACAGTATGACGAATGACTGAATTAAAGCCTATATTACAGCTTTTTCTTAGGTAATACTCAGCAAAAGTGTTATGAAGGTTATCTTGTGAACACTTCTGAGGTAGTTGATTCTCCCTGCTCCTCTTAATAGCGCTTGGAATTTTTCTAGCTAAAATCAGGCACTTTTTAATAGAGACATAAAGCCTGGCTGAATGAAAGTGTAACCTGTGGTCCTCACTGCACTGGGCAAGATGTTATTAATATCCACCATCAGGTATTTATAAAGAAATCTCTTTAAAAAGAGAGTTTATGACCTCTGTTTCATAACCTTTGGCAAAAGTTTTGACTAAAACCACAAGGCAGAGCAGCAGCCAACAACAAGTTTTGTTTTGCTCATTTTGGTCTTTAAAGTCTAAGGAAAATTGCTGTACATTGCATTTTTTACCGTTTTTTCTTCTATTTTCTTGTTATTCTTTGTAAGTGGTGCTGCATGTTCGGTTGTGATGATTTCTCAATTGTTACAATAATGTTAGAAAATGAAGTATAAAATGAATAGTTTTGACTCTTAAAGAAATAGTTCACCCAAAAATGAAAATTCTCTCATTTTTCATTTACCCTGATGCCATCCCAGATGTGTATGACTGTCTTTCTTCAGCAGAAAACAAATTAAGATTTTTAGAAAAATGTTGAAGCTCTGTAGGTCCTTATAAAGTAAGTAAACGGGTGCCATCAGGCTGCTGGCTATTTGATGGTCCAAAAGGCATATTTAGGCAGCATAAAAGTAATCCACACGACTCCAGTCGATCAGTTAATGTCTTCTGAAGCAAATCAATAGGTTGGTGTAAGAAACAAATCGATAATTAAAACTTTATTAACATTAAAAAATCACTTCCTGCCAGCAGTCGACACATCAGTGACGTAAGCGCAATGGCACGTTCACTGGGGCAGTTCTAGAAGGGGGACGATATAACAGTCGCACAATCAAATTAATTCTGTATTAATTCTTTAACTGCAAATTGCTACATTGATCGGCAACCCAACCAAAATCATCTCTTATTATTTATTCACCCTTATGTCGTTTCAGTCTTGTGTGACATTCTTTCTTCTGTGGAACACAAACAGTATTTTAATTGAGATTTTATGTCTGTTTGTCCATACAATGCAAGTGAATGGTGACCACATTTTCAAGCTCAAAAAAGGACTTAAAGGCAGCATAAAGTTAACCCATAAACTTCAGTGGATTAATTCATGTCTTCTGAAGTGATCCAATCGGTTTTGGGTGAGAACAGACTAAAATGGGCATGATCATGATTACAAGCTCGATTACACTTCCTAGTGCTTGATGCATGCACAGAGCACTAGATGGTGCCAGGAAGTGTAATCGAGCTTGTAATCATGATAGCCAAGGAGACTGCTGTCAAGATTTATAGTGGAAAAAGGAGTTACTCACAGTTAAAGGATCTGTACTCTCCGAAAATTGATTGGATTGCTTCAGAAGACATGGATTAAACCACTGGAGTCTAACAGATTACATTAATGCTGCCTTCATTTCCTTTTTTGGAGCTTCAAAAATTTGGTCACCATTCACTTGCATTGTATGGACAAACAGACATCACATCTCCGTTAAAATGTATTAGTTTATGTTTTGCAGAACAAAGTCATACGAGTTTGAGACAACATAAGTGTAAGAAAATGATGAGAGAGACTCATCATTTTTGGGTGAACTATTCTTTTAAACCATGTTCACGTCGCCAGTGACTTTGTTGCTGCATGTTGCCAGTTTCTGTACTGATGGTTGCTAGTACCTACTGCTGGTCAGGATAACATTATTGGTGGGCTCCACATCTGGCCATATCTTTTGAAAATCTGATTACAAATTAGATATATTGCTGGTAAAAATAAGAATTTTAATGTGACCAGGAATCAGTTATCTTGAAAATGTACATTCTGAAGGGCAATCACTAAGGAGATTTTTAAAAAAAAAAAAAATTAATTTAATTTTTTTTGACATCCATATGTGGTAATAGACAAATGATATAGAACAGTGAAATTGCTACTTCACTGTCATTGGCCGCTGAATGTCGCTCCTCATTTGAGTAAAGTTAAACTTTTCTCAACTTTGTTGTATTGCTGGACACGGCCACATCTTGTTGCCAACTTGTCGCTCATGTCGCTGGAAGTTGCCAGCTCTCATTGAAAATGAGTTCAGGTCACTTTGTTGCTGCGAGTTCCTTGCAGTGTGTATTGAACAAGGCTTTAGGCGCTCACAGGGTTAAAAATTCACTGTCTGTCATGTTCTCACTAAGAGAGTGAAACGGACAGAGATAAATGCATTATGAACGTTAATGCACCCCAGAGACTCGATGATGTCATGCAAAGGAAGTGACTGTCTGCACTGTCACACAACTAAAATCACTGACAACTTGCCTACCCCTCATGTAGACAGTCTGTACTGGCACACACATACACACTCCAGCTCCAGAGCAAACACCCACACTGACTCTTTTCCCCGTCTATCTGTTCAACACTCTTTGTATCATCTTAGACTAATGTTCCGTAGGTGATGAAGCACCATGTTTTTTGTTTTTTTGTTTTTTTTTTTGTGGCTTTTTATGTTTTTTTTTTGCCCACATTCCTTCTCCAGCAGTGTTTTAAAGTGCAATTCCTTCCCCTTTCTCATCCTGACACTTTCTCTGAGCCCTGCAGTTTGCTGCCTGTTTGGCTGTGACTGGACATGATATAAAACTGTTTTTTGATGGTATCTGGAGGTAATGATTTCAGACTGAACAGAAATGTTAAGTGCTGAATGAAAATATAGGTAGCCAGTAGGGGTGCTGTGTTCAGTACAGCTCCAGGCTTTTTCAGAATAAACTCTCTGTAAGAGACAGAGCGTGAAAGAGAGTGAGAGACGGAGCACATATCTTATCCTGTCTGTCACGGTTGTGTTTAATGCAGAGTGTGTTTTGTTCACTGAAATTCAGTAGTGGACATCTGCCCAGCACCTTCCCAGTTATACTCTGTTGAAACATGACTGCCAATAGCAGGAACTGACTTTTCTGATCTCATCACATCTGATTGGTGTGGATAAAAGGGCTGGGTAATATAGCTAAAAGAATTATATCACAGTATTTTTCAGCCTCTTGATGATATTAAATATATTTATTTATTACTCGATATTTATTTATTTGCTCTAAAATTGCATTTAAAAAAAAATATTTTTTTTTAAAGATTTTTATTTTCAGAGGAACCATCCTTTCAACCAAACACCCATTGTTGCCAAATAGTATTAAAACTGTTTTAATATAAGGAGTAAAATTGTAGATATTTTGCACGTTTTCATTAAGTAAATACAAGCATGTTATGTAATCATTTTCTTTTATATATGCTAATAAAATAAATCATAACAATTAACACCAATATTTAACAACATTTTAATTATTTAAAAAAAAATAATATTTGAAAAAAATGCCACACAGAGGCTTTAAAATAAAAATAAAAAATCCATTAAAATGTTTGCGTAAACAAAGCGTTTTGAATTGATTCATTAAAATGGACAGTTTGAACTGAATCACAGAAATTAAATGAATTAAGCAACCCCATTTTTGCTGTTGAAATTTAAATCTGAGTAGGGCTGTCAGTGAGGCTGAGAAACTATATTAGATTTTTTTTTTTTTTTTTTTACTTAAATATTAAAATAAATTTGAATTCTTTTCAAGTTCTATTTGAATTTTAAAGATTTTTAAATCAACAACATCATTGCTTGGCACACATCTACATTTTTAAATTCCATTTTTAATTTGACAGCTTTAATTCCTAGACGCGGGTAAAACATCTCTGCCTTGTCACTTTCATACTTGCAAAACAAGTCTAATGACTCTTCAGGAAACTTCTAGGCCAAATAAAACACAGATGATAATCACTGTGATATTCATGTTGGATGAATTTATCTCGCCTGCATATTTATTGCAAATATATTTTGAGTATTCAGTATATATCCCAACTCTACTGGTAGACATGTTTATCCGCCCAACACCACCATACTCTGTTCAAACTGAATCACCAACAGCAGAATAGACCTCACTCATCTGTGTGCTGTGATACTGCCTTCGTTTATGGTATGACTAATTTTGTCCTATGTCTTCTACAGCCTCAAATACTTCAGCCCATCAGTCACATCCCCAACGAGACCCTCATCCAGGGAAGACTAGCAAGAACAGTCCCCACCGGGTGCCCTAGTGATGCCTGCACTGTAGTGGAGAGGTCTTCTGTGTCCTGTCCTTCCGCTCCCTGTAGTGGTACAGTTTCTCTTGCTCTGAATGATACTGGAGAACCTCACATGGAGTCAAGATCTCTGCCTGACCCAGAGGAGCTGAGCCAGTTGCTTAACACCCACTTTCGCATCCAAGACAACCACGAGAGTGACTCACAGAGCACTGGAGAACAGACTGTGAGACCAACCCCCGACGACCACCCAAAAAAACTGCAAACCCCTCACTCCCTGTCCTTCTTCAGCCCTCTTGTCCTGCAGCCTCCCCGTCTACACAAACGGGTAACTCTCCCTGCTCTGCCTCTAGGGGGCAGTAGTGGGGTAAACCCAAAGCCTGGACCCACAATGAACCACAAGGTCAATCTGCTTCCTCCTCCATCCAGAGGTTTACCATGCTTCAGTACCAGAAACCATGCCAGTTCTCTGGGTTTCCTGTCTTAGCCCTGGCCTACAGTGGTCAGTAGAGGTCCTGACCCCATCGAAGACATGCCTGACCCAGGACACAAGTCTTCGGTACTGCTTGGAGTCTCCACAAGAATTGCAAAGCCCAAGATCCAATGAGCATAAGCTGCAGCCATAGACACAGATTAGACTTCCTCCCTGAACACATGCATGCATACACTGACTCACATAGCTTGCACTAAAGAGTGTTTTTTTTATTGGCAAGACTCGCAGGACAAAGTTAAATAAAAACTTTTAAGCTTAACAAAGCAGCTAAGCTATTGCCTCTAACTATGCAACAAAACCTCTGCGTGTCACAATCACTGCTTCTGTCGCACAAAACTGCTTTTTCACTCCTAGGTCATCTTATATCATTCCATAACCACTGAATATCCTTTTTGGTGAATTATTCCTTTAACACAATACATGAAAGAGAGAAGACGGCAAATGAAAAAAGGAATGTTGAAAATTAGCAATGGAAAGCAGTAGAGAAGTCTCATTTTACAGGATATTTGTCAAGGTCATAACTGACGTGAGAGCAGTGCCAAAGACTGCCCGTGGAGCACGTTTTAGGCTCTCTCAGTGTCTTGATATTTCCACACGTGGCATGCCCCGTGGACACCTGCGGAGATTCGGCTCACACATTTAGTGGGTGTATGACATTTACATCACCAGTCTCCTGGGGTTTAACTGAGAAAACACATATTATTGTCTGTTCGTCATCCTAGAGGTCTGCTGAAAAATCGAAAGCTTTTTCAGGGTTTTGGCAGGAGGATGTACACACTGTCAGTGCTTCCTTGATTTTCAGCTTGGCATCAGTCGTGATCAGCAGATTTTCATTTTAATTAGGCTTGTGCCACCTGTATTAATAAGGTTATTTTTCTTGATTATGGATCATAGCATGCTTGAAGCTGAAACTTGCATTTGTTTCTCTCCAGAAGTCGCATTAGAATTATAAGGCTTTTTGATTATTAATACATTATAAATATGTTTACAGTTAAAATGCCTTTGTTAAGCTACTCCCTTTGCAGCAGTGCTGCAGGATGAATTTAAGAAGCTTTTCTGGCCTTCTCTTTGGTGTAGAGTTAAAGAATAGTTCATCTAAAAATTAACATTTTCTCCCCATTTACTCACCCTCATGCCATGCCAGATGTATATGACTTTCTTTTTTACTGCTGAATGCAAACAACGATTTTTAGAAGAATATCTATGTAGTTTCATTCAATGCAGGTCAACAGGGTCCAAAACCTTGAAGCTCATAAAGCATATATAGGCAGCATAAAAGTTATCTATAACACTCCAGTGGTTGAATCCATATCTTCAGAAGCGATGGGTGTGGGTGAAAACAGATCAATATTTAAGTACTTTTTTATTACAAATCTTCCTCCCTGCCCAATTGGTGGCGATATGCATGAAGAATGTGAATCGCCAAAAACAAAACAAGAACTCTTGTGAGAGAAGAATGTTTAGGAGGGCTGTTAGAAAGTAAAGATATAGAAGACTGATAGGAAAAGAACTTAAATATTGATCTGTCTCTCACCCACACCTATCAGGTCACTTCTGTAGACATATTTAACCACTGCAGTCGTATGGATAACTTTTATGCTGCCTTTATATGCTTTATGAGCTTCAAAGTTTTGGACCCTGTTGACTTGCATTGTATGGACCTAAAGAGCTGAGATATTCTTCTAAAAATCTTTGTTTGTGTCCAGCAGAAGAAAGTCACACATCTGGGAGAGCATGAGGGTGAGAAAATGCTGAAAGAATTTTAAAGATACTGTTGCAAAGACAACAGTCGAAAATATCAAGAGCTAATATATGATATTTTTGCATAATTTTCAGTTCAACCTCAGAGATCAAACTGTTGGCATTTGTTTCTGGCTTTGTAAGCAATGATGAAAAATGTTGCAGCTGTTGTATTCATTGATGTTGATGGTAAGATTTTTGGTGAATATTTTAAGTTTGAACTGTACCAAGTTTAAATTGGTTTGGTGATTTCTCTGTGGACATCAGATTTATTTAGTTGTTTTTTACATTCATGATGGGGGGGTCAGATTACAGCTTCAGAACTGTCTAAGTTGTTTCATTGTTTTAAGTTGATCTGAGATTAAGGTTGTTGGTCTTATCTTGGTTTCTTCAGAGAAAGGTTTTCCATTCTCAAGATTTCATAAATGTGTCAGAAGTTTCATACTTGAAACCCGGATGGTCTTCAGTTTGAGGTTTTCGAGCTTGTGGCATGCCTTAATATAGTGGCATGTTCTGGAAACATACACACTGTAATACACAAAATTAATACACAAAGATCCACAGCATGGAAACACATGGACATCTGTATCCATGTTGTAAATTATGTTGGAAACAAGAACCCACTGTTGTGTGTGCAGTATATGTACTACAGTTATGGTGTGTATACTATGTATCAAATATGTTATAACTATGACGCATTGTTTTCCAGAATGTAAGGAATGAAACCTTATGGACATTTAATATAAATTGAAATTGATTTACTGCCACTTTCCCTCTATTCAAGGGGCTTTGGGAACTAAAATACTCTCATGGACAACACACCCAAAACCGAGATGGGCAACCATGTCTAACACCACCTAAAGAAATCAATGAAACGCGTGTGTGTGTGTGTGTGTGCGCATATGAAGCAGAAAATCAATGGAGGGCTTGTTTTGTAATGCTTTGGAGACAGTTTGTTTGTATTTCTCTCTCTCTTTCTGTCTCTTGGTTTCTCTGTACATGTGCAGGAGGAAAGGGGTCCTGAGTAATGTGGTGTAGTCTTGCTAATAGAAAGTTGCAGAAGTGCATTGATTCCATCTGCTGCGGTCAGAGGTGATTTGCTTGTGTCAGTAAGGTGCCTGTTTACAGGTTCACTCATCGTCTTTTTCCTTTGCCTGTTAATGAGACACAAAAATCACTTTAACTGACCTACTGTAATTATATATTGAGCTGGAGTTAAAAAAATTTTTTTTTAAAAAAAGCAGCATAAAGTGTTATGAGGAAACTGCATTGTGGCATTTCTTAAATATGTTATAATAGTGTAATAGATATGTTATAGTTGCTTTATAAATGTTAGGCTTCATACATCTATTCTGTTTTTGCAATGAAGACATTTTCCATCGAATTCAAGTGTTACTGCAAAGTTAACCAAACCATCAAAACAGTCATTATTAGATTTCCAAATCACAGAAAAAAATACACTCATACAAAGACCTCATACTGTTGTGTAAAATGCACCTGACTTGCTGCCCAAGTGTGTATTCCTTCCTGTAGGGTTCTTCTCACATAGAAAATTCCCTTAGAGCATGAAACTTAAAAATATCCCTGAAAAAAACCCATGAAATTCTTTAAAAAAAAAAAAATCGCCCATTTTCCTTCCATATAGTGCATGTCATACCATGTTTTTCACCTGTTGTTACTGAGAGTGTGCAGTATTGTTAAAGCACTACCATACTCCATTAGCTTCATGAAAACAACAGCTGCCAACCTGTGTATGTGTAGACAGAAAAGATGTTTACTAACATCAGGACTGAATTCAAGCACTTTAAATGAGCTGTTTTGACCTCCAGACAGGAGATGACTGGTCTGTTTGATTTGCTGTCTGTTTGATTGTTTAAAGTCTTTTATTTGGCTGTTAATGTATTTTAATGATCTCTCCCTTTGTGCCCTGTTCCGGTTGAAGGTGTGAGACTTTAATAAAGTGAAAGAATGAGATTCAAGCTGTTGAAGTGTTTTTTTTTTTTTTTTTTTTTTTTTTTTTATCACAGTGTTCAGTGTCTATTTCTCAGTTGCTTTCTTTCTGTGCGTGACGTTCACCTTTCTCTAACAATATTTTACACTCAGCAGTATTTTTCTGCAGATCCTAATACATTACTTTCAGGACTGGTTTATACCTCCTATCCTGTTCATTATCTCTAAATCCACACATTGTGCAAGGAACTGTCTAATATTCTCAGAGTTTGTCCTGAACACTGTGTTAATAAACAGCCTTGTGAATATAAACCATAAGAGCAGAATATCAACACTTAAAGAAGAAAATTATGTTTTAATTTTTTTTTCCAACATACCTAAAGTTAAATGAAAGTAGTCCGTTAGATTCTTTGTGCATTAGAGACAAGAAACTGCAGTTTATATTTTTGCTGCAAAGATTTGTTCTAAAAGAATAATGAAGCTAAAAATGAAAATTCTGCAAACGTCTAGGCAAGGCACGTTTAGGTAACATTTAATTTTTACAGTGCCTCTGTTTCAGTGTAATTACCCAAGTACAGTGTGCTAAATAATGTAATAACATGAAACAACATGTACTTAACCCTTGTGCATCAATACAAAATAAAAAAAAAGTTACTCCGAGGTCCTTAGAGGACAAAAATGTCTATGTCAAAAACTGCCATAATATATTAATATTATTTTCCACTTTCAATTAGTTCATTTTAACCAACATCAGTCCTGATCAAAACTACCAAATATTCATTCATTTTTAGGATTTTAACCCTTTTAATGCCAGTTTGTTTATATAATGCCACTGTTGTTTTTTGTACTTTTTTTTTACACACACACATACACACACATTTCTCAATACACATACAGAACACACTCTGAGATCCATACCAACACACCCACACAATTTTAGCTGCATCATTTATTCAATTGGCCTGCAGTGCTCTATAATACAGCAAACAGAAAATAGGAAAAAAGCATGTATTTCTCCATAGGCTATACATGATAAAAATGGCGCCATCTGGTGGAAATTTAAATTTTAAAGCCAGGGCTCCGGATTGAAAGCATAATATCACAGAATTCATAATATTATGCTTTAATGGCACTGGAATCAATATTGCAGTTTTATTGTGTTTCAGTGGGTACATTTAGGTCCCTGAGTGTAACTATCCTTAAGGTCCTGAGTGTAACTATTTTGTGTACACCGTGTATTATATTGTATTTTAGGATATGAGGTTGAAATATCAAAATTCACCCGAAAAATACACGCCTTTGGCAAAATTTATGCCGCTGGTATTAACACAGCCAAAATGATCGAAAAAACTAAAATGGAAAAGACAAAAATGTCCCAAAGGTCACACAAGGGTAAATATGTAATTAATTATGGAACAGCATGTACTTACAGTACACATTGTAATTATGTATGTGTAATAGACAAGAATTATTACATGTGTGTAACAGGCCAGTCTTGTTACATACCTATTTGTGTAATAGGAAGATCTTGTTACATATGTGGAACAAACAAATGTTGTTACATGTAATAGCATTATGATTACATTAAAATTACACAGCATTAATCACTGTAAAATAAAGTGTACTTTATGTGTAACTATATAACATAACATAAGTTAAGCTGTGCTTAAAAGGTGCACTCAGTAATTTTTTATGCATGGCATCTTGGGCTTACACTGACACCTAGGGGCTTGGATGCAGCATTATTCAAAATCAACAGTTACAGAAGGCATTGTAGAAATTCACTATTCAGTCCGTCATGATAAATTTATCTAAGAGTGAAAATGTCCAATAACAGGGCTGTTACGAAGACTGAGTAGTATTTGACTAGTCATGTGATTTTAACATGACAGCCCCCACGACCCTCTCCATGTAGAATAAAACAGCTTTTATAAGTTTACTAATATGACTGGAGTCATCTCATGTGAGTGATCATGATTTAATACACATTTCAAAATTACAATTCATTGCTTTATGACTACAACTATTGTATTGAGGAAAATATTACTGAGTGCACCTTTTAAGTTTAAATTGGCTCACTAGTACACAGCTGAATACATGTAATATCTTCATAATTACATTAGAATTACACAGTATTACATAGTACTAATAATTGTAAAATAAAGTGTATCTAGACTGTACTTAAGTGCACTTCACATGTAACTACATACCTTAACAAGCTGTGCTTAAGTTTAAATGAACTCACTAGTACACATCTTAAAAATGGCCCCTTTATGTTGTTGTCTGTATTTTAAAATGTTCTTGCGTTAACTGCTAATGTGTCTATGTTTAGCATTTTATTTATGCATATTTTTCTGCAAATTTTTCTGAAGGAGTTTTATTTTGATATTTGGTAGCGACACACGCCTGTATAAAGCCCCTGTACACACATGCAGCGACTTTATCGCTTGAAGCAGCGTACCCACATGCAGTAATGTCCAGCGACAAAGCGACCTCCTCTCATTAATTTTCAATGAGAGCTGGCAACTTCCGGCGACTAGATGTGGGCGTGGCGAGTGACAAAGTTTCACTTCATGCAAATGAAGAGCGACTTTTGGGAGCGACAACCAATAGGAGGGAAGACTGTGTCAGTGGAGCATTTAAAGTTTCTGTGAGCGATTTCACTGTTCTATATGATTGGTCTGTAACCTCATACATTTATATAATAAAAAATGAAGCGTGGGAAAGAAACTGTCGGCAGTCTGAGTGAGTTTGATTCACACATTGATAGATCGTTCATCTTTATTAATGATACGATGCAATGAGCACTGCTTCAGTTCATATAAAACACTCCACTGCAGAATATGCATTTTAGGGACAAGAAAACTGATTCATTGTCAAATTATAAATAAATCTTAGTTTTACCAACATTACATCAAATGTTTCTATTAAAACTACGATTTCATTCTAATTCGATATGGAATCCGTTTTTTTGTCCCTCAAAATTAACATTCTGCAGGAGAGAGTATTTTTATATGAACTGAAGCAGTGCATATTGCATCATATCATTAATAAGATGAACAAACTATCAATGTATGAATCAAACTCACTCAGACACCCGACAGTTTCTTTTCCATGCATCATTTTTTATTATATCCATGTATGTGGTTACAGACAAATCATATAGAACAGTGAAATCGCTCACAGAAACTTGCCCAAACTTCTCCTATGTCTTGCCTCTATTCGACTCATTATCTCAAAGGAGACGGATGACGTGAGCTCCACTGACACAGTCTTCACTCCTATTGGTTGTCGCTCCCGAAAGTCGCTCCACATTTGCATGAAGTTAAACTTTTCTCAACATTGTCGTGTCCCTTGCCACGCCGCTGTCGCTCGTGTTGCCGGAAGTAGCCAGCTCTCAATGACAATGAATGAGATGAGGTCGCTTTGTCGCTGGAAGTCGCTGCATGTGTGTACGGGGCTTTAGCGTATAAGGTCTACCCAATTTTCCCTTTGTGTGCTAGATTTAGTGACTTTTCAGATCCCTTTAGTGACTTTCTATCAAAAAAGCACCAGCGACAAATCTAGCGATTTTTTTTTTTTTTTTGGACAAACCTAAGCTACTTTCTGTAGAAGAGAGTCACCAGTACTGCCCCGCTAGCACGAGGTCTTGCTTTCCTGCCGCAGGCACACCTATGGGATCAGAATCCCGTCAAAAGTATTGCGGTTACGAATCCAAAAAGTGTGAATCAAAAAATAATAAGTGCAGATAAAAAAAAAATAATATGCGCAAAAATAAATAAAAAGCGCAGATCAAAATAATTAGTGCAGATAAAAAAAATAACAAGCATGAATCCAAAATATATAAACACATTTAAAATATGCTGAAAAAAAAAAAGGCAGAAAAATTAAAGCAAAGTCATCAGAATTGCAAACAAAATCATGTTTTCCTTGGTTATATTACTGTTTTTTGTGCTCACTGACAATTTTGCTCATATTTTCATTTTTTGTACACTTACGCTGTATTTTTCTTTGCTATTGTTTCCAAGTTCTGCGCTTGATTTTCCAAAACTTGTGAGTACAGTTTCATGTAAATCAGGCGGCATTTTGCGTCCCTATTGGTCAACTAGTTCTTGATCAACAGCTCCTTCTCTAGCCAATAATTCGAAGAGGGGAGGTGACGTCACTCCAATGCAACTCCGACGGCTGCTGCTCAATATTATATTATTTGTGGTTGATAGATACACTGCTTGTATCTGTTTTGAGTATTTTTTGCCAGCTCTAGGAAACAATGCGTTGTCCAGCTAGGCCATTATCACATTTCGTTAACACATGTATCGAGTCAGCTTAACTTTTTCTGTTGTTTTTTTGTTTTTGTTTTTTTTTTGCAGCATATTTTAAATGTGTTTATATATTTTCGATTGATGCTTGTTATTTTTTGATCTGCGCTAATTATTTTTGCGCTTATTTTTTTTTATCTGCGCTTATTATTTTTTGATTCATGCAGTACTTTTGGGATTTTGATTCCATACACACCTCTCTCTGCGTCTACTCTGTTCAGTAAGTGGCAGAGAGGAGCAGCACATTCAGTTGACCGCACGGCAGCTGACATAGACGTGAATGAGCTGCGCATGTGCAAACAGTGTTGCCAAGGACCAACCACTAATCTGTATTGTTTGCTCCTCCTTTGTTTTAATTTAAACAATTCAGTTTGACCGTTTAATTAGATTTTTATTCTTCTCATGTGCTTATCACTGTCTTTTTCACTCGCTATCACAGGGGTTTAGTTCATTCCCATTTCTGAACTCACTGAATTCAGATTATTTATTTAGACAAGTCTGTACTTTATTCAAACACATAATAATAAACTTTAAACTTATATACACATAATACAAATATAAATACAAATACACACAGCCTTGGACATTACACACACATTAAAAAAAAAAAAAAAATAGCTAACAGGAGGCTGTGCACTGTGTGAGAAAAAAATAATAAAGACTTTCTGTCGCTTCTAACTTTCTCTCTGAGTGATCATTTTACATGTAAATATAGCCGAAATCACACCACAGCTGTTGTCTTTAACTTATGTGTATGGCGATTTTGTCAGACGACTTTGCGGTTATAAAATCAGGATTTTAGCAGTGCAGAGCGGCAGCTTGGAAGTGACTGCTGATTAACATGTAGTCTTAATGGGCCACGTTTCAGTCACTATTTCATACTCGTTCCATTGTCTGACAACAGAAACAGAAAAATATGTAAATGAGAACAGCTTTATTGGGAATTCGGCTGTATTAATATTCAGTATGTGAGAGTAGGAGAGAAGCAAACAAATGTAAAGGGCTGACAACTGCTGACACAAGGCAGAATGCAAATACGATGCAATGACGTCGTATTGATAATTGGTAATATGGTAAAAAGCACATGACGTCATCTAGCGACATTTAGTGACTTTCCGAGCAGGCTTTAGCTACTTTCCATTGAAAGTGTGTGTGTGTGCACGTTTGATGAACGACACGGATTGCAATTGTGCAATGGTTATCCTCATTTTATTGTGCTTCTTACTGAAAGGGTTATAAGGTAAATGTTTGTTTCATTTATTGTATGATGTGGGTTGCTTTATCATATTGTAGGTGAGTGTATTTATGATGTGTTTTTAACAGTGGTCCTTTGTAGTGATTGTTTTCTTTGTTTGTATGTGTGCTTTTAGCTCTTACGGAGTTTATTACATGCACAATTGTGTTTAAGAATATAAAACCTTTATTTTTACATCACATCGACAGCAAAGTTTCTCATTGAAAGCTATGGGTTTACCAGCCACGGCCTTCTGAAATATAAATAAACATTTAATTTTCTTTAATTTCTTATTTTATTTTTTCTGTAGCCGTACATTTTGGCGCTGCAACTCCAGGGAGCTGTTTTTATCTAAAAATAAATAATGTACATTCTCATAATCAAGACAAAATACAACAAAATACATTTAAGGTACCAATAAAAAAATAAACCACAATGTAAAACATCTAGACACATTACAGATGCTTACTGCATAATAGACCGCATTTTTTTTTCTCTTTTTTTTAAAGGGAAAAATATGAAACAGACCTGATTTTGCTATGTCTGCGGCCAATTTTTCAAGACGAGCGAAAAAGTACTCCGTGGAAGCATGTGCTAAGATGTGTGAGGCCTACAAGGCATATTTTGGCATGCCTTTCGGGGATCAAGACAAACCCTGGGCACCTCATTTCACCTGCGAGCACTGCAAAAAAACTCTGGAAGGTAAGATGGACAATTGTTGCTCAGAATTTTATGTTATAAAATATGTTATTTTTTAAAATTGTAAAAGTTTTTAATTTTAAAATGTTTTTTTTGGGACGCCTTTGGGACAGCAGGGACACCAAAGTGCACTACCACAGGCCACAGCGGACCGAGTTCTCTGTGGGGAGGAACAACGTCAAGTGGGAGCCACTGGTGGACCTCCGGAAGGTGCTGATGCCACCACTGCACATTAAATTGGGCCTTATGAAACAATTTATCAGAGCTCTAGATAAGGAGTCGGCAGCCTTCAAGTACCTTCAAGATTTCTTTCCGAAGCTGTCTGAGGCAAAGGCCAAAGCCGGTGTCTTTGTCAGACCACAGATAAAGAAGATCCTGGAGTGCAATGAATTCCCCAAGAAGCTCACTAGTAAGGAGAAAGCGGCTTGGAACAGCTTTGTTGCAGTGGTTCGGGGCTTTCTGGGCAATCACAAGGCCGAAAACTACGTGGAGCTTGTTGAGACTCTGGTGAAGAACTACGGCACAATGGACTGTAGGATGTCCCTCAAAGTCCATATCCTTGATGCTCATCTTGAAAAATTCAAGGAGAACATGGGAGTGTACTCGGAGGAGCAAGGCGAGCACTTCCATCAGGATATACTGGACTTTGAACGCTGCTACCAAGGACAGTATAACGAGGACATGATGGGAGACTATATTTGGGGGTTGATTCGTGAAAGTGATTTACAGTATAATTGTAAATCTCGAAAAACTACTCACTTCTAAATCTTTTGTAGTCATATTTGTATTACTTTAGTATAAATACATCTTAATTTGTATTCATATGTTGTTTTTTTCTGACTTTATGTGAACGAAAAGACACAAATTCGCCCGTTTTCTCATTGGAAATAGGTACATTTAAAAATATCACTGTCCTGGTCACAAAAGTAAAGTCTGTGTGGAATAATAGCCATTTCTATACTTTTGAGGCATAAGCAATTAGGAAATAACACTTACTACCCAGGAAAAAAAATTTTGTACATAGTGTTATTGTCACTAATTAACTATTAAATAATGGTACATTTCAAAAACAGAATTAATTTTTTTTCTTCTGCTGCTAGTATTTAGCTAGTTTGAAAGACTAGCAGGATTATGTCATTACAGTACATGAACTATAATACAATCTGTTTACGCAGTCAGATCACTGCATTTAACGAACCTTAATTTTTCAGTCCACATTTCAACCGTCTCGGCAAGTTTATCTGTCAGCAAAAATCAAGCAGCACTTCTTCCATCACGTAGGCCTACCGTTTTTGTACTTCGATGTTCAGGATTCAATGTGACGTCATTACATTGGTCACGTGATAAAGCGGTTCAATTAAGCGTCGCGCCAAAATAAAGCGGCGAAAAACCTGAAGAATCTCATTAGCGAAAATTTAAAGATGATATTATACAAATCATTTGACAGTGGCTGTGTCTCGTTTGGAAGGCTGCGTCCTCCGGAGGTCGCATTTGTCGGCCGCATACATCATCGAGACTGTCTCCTTTCAGAAAAGCGAGTAGGACACTTTGAATACAGCATTTGAATGCGACCTTCTTTCACGGGAATTCGGAGGATGCATGAGGTGTATCCTTCGTGGGCACTCATAACCCACAATACTCTGCTTCAACGGAAATGTTAAAAAAAAAGAAGAAAAAAACGCCAATTTGCCCTTAAATATGATGTTCAAATGCAAGTAATGTTAATTCCCAAGTTGAAGTACCTCAGTAGATGGGTGCAAAGTATATAATATTCATATATATATATATATATATATATATATATATATATATATATATATATATATATATATATATATATATAATTAAAATAAAGTATTAGACTAAAAGTACACCTGTAAAATCTATTTTCTTCTCTCTTTACATCATTATAACTCTCCTAAAATTTACCTCATACATTCCCTTCCAGAGGGACTTTGTTACCTTCTCATTCAAAGTGCTCGCGCTTGTTAAAGACTGGCGTGCTGTTCAAAGGACACGTCCTACATAGCATGCGGCCTTCCAAACGAGACACAGCCAATATTAGACGGAGGTCCTCAAAACAAAAAAGACAATATTAAGCTTATTAAATGGCTGCAAAATGAAAGTTAGTGAAATCAGGTGTGATTTGCAGGATAAAAGTTCATTCATTTGGCATTTTGTATGTAATTTTAATCATAAGGCTGGTGGAAGTTCAGTGCAGGACTTTATACTTAAAATCAGTAATGTTTTTTTTTTTTTTTCAGACATAATTTTTTCAGATATAACTACTTGGACAAAATGAAACAGTTGAACATTAAAACCAATTTTGACAACTTGAATTATGCCCATACACACAATAGACCCATGTTGCTTAAAATAATTTATGTGGAAATCACATGTAGAAATTTTTTTTTTTTTTACACTTGTGAAAGTAGTTGACCATGCAAAGCCCGCCCAAACACCAATGTTTTGTAACAAGGTTTTCCTGTTCCATGTATGTAACAAGATCTTCCTATTACACAAATAGGTATGCAACAAGACTGGCCTGTTACACACATGTAATAATTCTTGTTTAATACGCATGCATAATTACAATGTGAAAGTACATGTTGTTCCATAACTTAATTACATATTAAGTACATGTTGTAAAATAAAGTGTTACACAAGTTGATTTATATGGTAATTCAAAGTTTTACTTGGGTATGATAAACAGAAAACACAGACAAGTAAAATTTAAAATCATTTCAGATTTTATTTAAATAAATTAAAGCTTAATTTTATAATTCAAATAAAATAATAAAAAGGAAAGACAGAGTATAAATAAAAGAAACATACTTAAATAAAATAATGTAGAATAATTGGAAAGGTATAAAGTACTTAATTTGAGAATGCACAGATTTTTCAGTCTAGACATAATAGCTAAACACTGTCTCACTATTTACTCATCCTTGTGTAATAACTGTTTTCTGTGAAACACAAACAGAGATGATTTACAATGTTTATGCTGCTCTTTTCTTATAAAACAAAAGCAGATAGTGACCAGGGTAGTGTTGCACCAGCTGTACGTAAGTTCTCACGTAAGTTAGGACATAAAGTTCAGACTAAGGGCTATAACTAAGTCAGTGCTTAATTGGGGGCCTGGGTAGCTCAGTGGTAAAGACGCTGGCTACCACCCCTGGAGTTCGCTAATTCGAATCCCAGGGCGTGCTGAGTGACTCCAGCCAGGTCTCCTAATTGGTTGCTAGGGAGGGTAGTGTCACATGAGGTAACCTCCTCGTGGTCGCTATAATGTGGTTCGTTCTCGGTGGGGCACGTGGTGAGTTGAGCGCGGATGCCGTGGTGGATGGTGTGAAGCCTCCACACGTGCTATGTCTCCATGGCAACACGCTCAACAAGCCAGGTGATAAAATGCATGGGTTGATGGTCTCAGAAGCGGTCAGTGCTTAATTTGGTTGCACCAAGGCAAGACTTAACTAGTAGGTCGTAAACTCTCCGTCAATATATTATGATGTTTACCTGTATTTATCCAATAAGCAGCCTTCATATTTATACACAGAAGTGTTAAAAAGCCGTGAACTTCAATTTGATCTTGCTATGGTTGATGTTCAAACCTTGTTTGTTCACGTAACTGTCAGCTGTAATAAATTATATCCCGATAAAAATACAATACGTAATAAAATTACATTTGATAAATAGTATATTTGCCCTGTGTAAATAACAATATTATAGGAACTGTATCTAAAATAAATGAGGGGTGATAAATAAATACTAATACAACAGGCTGGAAAAACAGACATTTGTTCATTTTAATATCTTATATATATTTTGAATGTGTTGAAACTTGACACCGGGCGATGCATCCTGAAAACGGCAGCGTTAGAATGGTTTCATTCTGAAGAGCTGCTTAAAAGTAAGTTTTTTTTCTCTCTCTCGTAAATGTCAACATCATAATGTATGTCGAAATGATTGATGCCTGTCACGCAAAACATGAGCTCATTGATGTCATAAAATATCAGTCTGCTTTTTTATTCCATCCGTTCCGCCTGGTCAGAGGCTTCCGTAAATATCTAGTTTATACGTATGGTAACGTCCTACCTAAGTTTAATGGTGCAACACTCAAATATTTAGTAGTGCGTAAATTGTGACCATACAACAGCAGAAGACCACGTCTGGTTCCTCTTCTGTCAGCCAAGCTGAGGCTGCAGTGGGCCTACCATCAGACCCGGCTATGTTTTTCCAGTCTAACTGTCCAGTTTTGGTGAGCCTATGCCCACTGCAGCCTCAGCTTTCTGTTCATGGCTGACAGAAGTGGAACCCGACATGGTCTTCTGCTGTTGTAGCCCATTTGCCTCAGGTTCGACATGTTGTGCATTCTGAGATGCTATTCTGCTCACTACAATTGTACAGAGTGGTTATCTGAGTTACCGTAGCCTTTCTGTCAGCTCGAACCAGTCTGGCCATTCTCTTTTGACCTCTTTCATCAACAAGGCGTTTCCGTCCACAGAACTGCCGCTCACTGGATGTTTTTTTGTTTTTGGAACCATTCTGAGTAAACTCTAGAGACTGCTGTACCTGAAACTCCTAGGAGATCAGCAGTTACAGAAATACTCAAACCAGCCCGTCTGGCACCAAAAATCATTCCATGGTCAAAGTCACTGAGATCAATTTTTTCCCCATTCTGATGGTTGATGTGAACATTAACTGAAGCTCCTGACCCATATCTGCATTATTTTATGCATTGCAGTGCTGCCACACGATTGGCTGAATAGATAATCGCATGAATAAGTAGGTGTACAGTTGTTCCTAATAAAGTGGTCACTGAGTGTATGTCCCAATTTATGTTAAGCACACAATCAAATTACAACAGTTCTCCAACTGAAATAATAATTAAAAACTGAACAAAATTGTCACACTGTTTCTCCCCAATACTTTTCAGGCATACAAGATTTGGTGATAAAATAATGCTATTTAAACAGCAAAAATATTTGAACATGAGCTGCGAATGTGAAGGGTTAATACATGTGTTTCAAGCACTAGGGAGAGTGTTATAAGGGACGGTCTGCCTGGGTATTCTCCTGTTTGGTCTCCCGGCTTCAATACGCATCTTGTGTCAGGAAATAAGTGATGCTCGTTGGCTGGGGAATCACCCTCGAATGATTCGCCAGTCGACTGGGGGAGGGGGTCTTTTAATACAAGATTTTTTGCAAAGCCTGAATCCTTGGTTCTCAGAAGAATTCTTCCATGAATCCATAGAATTCAAATTTATAATCCCACAATGGCATTCAGGAACTTCGTTTGAATTAGCCATTCATTTCTAACCTTGGGATCCTTTAGAAGGCTATACAGAGATGTAGTTTTTCTATAACCAGGTACACAACAAACTCTGGGGACCTAACCTTACTCTTTTTGCTAGTTAAAAGAAAACTACAGTTACAATAGTACCACATTCAGTGTTGCAGTATCCCAGCAACTTTCTTTCTCTGTCAACTCACCTCAAGGATTATGTATGTTGTGGAGGTGGAGACTAAGCAAATGACACTACACTGTGACGTAAAAAATGTAGCCGATTTCAAAACGAGTTGTTTTTACTGGGTGGAAACAATAAATGATCTTTTTGGAATGGAGGGGATACTTTGAGTTCTAAAACTTACAGTATGTTTTTATAGTACAATGACCTCTTACATGTCAAAATATCAAAGAAAATTGTATTCCTCATGTCATGACGCCTTTAATGAAGCTGCCAGCTGTGGACTCTTGAGATGCATGTTTCTAATAACTAGAGACTCTGTTGCACTTATCCTCTTGTTATTTTACAGCAGAGCCTCTTCTCTCTCTGTCCTGGTTAGATCCAGTTTACGGTCTGTAAAGAGGTTATGACTTGCCTTTTTTGTTATTTTAATATGTTCCTTGAGGTTCACTTAAAATATTAGTAAAGTTTTTACACCAAAAATCAGTAAAAGATGATAATTGTCCACCCTCATATTGACCCTCTGTCAAAAACGCTCGATTTTGGTGCTGCTTCTCCTTTAATACTTGACAGTAAACACCACTGTTATGACTGGCTCTCTGCTCTTGACCTACTTGCTCTCTTCTTGCCATCTCACTGCTCACCTATACTGGGCGGTTGACCAGGGCCGTATTAACACACAGGCTTACCGCATAAGCCCCGGGGCCCAGGGCTGCCATTGCAGCATCCTGGAACTGAGGTTCTCGGGAGTATGCGTATGTAAACGTGTTCAGCGGCAGATGCTGATGTAAACACAGAGAAGGTGCGCAACAGCTAAATCCGTCCGTGTAGCGCATGGTCATTGATGTTCCGCCTCCAACAGCTTGGTTTCAACTAATGCTCTTTTTGCAGTGAGGAAGATTTGAGTTCTGAAAGTTACATTATGTTTTTATAGTACAATGACCTCTTACATATCAAAAGATCAAGGAAAATGTGATTCCTCGTGTCATGACCTTTTAAGACAGTAGTGAACAGCCTGTCTCTCAACAGAATAATAAACCAAGAGAAATTGGTTTCTAGAAATTTGTAAAGAAGTGTTTTTTGTTGTTGTTGTTGTTGTTTTTGAAACCAAAATGACTTCATAAATGCAAGTGTACTTAATGTTCCAGCAACTGAAAAAGACACTGTATTGCAATTTCCACACTTCATTAAGTAGCAAAATGGTTTTCAATTGTGCTAATAATGAAAAGTACGAAATTAGCACATTAGAATAATTTCTTAAGTATATGTTTTCTTAGTTGACTGGAGTAAAAATTTGTGTGAAAATTTGTTGATAGGCAGGGATCTGGCAATGCCAAGCCACTGTCAACAACACATCCTCTCCTCTCGTCTCGGTGCACTGAAGTGTAGATGCTGTGTTTTCCAGTTCCCTGCAGCAGTTCAGGTCTAAATGCAAGTGGTTTTGACGTACAGGCTGAAATTGTGTTGCGCAAGGAACTGACTCTACATGCCCTGTTCCAAAAATATTTCTATTTTTTTTTTTTTATTGTTTGCTCTTTTTCTATCCTCTGTGAAAAGGTTTTTCTTTTGATCTACTGGGAAGTGTCGGAGAGGCCTGGTCAGGTGAGATTGGGGTGCTCAGTCAGCCAGTAGGAGTGTGCATTTGTATGTTTGAAGTGTATTTGGCTTTGAAGTCCAGTGTCAGAAGTTTAACTCCAACAAGGACTCTGATAATTATTGTAGCACAGAGGAATTGAATCTATGACTTATCTGATGTCTTACTAAGTGTTGATCTTTGACCAGGTCTGCCTCACCAGTCATGTTTTCTAACTGTAATCTAGAGGACAGGATAGTAGATGAGAAGCTTTTCCATTCAGCCAGTGCTGAGGGTCTCTGTTATGATCTCCTCACTGGGTAAATTTTTATGTGTGTGTAGAGTGAGACAAAAAGGAGGAAGAGAGATTGGAGACTGGGATGTGAAAAGAATCATTTCATAATTGTTGTCTATGATTATCCAGACCACCAGAATGTGTTTGTTTTTCTTCAGTTTTCCATTTATTTCAGACCAAAACAAAGGCAAAGGCAGATTCTTATTTCCCTATAAACTCGACAAAAAGGAAGGCTTGGAAATTGGAGGAGAGAAATGAAAAAGAAATAACACTGAGCCACATCTCTCTGTTCACACAGCAGCCGAATACAGTTGTCAGTTCTGTTTAAGAGCGCAAAATAAGGTTAAGTTCACGCCAGAGCAGTCTCATGATGAAGGCGTCTTCGTAATGACTTTTTGCTTGCGTCATGAAAACGTCCTTGTCCTTCCGTTTTCACCTCAGTTCAGACGATTCCGTCATAGGCTTGACAATCTTCGTGTTGTGCTTTTCCATGTGTAAAAACAGTTCTCAATCCCAAACACTGTGTGCTCATAGCCTCTCTGTTACTCAAACTCTTAAAACTTGAAATTTCTTTTTCAGGCTTGGAGTTCATTTTACATTGTTCACTAAATGTGCTGAGCTGTACACAGTGATGGGAAAAGAAAAATAAATAAATCACAAACTTTATGACTCTAATCTCCAACTGAGTGGAAGGTGGAGGCTGGGTATTACTCCAGCGTTTAGGGCTAGTGTAAAATGTACCCAGTGGGCTGGATTTATTTACTTTCCTTGGGTTTTTAAGATGTGGACCAAATTAGTCTTTAGCAGAGAACAGAGTGATAAATAAGCTTGTTCCTGCAGGGATGCATGTACAAAAATATGATGTTTGTCGGCTTGCTTGAGTAGGCTATCCTGAACTTTCAGAGAAGAGGAAAACAAGAACCGTATCAACATCTCAGAAGTGCGCACACTTGAACCTCCACACTTCATCCCCACACAGTTACTGGAGTGAGCACTCAGCTATGCGTTTACTGGACACTGAAGAATGTTTCACTGTCCTTCAGCATAAAACAGAAAAAAAAGCACTCAGGTCAGAGAGAGAGAGAGAGAGAGAGAAAGAGATGTCAACATGAAAAAGAACAGTGGTTTTTAGCATTGTGAACATGTCAAAAATGACAAAAGACTGGAGGACTAGACAAACAGCAAATAGAGCAATGTTGAGGATGCTGCTTTGAAACTGTAAGATGGCTGGTTAAAGCTGCCATTTTGAAAAAAGTATTACAAGCCACCAAAAAAAAACAAAAAAACAAAAAAAACAGCAAACAACACTGAAGCTACAATATTTAGGGTGGTAACATCTTAAATATATAACTATACACTAAAATAATTATTATCGTAATTAAAGTTTAATCAGAGGAGCTGTATTTTCTGGCAGAAATTCAATGAGGGGTTTTGAATTAATTAACAATATTTGTTTTTTTTTTTAAAGCAGATAAATTGACATAAATGGTCACTGAATGAAAAAAAAAAAGAGAAAAAAATCCTTGAAAAAAGTCAGATGCTATTTGCGCTATGTGCAAATAGCGAAAGATGCAATTTGCACTAAGTGAAAAAGTGGTATGCTTTTGTGGGTTTGGGGGTTGTGGCAATGTGTTTCGCTGTCCCCTTCTGCATATCACGGGCCCCTTCGGCATATCGCGGCACCATTTCGCAGCCCCCTTCAGCTTATCGTGCCCACCTTCATCATATCGCAGCCCTGTTTCGCACCGTGAAAAGTCCCGGTTCTCCCGATGGCCAGTCCACCTCTGCACACTGTCTTTACACACCACGCCATTGAAACAACACTTGGAGGATTTTCAAGATTTGAACAAGTTGCATGTCTCCACCAGACTCTTTGAGTGCAAATAGCTGCGCTGTGTGGCAGGTGCTATTTGCAATCAGTGATTATTGGCCAAGCACACCAATGACAAACATTTAGATTGAATATAGAATTCCAGTGATGATTTTAAGCAGAGTGGTAAAAAAGGACATTTGTTTTAATACTTATAGTGTTATACAAATGCTTATAACTTTTGATCAATTTGGTGGCGCTGTCACCAAATTGATATGGTATTGTAAGGGCTTGGACACAATGCCATATATGAAGTTTCATGTCGAAACATAACTATCAAAAAGTTTTCATAACATTTTGTCATGAGTGTCTCTAGATGATACATGCAGACTTATGTTCTAGGAGGAGTTCGAAAAGGTAGGTTTTCAATTAGATTAAAAATAGCGGACAGGAAGTATGGCCGACGATGGCCAATTTGGTATGACCCAAGGAAGCTCATGACACAAGTCTCATGACAATAGGTGAAATTAATCAAAAGTTATAAGCATTCCTTTGTATCTTTTGACCACTAGGTGGTCATGTCCCCAAAGTTTTTGAGTACCTTCAGGACACAGCCCTTTCATTATGACAATGTGTTTGTAATATGCAGCAATTTGAGACAAAATTCGAAATGGACGATTTCCAATATGGCTGACATAGGAAAATGGGATATTATCAGTATCAGAATCAGAATCAGTATCAGCTTTATTGCCAAATTTGTCTTGGTGACAGGAGCTTCCAGTGTACAACAATACAAAAACAATACAAAAACAGCAGCAAGACATAGAAAATAATAAAAAATAAAAAATAGTTATACACATACGTACATACACACACAGACACACACATACATACATACATACACACATACGTAGTGCAATCTAATACAAATCTGTTATCTGTTATGTACAGTTCAAATACAAATCTGTTATGTACAGTGCAAATTTTTTTTTTTTTCAGAGGAATGAAATGGCAGAAGAGGTTGGATGTGTTGGATAAATATAAAAAAGACTAAGCTTTGTATTGCACATAGTTATTCTCAATGGGGCAGTTTAACTGTTCATGTGCCTGACGGTTCTGGTGCTCAGAGCTCTGAAGCGTCGCCATAAGGCAACAGTTCAAAAAGGTAATGGGCAGGGTGAGTGGGGTCCAGAGTGATTTTTCCAGCCTTTTTCCTCACTCTGGAAGTGTATAGTTCTGGAAGTGGGGCACTCTGGAAGTGGGGCAACCAATAATCCTCTCAGCAGTCCAAACTGTCCTTTTTAGTCTTCTGATGTCTGATTTTGTAGCTGAACCAAACCAGACAGTTGTTGAAGTGCAGAGGACAGACTCAATGACTGCTGAGTAAAACTGTATCAGCAGCACCTGTAGCAGGTTGAACTTCCTCAAATGGCGAAGGAAGTACAACCTCTGCTGGGCCTTTTTCACAATGAGTCAATGTGGGTCTCCCACTTCAGGTCCTGTGAGATGGTAGTACCCAGGAACCTGAATGACTCCACTGCTGCCACAGTGCTGTTTAGAATGGTGAGGGGGGTCAGTGTTGGGGTGTTCCTCTTAAAGTCCACAATCATCTCCACTGTTTTGAGCGTGTTCAGCTCAAGGTTGTTTTGACTGCACCAGACAGCCAGCTGTTCAACCTCCCTTCTGTATGCAGACTCATCGTCATCTCGGATGAGGCCGATGTCACTGGTGTCATCTGCAAACTTCAGGAGCTTGACAGAGGGGTCCTTGGTGATGCAGTCGTTGGTGTAGAGGGAGAAGAGTAGTGGGGAGAGCACACATCCCTGGGGGGCACCAGTGCTGATTGTACAGGTGCTAGAAGTGAGTTTCCCCTGTCTCACAAGCTGCTGCCTGTCTGTCAGAAAGCTGGTAATCCACTGACAGATAGACATGGGAACAGAGAGTTGGTGTAATTTATTCTGGAGTATAGCTGAGATGATGGTGTTGAACTATTCAACACCATTATTTGACTTGGCATGCCCTAAGGAATCTAAAGAGACCAGTCTCATGATTTTAGGCCAAACTATTGCAAAAATATCTATTTTTCATATTTCATATTTCCTGACCACTAAGTGGAACTGTGATGAAATGCTTCAGGTCATGCTCGTGATAACAAAAAGTATGTTTCGTGTCAATACGCTTAAGCATTATGTAGTTATAGCCTCACGTCCATTTTGGGGTGCTCACCGTCAAATTCACTGAAGCGTTATTTGTGAATGGTGTGGTCTCTTAAAAAAGCTTTTAATAACTTTTTGTCAGCTGTGTCCCTTGATGATACATGGCAAATTTCAAGCGAATCGGACAAACAGTCTACGAGGAGTTTGGAAAAGTCTAAATGGCAAACAGGAAGTATGGCAGACCAAGAGAAATTGGATATCACCATACTCGGCATGACCCTAAGAATCTAAAAAGACCAGCCTGATAAATTTAGGCCAAACTAATCAGAAGTTAAAAGCACAAATAGCTATTTTTTTTTATATCTCCTGACTACTAGGTGACCCTGTGCCAGAACACTGCAGGTACCATCAGGTCGTGCCTGTGATGACATATACCAAGTTTCGTGTGAATACACAAAAGCGTTGCAAAGATACAGCCTCATATACATTTTGGCGTGTTCACAGTCAAATTTGTTGAAGCATTATATGAGAACGGTTAGGTCTATCATAATAGTTCTAATGAATATTTGTCATGAGTGTCTCTAGATGTTACGTGCTAAATTTCCAGCAATTGGACATATGGACTACCCTTACAGAAATCGAGAGTTCCACTGATCATTTTCACATGCAAATTAGCTTTGCAGCAAACTTGTGACAAATTGTCCATTGTTGCCAAAGGTTTGATGCAAGTTCACCACTACTGGTGAAGAGCTGCAAACTTCTGGCAAACATTTGCGGCAAAAAACAAGCTTATTTTCATGTGAAAATAACGAATGGCAAATTTGCAGCAAATTTGTGGTGAGCTTGTGGCTAATTTGCCAGAACTCTAGATTGAAGGAAGAGTTAGAAAGTAGGTTTTTCTGAATATTCAAAATGGCAATAAATCGAATGGGAAGAGCTGAAAAACAATGCATTCTTTATGGGGCATGACCCAAGGAATCAGAAAATTTGGTTTCTAGGACTTGCAGTTCAAAAATTAAGTGAAACTTTGAACTGTTGATGGAGCTAGAGGGTTTGAGTGACAGACCCCAAATTTGGGTCAGTTACATTTGAGAGTGCCAAATTTCATAACTTTCCTTTGTGCGGTTCTAGGGGCTGCTTTAGACTTTCAGCATAAGAATAAGAATAAGAAGAACACTAACAGATACAATAGGGGCTTTGCATCTTCAGTGCAAGTCACTTTTTTGGGCTTGCTGATGCTTGGGCTCCCAGAACACATAAACTGCGATCCATCACTAATAGCAGCTGCCAAACAACCCCAACTACTGTTCGTGTCACGCTCTGCATCAGTGGTGTCAAACACATGGCCAGTGGAAGAATCATCCAACCCCCATAACGGTGGAATTCTGCACTAGCAGTCTTGCAAATACGCACACATACACAATTTTCATCAGAAACTGGGTCTGTGAGTGACAGGGACAGCCCAGTTCATTTCCTTGATCACAGCAATAAGGACAAAAGAGACATATACAAGGAAAATATTAGAGGTAAAAGTGAATTTCTCCATTGTTTAAAATTCACTGACTGGTTAATTAGATATGCTGCATTAATACGGATTTGATTTGACCGGAGTTTGGCGGAGCACACCTGCTATTAAAATTATTTGTACATTTTATTTTTATTCAAGCCTTAATTTATCACATTCGGTTTCAGTTGGTTTATGACAGCTAAAGTCAGGGTACCCACATTTTTGGCCTATTCAATTCTATCTTTTATTTGTTCAAAATAACTGACTCAAAATAACGATTCACTGACAAATGAGACATCATTATGGATTGGCAAGTTGTACTCTACACATAAGCAATTTCAAGCTCATGAAATATTTTGAGTAGAGAAAAATTATATATATTCATTATAGACTTTTAATAATTTAACATTCCCTGATATTTTCAGATTTTCCATGACAGTGGTGTGCTCCCTTTTGTTTTATCCCAGTATCCGTTATTAAAGCAGTATAAAGTTGATTCAGGACTTTATTAACTTCAGAAGAAAATGTGCATGTGCTGCGTGGGTAAAAAACAAGTTTAAACAAAATATCATCTGCAACACCCCCCACCTCCTATAGTTGTTGTTTTGAAAACAGCTGAACTACTGTCACTGAAAAATGTTGTTAGTGGTGTTGCTAATTTTAGTTTAGTTACTTACTCTACAACAGTGCAATAGAGATGAATGGGGTCTTGATCACGGTGATGATGATCTCTCTGACCCTTTCATCTCCCTTCCCATTTCAAATCCACTGCATGAAGTTCACTTACTGTTTCACACAAATACAGTACATGGGAATTAATTATAATATTAATATGGCAGATACATGTCTGAAGATAAAGACAAGACACAAATAACCATGGCTATTGTTATTTTTTTTATTAATGATTATCTCTGCATTTCTGTTGCATCTATTTTTAAAGGCTGTTTTGTCTGATTAATCCTTGTCTAATCAACATTCATTGTAAAAGGCCACGTTTGAAACCGTGTTTGATGAAAAATTTATGAGCTTTTGTCCATTAGTAACTGTGCAATGAATATTTTACTGGCAGTAAACTCATGTTAAAATATTGGATAAAAATATGGATGGTTGTCACAATTTTGTGACTTGCTACACTATTTTTTGAAGCTACAGAAGACATTATTTAATTGTGAAATATTTGTTAATGTTTCTTAGCTTTTGAATTGGTGGGTTGCTTAATTCTCAGTACAGAAATGTCCAATTAATATTCAAGTCTGATAATTCATTTAATTTAGATTGATGAAAACATTATCAATCAAATCAATCAACGAATAGTTTTGTCCAATCCCAAAAGTCTCCTAAATATATATATATATATATATATATATATATATATATATATATATATATATATATATATATATATATATATATATAATTTTTTTATTTATTATAATTTTTATTTTTTTACAAATATAATATTTAAATTGCTATGGGCATCATTTAAGTTTAAAATGACCTGCAGAAATCTAGTTTGGGGTGAAATACTAATTCAAGTAAAAGCTCAATTTCACATCTGCAGCAATTTTATTTGACAAAGGAAATATGTGAATCAATGACACAATAATAACATACATAGGTTACACTAGACATAGTTTACCATTCATCATTTAAACTAATTTAAACTTAAAGAGACTATAATATGAGAGGATAATCTCATTATTCTTGCTAGAATTAGATTATTGGCCGCACAAATGAAGTTTATCCCCGCTTGCTACATTTGAGGGCCTTGTCACTTTAAGAGACAGACAGTCACCCTCTGGCAGTTTGCTAAGGGATGGATTCAGCTGTAGGCAAAATGAATTGAAGAAAAAATAAAATCAGAAAGCCTCCAAGAGCAGGAATAATCTGCTGCCTCTGTGCTCTCCTCATCCCTCTGTTCTTCCATTTATATCTCTATATACTTCTGCTGGTCTGATTCGGTTTCATTCGTCAAGCAAGCAAGTAAAGAAAATGGTGTAATATGAAAACATCGTTTTAATCAAATTTGACATCCACATTTTGTTATGGATTTTGTTACAACCCACTTAAAAGTATTCAATCAAATCCTTCTACGGTAAATGCGACAACACAATGTGAAGAGTTTTTCCAGGGGAGAAGAACAGAGTGAAAATAGAAAACAATTTACTCAACCTGAAACACAAAACAAACCATAACAGCTAACAAACTGCTCAGTCCATCACCAGAGTCATATAAAGTTGATATTGAAGTGTAAATAGAATTAAACCTTTTGTCTACTTCTTGACAACCAGAGATGAAAGTCACAGTTCATTTGAGGTAGAACCACCAAGAGGGACATGCATAAAATCTACAGTGTTTAATCAACACCTATCCAGTTACATGAACATAGAGTTTAATTGAATAATATAGGGGAAGTGTAACTCATTTTACTGTGAATAAAAAAGGGCTGTTTTCTGCAGAATACCATAGAATACCTCAGATTTGTTTCGAAGCACTGAATAGATTTTATTAAATTGGTGACTGCATGGCGTGTAGAAAAATGTGAGGGCTTGGGTTAATTATTTAAAATAACTGTTGTTGGAACCTTTGGGAATTGCAATACTGTAAATATGTGAAGAGCTCTTTTTATTAACTGTCCTCAAACTGTGCAACACTTTTCTGTGCCAATTCAAAGAAACTGCTTTACAGGTTGTGGTTCTTTTTGCCAAAGTTGTTTTATTGCCATTTTCTTACTACATATTCATGAAATGAAATGTAGTTCCTGTGGAAATCATGGTGCAAACATTAGAAATTGTACATTCAGCAATAATCACAGAAACTGTTAAATGTTAATGGTTTTAGGGACCTCATGGGTGATTTGCATCCTCAGATGGAGACTTCACTCCTTCAATTGAAGTGGGTTTGCATGCACAATGTTATTCTTGTGGAAAGATACTCTGGTAACCAGAGTTTTCACCAAAATACTAGTAATTGTTACTACTGTAAAACCATAATACTGTTCGTTCATAGGGTGTCTACTTCAAACAGTGAATGAAGCTTTCAGAATGACAAGTATATATATATATATATATATATATATATATATATATATATATATATACGTATGTAAAATAAATAAATAAATAAATAAATAAATAAAAACAGTTTAAAAATAAAAAAATAGTAACAATAAGGGGCAGTTAAGACCAAACTTATTCTTGCATAAAAAAGCCAACACATTCTCATGCCAACTTGGAATATTCTTTTTTTAAAATTAAAAAAAAAAAATTTTCACCCAATTTGGAATGCCCAATTCCCAGCGCGCTTTTAAGTCCTCGTGGTCGCGCAGTGATTCGCCTCAATCCGGAGCTGCCTCTGCATCTGAGACCATCAACCCGCGCATTGGCTTGTTGAGCACGTTGCCATGGAGACATAGCGCGTGTGGAGGCTTCACGCCATCCACCGCGGCATCCGCGCTCAACTCACCACGCGCCCCACCGAGAACGAACCACATTATAGCGACTACTAGGAGGTTACCCTATGTGACTCGACCCTCCCTAGCATCCGGGCCAATTTAGTCGCTTAGGAGACCTGGCTGGAGTCACTCAACACGCCCTGGGTTTCGAACTAGTGAACTAGCGAACTCCAGGGGTGATAGCCAGCGTATTTTACCACTACCACTTTTACCTAACCCTAACCACTGAGCTACCCAGGCCCCCAACTTGTAATAATTGTAATGAGATGGCTAAATTGTAAGATATCGTATGACTTGGCTCATATAAAAAAGTGTGTCTATTATTCCCATACAGACTGATCATCGAACAAAAATAGAATTTCAAATCGATACAATTCAAGCATAAAATTTTACCTAGCCTCTTATCTAACACTTTATTTTAAAAAAGGAAACATCTTTAAACAAATTTGTTTACTTATTCCATGTCTATTTATGCAATACAAATGACTGATGAATGTCCATAACCTGTAATGCGCTGCCCTTGTCTCATTCCAAACCCTGATGCTATCTTCCTTTTGTGGTAAATAAAAGTTATTTTCCTGTTAAAAACTGGTTAAGGTTTGGATAAGGAGTTAAACTTTATTGTTAAGTTTAGGTGTTGGTTGTGGATTTGGGTAAGGGGTTAAAGGGGTTAAAGAATTGCTTGTTCACAACTCCGATGTTTCTCTTTGTTCTGCGATACATAACAGTGAATTTCCTATTAAAATGATTAGGTTAAGGGTTAGACTTTATGGCTAGTTTTAGTTAAGGGTTAAACTTTGTAATAACATTGTTCGTTGGTTCATTGATTTTTCTCTATAGGAGTATGTGGAGGTGAGGGCATTGTCGAACGATTGTCTGAGGGAGAGAGAAAGTGGTAAGGATATCCACCTGGGGCGAATTATTGCTAAATACATGTTCTGTGTTCGCAGTGAGAGACGGGAGATATAATGGCAACCCAGTTCACAGACGAGGAGGAGAGTGACACGTGCCCAAGTCCTGGCTGTGCAGTATTGTGTACTTGTGCTTATAAGCCAGTAAGCAACCTTTTTTTGTCAATTAAAACTCAAGTGGACAGTGTCAACGGCTCCCGCTTCCTCTTTTTCATGACTGAACCATATTGCTACAGAATAAAAGTCATATGATTTAGTATGAGCCAACTCATAAAATTTCTTATGATTTCGCCACCTCGTACAAATTATTAAGACTTGTCATGAGGTTTGAAAAAGCTCGACACAGCACACCAAATGGAACAGAATAATTTCAAAAGCTGAAGTTCTTTTTACTTGACATGCTGTCTTGAAAAAACATTGCACTGCTGAATGAAATGTGTCACAATGGTTACAGTCTGTCTAGTGCATGTTTACATTGAAATCAACTGAAAAACAGCAACAAAAAAAAAAAAAAAACAAAATAAAAAAATTGGTGTGAACAGTCCTAACTGTATTTGGTGATTTCCATGCTTAATACCCAGATAATGTATCAGGTCATGTAAAGCCTTAAAAAAAATTATTTTATTGGCATCAATGATTTAAAGCAATAAATCACCCCAAAATGATAATGCTCTCCTTATTTACTTACCCTTATACCATCTTAAACTTGTATGACTTTCTTTTGATATTTTGATCAAAATATTGTATGATGAGAATGTTCCAAGCAACAAAAAGCGTGTACTTTAAAAGCAACAAAAGCAACATAAAGGTGGATTAATTTATGCCCTTTGAGATGATACGACCAGTTTTGTGTGAGAACAGACCAAAATGTAACTCCTTTTTCACTATAAATATTGAGATTGCAGTCTTCTAACTCTGCACATGTACACACGCTGTACATGCGCTCTGTGCATGCGTCAGGCACGAGGAAGTTTAATTGAGCTTCACATCATTATACCGACTAGGAAACTTTAGATGGCAAGATTTATAGTGAGTGAGTAAAGGGTGAGTAAATGATAAGAGAATTATAATTTTTGGATGAACTATTCCTTGCCCATTACTCCAGTTTTGCTCTTCATTTATAAATCAGAAAAATGTGGTTATATCAAAATCTTGAATGTAAACTGATGTCAGATTTTCATAATGAGCGAATTTTTTATAGTTATCAGTGTTTTGTTGTACACGTAAACACACTCACTGGAACAACTCTGACTCTCCAAGAGGAAAAGAGAGATTACACAAGATTTACTTGTTTCAGAGACAGTAACCTAGAATGCTTTTTTAGAACTACATAACATTTTGTGGATTTGTAGAGGTGTGAATCCAAGGGGATCCACATTCTTCAATGCCCTTTTATAATGTTCTACAGCAGCTCAGGATATTTGAGTTTCTACCTCTAAAATATTTGTTCTGCACCACCCCCCCACCCCCCGTACCTTACCAAAACTGTTCTTTACTTATAATTAGTTCTAACTCTCTTTAGTTTTCTTTCTCTTTTGATTTTAAAAGTGCACAGTGAGCTTCTGTTAAATCACAGCTTTCCTGCACTTGCCAAAGGCAGATTACAATGCCTGTGGCAAAAGCCCCTACAGACAAAACTTTTGCCTGTTTTTTTATGTGTGTTTCCATCAAGTTGTTCTCTTTATTTCAAGAAACATCAAAGCAAACCACCTTATTTTTCAGAAAAAATATGTAGATTTTCTGCCCTTTTTTGTATCAGGGCTGCAGTTCAGTCTATGTAGTCTCTTGTAGCAAATGAGAAGCTTTAAAGGTGAAGTGTGTGATTTTTTTGCAACTAGTATCACCATTGCTAGTTTTACAGTAATGAATACTGTAAAAATACAGTTTATTTCAGGTCATTTATGGATTGTAGATTTGCTAACTGGTTTTATTCGGATTTTACATCATGGCTAAGCAATAGCAATAAACAGTAATCAGTTTTATCTTAAGCAAGCTTGGCTCCAGATTCAGAGCTGGTCAATCTCTGTGTACACTCTGTTGGACTTGAGTCTATAGTCCAATAATCGAAAGCAAAACTTTTTATTCTTAACTGAATGGGTGGCCTCTGGGACCTAAGAAATGCATATTCTGCTTCTAAGATTTTCCTGGTTTGCTATAGGTCCCCTTTCTCTTCAAAGCTCTGTCTGATCTGAATGGAGTTGTCTCAGTACAACATAGCAGTTAATGATGTAACTTAAAAATGTGCTCCTTAGGTAATAAATTCACATGGCAACAGTCAGAATGAAACTACTGGGCTAAAATGCTGTTCAGATGCTTTAAGGCTTGAGATCATATTCTCATTTTTTTTTTTTTTTTTTTTTTACTTCATCATCCAGTGACAGCACTGACTTTAACAGAATGTTTACTCAGTTAGAAACCCAAAAATACAAACCATAAATAAGTCACATAGGATTGTTTGTGGATGAGGAGTAATTTGCATAACTTTGCATCAGATCAGAGGAACTAAAAAGCAAATGGGACAACATGATCATTTAACTAAAATTCTGAAATGATCATGCAATATATATATATATATATAATTTTGTACCAGCCAATATGGTTGTCACCTTGGACTTGCGATATTTGATAGAGAACAATAGAAATTTGATATTTGCATATAAATAATATACAGTCAGGGTTTACTAAAATAAAGTGAGTTGTTTTTGGCTTGTCATGTGATCTCAACATGCCAGCCCCCATGTGGCAGCTAAATAAATCAGCTTTTTAAATATGACTATACTATGAGAATATATATGAAACTAATATATATGTAGTCGGTGGTTGTAAAGAAACAACACAGGATACAAAAATATCTGTTTGGGGTTTTATTCTGATGGCTGTTTGAAGAGAGAGAGAGAGAAACAGCGGCTGATGGGACCATAGTGTATTTAAAAATAAAATAAAAAATAAAAATAAAGAAAATACAAAAAATTTTACACACAAAACGTGGTCAAACTCCACAAATGCAATCCATATGCATCCCAAGAATTCTCAACCGATGAACAAAACTGGGAGTTCTCAGTCTCTAACTAGCACACATGTGCAACACAAGGAGTGCTGGAAACCAGGTGTTGCAAAACACAGGTTCTTAAAGGGGCCACGTCCAATTAAGTCAAGTCAAGTCATTTTTATTTGTATAGCACCTTTCACAACAAACATCATTTCAAAGCAGCTTTACAGAAGATCAGGCAATAACAGAAGATAAAACTGTAATATTTATAATGTCTTAGAGTCATCAATGTGTAGTTTGATTAATTAACTGATTAATTAATCAATTAATGACTAGAGTTAAATTACATGACATTTCTCCACATGGCTACATTCTCCCCTGCTTAGAGTCATTGTCCCTGGTGACTTAATTCATATTTTTCACTTCTTTAACAGCTCCTCTAAAGGACACACTAACCAGGCTTGTTAACACCTGAGAGAAGAATTCAGGACTGAGTGAAACAGCATTGCATGCTGATTTTGGCTCATTAAATGGTTTTGAGTGTATGCCAACATTGGCTCTTTTAGTTCTTCTTGGTGCTGGAACAAGCTTTTATTCTCTGGTTCAGACACTCTAGGAGCTGTGCCAGTGTTAGACTCAACTTTCGCTGGTACTGAACCTTGTTGTTCAGTGTTCCCTGAAATCAGTACAGGTTCACCTATAAGGGCTTCAGCGGCTGACACAGGGTTTTCAGGTTTTACATTCTCTGTCTCTTGCAGACTAGGATATGTGACCTCTTCTAACACAACAAAATCAGGATCAGAATGCACAACCTCAACCTGCTCAGAAACAGATTCTTCCCTTGATTGTGGTGTTTTGGGAGAACGGGTTTCAGTCACCTCTGGCTCAGGAACAGAGTTAACACAAGGCTGCAAGTCAACTCTATGGACTCTCTTTATAGGACCTCCCTCAAGGGGCTCAACAGTATGTGTGGTACCCTGCACATCTATTACCCTGTATACAGTAGGACCCCATGAATCCTGTATTATGTGCCTACCCAAAGGTCTGTGACCCAAGTGTACTTGCTGACCCACATCAAAATCAGGGCAATAGACCTTGTCATTAAAAGGGGCAAATCTCTCTGCAGCCTTGTGTTCGGTGTATTCCTGGGCTTTTTCATGAGCTTCTTTAATCTGTTTTGGTGAATCACTAACAAATCATGTTTTCTGTCCACAGTTTGCTCTTGACCTAGCAGTGCATCAACCAGAAGATGCTGGTTGACTCCAAACAGCAAGTAATGTGGTGAGTATCCAGTGGTTGCATGTGCTGTTACATTATTAGCGTAAACCAACTCAGGAAGGTGTTCTGGCCAACGCTTTGTCTTTTTAGGGGGAAGTGTACGTAATAGATAATGAAGCGTTCTGTTAAATCGCTTGCACTGTGCATTACCCTGAGGCCGATCTGGTGTGGTGCATGTTTTCTTTAGACCATACATTTTACACAGCTCAGCAATCATGTCGCTTTCAAAATTTCTGCCATGATCAGAATGCAATCGTTCAGGCACACCATATTTCATGAACCACTCTTTCAGAAGGATCTTGGCAGTGGTATCAGCCTTCTGATCCTTGGTTGGAAATGCCAGTGTGAACTTTGTGAAAACATCTGTCACAAATAGCACGTTCTCACGGCCATCAGAGGCAGGTTTAAGCACAGTAAAATCTACTGCCACTACTTCAAAGGTCCTTGAAGCCAGAAATGGCTTCACAGGAGGATGTATCCTTGGCTGTGGCATCTTGGTTAAGATGCACCTCTGACACTTTTTGATCCACTGCTCCAGAAGCATTGTTGCCTCAATAGGTTTAGTGTGCCCTCAATGCTCTGATGTCCCATACTGTCATGAACACTTTCAAGGACCTGTTCTTTCAGTCATGAGGGTAAAAGCAGCTGTTGACATTCACCACAATGTTGGTCATTCACAATGTAATAAAGCAAGCCATACAGCTCTCTAACACACTTCCACTGCTTTATCAGTGACAGTACAGACTTTGATAGGCCAGATCTCACTCGAGTGGTGGGCTTTTGGTTACGTTCCCAAAAGGTTCTGAAAGAACTGAAAGTGGGAGCTTTCATTTGAAAATCCTTAAGTTCAGCTGTTGTATAACCCAGCAGAGTAGGCATACTTCCTTGAGGGTTACTGCCTTCCTCTACTCCACACTCTAAAGCACGAATCTGTCTAACCCTACAGCACTTTTCACCAGCCATCACTAAGTCAGGCTCTAAGGCTGTTCCTTTGTTTATTATATTACAAATGACAATACAATCATCATATTCTGCATCCTCAGTAATGGCAGGCTCCCCTACAGATGGCTGCCTAGAGAGGGCATCCGCAGCTGCATTATGCCATCCTGGGCGGTATTTCACTTCAAAATCAAAGACTGCTAATTGAGTGATCCATCTTTGCTCAAATACACCAAGCTTGGCCATTTTTAGATGGCACAGAGGGTTGTTATCTGTGATGACCACAAACTTGGAACCCAGCAGATTAGCACAGAATTTTTCAGAGCACAAGCTTCATGCTACTGTAATTTCTGTCATTCCTTTCTGATTTACGAAGTCTCCTTCTGGCATAAGCTATTACTGTCCTACACTCACCCTGCTGCTGGTATAAGACAGGCCTTCACTGCTCGCATCAGTCTCCAATGTGAAAGGAAGATTGAAATCTGCATACCCTAACACAGGAGCAGAAGTAAGCTTCTCCGTCAGCAGCTCAAATGCTGATTGGCACTCTGATAACCACAAAGTACTAAACTCTCTCTTTGTGGCACCAAACAGCTTGATACACAGGTTCACTAAACCATGGAGGGGGCCAGCATTTCTAGCAAAAACACTCAATTAACTTTCTGTAGTAACCACAGAGCCCTAAGAACAAGCTTTATTCAGTAACTCTACTGGGAATTTTCCATTGCTTGACCACTTCAACTTTACCTGGATCAGTACCAATACCTCGAGCTGAGATCTGATGACCTAAGAAAGTTACTTCTTGCTGCAAGAAATGACACTTTTCAGGCTTAACTTTTCAGGGTTAATTTAACACCTGTTTCTTTTAGTCTTTTAAAGACTACTTCCAGTCTCTGCAAGTGCTCAGGGAATGTGGGTGAGATCATGTCATCAAGGTACACTAACATGATCTGAAAAATTAGATCACCCCTGGATGCCTGCATAAGACGTTGTAATGTTGAAGGTCCATTGCAAACCCCAAAGGGCATCCGAGAAAACTCAAAGATCCTAAAGGGATTTGTAAATGCTCGTGGACAGCAACCTGATGATATTCACTAGCTAAATCAATGGAACTGAGGTCTTCATTCTTGAGAGCAAATACATCAGATTACTTCATCAACAAATCACTCAGCTCTGCCTTCTGTTCAGGAGTACCACCAATGTGTAGCTTGTTGAGAAACTCTTTGGAGCTGCCCTCCAATAACTGATTGTCTTTTGTGTTAATAGTGATCTCTTCGATATCAGCTGAAATTATCTGAAATCTCACCTCACACCTCACACCTTGGACTTAACACTCTCGACACAAAACAAAGTACCAAGTCTGGTTCTGGCCTATAACCAGATATCTTCTGGGGAGAGATTCACAGCCTGTCCAGGAAACAACAATTTCTCTGAAGACATAAGAGAGGGAACAACAATCAGACTGCCAGGTAAGGGTGTGTTCACTGGTTCTAACAGGAAGTCACATGAACTATCATGTAACATATTCTTTGCTCCCTTGACTGTTACCGTTGTAATTGATGAAGCAGGTGTGTGTACCATATATTTTCCAGCTACCCAGACTACCCTTGGCTTCTCTAGACTGCTGGTACTCTGCATCTGCTGAGATGCCTCCATCCAGTCAGACTGCAACTCTCCACTTAGGGTAGTATCAAACTCTGCATGAACCGGTTGTCTACATCTGCTAATTATTTTCATGCCAATGAGGGCTGGTACAGCAGAACAGTTTTGTGAGTCTCTGATTACTAGAAAACCACACTCTGGTAAGGTACAGTGCATCCAGAAAGTATTCACAGCGCTTCACTTTTTCCACATTTTGTTATGTTACAGCCTTTTCCCAAAATGGATTAAATTCATTATTTTCTTCAAAATTCTACAAACAATACCCCATAATGACAATGTGAAAGAAGTTTGTTTGAAATCTTTGCAAATTTATTACAAATAAAAAACAAAAAAAAATCACATGTACATAAGTATTTACAGCCTTTGCCATGACACTCAAAATTGAGCTCAGGTGCATCCTGTTTCCACTGATCATCCTTGAGATGTTTCTACAACTTGATTGGAGTCCACCTGTGGTAAATTCAGTTGATTGGACATGATTTGGAAAGGCACACACCTGTCTATATAAGGTCCCACAGTTAGCAGTGCATGTCAGAGCACAAACCAAGCCATGAAGTCCAAGGAATTGTCTGTAGACCTCCGAGACAGGATTGTATCAAGGCTCAGATCTGGGGAAGGGTACAGAAAAATTTCTGCAGCATTGAAGGTCCCAATGAGCACAGTGGCCTCCATCATCTGTAAAGGAAGAAGTTTGGAACCACCAGGACTCTTCCTAGAGCTGGCCGCCTGGCCAAACTGAGCGATCGGGGGAGAAGGGCCTTAGTCAGGGAGGTGACCAAGAACCTGATGGTCACTCTGACAGAGCTCCAGCATTTCTCTGTGGAGAGAGGAGAAACTTCCAGAAGAACAACCATCTCTGCAGCACTCCACCAATCAGGCCTGTATGGTAGAGTGGCCAGACAGAAGCCACTCCTCAGTAAAAGGCACATGACAGCCCACCTGGAGTTTGCCAAAAGGCACGTGAAGGACTCTCAGATCATGAGAAACAAAGACTGAACTCGTTGGCCTGAATGGCAAGCATCATGTTTGGAGAAAACCAGGCACCGCTCATCACCTGGCCAATACCATCCCTACAGTGAAGCATGGTGGTGGCAGCATCATGCTGTGGGGATGTTTTTCAGCAGCAGGAACTGGGAGACTAGTCAGGATCGAGGGAAAGATGAATGCAGCAATGTACAGAGACATCCTTGATGAAAACCTGTGCCAGAGTGCTCTGGACCTCAGACTGGGACAAAGGTTCATCTTCCAACAGGACAACGACCCTAAGCACACAGCCAAGATAACAAAGGAGTGGCTCCAGGACAACTCTGTGAATGTCCTTGAGTGGCCCAGCCAGAGCCCAGACTTGAACCCGATTGAACATCTCTGGAGAGATCTGAAAATGGCTGTGCACCGACGCTCCCCATCCAACCTGATGGAGCTTGAGAGGTCCTGCTAAGAAGAATGGGAGAAACTGCCCAAAAATTGGTGTGCCAAGCTTGTAGCATCATACTCAAAAAGACTTGAGGCTGTAATTGGTGCCAAAGGTGCTTCAACAAAGTATTGAGCAAAGGCTGCGAATACTTATGTACATGTGATTTTTTTTCGTTTTTATTTTTAATAAATTTGCAAAGATTTCAAAGAAACTTCTTTCACATTGTCATTATGGGGTATTGTTTGTAGAATTGAGGAAAATAATGAATTTAATCCATTTTGGGAAAAGGCTGTAACATAACAAAATGTGGAAAAAGTGAAGCGCTGTGAATATTTCCGGATGCACTGTAATACCCATGTTTTCAACCTCCAACTCAATATAGCCTAGGTAACCACTGGCAGCTGTAATCTTCAGCCAACCTGCTTTGGACAGCATATCTTCATCATCCCCAGAGAGATGTTCTCTGAAGAAACTCTCAGAAATAGTACTGACTTGGCTTCCTGTATCAAGTAAACAAGAGGCCATTACTCCACTAATCTTTAGATTAGCAACAGGACATTTTCCCACAGCACGCTGGAGTAGTCGGTCATGACAAGTATTGATATTGGCTGAGCTTATGGACTTCCCTCGCACTGCCTGGCTCACAGCATGCGAGGGTGCAAGTTTCCCTGCTCCACTGGCGATGTAGCATTCTCTGTGACAATCTGTTTGTTTTTCTTCACACACCTTTAACTATGTGTCCTACACCATTACACCAGAAACATATTGGCTGGCCAACATCTGTAAACCTTGGCTGCATCTTAGCTTTACTATGAGCCATAGGTTCTGACTTAGTGCACTGCAAAGTGAGTTTCTCGACAGCTTGTGTTAGCTCTGCTATAGCTTTTCCTTGATCTGCTACAATTTTTAAAACTTCTTCAAGAGTAGCAGGGTTTTTCTCAGGTATACCAACAGCAGCGCACTGAGCTTCTGTTGTCTCCAACACAACACTTCTGTTGCTGACTAAATTTGTGACACGAGATTTAGCATTTTCTAGAGACCACTTAAGGGCTTCATCTCGCACTTAGCGTTGACTGTGGCTTGTCTCTCACAAGTTTACAAAGCTCCCTTCAAAGGCCTGCGTCCCTAATCCCCTCAATGAATTGATCTCGGATTGCCAAATTCATATTTGATATTGAATTTGATGACTGCTTCAGGATAGAACTCAGAATTTGGGACAAAGCATGAGGGTAAGTATGAACATCCTTGCCTTCCATTTGTTTATGGCTATAGAATGTTTGCAATAACTGAGACACACTGCACTTTTCTCGAAAAGTTTCTCTCAGGTGCACAGTGGTCACATGTTTGCTTTGGTTCAATCCCCATCTGTAATCTGACCTCTTCAAAGGCTGCACCCTTTAGGAGGGAGATTACGAGGTCTAACTGGTCCTCTGTGGTCTGATTTCTAGCATGTAGTACCATGTCTACTTTGTCAATGAACTCATCAACATGTCTCCCATCTTTGCTGAAATCACCACTAAATGGTTGGATGTGAAGCTCTCTTGGCACATATATATATAAGACCTGGTAGGCTCTCTACTCAAATTGGCGATAACTGCCATGGTCTCATCATGCTTTCTGTTGAGTTCTTAAATCTGTCCCTAAACATCATGCATACTACTACCTGCACCATGTTCATCATCAGTGTTTTGTAATACTGGACTATCATCATCATATTGTGACATTTTGAAATGTCCAAATTATCTCAGTTCAACTCAGTAAAAAAAAAAATAAATAAATAAAACGGTGTCAGTTCACTTGTGGGCACTTTTAGGGGTAAAACATTTTCAACGAGGAAAACATGATTAGGTATTCCTTTGATTTCTATTTTGGTGAAAAGCCTAAATCAAGAGTGAGATTAGGGGCTATTTCCAAACGGCATTTTTACACCCTTGAAAGGCTCTTTTGGAAGGGGACGCTACTCGAAGTGTTGTTCAAAATGAAAGTAAGAAAATTAATCTTTTCCTGATGGGTCCTTCAACAAGACCGTTAGTCAAGGGTACACTCATACAGTAATGCCATGCTTCCTTCAGAGTACCTACTTCAAGGGCTCTACCCTTTGGAGTGAGTAGGACATAGGGATGATAACTTTTGATTGGAATTCACCCTAGATTATCTCTAAAATTTGTTAACAGTGTGAGGAATGCATTTACACTAAAAAATAGGTTCTGATAAATTGCTTGGTGACTTTGGCTCTATTAATGTCATACAGTAGACTTCCTCCTCTTTACAGAGGAGGCTGCAATAAATGCATGTTTTTAACTTTTTTCAAGGCTTCTAGTCTGAAGAAATTATAACTGAAATTGACCTGAGGAAGTGGGTGCAGCATAAGGGCATTTTAGGGGAAATCTTCAAACAGCATATTAGTGCCTTCAATGAACTGAGAGAGAGAGAGAGAGAGAGAGAGAGAGAGAGAGAGAGAGAGACAATCACCCAGAAAACACAGCTGCCAAGTGCACCACACTGTAAGTATGACCTTCATCATTTTTTTAAACTGCTGAACCCCCAACCAGCCAATAAAGAGCGCAGAAATAATAGAGACAGAGACAAGCATACCCTCCAAACACAGTTCTCTTCTGAACCCTCAGTAATCGAACGCTTGGCCCCCAATTAGCAGCTTCAGCTACAGGATTGGGAATGGGAAATCAAATGGCAGGCAGGGCATTCTCAAGAGCGACACATGTGTCTCAGACACTGAGAAAGTCTGTATGTCCCTGAGCGCTTCTGAAGAGATCGATAAGAGTTTATAATAGACTCTACACGAGTCCAGGTTTTGTAATAATGACAAGCTACTGAAACTCCTCTGATTTTCTTTGTATCACTGCTGTAAAGCTTTACTCTGTACAAGAGTGCAGTCACTATAATCCATCTCATAGAAATATTGCAGCTCCTTGCCAAGTGTGATGGCCGTTTCTTTGTGTGCATCCATGCATTTCATAGACAAGTGCATGGAGAATCAGGAGAAAGCATTATTAAAGCTGTATAAAAATTCTCTGCTTTTAGTAGAAATTTGTGTAAATAAACACAGTTATTTAATCAGTTTTAATCAATTTTCATTCATATAGTCCTTTCTCTACAAGCTATTGAATTGCTTGGAAATGGAGACTAGTTGCATTAACCTCACTGGACTATATGCTCTTGTTAATTGTGTGGCTTGTAAACACATTTGGGTAAATGACAGATAACACTTATTTGTTTAAGCAAGGAAATTATGTGAAATACATGTACATAAGCAAAACACTCATTTCATTATGCTTATGAACATTATAACTACATTAAACAAGTTAACTAAATGCCATCAGATCCAGGTTTCTTATTATGTATCATGCACACACTGTATAAATGAAAGAATATGAACAGAAAACGTATACAACTTTTGAGTTATTAAGTTATTAGGTAGATTTGCACAAGCTTAACAAGAAATGATTTACATAAATTGATGGATCATTCAAAAAAATCACAGAAAATAAAATGCAATAATACAATAATGAACAGAACACCCACTTGTAGCCCACAAATAAAACTAATTAAAGGTAAATTTTGAGAACTTTGAGATTTTAAACTGCAAAATCTTTGGCAGAGTTTCCTTTTGATATATATATATATATATATATATATATATATATATATATATATATATATATATATATATATATATATATATATAAGCTAGGACTAGGGATGTCCTGATACCATTTGTTTGAGAACAAGTACGAGTACCGATACTTCATTTTTGGTACTCGCCAATACAGTCCAATACCCGTTTTTTTTTTTCTAAACTCCATATCAACAGTTTATTTAAATGTTATATAAAAATATTTTAATAAAATGGTGTTTAAATAAATGAATTCATTAAAACTTTAATCAAATGAAAATCTAACAATTAATTTTCAACATAATATTGTATTATTTTATATTAAATGAAGTGCTTATATACAGAACCTCACAGCACAATCCAAAACACAACATTGGAGTAATGGTGTGTTCAAGTCATGTCGAAATGATCATATTTACGAGTTGAGTCCACATGAACGCCACCAAAAAGTCATAATTACGAGTGGGAAACTCTGGATTTTCTTTGAGCCCTGACTTTCCGAGTTGGGGGCGTGTCAGTTTAAGAATCATGGTGGAAACAAATTGTTCTTGGTAATAATTCTGTTTTACTTGTGGATTTTAACTATGCAGTTCAAGGAGTTCAGTCTGTATGCATTTTTGAACTGTTAATGAAGAATAACAATAAATCTTGCCAGAAAATAAGACAAATTTTCGCTGGTTTATGCAGCGACATGCTTGTGCAATAAAACTATATCTCCTACCATTATATGTAGCCGTAGGAGAATGATAAACAAGATAAATAAAGCATTAATTACACACCTAAAGTGTGGCTTTCACTCTATTTTGTTGCATTGGTGCTACAAAAGCTTCCTGTCTTAACCAGTATGAGAAAAAGGGAGAAAGAAATATGCAAAACGGGTCCGTTCTTTCCGACTAAAATCACTTGAAGGCACATCACATTGTATTTACGATCACCGACCTTGTATATACATGCTTCCCAGGAGGACTTGAACGCACCATTATATTTTGTCAAATAAGGTGCTGCATAACAGAGCATCACAGATGTTAGATACTGCTTAAGTATAAGACAATTACTACTGATTTATCATTATTATTATTATTATAAGTAGTAGTACAGTGAATATTACATAACTTTACAGTAGTGATATACATTTTTCCTATAAATTTACCTTTATTTTTGACAGAGTTTTTATTTTGAAGTGTTTCTGTGTTGTTTTGACCAAGGAGCTCTGACATTATGACGGCAGATTCCCACTCTAGAAAAGCCGGTCGCTACATGATTCAAAGTGATTATTAAACCGCAAAAGGCTGCGATTTAGGGTGTGTTCACACTTGTAGTTCGGTTCACTTGGTCCTCTTGGTCCGGACCAAAAAAGAAAATGATACATTTAGTCCTGGTTCGCTTAGCGTTCACACTGGCATTTTTAACACCGAACCTAATGATACAAAACCAAAGGCATCAGGAAAAAGTCACAACCTGATTGGACAGCTTTTATGACGTATATTTTTTTGACGGAACTTGCCGATCGTCCAAAACAATACTGGCTGCTGGGCGAAATGTGCTTGTTATATTTATATATGTATATATGGTGGTATTTTTACCAGCTGAGAACAAACGAAGAGCTAATAAAATGTGTAAAGGAGTCAAAACAGCGCCAGGAATTCCTCCACTGCACACACAAACGAAGATATGCTGCAAGGAGATGGTGGTTCTGATGCCTGTACCAAACTGTATTGGGCAACATAGCTCCTATGATGAGAAGAGCCAGATATGCTTGATGTCAGTATTAGGCAAATTACTTCCTGTTTTTGGTCCGTTTAGATGTCTTTGGTCCATGTTGCGTTCATATATCAATCGAACTGCACCAGAGTTCGTTTGGAAGCGGACCGAGACCCACTATTCAGGCGGACTCGGTCCGCTTGTTTGGTGCGCACCAAGGTTCGTGTGACAGCGTTCACACTTGTTCAAATGAACTGCACTAACAGAGCAATCACACCAGAGTTTGTTTTAATCGAACCAAACCTGCCAAGTGTGAACATACCCTTAATTAAATAAGTATGTAGTCTGTATGTGCCTCGCACTACAATGTGAATTTACACTCTGTTTACAGTCATCTGCTACAAACAGAGCGTGCGATGCTCATGATGGTGTTTTCCCTGTATGAGCCTTGGAGGAACCTTAAAAGGTATGAGCAGCCAGCGTCAGCACAACACTGTCTCCACAAATTCACAAGCGCTTACATTTGAATTACATGCAAACTATATATTTGTCTCATTAAATCGCAGCTTTTGCGGTTAAATAATCTCACTAGGACATACAGTAACTTGATTTTAATTTGTGGGCTGAATGTTTGTTATGACATTCGTATGTCAGATGGTATCGGTTTTTGGTATCGGAGCATTTTTACGAGTACCAGTACATGAGTGCGGTATCGGACCCGATACCGATACCAGTATCGGCATTGGGTCATCCCTCGTTAGGACATATTTACATTGCAATAAACTAGTTAACAAAAACATTTGCTCTGCAATGAGCAGTTTACTAGTTAGCCTAAAACAGTAACAGTCACTAGCTAGCTAAGCTAACCTAGTTCAAATTTCTTTTAAAGATAACATTAGACAAAAAGTATTCAGTTCACATGGGCTACCTTTAAATGTGTTAAAAAAAAAACAGGTTAATTTTTATTTGAAAAATTCAATAATGTTAAGCCATGACGCCAATTTGGCTAATTCGCCATGGGTTCCCTTGGTTTTTATAATGGGGTTTTAAGGGTAAAATAAGGTGATAAACATTACTTGAAGATACTTGGACGTTTTGTTCTACAACATACAGTATATCACACATACCTCAGATGTGAACTTTGAAGCTGCTGTGTTTTAAAACAAATTAATGGAAAAATGCTGTGTTCTCAAGCTATTTGTTAGCAACATCCTTTTAAAAAAACATGGTGGCTTTATTTTATAATTAAAAAAATTATAATTGGGTATGACTGTGTGTAATTTGTATTGTAGAACAAAACGTCCAAGTATCTTCAAGTAATGTTTACCACAGACCTTGTTTTACTCATAAATCCAAAACTGCCATTATAAAATCCCATAGGAAAATTCAGAGGGAACCCATGGTCCAAAATGCAATTTCTCTTCCGGGTTTTGAATGCAACCTGAACAGCTCTATAAAGTTAGCAAGCTCATTAACTAGCTTGAAGTGAACTGAATTAGAGACCTCCTACTAAAAATTCCTCTGCTCCATCATGCCTAATATTTAAATACTCCCTCCCCTATTTGACCAAAATCAACCCCAAGGAAATTTGACACTCTTTCTCCTACAAAATTTACTTTTAATTTTGCTGAAATTTTGGTGCTTCCATTTTGTATCTAAAATATCTTCTTACACTCAGATGGAGGGTGTTAAAGTGTTTGAGTATGAGTGAACGAAAGACAGACACCACTGCTGCTCTCAGACTCCCTGTGAAGTGATTCAGCCTTCTGATAAACACCAAAAATAACCAACCACTGAGCTCCACTCCTCTCTGATCATTTAACACACCCCAAACTCATGACAGACTGTCAACTCACCAGTGAGACCTAGCCCTGTCACCCATTTATGTGTCAGAGCCACTGAGCTGCCCTGTGCTGTGAAGGAGAAACATTTCTCCAACCCCTCATGACCCAGAAAGGCCCAGGTGTTGTCTGACCCCACCATGACAGAGTCTCATTTTGGGCATCGGTGAATAGAGACAGCTAAAGTTTCTCTTCTTATATACCCCACACTAAGATATGAATAATCGATATTGCACTCTGTATGTGGCTTATCCTGCCTGCTGTAATGTGCATTTATAGGTGATGGGGTCCGTCACTAAATCCAGATGGAACAGACTGGCTGCCATCAGCAAACAGCCCAGTGTAGTAAATGTGGCTCTAATGGTGTGGCTGTGCTGCTGTGATGCTCATATTTTTGAATGAGAGCTGGAACTGACATAAAATAAGGAAATACTGCTGATGTGACCTATTATGGCTCAGTCTCACTATAATGAAACAATTCCACTGTTACATGTTGAATAAACACTCTGCTTTATGCATTTTACTTCATTAAAGCATGATTCTGATTTTTGTGTGCATAACATGTTCAGAAAAGTTTATATGTTCTCCTGCAGAACATTCCTCTTACCAAATAAAACTTTGCTTCTGGTTTTGTTTGATTGCAAACATCTTTTCAAATTTTTATTTTACCACTTTATATCTGAAATCATTTTTTATTTTATTTTTTACACAATGAATGTATAGATACATTATATTGATTTCAATTTGCACACTGGAGAGGATTAGGGGAAAATGTGGAATATCCCATGATTATCTGATAAATCTAAATAATAACTGACATATTCATTGATTATCAAAATGTTGTTAGATGCAGCCCAACATCAGTGTTCATAAGATTTGATTCTTGGATGGAAAATACAGCAATTATAAGAGGATTTACGGGGTATTTTCCTCTGAGAGAAATGAAATGATTAAATCAATTGTTTGGATATTTCATCCTCTAGTCTAGTCCACCCCTCAGGATTTCAGACATTAGCCCAGCAGATGAAAGAAACCACATTATTAAATTATGTAACATGCTTTATAAGTTTTGGAGACTCTTTTTGTGTCACCACAAATGCTATTTCTGACTCATAAAACCCCATTAGATTCTAAATGTATAAATCCTTAGTGATAGTGCCATTTACACAGTTGTCCAGTTGTTATGGTAACTAAAATCCGGTTGTTAAATAATGTTTTTTTTTCTTTCTCTAATACTGTTGCTTCCGAACAGTAGCAATCAGAGCAGAGATATGCTTTAATTTTTAAGAAAGAAAGAAGGAAAGAAAAGGAAGGGAGAGAGGAAGGAAGGAAGGAAGGACAGATGAATGGAGGGAAAGAAAGAAAGAAAAAGAAGGAAGTATGGATGGATGGATGAACGAAAGGAAGGAAGATAGAAGGAAGATAGAAGGAAGGACAGATGAATGGATGGAGGAAGGAAGGATGGATAGCTAGATGAATGAATGGACAAAAGGAAGGAAGAAAGATAGAAGAAAGGACAGATGAACGAAAGGAAGGTCACAGCTGACCTCTTTCTGTGTAATTCTCTGTAATTTGAGAGAACCCCGGCTCTATAACAACTGTTCCAGAAAGCATTTGAATCTTTAATGCATTATAAAAGCATAAAAAAACAGATAAACACCCTTTTAAACTGCAAATGTTCAGCATGGGCAGCTCTGAATGTTTAATTAAAAAAAGAGGCATTGACCAACATATTAAGAGCCATGTGGAAATTCACTCACCACAGTTTTATACACAGAAAAAGTGTCTTGATATGACTTGAATTCATGCGAACCTGTGCACAAAAACAACCACACACCCCGGTTCAGTCCCAGTGGGGTGGATGAGAGGAAATTAATGTGGTCTGAGGTTTGTCTGTCAGATATGAATAAGCGCGGTCCTCCCAGGTGTCATCTCCTCCATCATCCCAGCAGAGAGCTCCACTTTCTGGGGCAGAGCTGCTCCAGGGGATGCCCAACTCCAGGAAAGAAAGAGAGGATGTAGGGAGATTCCATGCTGTGCTACATTGGCTTTCTGACAGTATTTAGATTAAATTCGCTCAGACATACCCTACTGGAGAGCTAAGGAGGATACGTTAAATAGATATGCTGTGGCTCTAAAGTTGGCCCTGCTTTTCAGTACTTATTCCAGTAATATTTTTGGCACATGCATTTTCTCAGACAATGATTGTTTTCAACTCTGCACCATGTTATGTAATTTTGTAATGTAACATGGATCTGCTAAGGTATGGTTGGAAGCATATGGCTTTATTTTAGTTATGTATGACTGCAGTTATTTATTAATGTACTGTATTTATTTTTGTTTTGAGTCGAAATAGACATACCTAGAAGAAAAACTAGTTGTGAGAGGGTTAGTGGGACTTTATAAAGGATAGAGGGACTTCATAAAGGTTATAAATTGCATATAGTTTCCAAGTGATGAATATGCATATTTCAGGTCTTTTATTGATGAATATGCATGCTTTAGTCACACTAGCTCAGAGCAGTGGGGGATAGAGGACTTCTTCAGTGGACCAGGTGCTCTTGGGGTGTGCCCGATTAGAAAAGCTGATGGCACCTCTGGCAACTATACAGGTTGAAGAGCTCAGTAAAAATTCCCTAACCTTGCTTTACAGCAAAAGATGCAAAAGATACAAGATTTATACAAGATTTAGCACTGTTTCAGAACGGAGGCAGTGAAATGTTCTGCTTCAGAAATTTTTTCTCAGTTTTAGACTTCACATGGATGTGGACATAGGACATGTTTTTTTTTTTTTTTTTTTTCTGTAAAAATTTCTAGAAAGCCATAAAACAAGATGAATTTACTTAAAATGTGTACATTTAGGACTAATTACTGTAGTCCTCTGGGCAAATTCTAAAACATCACCCCAGCGTTCATTTATTTGTTTCTTAATTTTTGCAGTGATTCTCTATAGGTACATAATACAATAAGACTTGTTTACAGTGAAATATATCTTTATAACGTAATAACATTATTTTTGTTACATCATTGTTTTTTGTTTTGTTTTGGATTGTTTAGCTTAAATCTCACAATATTTTCAAGAAAAAAAAATCTTGTATTATAGATGTTTAGATATTTTTACCTTAAAAAACAAGACAATAATACTGAGTAAGAATTATTATTATTATTATTATTATTATTATTATTATTATTATTATTCTTTTATTGAACTCAGCTTTTTGCTGGTGGCTTTCTACCAGGAATATTGCATTTTACTGTCCAATTAACAGCATCATTCACAGTATGTGGGCAGTACCTAAGATGATGATGATGATGATGATGATGATGATGATTATGGTGATTATTATTATTACTATTGTGCAATGTACAGGTGAAATTATTTAAATGAATAAAATGTTTCAAAACATTAAAAAATGTCCATAATGTCCATGAACCATTTCTTATGCATTTCTATGATGTATAAAGCAAAGCATGTTTGGCATAGTTTACAGATGAAGTCAATGCTATATTGGTTCTTGCATAAACTGTAAATGAGGTGTGGGATCATTAGAAAATTAGACAAATTATCTCCTGCCTTTGTTAGGAGAAAGAAATATTTTGCTTCCCATCATTTTGCGACTTCTCACACACCAGAAGAAGTGTGAGAAGATCTTTTGCCCTCACATTAAATTTCACCCAAAAATGAAAATTTGTTGATAATTTACTCTCAGGCCATCCAAGATGTATCTGAGTTCAGAACAGAACAGAATTTAAGACTTCTAAAAATAATCAATTGTTTGGGTTCAGAAGAACTTTATTTGTCGACTGGAGTCGTGTGGATTATTTTGATGCACCCTAAATATGCATTTTGGACAGTCAAAAAATGGATGACATTCACTTGCATTGTTTAGAGGAGGAGGCCTGAAATGAAATCCTAAAAGTCTTAAATTCTGTTTTGATGAAGAAAGAAACTCAGATACATCTTGGATGGCCTGAGGGTGAGTAAATTATCAGCAAATGTTCATTTTTGGGTGAACTATTCCTTTAATTTTGAAATGTATTCCACTACAGATTACAGAATACATGCTGAAACATGTAATTTGTAACATATTCCGTTAGATTACTCAAGGTCAGTAATGTATTCTAAATACTTTGGATTACTTCTTCAGCACTGGTAGATTTTTTCACTTGTTTTGACTATAAAAACTCTGCCAGTACAGTAAGACAAAATACACGTTAAAAATACATTCTCTGAAAAACCTAAATATCTTATGCAGTGTTGTTTCTAAAACAAGATAAAACAAACTGATCTTGTTTTAAGGATTTTTAGATATTTTTTACAGGAAAACAATAAAAAATTATGATCAAGAATAAAATTTTTGCCCTAATATCAAAGGTCTTACCAGAAAAAAGAAATTATGATCCAACGTGAATTTTCTTGATAAAAAAATATGATCGTGCCTGATAACGTGCATATAAAATGGCTAGAAATAGCATTTTAGCTTAGCGTAAAGCTGACAATTTACACAAGGTTTATTTCTATTTCTTCTGCTCCAAACTTACATCAAACTTACTTCTCTGTCTGCTCGTATGAATGTAACACATCATAAGAAAGTGTTTCACTGCTGTTCAAATGCACTTTGGATCGCATCATTTATATGTATAAATGTTTTCCATCTGAAAGGACTAAATATTAAATGAAACAAATGACAATAAAATGCAAAGTAATCTCTTCAGTAATCAAAATACTTTTTGAATGTAACTGTATTATAATTACCAATTATTTAAATTGTAACTGTAGTGAAATACAATTACTTATATTTCGTATTTTAAATACATGATCCCGTTATATGTATTCCGTTACTCCCCAACACTGGCTGTGTGATAGATAGATAGAGAAAGATAGAGAGTGTGCATGTGTGTTTGTAAATTATATATGTTTGTGCCTCTGTGGCATTATGGCTTGTACAGTATTTTTGAGTATTCTGTAATGTCTGCTGCATCTAGCACTTTTATCGATCAGCTGCTATTACTGCAGGCTCTAAAGGAAGAAGATCAATGCAAAGCCACAAACATTTTGATGTCAAAGTTTCACAAAGCCACTGCAACATGCTTTTGATCTGTCTCTTTTAAAGTATTATTATAGTGTTTCTGAATTACATTTTTAACCCTTAGAGTATCTAGAAAGCTCTATATGAGGGAGCCTTCCTAAAATAACACAAAATAAAAACAGGCCATTTCGGGAACACCTTAAGGATTTATAGCAGTAAACAGTAAAGGATACACTGAACAGTCCAAATTTTTAAAGGCAGCCACAGAACTAACAGAGGACAGAGATGTAATAGAGAGGATGGATACTGCATTTTTTATCTTCTGCAAATCTTTAAATAAATCTTGAGAAGTGCATGCTGTGAATTACACTAGATAATTGCTCCATGGTAAATAAATATTAACAACATAAATGTTTTTACATATTGAATTGGTTCATAGTCAGGTCAATATCAAATGACTTTATAGTGCATGTTGAGTATGTTGTGGAAACGTTAGGAACTGTTCTGTTCACTTACACTAATGTGAGCAGTTGTAATCTGAGAGAGTCCTCTCTCTTTTCAGTTAAATGTAATAAGCATTTGCCTCGATTCTGATTTGCCGTGTCCACAGTTTGAAGTCACGCTACTGTGAAATTGAATTTAAAGAAAAACGTAAAATACAAAAGGTGCTTTGCAATGTACTTTGCAGTCATTACAGCTCACTTAATAATATTTAGTACATTTGTTTTACTTTATAACCACATTTGACTCATGTTGAATCATGTTGGTCATGGAAATCTCTGTGAAGGGTCTTTGTGAACTTTGTGAAGGGTCAGTTGCTCATATTATAAGTAAAGTGTAAAATAACGTAGTTCTAACTTAAAACTTTCCATTTTTTTTCTGGCCATTTGAAAGCCATGGATGCCTTGAATGTCTGTACTGAATTTTCGGTCAATTTCCAGGTGCCTGTTTTATCTTAGAGTGAAGCGTTTAGGTACCTAAAATTTTTCCTCTGAGAAGACAGCTCTTATCTGTTAAATTAAAGCAATAATGTCTAGCATCACTGACCAAAGAGTTGCCTTGTGTGTATAAGTATTCTAGCCTACCAGGGTAGCGCCACCCCACAGTGAGCCAGTAGATGAGAGATCAGGTAGAGAGCTTCAGAGAGAGATGATACTGGAGATCAGCTTCAATTGCAGCTCCAGTTCAGTCCAATTAGAGCTCCTGGTAAAGGTGTTATCCTTCAATCCAGCTTTCATCTAGCTGAATGATCTGATGAAGAGGGGGCAGAGTGAAAGAGAGGCACAATGTGATAAAGGTTGATGGAAGTTTAATGAGACAGAAAGTTCACATTCATCAAGGCACTTTGTCACTAAATATCAGAGAATACAGAGACATGCCTATTTCCCAGCCTTGATAAGAAATGTGAGCATTTTCAAATATATCAAAAGGTGATAAATTTATTTTTGTGATGCATTTGCAGAAATACAGTTTAAAATACAAAGAGTGATTTTTATATGGAGTTTTAAAGGAATAGTTCACCCCAAAATTACTTGTCATTTTAAACCTGTATGACTTTCATATGCAGAATACAAAATGAGATGTCAAGTCATTTTTATTTGTATAGCGCTTTTCACAAAACACATTGTTTCAAAGCAGCTTTACAGAAAATCATGCATTTAACAGAAAATGAAACTGTAATATCCATAAAGTCTTAGAGTCATCATTGTGTAGTTTGACTAAATATTATTGTAAATTGTGTATAAAAATAAATAATTAAATAATAATTGTATTTAGAACCCCAATGAGCAAGCCGAAAGCGACTGCGGCAAGGAGCACAAAACTCCATAAGATGTTGGTTAATGGCGCAAAATAACTTTGGGAGAAACAGGGCTCAATATGGGGGCCAGTTCCCCTCTGGCTAAACAGCATGAATAAATGCCAGTATTAGTTATTTGTGTGCAGTGCAAGTCATGGTTTAAAATTAGTAAACTAAGTAAGTGTTAAGGGCCAGTGTTTATTCAAAGATTTTGTATGAACTGTAAGATTAATGACTAATGTCTTTGAAGTCCATCCTGGATTAACTGCAGAAGTTCACATAGATGCATTGTCCTTTGTTAGTAGCTGATGAAGGCTTTTGTTGGCAATTAATTGATAGTCTATGTATTCCATTTTAAGAGTGTAGTCCATCATTAGACCAAGGTGATGCAGGCAGAGATCAGTGGGGTGCATTGCAGTTCAACCAGCAGGTCATTTCGGTGAGGTCTATCCTAAGTCCAAAGTTCAGGCAGTGCCATATGAAGTGTCCCATGTCTTATGGATGAAGTTAGCATCAGTTCATCCTCTGAAGTCCATCGTAAGTGATGTCTGGCTGACACTGGCTGCATTTAGTCGTCATCACTCAGCGACACGTAGCAGTGGAGTCCGACACCAAGCAGGAACCTTGGGATTTGAATCCTGAGGTTGAGACAGGGAAACAAATAGAATAATATTAGAGTAGATGCCATTCAATTTATTGCAGAGTTATTGATTATGATAAATGTTTCTGGTTCCGGCAGACCTAACTAAAGCAGCCTAATTGTGAGTTGATGGATAAATTATGTGTATGCCTGGCTAAATAGATGAGTCTTTAGTCTAGGCTTAAACTGAGTGAGTGTGTCTGTCTCCCGAACAGTGTTAGGGAGACTAATCCATAGTTTGGGAGCCAAATAGGAAAAAGAAAAATCCTTTTGTGGAATTTGATATTCTAGGAACTATTAACAGGCCAGAATTTTGTGATCGTAATGAACGTGATGGAATATAGTGTGGTTGAAGGTCACTTAAGTACTGCGGAGCTAGACCATTCAAAGCTTTGTACGTAGTTAACAGAATTTTAAAATACGAAATGTATCAGGTAGCCAATGTAATGACAATAAAATGGGGCTAATATGATCATATTTCTTGGTTCTAGTCAGCCCTCTGGCTGTTGCATTTTGAACCAATTGAAGTTGATTTATTAAACTTGCAGGACATCCTCCCAGTAATGCATTTCAATAATTTAGTCTTACGGTCATGAACACATGAATTAGTTTTTCGGCATCAGCAACAGAGAGCATGTGTCTTAATTTAGCAATATTTTTGAGGTGGAAGAATACTGTTCTACAAACATTGGAAATTTGATTTTCAAAGGACAGATTGGTATCAAATATAACACCCAATTTCTTCACTGTAGAAGATGATGTAACAGTACATCCATCGAGAGTCAAATTATATTTTAGCAGCTTATTTTTAGAGGTTTTTGGACCAATAATTAGTACCTCTGTTTTGTCGGAATTGAGTAGAGGGAAGTTTCTGGCCATCCAATCTTTGATTTCATTGATACACTGCTAATTTGGAAAATTGTGAAATTTCGTTGGGTTTTGAAGAAATATAAAGTTGTATATCGTCGGCATAACAGTGGAAACTTATTCCACGAATCCTGGTAATATCTCTCAGGGGAAGCATATATAAGGAGAAAAGCAGAGGTCTTAAACAGATCCCTGTGGCACTCAATACTTAACTTTTGTTTGATTTGATAATTCCTCGTTTACACAGACAAAGTGGTTGCGGTCTGCAAAATAGGACCTAAACCATGCTAATGCAAGTCCACAAATGCCAACATAATTCTCAGGCCTATTCAAGAGAATGTTGTGATCTATGGTGTCAAAGGCAGCAATAAGATCTAAAAGCACTAGAAGAGAAATGCAGCCACGATCAGATGATTAGAGCAAGTCATTTGTAACTCTGATAAGTGCAGTCTTTGTACTGTGATAGGGCCTAAATCCTGGCTGAAATTGTTCATATATATACTATTTCTCTGTAGAAATGAACATAGTTGGGAGGACACTACCTTTTCTAGTATTTTCGACATGAATGAGAGATTTGAAATCGGTCTACAATTAGCCAATTCTCCAGGATCAAGATGTTGATTTTTTTATTGTTTATTTTCTCCCCTTTTCTCCCCATTTGGCTTGCCCAATTCCCACTGCTTACTAGGTCCTTGTGATGGCATGGTTACTCACCTCAATCTGGGAAGCTGTGGCTTCTTAATAAGTGGTTTGATAACTACCATTTTAAAGTTTCTTGGGACCTGTCCTAAGGATAGCAAGGAGTTATTAATATTAAGAAGAGGTTCTGAGATTACAGGGAATACCACTTTTAAGAGCTTAGTTGGTATTGGATCTAACATACATGTTGTGGCTTTTGATGTTTCGACAAGTTTTGTTTGCTCTTCATGATCTATGACAGCGAAGGAAGTTGCTCATGAGGAAAATTATGAGACACTGTTTTCTGAGGTATTGTGACAGATGATTGCATAATTTCAGTTTGATTTCTGATGATTTTAATTTTATCAGTAAAGAAATTCATGTCATTACTATTGTGCTGTGATGGAATATCTGGTTCAGTCGAGGCTTTATTCCTAACCAATTTAGCCACAGTACTGAATAAACACATAGACTTGTTGTGGTTATTTTCTACAAGTTTGCTAAAATATGCTGACCTGGCAGCTTTTAGTGCCTGTCTGTAGCTACAGGCATTATCCTTCCATGCACTGCAAAATACCTCTAATTTTGTATTCTTGAGAAAATGATCATTGTACCATGGTGTGGGGCTTTTTTCTTTAACTTTCTTTAATCGAAGGGTGTGACACTATCAAGAGTGCTAGAGAAGACTGTATCTGTATTTGATTACATCAAGTTCTTCTAGACTTTTTGGCTTACTGAGTATATGAGACAAATTTGGAAGATTATTAGTGAAGCTCTCTTTAGTGGTTGAAAGAATAGTTCTATCTGAACGATAATGTCGTGTAGATTGAGTAACATTAGCTGATCACAGCATACAAGATACGAGTTAATGATCTGAGATGTCATCACTCTGTGGCAGAATTTCTATAATATCAACATCAACTCTGTATGACAGAATTAAATCTAGCATATTATTATGGCGATGAGTTAGTTCTGTCACATTTTGTCTGACTCCAAGTGAGTTGAGAATATTGATAAATAATAATCCCAGTGTGTAATTTTCATTATCTACGTATGTGAATGTTGAAGTCACCAACAATTAAAGCTCTATCCACAGTTACTACTAGATCTGATAGAAAATTTGCAAATTCACCAAGGAAATAAGAATGCGGCCTGGGTGACAGAGATTTTTTATTTATATCTGACGGTGTCACGTTAAGTTCAAAAGACTTAAACTTATTTCCTGTCCTCTGAGTAACACCAAAAACTTCACTGTAAATTGTAGCAACACATCCTCCTTGACCCTTCAGACGAGGCTCATGTTTATAAAAATAACCTGGGGGAGTAGACTCATTTAGAAAAGCCATTCAGTAACACTATTCTACTATAAACCTCAACATCACAACAAGCAGGGAGGGGGCCAGTGCATATTACAGTGTCTAACATTGTTTTTGCAAGTTCACACACCACTTTAACATTATCTCTAGTGACCTCCGACTGGCAAAGCCGGACATCGTTAGTGCTGACATGAATAACAATTTTAGAAAATCTACGTTTAGCGTAACATGTAAATCCCTCACTGCTGATGGAAGAAGCTATAGTAAACATGTGGCATGCAATGCACAAAGCGATAACATGAGCAGATGCCATCTTACCGCAGTTGTTTGTTATTGTTGTTGTTACAGTTGTTCTTGAGGGGCAAGTGTTTGAGATCGATGTAAATCCCTCACACAATTGTTTGCTGAGGGAAAGAGGAGAAACCGAATGCATGCAGTCAAAATGCGAGATGTAGACAAATGGAACAAAAGAAAGAAAAATGAAAAGAAAATGGGTGCGCGTGGTAATATACACACAGTTGAAACAGTAAAAATGTGGGAAAAAAAACAAATCACATGGTAAATGGCAAAGGATAAAATAATGAACATAGAGGAATAAGCAATGCTAAGCAGGCTAGCAAGCTACAAACAAACACAGACTTGTGCAGCATGCCGGCAGCAACCGGAACAGGAAGTCACCTTCAAAGACATTCAGACGTTTTAATGAATAAGCCTATCTTGGACCTTCTTTTCAATACAATGCCAGTGGAAAGTGTCAGTGCAAGCTTAAAAAAAGCACCCAAAAATATCATAAATGGTCTATGTGACTCACACGTCAAATTCCAAATCTTCTGAAGCCTTACTATTGGTTTTAGTGAAAAACAAACCAAAATGTACTATAAGTCACTTTTTAACGAAAATCTTGACATCTGTTGTGTGTTCATGAGCACCATAAGAGGGACTTGTTCTCAGTGGCAAGCATGTGCATGCAAGAAATTCCATATGCTTTGTTTTCATGGTTCTTTTGCCATAACTGGAATAAGAAGATTAAATAATTTTGTTGAGTCATAGCACTATCTTGTTTTGTTTACATTTTACCGTGTCGTATGATTCACTTGAATGCTTGAGGTTAGAAATTGGGAATTTCAACTAGAAAATTCTCACCTTCGAATTCATCTGGAAAATGACATTTGATAAACAAGTGAATTCCTTAAATTAAATTTTTTATTTTATTTTTAGTCCATACAAATTATTTGTAGTTGTGTGCCCGAATTGTGATCAGCAGAGCAAAGCAATAATTTGTTTTCTGTACATTTTAACAAGCAAGGCAATCCGTTCAATTCATTGAGTTAATTAACTGAAGGCCAAAGGCACTCAGCTTCTGTAACTCTGCTACAGGCTGCCAGTCTCTCTCTGTTTCATTCTTCTTCTTGGTGCTCTAGTGCTCATCTGTGCTATTTTGCCACATATAATGTCTTTTATAATGTAATGTTGCCATTAGCTGTTACAAATAGAGCTCCCATGGCTTAAATCGGTGGCATCTTGGATCAATCTCTTGACCAATGGCTTTTAAGAGATAAGAGATAAAAGTTTTCACAGGGTTCTGATGGACCATCACAGTGCCCTCTAAATGAGTGTAAAAATAGAACAACAAGTAGATTAATTTATCTTATTGAGCCCTGATGAGCAGGTGATGTTTACAAGTTTGAAATATGAAAAAATGTACATAATGCTGTAGGGCATTACTGGTTGTTTAGATCAGTGTTACTAGCAGAAATAATTAATCATTATTTCTTTAGTTATTAATTAATATTTAAATTAATTAATTGAATCTAACTCATTAAAACCTCATATGGGGCTCCAGTAAATGTAGTGCGCTATGTTTAGGAGCGGGTTTAGTTATTAGCAATAATTAATAATGATCAAAGATAATTATTAATTATTAAAATCAATAGAATATTGATGAGAATCAATGTTAGCTTTTTTAATCCTTTAAATCAAAATTATCAAAGATAATCGTTAATGGTTAACATCGATGAAACATTAATTAAAATTAACACTAGCTTATTGATCATTCAAATTCAACAATCATCAAAGATAATTATCAATTATAAAACATCAACAGAATATTAATAAGGATTAACATTGACGGGGCACCACCCTGGAATCAGGGACTAATAACCAGATAGTATAACAGTCTCAATATTAGATTGTTTTCTTAGGAAAATCGACATCCGAAGAATATCGATTTTCGGGGAAAAAACAATGAATGAAGGCTTGAATCCGAGCACTGACATCCCGTCAGCATGACACAGGCATATGCAAAACAAACCAAACACTTCTCTATGTAATATAAACAAAGTTTATTTATGCAGTAATATCAATTAATAATTAATACAATGCAGTCAATAAACTTCCGACTTACAACTACAAACTAAACAGTGATATGATTAGATATGGAAATAAAAATAATCCTATAACACATGAGGGCATGTGTGTGTGAGAGCGAGTGTGTGTGTGTGTAAGGAGGGATGCACACAAAATGGCGGACGTGACTCTCGTGGAGAGTATGTCATGCGAGACTTCCGGCCAGGGAATATGGCTGCGAATGTGGGTGGAGAGAAACCAGTCAATGGCGTCTACCAGTTACCGCGTGTATCCGCTTGTACGATAGCTTAGGGACAAAGCTGAGCTTTAGCACGAAGCTATCTATGAGCCAAAAATGTGTGCCAGAATGTTTGTGAAGGGTCGCGCGTGTGTGTGTGTGTGTGTGTGGTTAGACAAGAGAGAGAGAGAGAATAAAGTGACGGCCCCAAAGCCGATTTTGCGATCAAGGGAGAGAACGCAGCTGTTAGTTTATCACTCAAAGACGCGGTGGATGGCTCGTAAACAGTCCCGTGTTCTTTGATTCTTTAATGGATAAACTCAGTTTGCCGGTCTCACCTGTGATGGCGAAAATACACAACAGTCCAGTTTGGTTGGACCACAATACAGCAAATCAAATTCGTGATAATTAATACCCTGAGTATTAATAATGAGCGGACATGGCGGTCCGTAAACTGTACAAGCAAAAACCTTGAAACACAAGAATAACACACTATAATATTCTATCTCTGCCCAGACGTAAACCTCTTACTTGTATCGCATGAGGATGCTGAATGTGTGTTCATCCGTCCTTTAACTCAGACTCGGTTCCTTGAGGCTCGGGTGATGACGGGAGGCCGTTTCCTCGCTCTGTCGGCGGGCGTACGGCTTCCGGGCTGGCGGAGAAATTAGAAAGTCAACTTGATTGAAGATGGAAGAGAAATCTTTAATCTCTTCACTTCTGCAGGCAAACGGATGAAGATGCGGATTGCTCGGCGGTCTCCTTCGGATCCGTTAGAGTGTTCGGTTGAACACAGAGTAATCTCAACTCGTCCAGCAAGATGGAGATTGTATGGCCATAGTTTCAAGTCGGACGTTACTTCCTTGTGCCACGAGGTTGCACCTGAGAGCAGCGATGAGCTACGTTTATACACGGCGAACAAAGTTGCTGGAAGCAAATCCCGGAAGCATTTCAGAGGTATTTCTACTCCTGATGTTGTCATAGTTGAGGGACGTTCTGTTGTGTACCTCATCCAATAGGAGTTGAGAATTCAATCCTTTAGTGAGCAAGGCTTCATGGGATTTGTAGTCTGTTTTGGACTCCCTTTGTTTGATTTTGGCGCGATTTTTATCAGTATCATTTACGACTTGGTATGTGGGGGCTGAGTTAGGTTTTACGACTGTGTTAGGCCTGCCTTTGTCTTCTATCTGAATACATGAGGCCCAACAATGCTTACGTTTTAGCTAGAGATGTCCAGATAACAATATCAGAATTAGTTCCTTTTACTCATACTCATAAAAATGCTGTGATGCCAAAAACTAATTCGATCTGACAATGGTGAATGCCACTGCATAAACATTTAGTGCACAATTTAAAATCACGTCAAGTCCTAGTGTGATTATTAAACTGCAAAGTCTGCAATTTGATGAAATATAAATAAGAATGTGCTGCATGCTTCAAATGGAATGCGTGAAGCCGGATGGTCATATGCTGAAAACACCACATTGTAAGCGTCATATAAACTCTGTGTGTTTGGTAGAAGACAGAGAGTAGAGCGTGCATTTACCTTGAAGCGTGCAGCACATACTGTATAGTCTACATATTTATTTAATTAGACCACAGTCTTTTGTGGTTTATTAATCACACTGGGTCATGTAGTGACTCACTTTTCCAGAGGTATGAAGCTGTTGTCAAAAACATTAAAACTGAAAGGGCTTCACTCGGTTTTTCGCCAAAATAAAAGCTGAAATATACTGTTAATGTGTAGTTATGTTATATTCACTGTAATATTACTACTACTACTATTACTAGTAATACAATAATATACATTTTATATATAAGCAATGTAGAGCCAAGGGGGGCGGGGCCGGGCTGGAATGATGCACGCCTGGTCCCCAATCAGCCTGATGGTGTGCGCGAGGGATAAATGCGGCCGGGGACGACAGTTCGAGAGAGAGAGAGAGAATTACAGGCAGCTGCCCTGTGTGTGATAATGTTTGTGTGTTCTTGGTTAAGTTGTTCATTAAATTATTATTTAAGTTGTCAAGCCGGTTCTCGCCTCCTCCTTTCCACTGAACCCCCTTACAAGCAATATCTCACATCTGTAATTCTCTGTTGTGCAGCACTTTATTTGACAAACATATCTCCATTGTTGTTTTATGGATTGTTCTTTGAGAATCTGTATAAAAGTACTTCATGTAATAAAAATAATGCAATGCTATGTTGAAAATTAATTGTTCTATTTTCATTTGATAAAATTATTAATTGGAAAAAAGTAAATAAAGAAGATTTCATAGGGCCCTACATGTTAACATGCAAAGATGCTTCTGTTCATGAAAAAGAACCTGCCCCTTACATTTGCAAAATATTTTTTATTGATAGACAGCCTGTACATATAATAACCTATTATTATGATTGTTTGTTCTGTGAAATTTTTTATTTATGACCATTTTTGACAATGTGAGATCTTAAGCCCAAAGTATACTTCAATTTTGATGCAAACAATCAGCTTCTGCGTACAGTCAAACACAAGCCTGTCAAAGTATACTCCATATGACCATGCGCGCATACACAAGTGATTGGAGCATGCACTACAACTTCTAAAAGACACCGGACTATTTCTCTTCATGAGTTTAGACCTATAAAGATGTCTTTAAATTCCTTCAGACTCAAGTTATAGAGATCCTTGAGGTGTGTAGAATACAGGCCAACAAAGGCCATCATGCTCCTCAGAGGAAGTACATTGAGTTTGTAAAAAAGGAAATTGCCACATAAGACATGGCACAGAGGGAGGAAAGGTCAATCCTGGCACAATGAAGTGATTGGTCAATGGTGGTCAACTTTGGCCAGCAGCTAAAATTTCCTTCTGAGATCAACATTACCTCCTTGAGGCCAGACACAGTGTTATGGATGGCATCAGCTAAGAGAGTCATAATGATTTAACTTATTGTCCCATGGGAAGAGGGACTGGAGGCAGCCTATGAGAGGATGAAGCTAAAATATGCTGATCTGGCCGCCGAGTGCAGGGAAAATGAATGGAGGGCTGCCTCTTACTCTGTGGATGTCGGGTGTCGAGGGTTTATTGGAACATCAATGCAGCACCTGTTGAAAAACATGGCACGGGGCACGGGGATGTCCCTGACCACTGCCCCAACACCAGGAGATGTTCCGGGATTAATGGGGTGAAACATCCCTGATAGGTGGCTCCTGGCTGATGACCCCATAGCTGGACAACTGAAGGCACCGGCGGAGGTGCGGCAGACAGTAATGCCCAGCAGGTTTAGACATCTACCTGTGCATCTGAGTAATACAAGTGCAGGTATCTCCAGACCTCCTCACACACATGCTCTTGACATGCACGTTGTTGTTGCTTTTACCTTTGTCTCCTGTTTTTACCGTTGTTTATGAGCGGATGCCACCTTGTGGACCCACTAATTCATGCAAATAATTCCAGGCGTATGCGCATTCTGTGCATTCAAAGACGCATTCTGCTGATGATTAGATTTGTGTCATGCGTGCTGTATACCCAGACCCCCAGTGTCTGACCGAAGCATACTTTGGGTTTAAAGGGTTAGTTCACCCAACCCTAGCGTGTATGAAGAAAGAAAGTCATACACGCCTGGGATAACATGAGGGTGAGTAAATTTCATTTTTGGGTGAAATATTTCTTTAAGAATGACTTATTTATTTATTAATTTATTGGATAATATACATTGAGTAACAGTTGCTGAAAGCATTAAAGTCAGCAGGTCAGCTCTCCTAGTTTTGTTTATGGTGATTATTTTTATGTAAATTTTTCTATGAAATTTGTTTGTGATTTGTGATAATTTCGTGAAAGCTAAAAATGATTTTTTTTTTTATGTCTTTTGAGTGACAGTTACTGAAACATAATCAAAACTCTGTCCTGAAATCATAAGTCTCATAGTATTGTCTTTAAAAACGGCAACATTACAAAAAATAAAATAAAAATATAAATAATAAAACAAAACAAAAAATAGACATTGTATTGGCGAGTACCAAAAAGGAAGTACTCATCATCGTTCTCCAAAAATGGTATCAGGACATCCTGGAGTTTTAGGTCTGTGTTATTATACACCAAATGTATCATGTGAAATGCGGAGTGAAAACATATGTGTTTCTGTTTAACTTTCATTTTATAAATGAATATAATCCTGTTTGTAGTTTGTTTTTAGGTTTGATAAGGGTATTACTGTTACCTTTAGTTTTTTTTTTTTTTTTTTGCTTTAGTAAATAAAAAAGATTACAATAGCCCACCCAGGGCTTTATTTTATTTTATTTTTTATTTTTTCATAAGGAGCATTTCAGGAGAATTTTGGTGAGATGTCAACAAATGTTGTGAGTATTTTTAGTTTGAATATGAAAGACGGATTTTATATTCATGCATTTAAAGGACTTTCATTGAGAATAAGTCATACACATTGTGATTACTGGAGGCCGAAAATGGCTGTAGCTCTCACTGCAGCACTTATATTTTAAAGCTGAAGTGTGTTATTTATGCGCTTCTAGCGTCACCAAACAAAATTGCAAAAATATTCCCTCTGTCTGCAGCTGGTTAAACAGATAGTTCCACCCCAAACTCACACCATTGGTTTAGCCAATGCTGCTGTGTTGGGCTGGTCAGATGCTCAAATTCAACCTAAATACTGTTTACTAACAGATGTCTCTGCATATTCAGCTAAAAAAGAGAATGTATTTAAACATAGAAAATGCACACACATTTGCTTTAAAGGAATTGTTCACCCAAAAACGAAAATTCTCTCATCATTTACTCACCCTTATGCCATCCCAGATGTGTATGACTTTCTGTCTTCAGCAGAACACAAATGAAGATTTTCTCAGCTATTTTGATCTATACAATGCATGTGAATGGGTGACAACATTTTGAAGCTCAAAAATCACACAAGTCAGCATAAAAGTAATCCATATTACTCCAGTGGTTAAATCAATGTCTCCAGAAGTGATTTGATAGGTGTGGGTAAGAAACAGATCAATATTTAAATCCAATTTTACTATAAATTCTCCATTTTAACTTTCACTTTCACATTTTAATTCTTGTGTTTTTGATGATTCACATTCTTCATGCATACGCCCCCTACTGGGTGTTACACCTGGGACATTTGTCCTAGCGGCCACTAGAGGTCGCTAGGTGTATAAGACTTTTAGTTTGAAGTTCGGTGTACTTCTTGTCTTGTCATGTGATATCCTGTTTCCCTCATGTTCATGTGTCTTGTTCTTGTTGGTTCATTGTCTTGTTAACTTGTTATCAGTTCTGTTCTGTTATTGGTTCCTGTTTAATACTCTTGTTATCTTGTTATTAGTTTAAGTCTTGTTATTGGTTGTCTTTGTCATGTGTTTCCCTTGTCAGTGTATTTAAGCCTTCTTGTTTGCTATAGTCCTTGGTTGAGTATTGTTAATTGTAACTCTGTTTCCTTGTCCAGTTTATCTGGTTCTGAGTCAAGTCTAGTTTATGTTTGTTTTGGATCCATGCTTTTGATATCAGCGCTCTTAATAAATCTGCACTTGGGTTCACGCTTCAGCTACTTCGTCTCCGTCTGTCCCTGTCTTCAGCCTGCCAGTATGTTACACTGGGCAGGAAGAAGAATTTCTATCAAATCTACTTAAAACACTTTTCATATTGCTTCAGAAAATATGGATTTAACCACTGGAGTCATATGGATTACATTTAAACTGCCTTAAGTCTTTATGTGATTTTTGGAGCTTCAAAATTTTGGCACCCATTCACTTGCATTTGTATGGACCTACAGAGCTGAAATATTCTTCTAAAAATCTTAATTTGTGTTCTGCAGAAGAAAGTCATACACATCTGGGATGGCATGAGGGTGAGTAAATAATGAGAGGAGAATTTTAATTTTTGGGTTAACTATTCCTTTAAATACATAACCTTTATACATGTATCATTAACATGTTAATAAGAGCATTCATTGAAATAGATAGACACAAGTCTATCTAGCAACAAACCATCCAAACTCCCTTGACATTATTTCAGGGCTGATAACTAGTACTACTGACATCAACAGATTTGTGTTCAGCCAATGATCGAGCAGCTGTCCCGCTCTGAAAATGTTTCATGCTAGTGATTGTTTTGGCAGATCCAACTTAATTTCAGCTAAATCCACTTGTGGTGTAACTGCAAAAATCCTGATTAGTGTGTACAGGATTTGACACAGGAAGTGAGAGTGAACAGCACAGACCTCAGATCCTGGAAATCTCCCCGGCTGTTTAATTCTGAATGAAACAGAATGGCAAACGGTTATGCCTCATATCCAGCAAGGCCCAGCATTCGCAGTGGAGCTGGAGTCTCACTAATGGAATATCTCGCAGCCTGATGCTCTTCTGATGAGCCAGGCTCAGCTGAGAGAATAACTGATGGGATAAGTCCAGCCTGCTCGCTGACAGCTAGCTCACTGCTCTGGGCTCACTCACTTTGGTTTCCTCAACAGGGAGATATTTTGTGAGAGGGCAAAGAGTCTGTGTGCAGAATAGAACACTGCGTGATCCAAAATGATGGACAGTTCAAATGTATAAATGAGGTGGAAGGAGATTTAGCTTTAGTAGACATGAACAAAACATGGACATTGGAAATTTAGTTTCAGTGTTTTGTTTAATGATGAAGATAATGAATAAGCAGCCTTATTTACTTAGTTGCAGTTGATATCTCCTTCTACCCCCTGCAGATTTCTGTTCACATTGAATTAAGTCCGACCCACAGTAGGATTGCGTCATCAGCGTGAGTGCCACCTTGAGTGCTAGTGCCAGCTGTTTACTACTGTAAGTAACCATTCAAGAGGAGAAGACTTGTCTGCCATTTATGTGTTGCAAGAGATGTGAAGAATGTGAGCTGCTCTCTGAGTGGGATTTATTTGTAGGTAGCAGGTATGAGAAATAAATTGTCATATTTAGTGTGAACAGGGACTAAAAATGGTTCAAGAAACAAAAACTAAAACCGAAAACAAAATGTTTTTGCAGGATGTAACAAAAAATGGGAACGTATTCTGGAGTGAAAACATTTTTAAATGCTGGTAACCGTTTATTAACCGTTTAACTTTGTTCTGATATTTTATTTTTTTCATGAAACCAAAGATCAAAGGGTTTATCACAGAAAATGCATTGCCACCTATATATTACAGTCTCTGGCTCTACACCAAATACACAAAAGAAGTGTTAAATAACAATATTTAATAAAGAATTTGACCTAAACACATGTTTAACCAAAGCTAAACTCCTACATTAATAATAGAAAATATTGCAAAGATGTGAACATAAATGATGAGGGGACCTCCATCCTGACAAAAATGGTGTAGTCCAATTTCCTGTTGGACTCGTATAAAAAGTGGAGCCAGAACTTTTTGCTCCATTTGTCTGATGGCAGTGTTGTTATAGTTTTGGATTTTTAATTTAGTTTTTATTTCTATTATATATTCAATTTGTCATTACAATTTAGTTTAGTTTTTGATAGTTTTCACAGTTTGTCTGTTAGTTTTAGTTTAGATTTTGTTTTCTCAGTGTTAGTTTTTATTTTAGTATTTTTTTTTTTTATGGCTGCCAAAGCTGAGCATTTTCTGGTGTAGTTTAAAGTCTAACATCATTACATTTCTCACGTAAGTCTTGTATCTCTATCTAGTGGTATTTTCATGTTTAATGTGGATTGTAAATTTTGAAAAATGTATAATATAGGATGAATATGGGTTAAGTGACAAAGGACATTTAAGCTTGATCCACACTGTATCCACATGTATTTCCTTAAATGATTATAAATCATTACTAAACTAATCTTTGGGGAGTAAACAATTAAAGGGATAGTTCACCAAAAAATGAAAGTTCTTATTTACTCACCCTCATGCCATCCCAGATGTGAATGACTTCTGCTGAACACAAACACTTTTTTCATTGACAGGGGGAGCTGAGCTTTGGTCACTAAATATGTGCAAAACCCAGCATGGCCAAGCAATTTTATTAATCAGTTTGCACGTGGTGACAACAGAAGTGAAATCTCTACGCTGCAGCCTCAATAAAATAGGCAACACACTTTCAGGGGTGTTTTTAGCTTTTTACAGTACTATCTAAAGCACAGGTACAGTGTACCCTTTTTGGGGGTTAGGTGCAACGGCTAAACCCGTCCGTGAAGCGCATGATCATCGAGTGAAAACGTTCTGCTCCTCATCTGCTCCGAGTATCATGAAAGTAAATATTCCACTTGCTAAAATATCAAAAAATTAAATGAATGTGAGATCATTTATTTTATTTTGTTTTGGAGTTATGAAAATGTATTTTAGTTTAGTTTCAGTTTTTTCCAATAATTTCAGTTTTTGTTTTAGTTAATGAAAATTAGTTAGTTTTAGTTTTCGTTACATATAACATGGTCTGATGGTATCTGTAAATGCTACAGCCACTTCATAAACTCCAGCTGGTTTCTATTCTGGTAAAGTAGCTTAAAAGGTAGTCCGAAACAATATGTGTGCACCCTTCTGTATATACACTTGTCACGCCTTACATCAACTGCTCTGGTTCACCTGCACTCTAATCAGCCACACCTGTTCCCAATCACCTCATCAAGGACTCTATATAAACTCATCTCATTCACTCAGTTTTGATAAAGTCTTGTCTCAGATCATCATCCCTCATCACACTGCTAACGTCCCCTATATGTTTGTTGTTCTTTGTCATGCCTTCCAGTTTTATTCTTCTTTGATTTGCTTTGCTTTTTATAGTGCTTAGTGTTTTCTTTGTAGTTTTGTACATAGTTTTGTTTTGTCATTAAATGCACTGCAATTGGGTTCACTCCAACTCCAAGCATGACAACACTTCATAAAGATTGTTTAAAACTGCTTTGTTCTGTGTTGTAATTTGAAATGGTTTGAAGTTACTTAAACAGTGAAACAATACATTAAACAACAAAACCAAACAAAATATTGGTAGAACCAGTAATTAATTAAATGTGCAGTGAAGACATGTAAGTGTATTGTTTATGTAATCAGGCTGTATTTGTCTGTTAAATCGCAGCATTTTATGCTTGAATAATCAAGATCCTGTAACCAGTGTCTTATGTGGAAGTGTGAAACTACTGTCAAAATCACAGAACCATGTGAAATGCCTTCACATCAGAAGTTTCATTCAAAATAGTAGGTGAATGCATGTAATTGCAACAAATATATTACAAGTGTTAACTAAAATGTATTTTTTTATTTAATATTATTGAATCGATACAGTATCTCACAAGCAAGAGTGCCGTTGCACTGAATAGAAGATTTCATCAATGTTTTCCTTTTATAATGTGATGCTCTGTTGTGCAGCACTTTATATGACAAAAATAAGAGCATTGTTGTATTTCAGATTATGTTGTCAGGATCTTTACTAAAGCACTTAATTTCAATTTTTTAATGTTTTGTTGAAAAGTAATTGTCCTATATTAATTTCATTAATGTTTGGATTCATTTGATTAGACCCCATTATAATTATGAAATTGAATAAAACTAAAACAGAATCAGAAAAGAAATGGGAAAATGTGGAACAAAAAATATTTAATGGGGTCATACTTAAACTTGAAACGATGTTTAATTGAGAAACACTTGTTGGAAACATGCTATTATTTTAATTTATTAGTTACATTGAAATTGAACATTTTAAATAGCTAAAGGAGTTATTCAATAGCATATTACCTATTTGTTCTGAGGTACTGAAATTGGTATAGGGAATTATGACATTTTACTGTTACCAGCACCGACTACTGAAATGTAAGTATTGTGACAACACTACCAAGAACCAACGAGGTTTGATTTTATTGAAGTTACCTCCAGATTTGATTTGATAATTAATAATGACTCAAACCCTGCGAAGACTTTTTCTGTTTATCATTTCTCCTTTCTTTTATGGAACAAAGAAAGTCATACATGTTCAGTGCGATTATAGGCTGCATAAATTAGTGACAGAATTGTAAGTTTTGGGTAAACTATTCCTTTAACAGCAAATAATAAAAAAGAGTAAAACTCATTGGATAAATATGTTCAGATAGCATGGGGTAAAAAAAGTTTTTTTTTCTTTTTTTTTTTTTTTTTGTATCTCGAAGGAAAATTCACAGAGACTCTGTGGGAGTATATTCTAAAGTCTACGGGCAATTATATCTAAAAGAGCTCTGCCAATGGAGGACAGTCTAAACTTTTTATTGTCAGTAAATTAGCACCAGAGGACCTTGTTGTTCCACCAAGGGTGTTAGAATGAATACTGCACTCTGATGTATAGAATGTATATTGGTGTAAGTCTAGGACAAGCTTTAAAAGTTAAACTATTTTATACTGAATGCAGTATTCGTTTTACAGTACTGTATGCAGTAAGTGACCAGAGGTAAGCAGTGAATTTAATTATAGAGCAGTGATATGAGCAATTGTTATATGTGACATCTCTTGAGTTTTAAATGTATCATTAAAATGTTTTAGCAGGTAGGCAATGAGAAATGAATTACAGTAGTCTCAAAGTGGATCTATGAAATCATGGATAACAGCTTCAGCATATCTAAATCTGCCAGACAGAGGCTAACAATATCATGCTTTGTCACTCTCTCATTAGCCTCAGCCTCAACCTCAGACAACATGCCCACAGATTGCTCAAAGACCATTCAGTGACCATCTGATGCATATTGCAGTCCACAAAACTGGCAAGCACAACCAGAAAACCGGCAGTCCCATTCTTATTGGTGGACATCTGCACAATTTCTGGCGGTCAAAGTGCACCAGTCCTCCTTGAAACGTCGTTGTGTTTATACGGTACAGTGTTGATAAAATGTGTGCTACGCTGAGTAGATATCCAGAAGCATGACAGGATTTCCATGTTGTTTCTGAATCTGAATCTCTTTTATTCACCAGTACTTGTGAGGTACAGTAATTTGCTTTGGTCAAGTTTGACATCTGCCCAACATGCAACAGATCACAATATACCAATTACAATACCACATGAAATAATCAGTACTTACTACTTTTGGACAGACGAAATCTGATTACATAGTCTTCCAACATTTATTTTTTTACTTCTGTGTTTTCAGTACCAAACATAGACAAAACCGCTTTGCTGCAATTGGGTTCACTCCAACTCCCATCTTCGTCTCTCCTTCCATCCAAAGCATGACAGAAGACTCGATCCAGACATGAACCCATGTCGCAATTATTTTGTTTTTTCCATGCCTGTCTATTATTTTAGTTTAAATTAGAGTATTTCAGATAAGCTCACTCCTTAACGGCACATTGTGTGGTTCAGGTGGTTCTTGTCTAGAAAAAGCAGCAATGTGGACAGACTTTTTGCTGCAAGTCAAAAGTCTGGCTATGCACGACTACTGTCATCACACCAGAGAATTATACATTTAAAAAAAATTAGAAATAAAAGAATCATACAGTCAAAACCTATTACTCTTGAAAGCCTAATATACTGTAGGTCTACTGTATGTATGGAAAAATTATCATTTATAAGTCCAAGCTCACAGCTCTGTCCTGTCTCACCATTTGTCTTCTTTGTATTTCTTTCCAACTGACCAGGTATTAAGAGTCAAGCTGGGCTGTATTTACAACAGTGCAGTGTCAGGTCTTGGTGACTTTTCCCCAAGCAGTTTTTTCTGTTTTCTCATGTCATTTCATTTATACTAGACTGAGGAAAAATTTGATTTTAGATTTAGGATTTTAAAGCCTTAATTGAAGCCACTAATGGTCTTGTTTAGTGTAGAAGCTGAAGTTTGAGTATTTATGATATGTGTGGCAGTTTAGAAACAGCTTACTAATTACAGTACTTTTGTCTGTTAACCTTTATTTGTTTTTGCCCCTCCACCCCGTTTGTTGTCAAGCAGAAATACCTGCTTCAAAGATTACATAGTATTATAAGGTTATTTACGGTATGTTGGTTGCTTATGGTTTGCATCCATACATTGATTAAAGGTAAAAACTAAAAGTAAGATACAGTATTTAGGCCATAGATCTTAAGCAAACTGAGCAGATTAGGTCCTTTCTCCTTAATTGCCATTAAGATGTGAAAGCATGCCATAGTTTTTGTGTTGCTCTTGTACTGTTTCAGTTCCGACTCTTCGCTTCCAACTCTAGAGTAAACAAACAATGACTCAGCACAACCCATTCTTTTCTTCCACAATACTGTGTCTTAAAATATTTCACACACTGGCTTGAACTCGCCCACATTCACCACACACATACACACACACACACACACACACACACACACACACTCACACAAACACACACACACACACACACACACACGTTGGTGCAGCAATCATTATGAGGACTCTCCCTAGACATAATGATTTTTATACTGTACAAACTATAGATTCTATCCCCTAACCCTACCCCTAAACCAAATCTAACAAAAAACTTTCTGCATTTTTACATTTTCAATAAAATATCGTTTAGTTTGTTTTTATAAGTGATTTAAATTATGGGGACACTAGAAATGTCCTCATAAACCACATTTATAGCATAATACCCTTGAAATTACCAGTTTATAACCTAAAAAATGCCCCCCCCCCCACACACACATAGATCTCATCATTCCATAGTCACTCAAGACTGGCCAGGTCAGGACCTGACACTCCTGCAAAGACGATGGTGTTATTTTTGTTTCATTTTAACATACAAATGGAAAGAGATTTACAAATAAATAGTTGGTTCACAAATAAATTGAATCAGATCCACAAATAAATGCAAGCAGTTTCACAAAAATGAAATGAATTCACAAATAAAAAGAATGAGATTTATAAATATATGTTAGGAGTTTCACAAAAATAAAGTGAATTCACAAATAAATAAAATGAGATTAGCAAATAAAAAAAAAATTATTTACAAATATATTTTTTAACTCAAACACAACTCTGCCCAGCATTCATTTGTGGATCGCTTCCTATGCATTTGTGGATCGCTACACGTATTTGTCGATTTTGAAACAAACCTAGCATCAAGATGTGCACACAGATCTACAAATAGGTGGACTCCACCCATCGTCTATTTCAAGCCGATCAGATAATGGCCACATTACTCGGACCAATCGTAGCACGTTCTATCTTCAACTAATCATGCTTCGTTTTACTATCAGGGCGGGACCAGAGTCACAGCACTCTCATGAGCATGGAATCAAGCACATACAGATAAACTCCAACGCCGCAAACTTTTAAAGAGTCATGAGAGGAATACTGTGATTTAGGGTTCGTAACATTTTCTCTCAGTTATAAACATGTGTAGTGTCTTGTTAAATGTCAACAGCTGAAAACTGCCCATTTGTAGAGTGTCCTGATCATTAGCTTTATAGCTAAACTGGCTGACTGTATGAGTCTGCTATTTCAATTTTTCAAAACCTTTACTCTTAATGTTACATGGCAGATCAAAACAGACACACTACTAGACACTACAAAAGATCAGTAGTACAGATAGTGTATTTGAGGATCTTAGCAGCACAAACCATAAATTAATACCCCATATTACACAGTGTACAAGATCTGCAATGCCAATAATTTGGTTTCACATTATGTTAATGTATTTAATAAAAGCAGTTGTAAGGTAATATTTATTAGAATTTTGCATTTTTGCAATTTTATGCAAATGTTTTAGGAGGTAGTATTACGGGTCCCTTTCTAAAATACAGCATCATGTTCTGACAGTGATAATTGACTCATTAGTTATTGCCATCTTTTTAAGATGTTTCCCCTGTGTACTCCCCATCAACTTTGAGCCTTGACTCACCTGCTCCAAAACTCAGTGGTTCCAGCTCCAATACAGGACACCTTTTAAAATGTGTAATATGAGATTGTTTATTTTTGTTATGTCAGATTTCTTTTAAGATACAATGTCATGTCTTGAAATGAAAGTGCAATACAAAATGTAAATAAACCACAATATTGTCTTTGGGTTGACTTAAAAATAAAAATTCTGTCATTTGTTCAACCTCATGTTTCTTCTGTGGAATATGAGAATACACTGTAAAATGTAGATGCTGCTAATGAGGCTGAAATTAAAGTGAGGCTGTCAGTCCTGATCGTTATTCCTGACATCTCCTTTTGAGTTCCTCCCACAGAAGAAAGTCAGTCGTTTGGGTTTGGAACAACATGAATATGAGTATAAATGTTGACTCATCTCATATTACAAAATATTTTTTGTTATTTATTTGACAAATCTTTTATTGAGTTCTATCAAGGCATTTTGAGGTAAATAGGTTTGAGGTAAACACTTTAAAGCAAGTCTGTTGGCTAAAAGGTATGAGTTTTTGGGTACAAATTACAGGTTGTCATGCATGTAACTACAAAAGACAATAAATTTGAGTACATGCATTTACACACACAAACACTGGAATTGAACATTACAACTGGAGTGCTTGCATTTTGCTCGATTTGTTGTATATGAACATCCTCATTGCCTCGTCATGGTGTTGTATCAGTTGTCTGGGATGGATACTCCTAGTCAGGGTAAGAGCATTCTGCACAAATGATTGGAAAAATAACAGTTACACGTTAAAAACAAGTCAATTACCGAATAGAAAAGAACATGTTACACAAACAAGATTGGGCCATGGAGCTCTGTGATGTCTTACCACCAGTAGCACAAAAGTCCCACAACTGTTTCCATCTTTTAGTAATGTGGAGCAGAGAGCACCAGTTCTCCAGTATCCTCGCAACTCTTTTATTATTATTATTCTCCTGTATTTCACAGCCCATATACTTCCTGATTAAATATGTGAAACACGCATTGTTTTACAGGGTTAAAATAATTATTTATTGTGAGTAACGTTGGACTGGTCTGCCATAACACTAAGTGCTAAAATATAAATCCTTTGAAATATTACTTCAATTATTATTATTATTTTTTTTAATACATTAACATAATGTGAAATCAAATGAATGCCATAGCAGATCTTGTACACTGTGTCTAGAGTCTTCATTTATGGTTTGTGCTCATAAGATCATCTAATATGATGTTTTATAAAGGCACTATCTGTACTACTGATCTTTTTTGTAGTGTCTAGTAGTGTGTCTGTTTGGATTTGCCATGTAATATTAAGAGTAAAGGTTTTGATGACACATTTCAGTCAAGAAACTTGGTTAAAATTGAAATAGCAGACTCATACAGTCAGACAGGTTAGCTATAAAGCTAATGATGAGGACACTCTACAAATGGGCAATTTTCAGCTGTTGACATTTAAGAAGACACTACACATGTTTATAACTGAGAGAAAATGATACGAACCTTAAATCACAGTATGCCTCTGATGACGTCCATTTCTTTAAAAGTTTGCGGCCTTGGAGCTTATCTGTATGTGCTTGATTCCATTCTCATGAGAGCTCTGTGAATTTGGTCCCACCCTGATAGTAAAACGAAGCGTGATTGGTTGAAGATAGAACGTGCTACGATTGGTCCGAATAATGTTGCCATAATCTGATTGGCTTGAGTAGACGATGGTGGAGTCCACCTATTTGTAGATTTGTGTGCACATCTTGACACTAGATTTGTTTCAAAATCGACAGATGCGTTCAGCAATCTGCAAATGCACAGGGAGCGATCCACAAATAAATGCACGTGATTCACAAATGAATGCTGGACAGAGATGTGTTTGTGAGTCAAAAAATATATTTGTAATTTTTTAATTTTTTTTTATTTGCAAATCTAATTTTAGATATTTGTGAATTCACTTTATTTTTGCGAAAATCCTAATATATATTTATAAATCTCATTCTTTTTATTTGTGAATTAATTTCATTTTTGTGAAACTCCTTACATTTATTTGTTGATCTGATTCAATTTGTTTTTATTTGTTAATCTCTTTCCATTTGTATGTTATTATGAAACAAAAATAACCCCAGAAAAGACACTATCTGTCCATGTTGGGAATTGAGGCACAGCTGTGACAAGGGGCAGAGAAAATACAGAGAAAAACACCAAAAGAGCCAACATGAATTATTCATCATTTTAAATCAGTGCCAAACCTGCCCTGCACTTCCATTGTCTTAAACAAAACGAGTGTCACAGTGGGCATTAAATACCAGTCTTCTCTTCTTTAATATTTTAAAAACTGGCCATCCATGGTTATTCTCAGCAGGTTGTGGTCCATAGGGTAGTGCCATTTTCAAACACACAACCCTAACAAGATGGCAAACAATTATGCAGGAATTGTTCAGCCAAAAATGAAAATGATGTCATAATTTACTCACTGTCATGTCTTTCCAAACATGTATGACTTTCTTAATTCACTGAAAATCTTTCCCTATGCCGTGGCTCTCAAATAAAATTTGACGGCACTGAGACACTAGGGAACCAGTGGCGTTTACTTTGAATAGCATGCCCCTATTTTAGTCCATTGCAAAGCGTCAGTCAAGGGGAAGCTTATGTATGGACAACAACTAAAATTTTGTTCTGTTCTTCGCTTAAAGCTATTATATGGCTTCAGATAACATGGAATATAGCGCTCAAATCATGTGGACTAATTTATAATACTGTTATGGTGCTTTTTGTAATTTTGGAGCAGCCTCAGTCTACTTTCACATTCGTTATATGGAAAAAGTCTCATGAGCGAGGAGTGACTAGCAATGTTTTTCCTGTGACATGAAAATGTCATGCACAGATTGGTCTCTTCTCAGTTCGGACGATTCCATGACAGCCTCAGAAATCTTTGGATATTATAGCATGTTTAACTGCAATATGTTTTATTATACTTAGAAATGCATTACAATTTACAAAATTATATATATATATATATATATATATATATATATATATATATTTATACACTACCGTTCAAAAGTTTGGGGTCACTTGCCTTAAATGTTTCTCATGATCTTAAAAACCTTTTGATCTGAAGGCATATGCTTAAATGTTTGAAATTAGTTTTGCTGACAAAAATATAATTGTGCCAACATATTAATTTATTTAATTACAAAACGATCATTTTATTTAAAAAAAAAAAAAAAAAGTTTTTTAAATGGATGACTTGGACCGAATAATTAAGAAAAGCAGCCACTAAGTGCCCAGCACAGATGGGAACACAGTTGGTTGAGAAAATGTCAAGAGTACATTTCTGCAAAATCTAGGCAAAGTGTGGCCACTTTGAATATGCTAAAATATAACATAGTTTTGATTTATTTTGAATTTGTTTAGTCGCAACATAATTCTCATATTTCCATAGTTGTGATGACTTTATTATTATTCTAAAATGTGAAAAAAATATAAAAATAAAGAATGAGTAAGTGACCCTAAACTTTTGAACGGTAGTGTGTGTATATATATATATATATATATATATATATATATATATATATATATATATATATATATATATATAAAAAGATTCAACAACTAAGACATATACTGAACAAGTTTCACGGACATGTGACTAACAGAAATGGAATAATGCATCCCTGAACAAAAGGGGGGTCAAAGTCAAAAGTAACAGTCAGTATCTGGTGTGGCCACCAGCTGCATTAAGTGCTGCAGTGCATCTCCTACTCATGGACTGGACCAGATTTGCCAGTTCTTGCTGTGAGATGTTACCCCACTCTTCCACCAAGGCACTTGCAAGTTCCTGGACATTTCTCGGGGGAATGGCCCTAGCCCTCACACTCCGATCCAACAGGTCCCAGACGTGCTCAATGGGATTGAGATCCGGACTCTTTGCTGGCCATGGCAGAACACTGACATACCTGTCTTGCAGGAAAACATGCACAGAACGAGCAGTTTGGCTGGTGGCATTGTCATGCTGGATGGTCATGTCAGGATGAACATGCAGGAAGGGTACCACATGAGGGAGGAGGATGTCTTCCGTGTAACGCACAGTGTTGAGTTTGCCTGCAATGACAACAAGCTCAGTCCGATGATGCTGTGACACACTGCCCCAGACCATGATGGACCCTCCACTTCCAAATCCATCCCACTCCAGAGTACAGGCCTCGGTGTAACATTCATTCCTTCGACGATAAACGTGAGTCCAATCATCACCCCTGGTGACACAAAACCACGACTCATCAGTGAAGACCACTTTTTGTCAGTCCTGTCTGGTCCAGCGAAAGTGGGTTTGTGCCCATAGGCGACGTTGTTGCCGGTGATATCTGGTAAGGACCTGCCTTACAACAGGCCTACAAGCCCTCAGTCCAGCCTCTCTCAGCCTATTGTGGACAGTCTGAGCACTGATTGAGGGACTGTGTGTTCCTGGTGTAACTCGGGCAGTTGTTGTTGCCATCCTGTACCTGTCCCGCAGACGTGATGATTCGGATGTACTGATCCTGTGCAGTTGTTGTTACACGTGGTCTGCCACTGCGAGGACTATCAGCTGTCCTTCCTGTCTCCCTGTAGCACTGTCTTAGGTGACTTACACTACGAAACAAAGTTATTTGGATTTTTTACAAAATTATCTTTAAAATACAGTGCCCTGAAAAAGGGATGTTTCTTTTTTTTTTTTTGCTGAGTTTATATGTATATAAATATATATATATATATACTGTATATAATCAAATACAAGGTAACATTTTAGAATCTAAAAATTTGGGATCTGTTTGTTACTGCGGATAGGAACGCTGTTCATTAAATAAATACTTACGGTTAGATCTGTTTCTCACACAAAGCAATCACACATCATCGGAAGACCTGGAATGTAGCACACAAATTGAGGATTACTTTTATGGTAATTTTTATGGCGCTTTTCTCATTATGGAGCTGCAACACGGACATTCTGAAAACCCCCTTTCCCCGTGGCAAACAAACTAAAAATTAAATGATAAAGCAATGAGTAAACGATGGCAATTTTCTGATCATTTCATATTTTATTTTAGCTTTGGGTAAAGTAAAAGAATGGTCCAAAATGAGCTCAATACAGCACCAAAGTGACTTTTAACCCTTTCATACATACCATCACATAACTGGGAAGAGTATAGTCAAGCATATGTGTTTCTGCTACAGCTAGTTACGTTACAAGCTGCCAGATTTAAATCAGTTTTTGTGCCGAAAAAAAGGCTGCGTTGGTCAAGTGTCTGTAATTTATATTTGCTCAAATAGTTACTCATATAGTCTTTTCAAGCACATAATATGTTTATTTTATGTAACAAACAGCCAAATTGTCACCAAAGTACCACGATAACAGTTCACAGCTTGTATATGCAAAGCCATCATATCTAAACGTGATCTTCGCATGCACGCAGCCACGTCTGCTGATTAGGTGCAGATGCGGTTTTCATTCACACAAACATCAGCTCAAGCAGTCTTTTCAGGCGTATAATACATTTGTATTCTGAAACAGACAGCCAAACTATCACAAAAGCACCATGATAACAGTTTAAAACTTGTATTCTCACAGTGAAAACATGCTGATCGAGCGCGATTATCCGATGCACACACCCAAGTCTGTTTACATTAGCGCTTGTCACACACACACACACATACACACACACACACACAAACACAATGTCTGAGATGTCAAACAGTGCATAGGCAAACCGGACTGCTGATATTATTTGTTCATCATTTGTTTTTTTACAGCCATAAAAACGAAATAAATAAAACAAAAACAGTACAGCAGACATAACCCATTTGTTCACATGTTTACTATATTTTATACAGTATTTTTTATGACAAACATAAAAAATAAAAAAATAAAAAATAAAAAAATACTTGTCTACACTCTGCCCCTCAGTTGTGCAGTGTCACTTGCAAAAATAACTCACACCAGGGGGCACTGCAGAGGAAATTAGACCCCGCTCATGAAAAAGTTAAAATACGGACTAAGGGCGACCATTCTGATACAGTAGTGCAGGCAAAAAGTCACCCCAGTGACGTTTCATCGTAAGAATGTTGAGAAAAGAGCAGTCTGTACATTTTTTTTAAACATTTTTGTGTTCCAATGAAGAAAAAGAAAAGATGTCAAATAGGGTTTGAACAAAATGAAGATAAGCAGATGATGACATAACTTTTGCTTTTAGGTGAAGTTTCATTTCAAGTATGTTCCTGTGGTGGTGATAGCTGGCTCTCGGTTAGCTCAATGACAAGGCCTCATTAATTAAATGCGACATTTCTCTATTTCTCTCTTTTTTTCTCTCTCTGGTCCTCATTAATGATGTTTTTTGGCTGGGTCCTTGTCTGTCTTTTATCTGAAGAGAAATGTGACTTTGTCAGAGTTCCAGAGCTCTGTTTCTAATTTTAATGAATGAAGGGTAGAGCTTCAGAGTCCGTCTCCACATCCTTCAATTCCCTTGTGTTGGCCCACTTCCTTCTGGCTCTTGTCATGGAAACATTTGCATGGACTCAATTGCAGGAAAAGAAGCAAATATTTTCATGGAGAGTATTTTCTGCTTTCAATCGAACACTTGCCTGCATTAGTATTTACCTGCAGCACACAGAATAGGAAACATCACCTTTTGGTCAGATTCAGTATGGAAGGAATTATGTATGTTTGAGGAGAGCTGCATGGGGGCTCTGTGTTCTCACTTTGTTGGATGGATGTTTTTGTTTACTGCTTCACTGAGTGTTTACACTCACCTGTGGTTTTGTCCAAGGTTTCTTATTCTTGCACACGTTCTCTCACACACTGTATACCCACACACAGTGTTCAATCTTGGCAAAGAATTTGCTATGTAACTCACAAGAACTTGGATGGAGATTCTGGCAGCTTTCCTCTGTGGGGTCACGGTTTGACCTACAAAACAGCCTGTTTTTGTACAATCACTTCCTGTGCTGTTTATACAGTACACCAGTGAACCAGATCAGACTGGAGCAATGAAGAGCTGCTGCTGTTGCATTGTTGTTTTTTTTTTTACAGAAGAGTGGAAGCTGTTATAACAGCAAGAGGAGGATAAATTAACTAATACTCATCCTTTTAAAATTAAATGTTCAATGAGCACATGTGGGTGTGGTGTTGCGGTATCCATGTACTGTAGGCTACTTATGGCCATGTTGTAGTTTGAACAGGTTCTCAACAAGGTGTAAATGTTTTTTGAAATATATATAAGACCATAACTGAGAAATTATATCTTTTTAAAAAGGTAAAATAGATTTTTTTTGTTAATCATTTTTCAGATTTATAGGCATGTTATTGGTGCTTCAGAAAAAGACATTACCTACAGTTAGTTATACTATACAGGAGGTTTGCTCTTATTCTCTAAGTGGATTGAATTGAAAGTTGAATCATATATCACATTATGGTACATGATTACCTCCCCTGGACTTTCTTAGGAATGTGAAGAGAGAAGGGGTCAATGTTACTTAGCTATTTTCTGTTTGAAAAATACATGACAGGTTGTCAGAGAGAGAGAGAGAGAGAGAACCTTATTTTTGCCCCACTGTTACATACTGTACTTCCATGGTTACAGAAGAAATTGTGTTTAATGGTTCTTGGAATATTTGTCTGTCAGTAGAAAGAGGCACTGGTTGGAAACATTTGCATCTGAGTTTCTAAGAAGTGACAAAAATCAATCATCAGCCCATCTACACTGCAGATGGACAGCAAAGCACAGTTTTTTATGCAAAAGGCTTCACGCTCAGGATGAATAACTGAAGGTGCCGCCTTTAGCCCGAACACTGTCATCAAAGAAACCATAATTATTGCACTGTTAAAGCTGCATTAAGTAACTTTGTGCTCTCTAGCGACATCTGTGGTTGAAATGTAAAATTTTTAAGCAATTTGTGGAGGAACACTATGCCCGTTGTGTTTCGAAACTGCTCTTCTGGTGGATGGGTTAGGTTACCTGGACATCGCCTGTGTGTGTGATCATGACTGGGACAAATTCAGAGCTGGAGTCATAACGTGCTATTTTCATGTTGATATTATTATGTTATATGATTAAACATTTAAAAATGAAATATTGCTTTCTTTGATGAAGATAAACAACACTCTTATTTACATATTTTGAATGAATTAATTGTACACTTTTCTGACACTACACTCAAAGTGCTTTTACATAAAGAACAGGGGACTCTCCTGAATCACCACCAGTTACCAGTATATTCTAATATGATTATTCAAGTGTTTTATCGTCTATTAATGGTTTTATTGTATTATACTTATCAATTTAAGAGATGAATCTTGTGATACTGCTCATTCGAGTTCAATGACTTCATTATTTTTACATTATTAATCTTGTTGACGAAATGTTTTTTGATTTTAACAACGATAACGAATACGAGACGAAAAAGGCTCATAAAATAAGGCTAACTGAACCATTTATTAAAGCATACTGTTGACGATAACATGATGATAAAAATTATACTGCAAGATATTAACAGTGCAAGATATAAATAGAAGGAGAAACATCTTGAGAACCTGTATATAGAAGAAGATATTAGATATGGATTAATCTAATCTATTGATTCAATATATTGGGGATCTCTGGAGATGTGTGATAGTGATGGGTCGTTCATGAACGATTCATTCATTTTGAATGAGTAGTCTCAGAGAGTGTTCATTTTGTATTGGCAAAATGTGCAATGTGCATGTGCATTGCGCAACCTCCGTTTGTTTGTTACGTGAAAACCGCATAGGCGCTGTACAGGAAACAGAAATTATTAGTTCACCTCTCGAGTCTTCTGGTCCAAGTCGTTCGTTCTTTTGTCACGTGACAGCTGTATACATTATGCATTGCTCACACAGGAAGCAGAAATGATTAGTTCACCTCTCGAGTCTTCTGGTCCGAGTCGTTCATTCTTTTGTTATGTGACAGCCGTATAAGCTATACATTGCTCACACAGGAAACGGAAATGATTAGTTCACCTCTCAAGTCCCGAGATGGGCATGGCGCCACGAGACGCATCGTGCTACCTGCCGCCACCTCTTCAGCCCTTGGACCGACCTCACATTTCTACGGGCAGGCGTTCCCCTAGAGCAGGTCTCCAGGCGTGTCGTGGTTATGACAGATGCCTCCAGAATGGGCTGCAGCACTGTATGCAACGGGCACGCAGCCGCCAGCTCCTGGACGGGCCCGCGGCTACATTGGCACATCAACTGCCTCGAGTTGTTGGCAATTCTGCTCGCCCTACAGAGGTTTCGGCTGTTGATCCAGGGCAAGCAAGTGTTACTTCAGACAGAAAACACGGCAATGATGGCATACATCAACTGTCAAGGGCGGTTTACGCTCCCGTTGTATGTCACAACTCACCCGCCGTCTCCTCCTCTGGAGTCAGCAGCACCTCAAGTCGCTGCGAGCCACTCACATCCCGGGCGACCTCAACACTGCAGCGGATGCGCTGTCACGACAGGTTACCCTTAGGGGAGAGTGGAGACTCCACCCTCAGGTGGTCCAGCTGATTTGGAGTCGATTCGGGCAGGCACAGGTAGACCTGTTCACTCCCCTAGAATCCTCCCACTGCCGCTCTGGTACGCCCTGACCGAGGTACTTCTCGGTATAGACGCGATGGCACACAGCTGGCCCCCTGGACTACGCAAATATGCGTTTCCCCCTGTGAGCCTACTTGCACAGACCCTGTGCAAGGTCAGGGAGGACGAGGAGCAGGTTGTCCTAGTAGCACCCTACTGGCCCACCCAGACGTGGTTCTCGGACCTCACGCTCCTCACGACGAGGACCTTCTTTCTCAGGGACGGAGCAACATCTGGCACCCGCAACCAGACCTCTGGAATCTCCATGTCTGGCCCCTGGACAGATGCGGAAGACCTAAGTGGCCTACCACCCGCGGTGGTAGACACGATCACTCAGGCTAGGGCTCCCTCTACGAGGCGCCTGTATGCCTTGAAGTGGTGTCTGTTCGCAAAGTGGTGTTCTTCCCGACGCGAAGACCCCCAGAGATGCGCAGTCAGATCGGTGCTTTCCTCTCAAAGATTCAAGTCAGTAAAATTATCCGATCTTCCCATCACTAATGTGTGATCTGAACGCGCTAACACCAGTGAACTGCTTTAAAACGGGGTAAATACCTAATTCAGACGCATCCTATTTATACACGAAATTCATCAATATATCCACAACATTTATGGAGCAACTAACATCTGCACAACGAAGCGTTTGATGTGAATTTGAACTAAATGACGCGCTAGTCAGAATATGTGTAATTTGCGTTGCGTAACTTGCTTTGTGAATATGAGGTTTCCATAAGAAACGCTACACTCAATGTAATATCCTTTCACGGAAAATGAATACGTCTCTAAAGCATGAATTATTCAGAACACAGGCTAACTTCTAAAAAGTAACTAATACTTCTGTCTATACATTATTATTTCAGGTTTTTCACAACAAGGACAGTATGTACATTTATACTGTATGTTTGACACGTTTACATTAGAAAATGTTTATAAATTTTTTTTCTAAATAGTTGAATATTTTATAAAAGTTTGGTCTGTTACAGTTTGACACTTTTTTGTCAATTTTGCACTTCATCATCAAGTAAAATATATTATTTTCGTTGACTAAAATTTTATGTAATTTTTGTCAGAGTAAAACTGACTAAAATGTATGAATATGACATAATGAAATATTGACTATTTATAAAGGACATTTTCACCAAAGACTAAAACTGTGACTAAAACAAAAACATTTAAAAATGAACAGGGCAGTTGATAAAGCATGTGAAATTGTAGGCCTAATAATACTGTAAACTAAAAACATAAAATGAGCAATAATGGGAATAAAATATACTTTATTAAAAATGAAAATAATATGTTATTTAGTAAACATGCACAGTAACTTCCCCTGACAACGTAGATTGCAATTGGTAAACACATGGGTAATATTCGATTAAAAAAAGCATGACCCTACCAGACAACATACTGTATCCAATTCCAAGCATTATAGCAGGTAAACAACTTCGCCAAACAGATAACAGATAAACATCCATTCAGACTGAAACGATGCTGTCCTGAACTGTGTGACTGTGACTGACTGAACTGAACAGTGTCCTCAGCCGGAACACGTGATAGCCGGTACTTTTTTCCTGTATTTACGGACATGACGTCATGATGCAAAGAGGAACAACATAAGCCAGCGATTCTGCACCAAATTCGACCCGACAGCTCAAAATACACATTATTTTTATAGGCTTACCGAAATGAATCAGGGTAAGGTAAGGACATTGTTTTGAACACTGATTGTTTATATACTAAATCAATAATGGCAATTTGTTCATTTTTTTAACCAAAAAATCTGTTACATAGTGCAGCTTTAAAATGGAAAACGGTAAGAATCAGTCACTGCTCTAAAGGCTGAAAGCACCCAAATGTGTGTGTTGAGGAATATTGTGTTCATAGCTTATACAGATAAAATGTTGGATGGATGAATGTTTATGTGAGTATATGTTGTAAACACTGTAAGTGTTTGGAAAGACCTGTACCTTTTTTAACAGGTGAGAGAGTAAGCGTGAGAACCCAGGCATTAACTTTGCAATTTTACTTTAAATAAAAGTGACATAAACCAGCAGAATTTCCTAATTTTAAAGTGCCTTAGTAAGGGTCCCAGACATTGTTAAATGAAAAACACAAAAACAGACTGATTAATAAAATATTGCTAATATTTGACCTCTTGTCAAGCACAGTACTCTATACTGTGACAAGCAGCACTTTTATTTTTACATCTACATTCTCTTTATTACCCCAAATCATCTGTCTTTAAATTTGAGGATTGCATTTTGGGACAAATCTAATGTATTATTGTAATACAGGATGTAACAAGCAATAGTCAAAGGTCTGACTAAATTTAAAGCGTGTAATTTTTTCTATGCTAAAGTACTTTCTCCTTTCCTAGTGTGGATAGACAACCATAAGTTGGCTTGTTCATAGGTTGATTTCCCCGAAAAGTGTAAACAATGTGGCACTATCAAGATGTTGCAAGATGAGTATTTCAGCCGACCTGACATGGCAACATTGGCTCAACCAATAGCATGATTTTGGGCAGGGCTTTTGGTCAACCAGTTGAAGACAAGGGGAGTGTTTAGGAAACCTAAAGTTTGAAAAAAGTCTTTATTGTAAAGTTTATTATAAATTTTTAACTTTACCAATACACTGATATATACAAATATATTTCACATGTTGTGCTATGTTGTCAGTCATTGAAAATAATATGAAATATCTTGCCTATAACAATCACTTTCTGCTTCAGGGATTTGTTTCAGCAGGTTTCAAGTCTCACAGTGTGAACATGTTTGGTCTTCAACTCTTCCCTGCCTCTACAGTTTGTGCTGGATAGTAATGAATAATTCACCAAACCAGCAAGGCCATTGACCATGACCAGAAATTAAGAGAAACTTAAAACTTACCTTTAACTTAAAGTATTCTTAAACATTTTTTTGTGTATTGTGATCTTTCTCAGCCATCTGAAGCTTTCTTATAGTCTTCGAGATGTCATAGGTTTGGGATTGAATAGGAAATGTTGTTAGAAGAGTGAAAGAGAAAAGTGTTTTTTTTTTTTTTTTGGTATGCTCCTTCCACTAGAGCAGATGCTGACAGACCAAGCCCCTAAGTAACATGACTTTTACTGCTAGTGACGTTTCAATATAAACAAGCATTTCTAGAAATCCACAGGGAATTATGAATTTTCAGCAGTCTTTCCTTACCCAAAGTCAATGTCTATGGAGATTTAAGAAAGTGTTTGAAAAATTCGCCCAAGCTATCTGCAGTGTCCTTGGAGTTTGGACGGATTTGATGAAGAGATGGTTAAATGCATTGCTGATAGACAACTTCACAATAAAACAACACACGTAAACTGCATGGTACATCTGTTTACTGTAGATGTGTTTGAAAGCTAATGTACAGCTGGTTGCTATTACAGACTCTATATTGACTGTTTTCTCAAACATTTTATTTTTATTATTATTTTTACCAAAGGACACATTGTTTAGCACATATTTTTTAGATGGGCCGGTCCTACAGATAACACATGTACATTTTGCTCAGATGGATTTTAAATTCACATGCAAATGCAAACACGTCCATTTCTCAGCAAAACAAATGTTTTCATTTTGCACAGACAGAATTCTCAAGAAGGCTGAGAAGTCTGCCAATAGCAAATCTCACAGTGCTGATTTATCTTAGATTGTGGCTTTGTCAACAATGTCTGTCAATATCTTCATTAGAGTTAATTAGTTTACCAAAGACAGAGGGAAAATATTGGAAATCTCATTTGTTGTATAATTTCTTTGTTTTTGATTATATGCATAAGTGCAGTTGATACATTTCATCTCGTATTATTACTTTATTTTGATTGTGTCTTGCAGTTATTCCTTCTTTTAATTAATTGAATGCTTGGGGATTTAAACTGATCTGAAAACAGAATATTGTTGTTCCAACAGCCGATCTAAGCTGGATTAGACCGTTAGATAAATAAAAGCCTTTCTGTGCTTTGGAGAGCTTTTTTTTTCTGCTGTGGCTATTGAAAACTGTGCTCTTGCTCTGCATGCACTGTGACTGCATAATGAAGTTCTTTCTTTGTGTTGATTGGCTGAGAGTTTTCTTCTTGGAAACTGTATATTTCCTTGTTATAAAAAAATAATAAATGGGGTGAATTATTTAATTTCTGCTATGAATTTTTTCTATTGATCCTTCTCCAGCAAGTAAATGTTTGAGTTTTTCCCGTACTGAGCAGCAGAGGGTGGGTGAACCCTCACGAACGAGTGCGCACAGTCGGTGCTGGCCTGTTTGAAGGCATTCAAACAGAAAACAGCGGTTCCACTGAAACTCTTTCAGAGGCTCCTGGGGCATATGGCATCCTCAGCGGTGGCCACCCCGCTCGGATTGATGCATATGAGACCACTTCAGCACTGGCTTCAGACTCGAGTCCCAAGATGGGCATGGCACCGCGGGACACATCGCGTTGTCATCGCGCCAGTCTGTCACCATCTTTTAAGCCCTTGGACCGACCTCTCATTTTTACGTGCAGGTGTTCCCCTAAAGCAGGTCTCCAGGCACGTCGTGGTCATGACAGACGCCTCCAAAACGGGCTGGGGCGCTGTTTTCAATGGGCATGCAGCCGCCGGCTTGTGGACGGGCCCGTGACTGCATTGGCACATCAACTGCCTTGAGTTGTTGACAATTCTGCTCACCCTGCGGAGGTTTTGGCCATTGATCCAGGGCAAGCACGTGTTAGTTCGGACAGACAACATGGCAATGGTAACATATGTCAACCGCCAAGGCGGTCTGCACTCTCGTTGTATGTCACAACTCGCCCGCCATCTCCTCCTCTGGAGTCAGCAGCACTTCAAGTCGCTGCGAGCCACTCACATCCCCGGCGACCTCAACACTACAGCGGATGCACTGTCATGGCAGGTTACCCTCAGGGGAGAGTGGAGACTCCATCCTCAGGTGGTCCAGCTGATTTGGAGTCGATTCGGACAGGCACAGGTGGACCTGTTCGCCTCCCAAGAATCCTCCCACTGCCCGCTCTGGTATGACCTGACCGAGGCACCCCTCGGCACAGACGCGCTGGCACACCTGCGGTGGTAGACACAATCACTCAGGCTAGGGCCCCCTCTATGAGGCTCCTGTATGCCTTTAAGTGGTGTCTGTTCGCTAAGTGGTGTTCTTCCCGACAGGAAGACCCCCAGAGATGTGCAGTCGGATCAGTGCTTTCCTTCCTGCAGGAGAGGTCGGAAGGGTGGCTGTCCCCTTCCACCTTGAAGGTGTATGCTGCTGCTATAGCAGCACACCATGACACAGTGGATGGTAAGTCCTTAAGGAAGCACGACCTGATCATCAGGTTCCTGAGAGGCGCCAGGAGGCTGAATCCCTCCAGACCGTGCCTCGTTCCCTCATGAGACCTCTCTGTAGTTCTTCAGGGTCTACAGAGAGCCCCCTTTAATCCTTTGCAGTCAGCTGAGTTTAAGGCACTCTCTTTGAAGACTGCCCTCCTGACTGCAATCACTTCCATCAAGAGGGAGACCTGCAAGCGTTCTCTGTCAGCAAAACGTGCCTGGAGTTCGGTCCAGGCTACTCTCATGTGATCCTGAGACCCCGACCAGGCTATGTGCCCAAGGTTCCCATGACCCCTTTTAGGGACTAGGTGGTGAACCTGTGAGCGCTGCCTCAGGAGGAGGCAGACCCAGCCCTGTCGTTGCTGTGTCCGGTGCGCGCTTTATGCATCTATTTGGATCACACGCAGAGCTTTAGGATCTCTGAGCAGCTCTTTGTCTGCTTTGGTACACAGCGGAAAGGAAGCGCTGTCTCCAAGCAGAGGATCGCCCACTGGCTCATAGACACCATAGCTATGGCATATCATGCCCAGGACGTGCCACCCCCGGTAGGGCTATGAGCCCATTCTACCAGGGGTATAGTGGCCTCCTGGGACCTGGCCAGGGGTGCCTCTCTAACAGACATTTGCAGAGCAGCGGGCTGGGCAACACCCAACACCTTTGCAAGGTTCTACAACCTCCGGGTGGAACTGGTTTCATCCCAGGTAGTGGCACGCAATACAATTGGATAAGCCCGGGATAGCGGGCCGGGTGTATCGCTTGCACATAGCGCCTTTCACCTCCTCTGAGCTGAAGAGGTACGCCATTAATTCCCAGTAGTGTTCACAAACTATGTTCCCTGGTTGACTTCCTCCGAGCCCTGTGGCAGTCGAGTCTTCGGAGAGACTCACTGCCGGCCCAGTACACGTGCTAACTAAGAGCCCTGTTCTGGGGTAGGTGTTCCGCATGTGGCGGTTCCCTGTAAGGTAACCCCATGCGATGTATATCTTCCACTAATTCATTTCCCTATTGGCAAACTGCGTCTTCCTTCGGCAGAGCCCCCTCTGCCACAGTCTCCATGTTTGTAGTAACTCCTCCCCCGTTGGGTAGGATCTACCTTGAGACTCTCCACATGGTCAGCAAGACCATGGGACATATTTTTCCACTTAAATATCCCCCCTCTCTTTGGGCAAGGTGTGGTCTCTGTGGTGTCCTCTGTGGACACCCCCCAACTAGACCTGGTGGCCCAGTCGGATAATCCCCCTTCTTTTTTAGGGAGTGGAAAAAAGAAGGGGAAAAGAGGCCACGACTGGGCTAGCCTGTCTCTATCTTTTGGGTAGTCAACTTGTCCCCAAAGGGCTGTTCGACACTCATAACTATGTTGGGGGAGGTTATGTGTCGGCCTGGTGTGCTGGCTATGAGGCACACAGTGGTCTGCCCGTCACACACTGCCAGTTCACATAACACAGTTCAGCCAGTTGTGGTGTTTCGTATAGGGACCCCTAGTGTCACTACATCGACACAACGTCGAGTGAGTGACAGATAGGGAACGTCCTGGTTACTTGCATAACCTCAGTTCCCTGATGGAGGGAACGAGATATTGTGTCCCTCCTGCCACAACGCTGAACTACCTGCTGAAATGGCCGGACCTTGTCTCGGCTCCTCAGCATAAAACCTGAATGAGTGGTTGCATACCAGCTCCTTTTATACCCGTATGTCCAGGGGAGTGACATGCAAATACCACTCGCCAATATTCACTGGCCTTTTATCAAAGACCAGAGGTGTCTCAGGGTCCCAAGAGGGACCCTTAGTGTCACTACATCGACACCAACGTCTCGTTCCCTCCATCAGGGAATGGAGGTTACGCAAGCAACCAGGACGATTTTTGCATGATCAGTCATATTTTCAAAATCAATGCCAAAATTTCACAATTTCTGCCAGGGTATGCAACCTTTTGAGCACAACTGTATATATATATATAAACACACACTGGTGGCCAAAAGTTTGGAATAATGTGCATATTGTGCTCTTATGGAAAGAAATTGGTACTTTTATTCACCAAAGTGGCATTCAACTGATCACAATGTATAGTCAGGATATTAATAACATGAAAAATTACTATTACAATTTGAAAAAAAAATTCAGAACTTCTTAAACTACTTCAAAGAGTTCTCAACAAAAAATCCTCCATGTTCAGCAATGACAGCTTTGCAGATCCTTGGCATTCTAGCTGTCAGTTTATCCAGATACTCAGGTGACATTTTACCCCACGCTTCCTGTAGCACTTGCCATAGATGTGGCTGTCTTGGCGGGCATTTCTCACACACCTTACAGTCTTGCTGATTCCACAAAAGCTCATTGGGGTTAAGATCCATAACACTCTGTTTCTTTGCCCACTCTAACATTTTCTTTTTGTTTTTCTGTTTCAAAAGTGGCTTTTTCTTTGCAATTCTTCCCATAAGGCCTGCTCCCCTGAGACTTCTCTTTACTTTTGTAAATGAAACTGGTGCTGAGCGGGTAGAATTCAATGAAGCTGTCAGGTGAGGACATATGAGGCTTCTGTTTCTCAAACTAGAGACTCTGATGTACTATCCTCTTGTTTAGTTGTCTGGCCTTCCAGATCTCTTTCTGTCCTTGTTAGAGCCAGTTGTCCTTTGTCTTTGAAGACTGTAGTGTACACCTTTGTATGAAATCTTCTTTTTTTTTTTTTTTTCTTTTTTTTAGCAATTTAAAGCCTTCATTCCTCAAAACATTGACTGACTGACGAGTTTCTAGAGAAAGCTGTTTCTTTTTTGCCATTTTTGACCTAATATTGACCTTAAGACATGCCAGAGTATTGCATACTGTGGCAACTCAAAAACAAACACAAAGACAATGTTAAGCTTCATTTAATGAACCAAATAGCTTTCAACTGTGTTTGATATAATGGAAAGTGATTTTCTAGTACCAAAATTAGCAATTTAGCATGATTACTCAAGGATAAGGTGTTGGAGTGATGGCTGCTGGAAATGGGGCCTGTCTAAATTTGATCAAAAATGACTTTTTTCAAATAGTGATGGTGCTGTTTTTTTACATCAGTAATGTCCTGACTATACTTTGTGATCAGTTGAATGCCACTTTGGTGAATTAAAGTACCAATTTCCTTCCAAAACAGCAAAATCTGTACATTATTCCAAACGTTTGGTTAGTGTGTGTGTGTGTGTGTGTGTGTGTATATATATATATATATATATTATTTTTTTGCTAAAGATTGCATGCCAAAGTGACACAGTAGGTTGGTGTTTTTTATTTTTTTTCTATTTTTTATTAAGAGAGTTGCACATAAATGCTGTCGTTACCTGTTCCTCTCATCCATTAAACATGAGACAGCACATCTGCCTGAGCATATTTGAGCCTTAACAGATGGCAGTGCAGTAACGTATGTTCATACTCACACACATAGTTCCTTTCCAATGTTCTAGTCTGTTTTTGAAAGCGACAGGCATCCAGATGGTGGGCCTTTTATCACCTCTGGGTGCAGGGCAGCACGCCTTCCATCTACAATGACACATTTGATTTGAGCCAGAATGAATAAGAGGCTTTGACATTACACTTTGCTTTTAGAGGTGTTTTCCAAGGCTTGTTTTTGTGACAATTTTCTGCGTGCGGGATCCAGGAGGGTCATTTGAAACTTTGATGCATATAATCTACTTGTTTCTTTATTCAGGTCATCCATTATGATCTCCTATTTCATTAGAGCAGTTCTGCTGCAAATGCATGTGATATTCAAACAAGCACATGGCTAGATTTCTCAGAAAGGTTTGTTCTGTGTTGAGAGAGAGAGAGAGAGACAGAGAAATGTTCTTTTTTGTAGAAATGTAAAGTATAAAGAGTTGACTTGTCTGAAAAGCTTCACCTTGAAATGCATTTATTCGCTAACATTAAGAAACCAAAATCTTTTTCTTATTAATGTTTAATTTTTTAAAAGATATCTGAAAAAGGCTGTATGGGATGCATACATTTATTAAATTCTTCAAAGGTTAAGTGTGTAATTTCTGTGCCACTAGTGTCACCAAATGAAACAAAATTACTATTCTTTTCAAACAGATTTCCCTAACAGTCCTGCTGTAATGCTGGGTACGTGGAGTGGAAGAGAGGAGACGCAGGAGTAAATACTTTAAATCCTTTAATAACAAACACTAGAGTGGAACAAACAATAAAGCTAAACAGTCTAACATTACACAACATAACACTTCAAGGACTGACAATGGATGATCAAAACTAGAGGGTATTTATACACAAGGAACTAAATTAGGGAATTTAGGTGAGGATGCACAGGGAATACAGGTGAGTATGATGAGCAGATGGAAGTGATGAGGGAAGTGAACTATGGGAGATGTAGTCCAGAGGAAAACTTCAAAATAAGAGTCTTTGAAGAACATGAGGCAGACAACTCTGCCAAGGCAGAGTCCAGGGCTCCGAGGGTCTAGGTGGAGTCAGAGGGTTTGAGGTTCCCCTTGAACATGGTTTCGCAGGGAGCGAAGGTTGAGCTGGTGACGTGGGAGGAGCCAGCTGACCAGGAGGAGCAAATGTCTTGAGTGGAGCCAGTGGAGGAAGGGACAGGGCACTGGACAGAACAAGGGTGTCCATTATGCTGGTTGGAACCAGTGGAGGATGAAGGGTAGTTAGGGTGGGAACTAGGGCAAGTCCAGGTCTATTAACTTGGCGAGAGCTGGCTTAGGGGCAGTCGAGGCTACAGGCACTGGCTCTGGGATGGTCGAGGCTACAATCACTGGCTTGTTGACCGTGGCAGGTGTGGGCGCTGGCTCATTGACCGTGGCAGGTTTGGAAGGAGGAGCCATGGATGGCGTGGAGCAAGGAGCCAAGGATGGCGTGGAGCAAGGAGGTGGCACGGGATTCCTGCCGAAACCCACAATGTGAGGGGAGAAAGCTGGGAGAAGAGTAACCGTGGTAATGGAAGATAGCGAGGGGTGATGGATGTTCAGTGTGACAAGGATATTAATCTGCAAGGGAGATTCTCTGCCTCCAGAAGCGCTGTTGTTTGGTGATAGTTTAAACCCATATCGTAAATGGACTTGAGGTACATATCCGTTATGGTGGTTGTTGCAGTGAGTTGGAAGAACATGGTGGAATATTACAAAAGGGGAAGTTCTTGCCTGAACAGTTCCATGAAAACCCTTTTTAGCTCCATGCTCAATGATGTGCTCGTCGAGGTCTGGCTTTCTATGAGAGAGGGATCGCTGGAGTAGAGGAGGACATTAGGGGGAACAGGTAAGTGGATAAGTATTCTTTGTCAGGTCAGTCCTTCTGTAACGCTGGATAGTGGAGTGGAAGAGGAAGAGAGGAGACGCAGGAGTAAATACTCTAAATCCTTTAATAACAAATGCTGGAGTGGAACAAACGCTGGAGTGGAACATACAATAAAGCTAAACAGGCTAACATTACACAACGACACTTCAACACAACATAACACTTCAAGGACTGACAATGGATGAACAAAACTAGAGGGTATTTATACACAAGGAACTAAATGAGGGAATGGAATACAGGTGAGGATGATGAGGAGCAGATGGAAGTGATGAGGGAAGTGAACTTTGGGAGATGAAGTCCAGAGGAAAACTTCAAAATAAGAGTCCTTGAAGAACATGAGGGAGATAAACTGTGACACCTGCACAGGTATTCCCGCCCTAAACTCACAAAATGTGTTGAGCCAATATTGCTGTGTCTGACTGGTCGATATGCTCAAACAAACTGAGCAATGATTTGATAGCACAATAGAGTTAACACCTTTCGGGGAATCAACCATAATGAAGAGTTTTACCATCTACAAAATACACACTTCGGCTTTAAAAGTTTGTTACTGTAGGCTATATATATTTTTTAATTCCCACAAAAATGCCCATTAAAGTTTCAAGAATTACAACAAAACTGCTGAAACAATCAGTAAATCACATGGTTAAATACTTTTAAACGTTGAAAACTTTTTTTTCAACTGTTTGTTGTCTGTGAGGTTACAGAGTACATCATACACCAAAAAAGAGAAAGCAACTTAATACATTTATGTTTGAAATGAGAACATAATTATATTGCACAAAATCCAAGTGAAATTCAACACAGTCATCAAAAAGTGCTGTGATCACATTGCTATGAAATATTTATTTGGATTTGGACCAATAGATGGTGTTCACTTAAAGTGATTTTTGTTGCTTGCTCAGTTTGCTTAATTAAAATGAGAAAAACATGCAAAACAATTCTTTAAACATAATTTCATTGTGTGCACTCCATCTAGGTTTACTTAATTCAATTGTGCTGGGACTACATGAATATGTTTTGTTGCTGTCAATGCCCACATCCGAATATGCATACTTCCATACTACATAGAATGCCAAAAGCAGTATGTCAGATAAGTAGTATGTCCGAGTCCTCAGTATTCATAAAACAATAGGCAATAAAATACCCAGATTACCTACTGCATTAGCTGAGATTCTCAAGTGAGCATCCACTAGATGCATTACTATTCCATAATCAGAGCAGGCATTACATTCAAAACACACACACACACAAAAAAAAAAAAAAAACATCAGAGAAGTTGGGTGGCTCTTTTCTTTCTTTTTTTTTCTTTCTTTTTTTATTTTCTCCCCTTTTTCTCCCCAATTTGGAATGCCCAATTCCCAATGTGCTTTAAGTCCTTGTGGTGGTGTAGTGACTCGCCTCAATCCAGGTGACAGAGGATGAAACCCAGCTGCCTCCTCATCTGAGACAGTCAATCCGTGCATATTATCACGTGGCTTGTTGAGCGTTTTACCGTGGAGACATAGCGCATGTGGAGGCTCCACGCTATTCTCAGCGGCATCCACGAACAACTCACCATGCGCCCCACCGAGAACGAACCACATTATAGTGACCATGAGGAGGTTACCCCATGTGGCTCTACCCTCCCTAGCAACCAGGCCAATTTGGTTGCTTAGGAGACCTGGCTGGAGTCACTCAGCATGCCCTGGATTCGAACTCGCAACTCCAGGAGTGGTAGTCGGCGGGGTGGCTCTTTTCAACTGTAAGTGCCAATTATATCAAGAAAGTTGTTCCTAGTGATTCAATTGTACTTGTTAAACAAAGCCAAAGTTAATTATGTTCACAGTTGTTGTTACTACGTCATATATTTGGGTCACAGGAAAAATGCCCATATTCCCAGATGAAGTATTGTATGTCCGGGAATGTATTTGTAGTACTCAAGTGCATATATAAACAATGTGCTTTACTAATGGTTCTTCATCAAGTGCAGTATATATTCTGACAGTACACAAATTTGGATACAGCTAATGTATTGCTGAAACTGGGCAGGTGATTTCTGGGGACTGGATGAGGAGAGTAAATGCAGAAATTAAGTGTGAATGTATTACTATGCAAGATGCAACAAGAAGTAGACTTGTTTTGCATTTTATGTTTTCTTCATGCTGGGATTTAGAGTTAATTTCTGAATTGTTGCTAGTTATTTGTTAGCTGCAAAAAAAAGGTTTTTTTTTTTGTTTTTTTTTTGTTTTTTTGCACAGATCAATTCAGTAATGTTTCTGCTACACAAAGTATTTGGGTAGAGCTCACAATTGAATTTAATATTAAGAAAACTCATTTTCAGTGTGTGGAACCCATGTCCACAATGTAATAAAGCTGAGCCGACGAAATATATTTTTTTCAGCATTTCTCTGGTGATATTCAGTCAAAGGCATCTGGGCTTGCTAATAATTTTTCAAGATTTATTTTCACTCATTGGAACAGTTTCATCATCTCCCTCATCAAAACTTTAGTTCAGTGTGTTGAGGTATTTAAAAAAAAAAAAAAAAAAAAAAAAAACCTTCTTGATTGATTAAACCCCTTACTGTCTTTCTCCATTCCTTTGCAGCTCCTCTATAAGGCAGCATCTCGTCTTAATCAAGCGGCTACTGAGAGCAAGTTTAGTCTTCATTAGAGGACACCAATGAGGCATCTGTAGGGAGATTAGACCTGGTGTGAGATGGCACTTAGTCAAACCCCCTGCTGTTCTCTTCATCAGCTTCTTTTTATGGGATGAGAGAGTGATGACAGAAGGTGCTCTTCTGGCTTAAGGCTCTACTAATTGTCCAAATAGACTGGCTGCATAACAGGGGACAGTGTGAAGATTTGACACTCCATCTTCATATGGCCTAACTACAGCTTCACCGCTGGAGCTAGTCAAGCATTTAGAGGGATGCTTTCTGTTGGCTCAGATGCCAGTGCTTATGAAACATGGAGTTTCATTTAGACAAGTATGGGCACCAACATTATATAAAGAATGAGGCTAGATCTTTTAAAGATGTGGTGCAGCTTTTATGTACCAAGCAGAGTTCTTCACACAGTGCTCTCAAAAGCTCTTTTACACTTCATTAACACTTTACACTAGCATTGTAATGATAGCTGATTCTGCTTGGTTTCAAAGCATCAGAGTTCATTCACTTCAAGGATAATCTGTTAGTGTTAATAATACACAATCTGACAATGTAACAATAATAGCAAGTGAGCCAGAAGTTGAACTTAAGCCTTATGAATTGTCTGATGAATGACATATTGTAATAGTCTACTGTTTCCCTAAATGCTACATTCCACACCAATAACAAAAAAACTCAAGCATGATTCATTGCTACCATATAAAGGATACTTTAAATTTAACAGCCAAAGACCTTATGTTTTATGTGCTCTGATTCAGTGGATTTACTACTGCAGCGTAGCTTTTGAAATTACTAAACCATTTCATTCTTTAGAATCTTTATTTTGAAATCTGTTTTTTTGAAAGGCCACATTCTGAAAGCAATGTTGAAGACAAATGTTTTTAAAATGGCAGAGAATGCTCTTGAACTAAATGTCTTTTAAGATGTTTTGTCATTTGCTAGAGTAAATGCAGGTCGGACCTATAAAATATCTATTCCTAGTTTTAAAACTAATCCATTTTATGGGTCTGTGGTGAACAATTGGACCAGATGACGTTAAAGGAGCCAGTTTATGGCAGAGCCCCTCCCTAACTGTCAAGGCAAAGAAGAGTGGGTCAATTTTGATTGGATCATGGCATGACCAACACAAACAAATTCCAAGAACAGCCATCAGATAAGCTGCTCGGACAACTTCCAGATACTTCAGAAAGTAAGGTCTTCTCATTGGTTCATGAGTGGTTTCTTAGCCATCCTAATGTTTGCCCTAGGAGGTGAGAAGAACCATACAATTTCAACAAAACCTCTCGAAGCAGCATTAACTTACCATGTGGCAAAAGCTGAAACAAAGAAGCCACAAAGACAAATCTTTACTCAAAATTTACTCCTAACATGGACACCAATTGCAACACATCCACACCATGTTTGTTCACAGAACTGTTTATGTAAATTGCAGTTGTTCAGTTAGCACAATAGTTCACATAAACTGAACTATGGTGGTATAAATTAATGCATGTGTAATATTTAATCTTTCAATATCATGTTTGGTCTCTATATCTTTAGAAAAATGCCAAGAGTATTTTTGAAGAGGTTTGGAAAAAGAACAATGAATAGACAAATCTTTAAAGACATTGTTTTAACTATGTACTTTAAAATATGCAAATGTTCCACACAGAGAAGGGAGTGTGAGCCACACTGTGTGGGCCCCCTCTGATCTCAGCAGCCAATCATAACCCTGAAACATGAAGCACCAAACTGAAATCTCCTCCTCATCAGGAAGGAATAAATCTATCCTCCGGATGACCACAACTTTGTCCTGAGTCCCTGTCCAGAAGGTCATTAACAGGATATACTGCTATAACACTTCTCCGTTCTGGTCTCACTCCATGAGAGAAAGGATAACAGATCATCAGACGTTCTTAGCATCCATCCGAGAGACAAAAGAAGATTAACCAAGTACCAAGTCTCACTACAAGAGACTATTGCAACAGCAAGTTCGGAATCCCTATACCAGGGAGATACCTACAGCGACAAGGTTTAGCTCTTGCAAGCAAACCTTCTCTTCAAGTTTCGTGCATCTGCGTGTTCCAGATGATGAATCTTGCACCGACATAAGGGTCATGTGTTCCAGATTGCAAGAAGCCTCTTGGTGCTTCCAGGAGATCAGCATTCCTCAACTACTTCATGTCCAAGGCTGTTGAAATGGAATCCAGCTCCTTCCCCACTGTAATGTGGCCCTGAGTCCCAGTGGATGATGTCGCCGTCACCGAACTCATCGATCGATCAAGAAGAACGTAAATATCACCAGGCGCAGTACTAGGGGTGGGCTTACCAGGCTTAAGCCCCGGATGTTTCAGCAAAAGCCCTGAATGTTTTTATAACCTTGTACTGATCACCGAGTTTTCATGCACGCAGTAAAAGAAAATCCTTATTAGAACCACTATTCTGCTCGCTGCGCATCAAACAGTGTTTTCACTGTTGCACTGGGGGATGCTTTTTGGTATTTCTTACAACAAGGGGGATGGCATCCCCTCGCATCCTCCTCAACTCGAGCCCTGATTATAATTGGCTTAACTAGTGTGTGTGTGTGTGTGTGTGTTATGTATCTACATGTTTGTGTATACTAAGAATAGATTATATAAAATTAATAATGTGATTGACGAATGGGTAAGGAATCTTTACTTATGATAGATAATCTTTATTAATTTATGCATTTATTTATTCTCACAAAAATAGCTTCTAAAAATTCAGTACTTGGAAAGAATTTTGGATTCACTGTCAACATAATATGAAACAGAAATGGGCTGATTTTTCTGTCATCCATGGCTGCAGCAGTGCATATGCTAAACCTTACCTGTGCTGTACATTTGTTTGTAAATCTAACATCTTGGAAAGTCTGGTATTCTCACTTTGTGATCATGCATTTTTTGTTGATGAACATGATGTAATTTGTGGATGTTCTGTAGGTAGGTTTCTAATAGGAATAACAGCTTGGTGCCATGGCTCTGGATTTGTAGGTTTTAAACATATAGCCTGTGTTCAGTGAGTTTGATTAAAAATTATAACAGCATAGAGCATATTATTAAGGAGGATTGCGGTTGATTGTCTACAGTGGTGGAATAAAGCAGTTCGTAGATCTGAAATGTTTTCAATCCAACTCATTTTATGCTCAGGCATACTTTTTATGTTTTGTATTCTTTAACAAACAATATTGAAAGGCTTTTGCTTAATTTAAAAATTGACTCTTTGCTGATATATAATTTAAACATACTTTAAAGTGCATCGCGTGTATTAATGTGCATACATGGATGTCTGTGGGCTAAGCTCCGGATGTCCACTGACCCTAGTACCGCCCCTGAATATAACTACTAAACCTCTTTCCAAAGACCTTGGCATTAGTGTATACTATCAGTTTATGATTTTCTAATGTTCTTTAGATTGCATAACCTGTGTATCAAATGTCTTGCAAATAATCTTTGAGTTATTTGTTTAAATAGAAATAAGGTTTTCACCTAATTAATTAACAGAGAAACAGCAATTTATCTTTCATAAATAATAGTCATATTTCGCCATTGCTACATCCAATTCAACCACTTACATCTTTCCGTCCTATGCATTTTATTTACCTATTCATTTATATTATTCTTTTAGCATATTATTACCATTTTTAGTTTTGTTAGTTATTCTTTTTATATTTTTGTAAATAAAAATAATTGTATTAAAACTGTGTGTTCCTTGTTTTGATGATACAGAAGAGCTCTAAAGGGTTAGGCCAAATCTCATGAATCCTTCAGATTAATCAGATGATCAGCTCCCTCCAATTTACATATTTCTAATTTATTGAATGGTCCATTTGGATGTACTGTTAAGGTGAAACTCTTCAGCTGGTGCCCTGAGGATGGAGAAAGGGGTTGTCTGATATTAATATACACACACACATTCACACCTTAAGTGACGTGTGATAAACAAATCACCACATACATAGGTGTCTTGTGTGAGGCCCAGTTCATTTCAGTTGGTTCCAGTGTGATTCTCACTACAGATCTATAATTGAATCACAGAAACATTTGATAGCATGCTTGTCATTCAGTTCAGTGAACCACTCAGTGCACAATCATCTGCTCTGTAAAGAAACACTCTTGTCACCGAACTGGTTTTATTTATAAGTTGAGTGACTTTTTATTTCCTTTTTTTAAGTTCCTCACTTATTATTTAAGTGTATGACATTAAAAGGATAGTTAACCCAAAAATTCTGTCATCGTTTACTCACTTTTCTGTCTTTTGTGGAACACAAAAAGAGATCACAATTAACTTTTATTTCATTTTTCTTTCCATACAATGAAAGTAAATGGTGACTGAGACATCTCCTTTGTGTCTCCAAAAAGGGTTTGGGACAACAGGAGTTTGAGTGAATGATGACAGAATTAAATTTTTTTGGGTGAACTATCCCTTAGAACTATCCCAAGTACTTCTAAACAGAACCATTATCAGACAAAATAATAATAGTTTTAAAAAATCACTTTAAAAATAATAATAAAGGTCAAACAAGACTTTCTAGTTCAATTGCAAGCACCTTTTTATTTCCAGAAATGCAAGTGCTTGAGACGTGTGACCAGTCATTTGAATAAACTATTTGGTTACACATCAAAAGCACATCTATTTTGTTACAATCACATCTTTTTTGCTATTTCCTGCCCACAGACTCCACTCTCCTATTCTTCTTTATCAAATTGTTCCAGACACTCATTGTGAGCTGTTGGTGGTGCAGACATCTGATTGTGTACCATTCTCTTCAGTGGAAGAACGATGCAGCTTCCAACCTGGTGAGTCACTCTTCTTTTTCTAATTCTCTTTGAAAGTGAGTTTTGCATTAAAATTGAATAGAGACAAGGGGCAAGAAAGAACCACAATAACAAAAGCACCAACGGATTTGTGATGAAACTTAGAGGTTTGGCACACTGGGTGTCTTTATTGGATGTTTAGAGTGAAGAAAAAGGGAAATGTCTGCTGATTAGAGGAAGCACCTGGGTAAAAAAGGAAAAAAAGCTGCTGATGTTCCTGTTGCCATGGTGACTGGAATAATCAAACAAAGTGCATTTGCCCTTTTCCTTTCTAGAAAATGTATGAACTCTGCTATTCTACTGTTTATTTTTCCTTCAGTCCAGTTTGGTTCCTGATTTTGCCTCCCTTCTTCTTGCTTTACTTTTCCACACAAGTTCAAAAGATGTTTAAAGGGTTAGTTCAGCCAAACATTTAAATTTGTCATCATCTACTCACCCTCATATCATTCCAATTCAGTATTATTGTCTTTCTTCTAAGAGAAAAAAAGAGATCTTAGGAAAGAGGTCCGAGCAGCTCTTTTACATACAGTGCACTGAAAACCCTATATGCAAGTAGACTTTAGTGATGTCCGATTTTTGAGCGAAATTTACTTTTTAGCCAATTCTCAGCAAGTAACCAGTCGAGCCGATTCACATAGTTAAACTGAATCAAACTTTTGTTCTGGGCTGATGATGCAAGACGCACAGCTGAAGTACTTGTACTGGCTACACAGCACGTCGAACTGTCCGACTCAAAAAGAACTGAATGAGCCAGTCCCACTAACTGTCGAAGTTTGCCGAGGATTACGGAGGACTTGCTATGTGTCGAGACGTTCATGGCAGTAGCCGAATAAAACATTTATAAACCTATAGATGTTTGTTTCTGTGTTATTTCTGAATTATTAAAAAAATATTTGCAAATGAAGTCTCAAGACTTAAATAGGCATTTTTACGTGATGATGTTACTCATACAAATTATTAATAATATATTCCTTTTCCAGTTTTGTTTGTATTTTTTTTATTAGACTTAATGAATATTGTAGCTAACTGTGAATCTAAATTTCTTTAACATATGTATCAGCAACCAAATACTAAAACGGCACTAAATGCAGATGACTAGTAGCTTGAGACCGAGTTCGAAATGAACAAGTTGGACTCATACAGGCTAGGTGGCTCTTATGAGTTACTAGACCATTTATTGAACCAAAGAACCTGTTTGAAATGAATGAATCAAACCTACAGGCAAAATCGAAATTCAGCTTTTCGGTCATGTCCGAATAAAAAAGAACAGAATGAGCTGATCCAAATAACTGTCGAAATTTGCCGTAGATTACCGAGGAGCTGCTGATACTATGAGGATGCGTGTACAAAGGACTTGAGCAAGCCTGAGACGAAATACGTTTTTTTTTAATAACAAACAAAATATTCTGGAAATATGCTTATGAATAGTTTTATTAAATAACATTTTCATTAAAACATGCAAAAACTTTTCAGTCAAGTGTAGTGTAAGTAATTTTACTATTTTTTATTGTGCATGCATATTATATTTTAAGATGTTATAAGCTGAATAATGGTTTCTATTGAGTTTATTAAGACAAGTTTATTACCTTTATATGCTTTAGACATGTAGAACATATCCGCATTTGTGTCTGTATTGGGTGCTTTAGGTGCAAAACTTTGATTAATGAAACTTATCCAAGATATAATCAATATTTACCAGTCATAGGTTGACATGCAGGATTACTGAATGAAACACTAATGACAATAAACAGCCTTATTATTATAAATTAATCGAATAAGAGGTAATAATCAACAATAAACTAATTATTACCTTAACTCTGATTTGCTGTTTAAATATTGTTGTTTCTACTAATTTTTCTTGAATTGACTCAAATTTAGTTCACACAATACACAGCTCATATAAAGAAGATTGTAACAGATTTCAGGTCAATCATTAAATAAACTTAACCAAACTTCAACTTGACCAAAGGGGACACAGATCACCCTATAGGTATCATCACACAAAACAAGTATTTGCAACAAAACAACATAAATAGTACTACAAAAGAGCTAAAACCTCTATGAATTCTTAATAACAACTATTTAATTGTCCCCATAAGTTCCCTTTGACCAAGGAAACATAAATAATTAAGTGCAAGGGGTTATGGGTATTCCCCTTAGCCTAAATTTTGTGTTTTTGAGTTATTAGCACAAAAAAATCTAAAAAGTCTATAGATTTTTAAAATAAATAGATTCAAGGAACTTTGAGGAAATTTGAGTTCTGAGCCCAAAACTTGACATTTCAAGTAATGTGTAATTAGGACAACTTAATTTTTACAACAATGACAACATTTTACAGTGCAGATCTTGATTTTAAATGCCAATCACTTTAAAATCATCATTAAAACATCATAAAAAGAGTCCATATGATAGGGGCGCTGTACTTCATGTCTTCTGTCACGTGACAATATCAGCCTGCCTTGGTGTTTTGTGTACCCCCATTTTGTTAGAGCACGGGTCCTGTTGTATGGGACAAGTAATTTGAAGAAGTGTGGTTACCTTCTAGTGCACCTTTGCCTTTGCCTGTGATCATTGCCCAGTTCCCTTGGAGGAGGATTCCTCGTTTCCGCCCGTGTGTCAGGGGAAACCATTGCCTGGGCTTGACTTAGTTTTGGTTGAGAAGAACTTTTGTGTTCATTAATAAACTCATTGAATGGTTTCCTCTGCTCTTGGGTCCTGTCTCTCACCCACATTGACAGTCTTTTGAAGCCTTATGGCATCTTTGGACACACCTCTTCAGTTTTGACATCGTACCAAAAGCTCTTGGTTTGCGTGTTTAAAATTGTGACCACAAATAATATTTGAGAGCAAGACACAGAGGAAGATTATCAGTGAATGCGAATGGTCTAACATTGAAAACTACATTCCAAAATAACTTATATTAACTTATAATATAGTGCAACAGCAGTCCTATGGACTAATTACCAGTTTAGCATTTAAAATCCTTATCCACTTTTGTTGTATGAAACCAAAACACTCTTACAGCGAAATCGTCAGGATTGGTACAACTTTTCTAAATTTGGCTAAATCGTATGATATTGTGCGACTGCACTCATTTGAATTCCTACGAATTTCACTACAGTCAATGACGTCGCTGGACATCGTCTCCATCTAATACGCGACAATTACTTGCTTCTGTCATACACAACAGCTTTCTATCATGTTTACACACTCTACTGATTGGTTAAGTTTAGATAAGGGGTTTGGGTAAGGGCATAATATTAATAAGTATGTCTGTAGTGAATTTGGTAGTCTAAATGTACACGGGATGGGTTAAAGTGCTCGCGTAACTCCACCATTATATGTAGGAAAACAGTATGTGTGAGCTAGGAATTAATTTAAACTGTTCTTATACTACATAATTATGTAAGGAAATTTATAATGGAATTAGTCACGTTCGACAACCATTATAAATTAGATAAATGACAAATAACTAGATTATTTGTCTGAATAAAATTTTCTACCATTAAAATTGTAATACAACATCTTGTTGTATCCGCTCACAATTTCTACTGTAAGGAATTATGCATTCTGTACATTTAAGAGGGTTAACTCAGTGAAGGTACAACGTTCATGGATTCCTTCACGTTTCCTGATTTGGCCGCGGATTTATGCATTTAAGGTCACAAGGTCTTACTTGGCCATTTGGTCTTCCAGAGGGTTTAAGTTTGTGGAACAAAGAAGGGTTGTCCATATGGGTTAGCTCTGTCATTACAAACCCTAGTTTGAGATTAAGCAGGAATGGTGGAGACAGTCTCCTTCAGCAATTTAGGTGCCATGGATTCGTTTTTAATGACTCTCTAATGGCTTGGTGGGGGATCTCTCTGATCTGTGGAATGTGGTGTTGTGTTCATTTGATGGCTTCATTCGTGGATAATCCTACATGTCCTTAATGCCTCATGCACGGAACTCATGCTTACTTCTGCATTACACATCCAGGAATTTGCACGTGATGAAGTCGTACGAGTTTATGTGAACAACATTGTGCGAGACCATACGAAATAGCTAACTCGTAAATTATGTAAAAAATGTTATGAGATCGGGTTGTATGAAACATAGCTGATTAGATATTCTGCCTAAGATCTTCTTTTGTGTTTCATGGAAGAAAGAATATAATACTGGGTTGGACTGGCATGGAGGTGAGTAAAGGAACTCTTCCTTAAAGGAAAAGAATGTTTTGGAGTTAGTCTTTAAAACTCAAATCCCACAAAACACTGTACAGCTGTTTTTGACCTGAAATGCACTAGCACATGCATTTGCATCTGAAATATAAATCCTGCCACACACAAGCACAAATGATTAATGATTAGCATTAGTAGAATTGTGATATGCTTCCTCACTGTTACAATTAGTTTGTTACATTTATAAATTCATGTGTGTGTGTTTCAAACCTGTTATTATCATTTTGCCTCATTGTCAGGGCATAAATGGGTTCAGTGACTTTTAATAACAGCCGTATGTGTCATGTGAATAATGATATAAGCAAATGTCTTCATCAAGTCCCTAAACCAATCACTGCAACACAACAGAAGCCAAAGCCTCATTTAACAGGAGTTGGTCTTTATTATAAAGTTTAATTATAAAAACACATGCTTGGCTGCAAATAATAATATTTTACTGCCTGATAACCCCCATTTCTTTAAATATGAAAGTTCATTGTTTATTAAAAGTAAACTATAACAAGTTGGTATGACGCAGGTGAAATGTGTCAGGTGAAAGATGTGGCTGACTAGTTATACTGTCAACTTCTAAATTAAAAAGGTGAGATAGATGACTTCTCATTAAAGACAATAAATACTTGATAACAGGAGTATTGCTACACAACATGCATAATCTTTTTAGTCAGTTGAGCTGGACTAGTTTTTTACAGCACCTATGAAAATTGTGGCTTAAATGTTTTGGAAACATTGGAAACATTTAGTTCATGAATTTGCCTGCATACTGTTTGATCCAACATCACAGAGTTCCTCTAATTAGTGCAGCTTACTATAATCGCTCTACAATGGGTGGCACAGAGAATGTACATGATTAATTGAGTAATTATGTTTTAGTCTCTGGGAGGTTTCTCTTTGAAAATAAAATTCCCCTTTTGTGGTGATGACCATAGAAGGATTTCATTTTATGAGTTGTTGTACATTTTTGTTCTTTGATCTTACTTTGACCAAATTCCCCTGTCAGAAAAAAATAATTTCAAGTATAACTATGTCCTTAATAAGCAATCAGATCTCTGAGTGTTTCAAAGAGCTTTCTAAGAGCTAGAGACTTTGACAGGCGATATAAAGACCAGATGATAACTTTAAAAAAGCTGACCCCAAACACAAGAGTATTTATCAGGTTCATTAAGAAAAGTAAAGTGGTCTGCTTACTCTGTTACTAATTTGTCAAACTCACTCAGCTGACTTCTTTGAAAACATAAACATAAACACACAGTCTCCATCTGCCATAGTTTTTCTATTGACCCGTTTCATGTGACATCACCGTATGCCCGCTCTGCCATGTTTGTGACCAAAATTACATCTACCTTCAGTGTGCTGTGTTGGGATGGGACAAAAGTAGGCAAAACTTTCATTTCTACAGTTTTTATTAATCTCGAAAAAGTGATACTGCTGTTTACTTATCAGAGCCAGAACTTGAATTCTGTTAATCCATTAAATATTTCAAGTGACACTGCTTCATTTAGCCAAAGTCAAGCAGCGGATAAGGGGGTGATCAGGGATGAAACACTTGTTGGTTTTTGCTCATTTGCATATTGTAATAAAAACAACCTGGTCTCATAGTGAAAACATGACTCTATATAAATTTTGGCAAAACTTGTTATACATCTCTCCAGGTACAATTCCCTGCAGTTTCCAGGTGAAATGAAGACTAAAGGTGCTACAACAACTTTTGATTCACTTTCACTCAAATCATGACTTTAATGACTGATAAATACTTATTATCTCTCTATTACTCAGACCCTGATATTGTAACGATGCTGGCAGTGCTGGCAATGGCAATGATGATGATGAAGACGTGAAGATGAAGAACCCAAGTGCAGTGTATTTACAAACGTGATAACCAATAACCCTAACTTAAAACTTGACATAAACATAACATGGCTTGACTTGGCTAGAACAAAACACATCCACATACATTCACATTCAATACTTGACAAAGACACAATGGAAAACATGAGGCTTAAATAAATGGACATGGGGGAACATAAACCAATGAACAAACAGAACTGATAACAAGATAATTAAACAATAAACCAATGAAAACATGACACATGAACATGGAGGGAAAACATGAAATCACATGACAAGGGAACAGAAACTAAACTTTTCAAAATAAAAGACATGAAATCAACAGAATATACATGACATATCCCCCCCACTAAGGGGCGGCTCCTGACGCCCCAACACATAAACAAAACATGTAAAACATGACATAAATTCAAAGTTCTGTAGGGAGCTGGGGGGTGGGGGGGGGGTGTTTCTTGAGGCGTGGGGCGTGGCGAGAAAGGGCGAGGGGCATGGGACCAGGGCAAAGTCCGTGGGGGGTGGAGCCATGAGAGGCTCGAGGGGCGAAGCCATGGAAGGCGGAGCCGTGAGAGGCTCAAAGGGCGGAGCCATGGAACTTGGTGCCCGGAGAGTAGCCGAAGACTTGAAGGGCCAGGGTGGAGCCGATGGCAGGAGGATTGGAGAGCCAAAGCAGAGCCAGGTGACCGACAGACCAAGGAGGAGCCGGAGGGATGAGGGACCCCAGCAAAGCCGACAGGCTGAAGGACCGCAGTAGAGCCGAGGGAACGCAGAGCTGAGGCAATGTCGAGGGACTGACAGGCCAAGGTGAATTCCAGGGCTTGGAGGGTCCAGGCGGAGTCGGAGGGCCGAAAGTTCCCCTTGCCTGCTCAGGAGAACTAAGAGTGGGTATAAGGGTGGGAACCATCTCCAGGTCCAACTGCTCAGGTGTGGCTGTGACGTGGCATGGAGCAGGCTGAGGCGTTGCTGTGACATGGCATGGAGCAGGCTGAGGCGTTGCTGTGACGTGGCATGGAGCAAAAGATCGCGCTAGCTCAGCGACCATGACTAGGAACTCTGGTTTGGCGGCTGTCATGTCGTGGAACTCTGGCTCGGCGGCGGCCATGTCGTGGCCAAATGTGAAACATAAAACATAAACATGAACATGAACTTGACTATGACTAGACTTAAAACTTGACTTGACATAAACATAACATGGCTTGACTTGGCTAGAACAAAACACATCCACATACATTCACATTCAATACTTGACAAAGACACAATGGAAAACATGAGGCTTAAATACATGGAAATGGGGTAACATAAACCAATGAACAAACAGAACTGATAACAAGATAATTAAACAATAAACCAATGAAAACATGACACATGAACATGGAGGGAAAACATGAAAATCACATGACAAGGGAACAGGAACTAAACTTTTCAAAATAAAAGACATGAATCAACAGAATACACATAACAGCTATGATAACAACACACTTTTACTCGCATCTTTTTTTAACGCATCTTTTGAAAAAACGATACATTTTAACACTTGTATTACAGACCCACCTACATATATAAACTTATTCCATCACATATAGCTTGCACAGTAGCTCACCTGATAGAGCGTTGGACTTACAGCTGGAGGACCATGGTGCAGGTCCAGCCATGAGCTCAAGCTGACACGTGACATTACAGAGTCATAAAAAATAATAAAAAACACTACAATGTAAATACAATATACAGTATATTATGTTTTTAATGTGTATATACTAATGTTAGACAATAAACAACATATCATAAATTATAAAGCACAGAGTGTATCCACACGACCAGTCTACAATGTAAAAGGTTTAGATATATGCGCTAATGTTAAGTTAAACAGATAAAAGCAGTTCTTGCTTTTTTTTCATACTGTCGTGATCAACACAGATGTTTTGTAATATTGTGACCAAATCAGAGATGAACCCCCCCAACAAAAACACTTGTGACTTCTGAATGTGATATGTTTACGGTGATGTACCAGTAGGCATGTGTACTCGCCTGTGTACAGAGATGAATAGTGGATAAAATACACTTATATATATACACACACAAATATATGAATATCATGACTCTTTGTGCCCATCAAAATCTAAATATGCATGGTCACTAAAAGCATCATGCCCACTTAAAGGAATAGTTCACCCAAAAATGAAAATTTGCTGATAATTTACCCACCCTCAGGCCATCCAAAATGTTTCTGAGTTTCTTTCTTCATCAAAACAGAATTTAAGACTTTTAGGTTCCCTATCTGTCACTCACTCAATGTTGTGTCGATGTAGTGACACTAGGGGTCACTCTTGGGAGCCCGAGACACCTCTGGTCTTTGATAAAAGGCCAATAAAAATTGGCGAGTGGTATTTGCATGCCACTCCCCCGGACATACGGGTATAAAAGTTGCTGGTATGCAACCACTCATTCAGATTTTCTCTTCGGAGCCGAATGGTCATGCTCATTGAGCTGAATTCTACTGTTCATTCACCTCTGCTGGATCTGATGGCGCATTTCAGCGGCTTCTCCCTCCTCTGCACTAGTGCACTGCAGAGAATGCCCCTGGGTGCTTCGGCAGAAAACAAGAGAGTATATTTTCTGAAAGAGCTTTTTTCCTCTAAAAGAGTATACATTTCTCTAAAAGAGCGGCACACACAGAACGTCTTTTTAAAGATGCCTTTTCGATTGTGTGTTATTCATGGTTGCGGTCGTTATCTCTCAACTTCGGATGGTCATGATCGCTGTCATTCATGTCTGGGCGCGACCCACACGGAGGCAGCGTTTGTGGATGGTTCATGTTCTCATTGCGAGAACATGACCATGGCAATGTTGTGGCAATGTTTCGTAAGAAAGCAAGCCACCCCAGCGGCTCCCCGCCTCGGTCCTTCTACCTACGGGTATGAGGCCAGCGCGGCAAGCACTGGGGGCGATTTGGGGACCCCAATGGGATCGTCTCCGCCAGGTATCCCCCCGTGGACCTCCCATTCCCCAGCACGCTCGTCTGCCCCAATCGGGCTTCCGGATGAGTTCGCCGGCTCGTCTTACAGCGAGTCTGGCTTGTTGTTCGGAGCCCGCGAAGATGATGAGCTCTCGAGCTCAGCATCGGAGAGCGGGCTTATCCAGTCAGACGCAGAAGCCTCAGCTGGGCTTCCCCCCTCGGGGACGATTGCACAGTCACAGGCCGATGCCAAAATGGCGGACATGCTTTCCCGGGCGGCCGCGAGCGTCGGGTTAGAGTGGAACCCTCCGCTCTGCCCTGAACCCTCGCGGCTTGATGATTGGTTCCTGGGCTCGCGGCGCCGCTCAAAGCAGCCACGCCCCGCTCCAGTGCCATTCTTCCCGGAAGTGCACGAGGAGCTTACGAAATCGTGGGAGGCACCTTTTACTGCCCGGCCCCGATTCCGCAGTTCCCCCGCTCTCACTACCCTCGATGGTGGGGCGGCCAGGGGCTATACGGTGATTCCCCTGGTGGATAAGGCACTCGCGGTGCACCTATGCCCGCAGCTTATATACTTTTTAACTACAAATATTTGCTTCCATACATCTCTGTGATGTGCGCGCATGAGAGGGATGATGTAAGCTGGTAAGGTCGTGCGTCACATGGAGGAGGATTCAGGAAGTGCGTCATTGTTTACAAGAGAAACTTGTGCCGTTCACAAACCAAAACAGTCCAAAACAATTTAAAAACAATATAAAATAAATAAATAAATAAATAAATAAATAAAAACATTTCCAAATAATAATAAAAAAAATAAAAACAATGTAAACAATGACACGCTTCCTGACTCCTCCTCCACCAAGTACGGTTTTAGGATGATGCACTCTACAGAGACAATAATATTGTTTTGAACAGATCATATAAGAAAAGAAATGGATAAAGGCAAATTAAGCGGGTTGGTGTTGCTTGATTTGCAAAAGGCATTTGATACAATTGATCACAGTATTCTGCTTCAAAAAGTAAAAGCAATGGGGTTTAGTGATAAGGCCTGTGAATGGATCAAATCTTACCTCGTATATAGGTGTCAAATAGTGGATTTAAATGGGATGTTTTCTGATTGTTTGCCCATTTCATGTGGAGTTCCGCATGGGAGTGTTTTAGGTCCATTCTTTTTTTTATTGTATATTAATGATTTAAAAATGGTCTAACGAATTTTTTTATATGCAGATGATGCAGCAATAATTGTTTCTCATGAGAGGAAAGAAAATGTTGAAACTGAGTTAAGGAGAGAGATTGAAAGGGTCTCCAAATGGTTTATTCATAATAAACTTTCTTTACACTTGGGGAAAACTGAAGCTATATTATTTGGTTCGGCTGCTAAATTGAATAAAAACTCCAGATTAGAGGTAAAAGTTGGAGATATGATCATTACACCTAAACAAGAAGTTAAGTACCTGGAATGTGTATTAGATAATACATTGACAGGAGAAAATATGGGGCTGTTTTAGTTAATTCAAAAATATGTAATAGGATAACATTTTTAGTAAGACATGTGGCTTTTTTAGATACTCAAACATTGAAAATGTTAGCTGGAGCATTAGTGCAGTCACACTATGATTATGCTGCAACATTTTGGTTTAGTGGTAGTATAAAACGAACCAAAAATAAAGTGCAGACTGCTCAAAATAAGTTATGCAGGGTTATATTGAAAGTACATCCACAGTTGCATCTGAACGATGATCATTTTAGGGAACTTAGTTTTATAAAAGTTGAAAAAAGGGTAACTTTTGTTAAACTGGTGTTGGCGTTTAAAATAATAAAGAAAGGTGCTCCAAGGTACCTGACAGAGTATTATGTACTTGTGAGAGATGTGCATATTCATTCTACAAGGGGGAGAAGCACTGATATTTATCCTTGTAGATTTAAGAATTTAATGGGGAAGAATTATTTTTTATATACTAGTTCTATAGCCTGGAATGATTTACCTTGTTGTATAAAGCAGATAAAAGTTACAATTATTTTTAGAAAGGAAGTTAATTTTATTTTATTTATTTATTTATTTATTTTTTTTCATTAATTTAAAGGTGATTTAGTGTGAGATGCTGAACTTGAGGGTGATTTCTCTCCATAAATGATCTGTTTCTTCCATTTTGGAAACATAGAGGACCACAATGGAAATAAGCCTTTGGCTTTTTTGTGTATATTATCCTCGACAGTTTTGAAATGTTGTATGATCTATCCTTATACAATTTTTTTTACATCTTGACTAAAAAAGCAATCAATCAATACATCTTGGATGGCCTGAGGGTGAGTAAATTATCAGCAAATTTTCATTTTTGGGTGAACTATTCCTTTAAAGCTACACTAAGTAACTTTTGTCCCTCTAACGGTTGGAGCATAGAACTGCAAGTTACTTTCGGAGGAACATTGTTTTGGTAATTACGTGAGCTGGGCATCGGCTCTGCTCTTCTCAGATTAATCTGATGGTTTTAGGAGTACCGGTGTAACCATGGTTACAGGTGATCAACTTATCAGAGCGAATGTCACTAACAATATCAAATCTCGCCCCCTCCCCTCAAAAAATAAAATAAATAAATAACGAAATAAAGAAAGAAAAAGATGGATACCCAAAAAATACATCTTATGAGCAGGTAAGCAGCATATCTTTTGCTGTTGTTTTGACTTAATGAAAACAATTGTTTCAAAATAAATAACGTTACAAAAGTTAGGCAATGCTGACATAAGACAATGATTGCTAGTCATATCAGATAAAGTCAAATGGAGGAAACTATTATAACTTAGCAGGCAAATAGACTAAGGTAGTAACTGGTTTAGAGATTGCCATTGTTACCAGCATAAAGTTTAAATTTTCTACTGTCCTTCCTCGAAAATTAAATCAAGCACTGCAGTATTACAATCCATAATAAAATGCCCCATTAGAGTGGCTAACATTATCTATCGAACTAGCACGCTAAGAGAGCTTATTGGCTAACTATTGGTCCAATAAAATATCTTACCTGTCAAGCAAGTAAAAGCCATCTCTGGGTCAGTTTTAAATCCTTTCAGGTCTCAGAATTGTCGCCACCTCTGAAAAGTCAAGCCGATGTTGAATGGGGTTTTATTTTGGGCTCTCTTGCTTTTACTTTTTGCGGGTGATTCCCCAGAGGGTTGCCTTTTGGAACAATCCATGGTTAATGTTGCTCATTTTTTTGTGGCTACAAGCTTTCAGCTTCAAACTACTACCAAACCTATCACCACACATATACTCTTTATTTATGGACATGACGTAAACAAGCACGGACGAATGAAGTATGCAATTAAAAAAATAAATAAATGTCTAAAATGCTGTTGAAATCAAGCATTAATTTGTCAAAATGTGATCAGTCCAGTTGAATTTAATAAAAACTGTATTACTAGACTATCCCGTTTTAAACTTATACAAAGTTTTACTTTGGTCATTTTTTTTTTTTTTTTTTTTATCTCTCCAGGGCACCAAGTGAGCCCAGATTGCCATTGGTACCCCCTCAGAAAAAAAAGGGTACATGACTCCATTCATGGGTTTGTTTAAAATCTAACATGTAACTTGAAATCTAACATGTAACAAGCATTCATCTCCTTAATAGTCTTCTATATATTGCAATGCCCTTGCTATGCTACTGTGACAATGAAAGAGTGAGAATCAACAGGCAGAATTAGAGGGAGCAGGTCGAAAGTGATCATTCAGTTCAGTTCAGCTCAGCTTATGTTTATGTCTTTTGATAGAGATTTAGTTTGTCACAGACATGTTCTTTAAGAAAGCTGAACAATAGCTGTGCATTTTCTGTGTGTGAGAGAGAAGACAAACTGCATAAAGTGTAGCAATGAAGTTTGTGATTTCATTACAGTCTGCTTATTAGTGCATTACTCTGCTAACTTCTGTGTTTAAAAATCATCAGAATAAATTTTGATCAAAAACATGACTTTCTGAGCAATCACAATAATCAAATGACATTATAAAGTCTGTTGCCTATTGGACCAGCTTTGTCTACTAAAAGTCTAACCTTTCGAAGTAACTCTCACATGCTGAGAGGCCGTTACATGTGCTGCACAAAAACCCTCCTCAAACAAAAACAATATATAAATAAAATAAATCTCCCACACCCTGGTTTGGTGATTCTGTCCTTGTATGTATAAAGATACAACTATTTCCTGGGTGTCCAATGATTCCGTTTCTGCAATTATGGTTGGCACGGTAACCTGTAATTTGTGGAAAACAGGGAGCACTGATACATTTGAAATGACTGTATCATTATGTATCAATGTCCAATACATTTCTGAAATCACTTTCTGTCTGTTATGTGATTTTCTTCAAACAGTTCTGTCCCTTTCTCTCGCAGCACACATATACACAGCAAACACTGAAATTGGAGGCCCATTTCTACAAACGCTATTGTCTAACATGCAATTAATTTCTATCTTGGGATTTTAAATCAGATTTTTTAATTTTCTATTTATTTATTTATTTTTGTCCATGGAAGATTTGTACAAACAACTTTTTATGGTAAATGGCAAACAGCACTAGAGTGCAGAGCAGTAGATCTATTTTATGACTTCCTTGTCCTTTCCTGTATAAAAAAATGTCCTTTACAGTACAGGGAAAAACAAATACTCAGTAATCTAATGTGAAGTGTCCAGACAGAAGCACACACATTCACAAAGACACTTTCAGCTGTTTGGACTTTGCTGGAGGGAGACAGCCAAGTATTCTCTTCTATAACCCTGTTTTGATAATAGTCCCACAATGATGTGCCGTGTATGCCTTGAAAACTGTCTATTTTACAACCTCTCTGTGCTTGAAAGATCCAGAGAGATTTCCAGGACAAATATGTGTGTTATGAAATGGAGTAGCTGTGTGTGGTTCCATGGAGGTTTTGCACAAATGTATGTAGTCAGATTTCACAATGGAGATACAATAATCAATTTGAGGGGCAGGATTCAGAGTGTTACCATAGAGATTGCAGTTCTATTTATTCACGATCTGAATTAAAGTAATATAGTCCAGAAATGAAAAGTGTAAGTCAAACCAGCATGAGCAATTTTCTCTTTCTGGTGTTCTGAATGATTTCAGAGTGGACAGAATTTTTTCATTGATTAGGTGGTCAATATTAATTTCCTTTACTGGTGAATCTAAAACTATTTGGTCCAAGACGCATGATGCAAGATTTATTTTGTTGCTGCACATTACTAACTATGGGTCTATTCCAAAACCAAGCGGAATAGCAGCTGCCTTCTAAGGCTTACTATTTGCAACAGCCTCTACATCAAAAGGATGCCTTTGATGGCTTAAAATGTTGCCTTAATTGGCAGCTCACTTGATATTGTCTACATCACTGTTATGGGTGTTATTACAGTGCTAATACAGTTACAGTGACAATTATGGCAATACCTGTGGCAATTATACAGATAGACATTTAAAATTAGTTGCTATTACATATACAGACAATACATGAAATGTCTAGCTCCAGTCTGATTAGCGCTTTACTTTAAAAGACTTTCACAGCTGCATGCGATTTTACTTTTTTAAAATGTTCATATTCATAAAAAATATTTAAAGTAAAAAAAAAATAAATAATAAATAAAATAAAAAAAACAATCCTTAACCTCCTTCCCCATTATTCATTCTTCCTGTCAACTAAATCAATGACAGCAGTCATTGTGCACTACTGTAAGTGCTTTTACGTGTCTGGCCTTATAGATCAGCTATATAACAAAGGAAAAGGAATAAAGGAGGATACATTTGAGTCTTCAGACAAGGAGAGAGAAAGGGTCAAGTGCAGGGACAACTAGAGGGTGACCTTGATACTTGCAGTTATTAAAAATTCACAGGAAGTGCTCTTAGCTGGATTTGTTGAAGATGCAGTGCTCTGAGCACATCACTTACTGGACTGTGACTAATTAAAAATGGTCATTTTTTTAAAATAATACTTTGTCTTAATGGAACAGTTCACCCAAAAATGAAAAGTCTGTCATTTTTTGCTCACCCTTATGTCGTTCCAATCTTGTATGTTGTTATTTTTTTTCCATGGAACAAAAAAAAATAATTTGTTTTTTAGGAATCTTTTACACAGCCATTTTTTAATCCAGACATGAATGTGGGCAGGGATGGGCAGTATTTCAGATACATGTATTTTAAATACAAAATACTATTTTATACTTTGTATTTTAAAGTCTTTGAAAAAAAATATTTTGTCATTTGTATCTAAATATATTTAAGTTTGGTATTAGTGTATTTTCAAAATATATAAAATACTTTGTGCCAGTCAACCTCTTTATTAGGCTGCTGATTTCCTGTATCAACTAGTTCAGGCATGCCCCCCAACCCCAACGTGAGCTGCAGATGTCATAGCGAATGACTCCATCTAGCACTGGGTGAGCGAATTTTCTGCGTTCCTGCAAGGAAATATGGAATAGATAAGGTGAGGATGTGATGGTCGATTCTACTTGTTGCTAAAAACATAATAATTGCTGGCAACTGTTATTTAATTTCCATTAAAATATTAAGGTATACTTCTCGCCAGCCAATGCAATGCATGTCAACAGTGAGGAAATCAAAACTAGTCAGCAGCCAGCTAGCAAGCTAGTCTAACTATCGTTAGCAAGTTCACTAGCTATCGTTAGCTAGATTGCTAGCTAGCAAGCTAAAATGGAACAACATTCAGATTTGCCTTCAGTTAATATGAAGGAATAAAAGAGCACTATAAAAAAGATGTCTGAAAAAACATTTTTGTAATTTTTTATATCCTAATAGACAAGGGCAGGGGCGAAAGGGCATGGACAGTGTGTGAAATCTGCCGTCAGTATCTGCTTAAATCTTTGCACTCTTAAAGGCACCTCCACTTAAAAGGGCACCTTTACATTTGTTAAGGGCAACTTTAGATTTGTGAACGAAAGTGGCAGGGGCTTGCGCCCCTGTAGCCCACTTTCTGTGCACGTCAGTGACTGTGGGGGGAAAAAAATATCAAAATAAAATACAGTATCTTGAAAATACACAAAATACATGTAAAATTGGCCATTCAATGAAGTGTCACTATTAGGCTGGAATCTATCAGGACCAATTCTTTAGCAAAGAACATTTTGGTGTACAACTACATAGAAACTTTTGTTTTTATTTCACCTACCTCTTCCCTTCCCCTGCTAAGGTCTGTGCATGTCAATGCACACAGTATCTGGTAATTTTTAATTTTATTTTAAATACATTTTTATGTATTTGTGCCATCACTGAATGCGGGCTAGACACAAGCTTTGGCAGAGGTGAAGATTATCAGTGAATAACAACTTGTTGATCCTCACCCAAAGCTATTGTATGGTTTCAGAACACTTGAAATATAGTGCATGAGTTGTATGGACTACTTTTATGGTGCTTTTATGGTGTCCTTTTTTTGGAGCTTGACAGCCCCGTGTTCAAAATTAATTGCTGTTGTATGGCAAAAGCTGCGTAACGATTCTTAAAATAAAAAAAAAATAAAAAACATATACGTTTGAAATGACATGAGGGTGAGAAAATAATGACAAATGTTTATTTTCAGTTGAACTATGCTAGAATTCATGGAAAATTAACTCCAAAATACCTGGCATGTCTTTGTCTAATCTCTTCTATGAAGAGCAGCTATCTGTCTTTCAGCAGATTAGCAGGTGTGCTCTCCATCGCCCTCCTTCCCTCTGGGGGGCTAAACACACCAGTATTACATCATTAACTGCTTATTGAGGCATCATTTCTATCAATTACCTCAGCCTCTGAAAGTCCCACTATGCAGTTCAGTCCTCAAGGACACGCTCAAGTGTCACCCTCTACCAACCAATCACAGTTTGTGCCATTTATTACCATGGAAATCAGCTTAGAAAGTGGGAATTCTTGGAGGTGGTGCTGGTTATTATGAGAAACGGCATTCTTGAAACTTATAATTTGTCTCAATTTTCTATGTCAGGCATAGTCTTTTTTTTAGGTACATTAGCCTGTCACATTGCTTCTTTATTTAGAATCACAAGAGAGGAAAAGAAAATTAAAAAAGGACATTCTTATGTGTTTAATAATTGTTTAGACAATGGCAGTAATTAAAAATGGTTTCAGAGCCACAAAATACAGCAGTGACACTTCAGGGACTCTGCACAAGACAAGACAGAAAATACCATATGTACTGCAAAGGCAAAATGCGGTAACTACACATTTAGTCAAAATTGAGATATGACCTGGTTTCTTAGACTCTGACATGTTTGGCTTAACTATGCTCAGATTCAGGAAGAATGGAGTATGAAAATTGCAATAACTACAAAACCAAGCGAAACTGCAGTTCTTACTGTTTTTTTGTTTTGTTTTTGTTTTGAATAAAGGTAATAAAGGCAGGCACAAGTAACTGCATTTTTGGGGTGATGCGTCAATCACTGGAATTATTTCATGAGCATTCTAATAAGTATATTGCCATGTGTGTACAGTATGTATAATTGTTTTTTATTGCACAATAAAAATCTTGAAGCTGTTTTCCTTCTTTATTTAGGAAACATCCACTGCAGCTTTGTTAGCTTCATGTTACAAAAGAAGGAGGCTTCTTAATGCTGGGCAACATTTAAAGAGCATTCACCCTGCACAAAGAAACCAATTACTCTGACAAGGTCTACAGAGCACAGAACTGTACCCCCAGTTTTATCAGGCTCCCAACTTAGAGATGATTTTGTGTATTACTGAACACCATCAGAAACTGAGGTTTCCATCCACTGGAAAAACACTAGTACAACCCACGTTAAAATGAGGAGATTTGTGACTCAGCGGTAAAGCAGGGTTTTATCTCTGAATCTGAACTTTTAGTTCAGCAGGCCTAATCACTTACACTTCAGCTCAAATAAAAAAATAAAATAAAAAAATAATAATAATATTAAGGGTAAAAATGGGCCTTCTCTTATACTACATGACCAAATGTATGTGGACACCTGAACACCACCCATATGTGCTAGTTGAACATTTAATTTCAAAACCAAGAGTTGGTCCTCCCTTTGCTGGTATAACAACTACCACTCTTTTGAGAAGGCTTTCCACTAAATGGTGTTTGTCTAAAGAGATTGCATGGCTGTATGCTTGATTTTACACCGATCAGCCACAACATTAAAACCACTTGCCTAATAAAGTTTAGGTCCCCCTCGTGCCGCCAAAACAGTGCCAACCATTCTGAGATGCTATTCTTCTCACCACAGTTGCACAGAGCGGTTATCTAAGTTACCGTAGACTTTGTCAGTTCGAATCAGTCTGGCCATTCTCCGTTGACCTCTCTCATCAACAAAGCATTTCCGTCTACAGAACTGCTACTCACTGGATGTTTTTTGTTTTGGCACCATTCTGAGTAAATTCTAGAGACTGTTGTGCGTGAAAATCCCAGGAGATCAACAGTTACAGAAATACTCAAACCAGCCCATCTGGGACCAACAATCATGCCACGGTCCAAATCATTGAGATCACATTTTTTTCCCCATTCTGATGGTTGATGTGAACATTAACTGAAGCTCCTGACCCATATCTGCATGATTTTATGTACTGCTGCCACACGATTGGCTGATTAGATAATCGCATGGATGATTGTTGGCGCCAGACGTGCTGGTTTGAGTATTTCTGTTACTGCTAATCTCCTGGGATTTTTATGCACAACAGTCTTTAGAATTTACACTGAATGGTGCCAAAAACAAAAAACATCCAGTGAGCGGCAGTTCTGTGGACAGAAATGCCTTGTTGATGAGAGAGGTCAACAGAGAACGACCAGACTGGTTCGAACTGACAAAGTCTACAGTAACTCAGATAACCCGCTCAGTACAATTGTGGTGAGAACAATAGGTTGGCGCAGTTTTGGCAGCACGAGGGGGACCTACACGATATTAAGCAGGTGGTTTTAATGTTGTGGCTGATTGGTGTATGTACCCGCTAGTAATGTGTGTAGCTGAAATAGTTTGAAAATATGGAAAAATGTTGTTCTTTTTCAGGCATTTTTTTTTATGTTAACTTGAGAGAGTTACAACTTGACTTGAGAAGCTTGTTGGGGATTGGTCTTACATGTCTGAAAGACTAAAGCTAGAGGAGTGTGTTTGTCTTGACAAGCGTCCACAGCTGCAGTCTGCCCTATAAAAGCTTTGTGAGAATACAAGAACAGTCACAGCACTGAAAGGCACTGCAGATGGCCAAAGGTGAGGAGCTGAGAGCAACCGCCTCACACTTCTCACTCATACCCACTGTCATTGGAGCTGACATTTATTGTCAAAATACAGTAATGTGATCTCTGTCTCTTGATCTAAGAGTGACTTAGCTTGGAGCAAACTATAATTATCACATAGATTTAAAAATGTTAAAGCAAATTAGGGTAAGATTCACAGATATCTGACATGAGCAATTAAAACACATAATACAGGATATATGCATCCTACTCATGGCATTAGTTCCCTATCTGTCACTCACTCGACGTTGTGTCGATGTAGTGACACTAGGGGTCACTCTTGGGAGCCCAAGACACCTCTGGTCTTTGATAAAAGGCCAATGAAAGTTGGCGAGTGGTATTTGCATACCACTCCCCCGGACATACGGTAAAAGGAGCTGGTATGCAAAAACTCATTCAGATTTTCTCTTTGGAGCCGAACGGTCGATGTTTACTGAGCTAACTGTTCATTCACCTCTGCTGGATCTGACGGCGCATTTCAGCGGCTTCTCCGTCCTCTGCACTGATGCACTGCAGAGAACGCCCCTGGGCGCTTCGGCAGAAATAAGAGAGTATATTTTTCTAAAAGAGTATATTTCTCTAAAAGAGCGGCACACACGGAACATCTTTTTAAAGACACGTCTTTTTAAAGATGCCATTCTGTTTGTATGTTCTTCCTGGTTGCGGTCGTTATCTCTCAACTTCAGATGGTCACGATCGCTGTCTTTCGTGTCTGGACGCGACCCACACAGAGACAGCATTCGTGAATGGATCATGTACTCATTGCGAGAACCCAGCCCAGAGGCTCCCCGTTTCGGTCCTTCTACCTACAGGTATGAGGCCAGCGTGGCTAGCACTGGGGGCGATTTGGGGACCCCAATGGGACCAACTCTGCCAGGTATCCCCCCACGGACCTCCCATTCCCCAGCACGCTCATCTGCCCCGAACGGGCTTCCGGATGAGTCCGCCGGCTCGTCTCATGGTGAGTTCGACCTCTTGTTCGGAGCCCGCAAAGCTGATGAGGTCTTGAGCGCAGCATCGGAGAGTGGGCTCATCCAGTCGGACGCAGAAGCCTTAGCTGGGCTCCCCACCTCGGGTACGGTCACCCAGTCATGGGCTGACGCAGAAATGACGGACATGCTTTTAGCTTCGAAGCGCCCCTGAGACGGGCGACCCAGGGACGATGAAACCCACTGCCTTGGAGGGCGGGGAAGAGAATCTTTTGTTGCCTTTTCATTTAATTTCGCCGCATGCCCAAGTGGCTGCAGTACCCAACAGTTCATCAAAAGAGCAGTTTCTTCATGTGACCCTGGGTCACATACCCGGTGTGCATGGCCATCATCACGACCACCATCCACCATTTCATTTTTGCAGGTTCGGTGCCCCAGCTGCGGTCTCCCTGCCCCTGCGCGCCCAGCTGTGGCACAAATCCACCCCGATGTGACAGTCTCCACGGGTCACGAGAACAGGCCTCTTCCTCCCCATCCCAGGCTGTTCCGGGGGTGGTCACAAGGAGCCAGGTAGGTGCTTCGATGTCCCTGAACTCAGCACGGCCACAACATGGCGTGGCACCTCAGGATCCGCCCCGCCGCAAGGCCCCACCCGCCAGTACGTCCGACGAGATTGTCCCCTCGGTCCCCCTCACCTGGAGCTTGGATGTGTGGCTTGCACTTTCCAATCCGTCGCGATGGCTGATCCGGACTGTCCAACTCGGCTACGCTATTCAGTTCGCCAGGCATCCTCCCAGGTTCAGCGGTATCCACTTCACCTTGGTGAAGGGTGAGAACGCTGCTACCTTGCGCGCGGAGATCGCTACCCTCCTAAGGATGCGATAGAGCCTGTCCCTCCGGCCGAGATGAAGAAGAGGTTTTACAGCCCCTACTTCATTGTACCGGAAAAAGGCGGTGGGTTGCGGCCAGTCTTGAAACTGCGAGTACTGAACTGGGCTTTACACAGACTCCCGTTCAAGATGATGCAAAAACGCATTCTAGCGAGCGTCTGGCATCAAGATTGTTTCGCGGCGGTAGACCTGAAGGACACGTACTTCCACGTCTCGATTCTACCTCGACACAGACCCTTCCTGCAGTTTGCATTCGAGGGTCGGGTGTATCAGTACAAGGTCCTCCCTTTCAGCCTGTCCTTGTCCCTTCGCGTCTTCATGAAGGTCGCAGAGGCAGCCCTTGCCCCGCTAAGGGAAGTGGGCATTCGCATCCTCAACTATCTCAATGTTTGGCTAATCCCAGCTCACTCTCGGGATGTGTTGTGTGCACACGGGGACCTGGTGCTCTCGCACCACAGCTGACTAGGGCTTCGGGTCAACTGGGAAAAGAGCAAGCTCCTCCCGGTTCAGAGCATCTCTTTTCTCGGCTTGGAGTTGGACTCAGTCTCATTGACAGCGCGCTTCACGAACGAGCACGCACCTGTTTGATGGCGTTCAGACAGAAGACAGCGGTTCCACTGAAACTGTTTCAGAGGCTCCTGGGGCATATGGCATCCTCAGCGGTGGCCACTCCACTCGGGTTGATGCATATGAGGCCGCTTCAGCACTGGCTTCAGACTCAAGTCCCGAGATGGGCATGGAGCCGCGGGACACATCACGTGGCCATCACGCCGATCTGTCACCGCCTCTTCAGCCCTTGGACCGACCTCACGTTTCTACGGGCAGGCGCTCCCCTAGAGCAGGTCTCCAGGTGCGTCGTGGTTACGAAACACGCCTCCAAAATGGGCTGGGGCACTGTATGCAATGGGCACGCAGCCGCCGGCTTATGGACAGGCCCGTGGCTGCGTTGGCACATCAACTGCCTCGAGTTTCTGTCAATTCTGCTCACCCTGCGGAGGTTTCGGCCTTGATCCAGGGCAAGCAGTTAGTTCGGACAGACAACACGGCAACGTTAGCATATGTCAACCGTCAAGGCGGTCTGTGCTCCCGCTGTATGTCACAACTCGCCCGCTGTCTCCTCCTCTGGAGTCAGCAGCACCTCCAGTCGCTGCGAGCCACTCACATCCCAGGCGACCTCAACACAGCATGGCACGGAATCGATTTGGAGTCGATTCGGGCAGGCACAGGTAGACCTGTTCGCCTCCCAAGAATCCACTGCCCGCTCTGGTATGCCCTGACCGAGGCACCTCTCGGTATAAACACACTGGCACACAGCTGGCCCCCTGGACTTCGCAAATATGCGTTTCCCCCAGTGAGCCTACTTGCACAGACCCTGTGCAAGGTCAGGGAGGATGAGGAGCAGGTCATCCTGGTAGCACCCTACTGGCCCACCCAGACGTGGTTCTCTGACCTCACACTCCTAGCGACAGCCCCCCCCCCAGCGAATTCCCCTGAGGAAGGACCTTCTTTCTCAGGGACGGGGCACCCACGGTGATAGACACGATCACTCAGGCTAGGGCCCCCTCTACAAGGCTCCTGTATGCCTTTAAATGGCGTCTGTTCGCTAAGCGGTGTTCTTCCCGACGCGAAGACCCCCAGAGATGCGCAGTTGGATCAGTGCTTTCCTTCCTGCAGGAGAGGTTGGAAGGGCGGCTGTCCCCCTCCACCTTGAAGGTGTATGTAGCCGCTATAGCAGCACACCTCGACACAGTGGATGGCAAGTCCTTAGGGAAGCACGACCTGATCATCAGGTTCCTGAGAGGCACCAGGAGGTTGAATCCCTTCAGACCTCATTCCCTCATGGGGCCTCTCTGTAGTCCTTCAGGGTCTACAGAGAGCCCCTTTTGAGCCCTTGCAGTCAGCTGAGCTTAAGGCACTTTCTTTGAAGACTGCCCTCCTGACTGCACTCACTTCCATCAAGAGGGTAGGAGACCTGCAAGCGTTCTCTGTCAGCGAAACGTGCCTGGAGTTCGGTCCGGGCTACTCTCACGTGATCCTGAGACCCCGACCGGGCTATGTGCCCAAAGTTCCCACGACCCCTTTTAGGGACCAGGTGGTGAACCTGCAAGCGCTACCCCAGGAGGAGGCAGACCCAGCTTTGACGTTGCTGTGTCCGGTACTTGCTTTATGCATCTATTTTGATCGCATGCAGAGCTTTAGAGTCTCTGAGCAGATTCTTTGTCTGCTTTAGTGGACAGCGGAAAGGAAGCGCTGTCTCCAAGCAGAGGATCGCCCACTGGCTCATTGACGCCATAACAATGGCATATCACGCCCAGGACATGCCGCCCCGGCAGGGCTACGAGCCCATTCTACCAGGGGTGTAGCGGCCTCCTGGGCCTTGACCAGTGGAGCCTCTCTAACAGACATTTGCAGAGCAGCGTGCTGGGCAACACCCAACACCTTTGTGAGGTTCTACAATCTCCGGGTGGAACCGGTTTCGTCCCGTGTAGTGGCACGCAAAAGCAGATAAGTCTGGGACAGCCATCCAGGTGTATCACTTGCGCATTGCGCCTTTCACCTCCCCTGAGCTGAAGACGTGTGCTGTTGACTCTCAGTAGCGTTCACAAACTGTGTTCCCTGGATGACTTCCTCCGAGCCTGTGGCAGATGAGTTTGCAGAGAAAATCGCTGCCAGCCCAGTACACGTGCTAACTAAGCCCTGTACTGGGGTAGGTGCTCCGCATGTGGTGGTTCCCCGTAGGTAACCCCAAGCGATGTATATCTTCTGCAAATTTGTTTCCCTCTTGATAAACTGCGTCTTCCTTGGGAAGAGTCCCCTCTGCCCCAGTCACCATGCTTGTACTAACTCCTCCCCCATAGGGTAGGACCTACCATGGGACTTCTCCACGTGATATACTTCCGACAAAGCTCGGAAAGACCATGTGATGTATTTCCACTCAAATACCCCCCCTCTCTCTGGGCGGGGTGTGGTCTCCGTGGTGTCTTCTCCTTGGGAGGGACCCCCCCCTTTTGGGCAGTTGACTTGTCCCCAAAGGGCCGTTCGACACTCATAACAGCGTTGGGGGAGGTTACGTGTCGGCCTGGTGCGCTGGCTACGAGGCACATAGTGGTCTGCCAGTCACACACCGCCAGTTCACGTAACACAGTTCAGACAGTTGCAGCATTTCGTATAGGGACCCCTAGTGTCACTACATCGAAACAACATTGAGTGAGTGACAGATAGGGAAAGTCCTGGTTACTTGCGTAACCTCCGTTCCCTGATAGAGGGAACGAGACTTTGTGTCCCTCCTGCCACAACTCTGAACTACACGCTGAAATGGCCGGGACCTTGTCTCGGCTCCTCAGCACAAAACCTGAATGAGTGGTTGCATACCAGCTCCTTTTATACCAGTATATGTCCGGGGGAGTGGTATACAAATACCACTCGCCAATTTTCATTGGCCTTTTATCAAAGACCAGAGGTGTCTCGGGCTCCCAAGAGTGAACCCCAGTGTCACTACATCGACACAACGTTTCGTTCCCTCCATGAGGGAACGGAGGTTACGTAAGTAACCAGGACGGTTTCCACTCTCTTTGGGATCAAAAACAAGTGACTGCATGCCATTAATTTGAATCATTTTTATTGATAATTATTGGCTTTTTTGTGCTCAGAATTACATACACTTTCCCCAGTATTTTAAGAGAGAGAGAGAGAGAGAGAGAGAGAGAGAGACTGTGGTCTCTTCTGGGATGCTACCTTTTCTGAACCACTTCACAAGAAGGGTCAGATTCACAGTTTTGACTTTTAGGGGACAACGGTGGTTTATTCTACATCACAATGTCTTACTTCTGCTTTGTTGCAGGCTCTTGCGTGCCAACAATGTGCTGATGCAACTTTCAGGGCAGGCAATGTGACAGTGTGTGTGAGAATGTGTGTGTGTGAGGCTCTGCCAACACATTGTGTTGAATGCCCCCCTGAGCCTGCTGGAGTATGTGTCAGATAGCTAGACATCAATGCCTTCACTCTAACTAAAGCGGGGAGAGAGAGAGAGAAACATTTTAAGCCATTAAATACTATAGGTTAACAAAGATTAACAATATCAAAAGAAACTTGTCAATTAAAATGGTGTAACAAAGAGAGTTTTTGTTTTACATAAAGGCAAATGGGAGTCTTTTCCTTTGTTTGGAGAGGCAATGTGTTCTATAGATGAAATACTGACAGTAACATAATACTTCATGATTAATATTTTAGTATGTAAATGAAATGTAAGACTGAATAAGTTAATTACTGAAAGTGATCTGACAGTTCAATGTAACAGAAGATGGAGAAATCAGAAGCCCAAGTTCAGAGACTGAAGAGCACATCACGGCAGATGTGGGGCTTTTAATGTCACAGACGGGGAGAGAGAGATCCATGCTTAGAAACTAATGTATCAGAATTTAGTATCAAAGGGTCATGAAAGGTAAAGCTTTATTCAAGTCTGCCTTTTATGTTTGACTACAGAAAGCTTCAAAAGTAAACAAGGAGCTCAGAAGACTGTGGATGACTGTTTTTTGTAACTGCTCAGCCACTGGGCCCAGATGTTACCTCAAAATGTTGTAGTGCATGTAACGGGCACTTAGGTCCCGCCTAGTAGGGGAATATTACAATGTTACCCTGGAAGACCTAGAAGTGACAGTATCTTAGTCCCCACCCCTGGTGCTTTGAGTCTCAGTATATACAGTAAGTGTGTATATGTTCTAGCTTACCTATTGTATAATATACTGCAGGAATAAGAAGTGTGGGCTTCAGGCAATTAAGTGTCAACACGGCGGCTTCCCGAAGAATAAGAAGTGATGCAAAGCTCACGTTCCCACCCCCCTAAACCTAATAGTGTAAGTGAGACACCCCTACTCCAAGGTAAGATCCACAAATAATTATCAACTGTATTACTTTTAACAATTACTTATTTATTTTCTCTTTTTTTAGGAAACTGGAAATTCTTCTGAAAAGGTTTGTTACAATAAAATGAAATAATGAAATAAAATAATAAAACAAATAACAGGTTCTCTGAATTTGTTTTACAACCTTTATAAATCTTCAAGACTTAACAATTTCGAACACTTTATATAACACCCCTCAGATATAAATGATTCAAAATGAATTTCAATATCTGGACACGTAAATTAACTCACTAATAACACTGGATGTTATTAAACAAAACTCTGAATCAAATCAACGACTCTTGTAGTACAATTCAAATGATTCACTTCAAATAACTGATGACTCTTTTGAATCTGCCATACCACTGACATCTCAAGACAGCCTGCTCCTGAAACATAAACAAAACACAATTTTTAAGTGCAACATTATACAAAATACACATTCTTTTCAAACGTTTTCAAACTCAAACAGGTTCATACATATTTCTCTTTACAATCTCAGTTAAATTTTCACCTTATTTCATTAGATAACCATCCTTATAACTCACAGGTAATTTACCACGGTTTTGTCTTTGAGAGCGTCTGAGCTCTAAAACACTTTCACATTCAGAGTCTGAAATATCAGCTTCATCTGAAACTTCCTGTACTCCTAACTCCATTTCTGGGATCTCATCTTGTGCTACATTCCCCTGTTCTTGTATTACACTCTCTCTTTGTTCTACACCATTTGTTTCCGTCTGTACCACCCCTTCATCTCTACTCTGTCTGTGTGTGACAGCTGGAAAACACATAAGACCTGGGAATTCTGTTTCAGAATCTGATCGGTTTACGGATCTGCGTCTGGTTGTATGTGGAGTAGTGGATGACGACAAAAGAAATGTGCAGTGACGATGTTGATCTTTGTGTACTACTCTAGATGGGACCCCCCCTTTTCAAATCAGATGGTAAATACAGGTAGGTCTGAATGGTTCTGCTTAACTACAGTGTAGGGTGTGTGTTCCCACTTGTCCTGAATCTTATTTCTGCCCCTGTGTTTGTGATTGCATAACAACACACGGTCACTAAGCCTCACAAGCACTCCAGAGGACTTGCGGTCATACACTCCCTTCCATCTTTTGGAGGCTTCCTGTGCGACCGTATTCGCAACTTCTACGGCAGTCTTTAGTCAGCTGTGATGATTCTTCACCGAATCATCCAAGTTTTCTGCATCACTCTCCTCCAAATCCTTTCCACCCAGGACTTCTAATGGAAGGCGGGCATCCTTCCCAAACATCAAGTAGAAATGAGCATAGCCAGTGGATGAGTGAACGTGATTGTTGTATGCTAACACTAGCTCTGGTAAGTGAGTTTTCCAGTCTTTCTTATTTTCAGGTGTAAACATTCTCAGCATATCATACATTGTGCGGTTGAACCTTTCACATTGAGAGTTTCCTTGAGGATGGTAGGGACTTGTACGGCTCTTCCTGATACCATACACTTTACAGAGTTCCTTGATCACTTGCGCTTCGAAACATCTTCCCTGATCTGAGTGCAGACACGCTGGACACCCATAGTAAACGAACCAATGTTTTATGAGGGCTTTTGCAATAGTACTCGCCGTTTGGTTCTTGGTTGGGACGGCAACTGTAAACCAAGTAAACATGTCAGTCAGAACTAGTACATTTTCATACCCTCCTGAAGACATTTCTAGGACTTCTAAAGGAGCAGTGACATTGCTGCATGTCATCGGAGCTCGGATTCTTGGAAAGACATCCTTCGCAAGGGTGCATCTTTTACACTGTTCTATCCACTCTTGAACGTCTTTAGACATGTTAGGCCAATAGTACTTCCGTCTCATCAATGTCAGAGTACTCTTTTCTCCAAAATAACCTCCATGCTCATGTTGACTGTCATAAACTGAATGCTGTGAGTTGGTACAACTAGCTGCTTAATTTTCTCCCCATCTCCGTCTCACGGCCGGCCGCCAAGAACCCACGAAGGTCGTCAAATCGCCCCTGAGACAGACGAGCCAGGGTCGACGAAATGAAGTGCATTGGAGCTGGTAGTAAAACCACTCCATCCCCCGGTGTCTCTTTGACAGCGCGCCTCACGAACGAGCGCGCACAGTTGGTGCTGGCCCGTTTGAAGGCGTTCAAACAGAAAACAGCGGTCCACTGAAACTCTTTCAGAGGCTCCTGGGGCATATGGCTTCCTCAGCGGTGGCCACCCCGCTCGGGTTGATGCATATGAGACCACTTCAGCACTGGCTTCGGACTCGAGTCCAGAGATGGGCATGGCACCACGGGACACATCGCGTGGCCATCACGCCGGTCTGTCATTGTCTTTTCAGCCCTTGGACCGACCTCTCGTTTCTACGGGCAGGTGTTCCCCTAGAGCAGGTCTCCAGGTGAATTGTGGTCACGACAGATGCCTCCAAAATGGGCTGGGGCACTGTTTGCAATGGGCACGCAGCCGCCAGCTTATGGACAGGCCCACGACTGCATTGGCTGGTTAACGGACCTCAAGCTCCTCATGACAGCCCCCTCCTGGCGAATTCCCCTGAGGAAGGACCTTCTTCCTCAGGGACGGGGCACCACCTGGCACCCATGACCAGACCTCTGGAATCTCCATGTCTGGCCCCTGGACGGGACGCGGAAGACCTAAGCGGTCTACCACCCACGGTGGTAGACACGATCACTCAAGCTAGGGCCTCCTCTACGAGGCGCCTGTATGCCTTTAAGTGGCTTCTGTTCGCTAAGTGGTGTTCTTCCCGACAGGAAGACCCGCAGAGTTGCGCAGTAGGATCGGTGCTTTCCTTCCTGCAGGAGAGGTTGGAAGGGCAGCTGTCCCCTTCCAGCTTGAAGGTTTACGTTGCTGCTATAGCAGCACACCACGACACAGTGGACAGTAAGTCCTTAGGGAAGCATGACCTGATCATCAGGATCTCAGTTCCTGAGAGGCGCCAGGAGGCTGAACCCCTCCAGACTGCACCTCGTTCCCTCATGGGACCTCTCTGTAGTTCTTCAGGGTTTACAGAGAGCCCCCTTTGAGCCTTTGCAGTCAGCTGAGCTTAAGGCACTCTCCTTGAAGACTTCCCTCCTGACTGCGCTCACTTCCATCAAGAGGATAGGAGACTTGCAAGCGTTCTCTGTCAGCGAAACGTGGCTGGAGTTTGGTCCAGGCTACTCTCGCATGATCTTGAGACCCCAACCAGGCTATGTGCCCAAGGTTCCCACGACCCCTTTTAGGGACCAGGTGGTGAACCTGTGAGTGCTGCCCCAGGAGGAGGTAGACCCAGCCCTGTCGTTGCTATGTCCAGTGAGCTCTTTACGCATCTATTTGGGTCGCACACAGAGCAGCTCTTTGTCTGCTTTGGTGTACAGTGGAAAGGAAGCACTGTCTCCAAGCAGAGGATCGCCCACTGGCTCATTGACGCCATAGCTATGGCATATCACGCCCAGGATGTGCTGCCCCCGGTAGGGCTACGAGCCCATTCTACCAGGGGTGTAGCGGCCTCCTGTGCCCTGGCCAGGGGTGCCTCTCTAACAGACATTTGCAGAGCAGCGGGCTGGGCAACACCCAACACCTTTGCAAGGTTCTACAACCTCCGGGTGGAACCAGTTTCATCCCAGGTAGTGGCACGCAATACAAGCGGATAAGCCCGGGTTAGCCGGCCGGGTGTATCGCTTGCACATAGTGCCTTTCACCTCCTCTGAGCTGAAGACGTGCCCCATTAATTCCCAGTAGTGTTCACAAACTATGTTCCCTGGTTGACATCCTCTGAGCCCTGTGGCAGTCGAGTGTTCGGAGAGACTCGCTGCTGGCCCAGTACACGTGCTAACTAAGAGCCCTGTTCTGGGGTAGGTGCTCCGCATGTAGCGGTTCCCTGTAAGGTAACCCCATGCAATGTATATCTTCTGCTAATTCGTTTCCCTGTTGGCAAACTGCATCTTCCTTGGGCAGAGCCCCCTCTGCCACAGTCTCCATGTTTGTAGTAACTCCTCCCCCATTGGGTAGGATCTACCACGAGACTCTCCACATGGTCGGCAAGACCATGTGACGTATTTTCCACTTAAATATCCTCCCTCTCTTTGGGTGAGGTGTGGTCTCCGCGGTGTCCTCCCCTTCGGAGGGACACCCCTCGACTAGACCTGGCAGCCCAGTCGGATAATCCCCCTTGTTTTTTAGGGAGTGGAAAAAAGAAGGGGAAAAGAAGCCACAACTGGGTTAGCCTGTCTCTATCTTTTGGGTAGTCGACTTGTCCCCAAAGGGCTGTTCGACACTCATAACTATGTTGGGGGAGGTTACGTGTTGGCCTGGTGCGCTGGCTATGAGGCACACAGTCGTCTGCCCGTCACACACTGCCAGTTCACATAACACAGTTCGGCCAGTTGTGGTGTTTCGTATAGGGACCCCTAGTGTCACTACATCGACACAACGTCGAGTGAGTGACAGATAGAAAATGTCCTGGTTACTTGTGTAAGCTCCGTTCTCTGATGGAGGGAATGAGACGTTGTGTCCCTCCTGCCACAACGCTGAACTACCTGCTGAAATGGCCGGACCTTGTCTCGGCTCCTCAGCATAAAACCTGAATGAGTGGTTGCATACCAGCTCCTTTTATACCCGTATGTCCAGGGGAGTGGCATGCAAATACCACTCGCCAATTTTCATTGGCCTTTTATTAAAGACCAGAGGTGTTTCGGGCTCCCAAGAGTGACCCCTAGTGTCACTACATCGACACAATGTCTCGTTCCCTCCATGAGGGAACGGAGGTTACGCAAGTAACCAGGACGATGTTCCGCTCGGCTTGGCCTTTCGTTTTTGAACACGGCACTGTATATGGGACCTTCCAAAAGGATCACTTCTTTGCAACTCTCTAATTTCATCCCAGCTGTAATCATTCACTACCTTATTGATAGATGCTTGTACACCACTTGAACATCAGTTTCTTCCTGCTTGGACCCATGTGCAGGCCACAGGCATGCATGCACTTCCTCGGTATCCAAACGGATGAAATCCTTCTCTGTGTTTTCTTGTTCAGGATCTTCCTCAGAAGGAATCCTCGACAATGCATCAGCATTAGCTTGAAATTAAGCTCCGCTAACTGAGCCACCCAGCGCTGCTCGACTGCTCCAAGACTAGCGGTCTCCAGGTAACGCAGTGGATTATGGTTGGTGAGTACAGTGAATTTGGAAAACATCAGGTACTCTTTACATTTTTCTGTTGCAGCCCACTTAAGTGCCAACAGTTCCAATTTGAATGCACTGTAATATTTGTCATTTCTCTCTGACCCTCTCAGGCCTCTGCTCGCAAATGCAATGACTCGCTCTGCCCCCTCTTGCTTTTGACTTATTACAGCTCCAAGGCCCTGATGAATCCCATCTGTTGTGAGGATAAAGGGAAGGCCAAAGTCAGGGTAAGCGAGGACAGGTGGTGACATCAAGCATTGTTTCAATTTGTCAAATGCAAACATGGCATTCGCTACTCCACATGAACAGTTCAGAGGCTTTCCTTTTGTCTTTGCTGCCCATTAGCGCATGCAATGGTTTTGCTATTTGAGCAAACTTTGGCACGAACCACCGGTAATAGCTCATAAATCTGATCAATTGTCTCACTTCCTTCACGGTCTTTGGGACAGGCCAAGTATCCAAGGCTCTCACCTTTTCACTGTCAACTTTGGTTCCTTCAGAGGAAATCACGTGACCCAAAATTTTCACTTCTGCTCTGAAGAGAAAGCATTTGCTTGGTTTAAACTTCAGGCCATGGCACTTCAGTCGATCAAAGACAAGCTCAAGTCTTTCACAGTGACTCTTGAAGTCTTTGGAAAATATGATAATATCATCCAGATATATCAATAGAACATCGAAGGTCAAGTCCCCGAGCACTACCCCCATAAGGCGCTGGAAGGTGGCTGGCGCGTTGCACAGTCCGAATGGCATCCGTGTCCACTCAAATAGTCAGAACGGGGTAGTGACGTCTGTCTTTTCATGATCATGCTCGCTCACAGCTACCTGGAAGTAGCTGGCCATCAGATCTAGGGTTGAGAACAACAACTGAGCATTCCCCAGTGTGTCTTTGCATGTGACTTGATTTAACTTTCCGTAAACACAACAGAAACGCACACTGCCGTCTTTTTTCACCACTATCACTGCAGGGGACGCCCAGGGACTCGCACTCTCCCTAAGGATGCCTTGCGACACTAGGTCTTGCACATGTTTTTTGAATTCTTAGAAAACATGTGGCGGTACTTGGTGGTGCCTTTGTTTTATTGGCAGAGCATCACCAGTGTGAATTTTGTGCATCACCGCCTGTGTGTACCCGTAATCACTGTCACTTTTAGAGAATATGTCTCTGTACCTTGTCAACAACTGGTTTAGTTCCTTTCTCTGTGTGGATGTGAGCTTTTCATAATTCACCTGGACTGGTATTGGTGCATTGTCAGGGATTTCGACTGCTTGAACATGTGCCACTCGTCTAACATGAAGCATCCCTTCCTTTTCCTCAAACTCCAGTGTATTCTCAGTTAACACTTCCTGTGGCTTGGATACTACTTCCACTCTGCATCTTGGGTTAAGTCTAATGGTTTGCTCACTCGAATTCATTACACGTACAGGAACTTTACCTCCTTTGGTTTTTGTTAGCACATTGGCCACCAGGAGCCCCTTTGCTAGACTCACACCAGTGGTGGGCTCAATTAATACCTGGCATTTCACTTTAGGTGGCAATCTGCAATGGCCTTCAAACACCTTTTCACTTAGTGGAGGGATGGTGATGGCCTGCTTTCCACCAACTTTAATGAATCCAATTTTACCATCAGGGCTCAGAGATTCAGTTTCCTCAACACTTGCTAGCACCCTTCTTATCTTTGCTTCTGCGGATCGTACCTATTTGTTGGCTGTCTTTACGCCCTTTCCTGTCACAAACAGCGACTTAAACTCACTGATAATATTAATTCCAATGATTCCCGAAAGTCCTCTTATCTCCTCTGTTTCTGGGCTAGTGTCTGTCAGCACAAAGATACACTTCCCTGGGAGAACCTTTCCCATACACTCCACATCAGCGTACAAACATCCTAGCACAGGAATGTCAAGTCCGTTAGCTGCGGTGAGTCTAACCAAGTGAGCAGATGACAATTTCAGATCTTGCTCTCCAAAGTGCTTCCTAAAGTGTGAGTCCGTAATAGTGGACACTTCTGAGCCTGTATCCAATAAGCAGTTGGTCTCAACACCAGCTATTCTAACTTCAATAGTCAGACAGTCTTCAAATGCGCCGTTTATCAATGTCTCCATTACTTCATCAGTCCATTCAGCTACATGGCTCCTTATCATAGATGGCCCAGAGCTGGCTTGCATTGTACAGGTTGGAACATTTCCAACGTTTCGTTTAGAATGTCTAGACTGATCAGACACCTTAGCTGCTTCAGCACCTTGTGTACAACGTCTACTAGTGTGCCCGGGTTCGCCACATGAATAACAGATGTATCGGCTATCGCTGTCCTTCAGGGGTTGTCTTTTTGGATGGTTCTGTTGTAACCATACCCTACTATTACCATGTACTGCCTGGTAAAGTTCTTCTTGATGAGCTGCAATCTTTTGTATGGCTTCATGCAGTTTTTCTAGGGTTAGTGTAGAGGAAGTTTGCTCTGCATCAGCATTAACTACTCTAACGTGGGTACTGGGTTTTGGATAGTTTTGCATTTGTGTCTCCTCTTCTTCAGACCAGGTGATTGCAGCTTGCATTACCTGAACAAAAGTCAAACTTGCATCCTCTTTAATTCATCTTTTCATTTCATGCATTAGAAAATCATCTCAAAGGCCCAGAGCAAGTTGTTCTTTTAACACACTTTTGATCTCTCTTGTAAGTCATACGTGTATGAGTGTATCGTCTCTTTTTTCAGTCTGGTTCTGATTGGCACTTTGCCTCCATATGTGTCTAGTAAGACTTCAAAGATATCGTCAGCAGATTTTTCACCGTCACCAAACATGAACCTCACAGTCACTTTGGCTTCATCCTTAAGATGCTGTTTCACCAACTCTACACAATCTTCTGCAGGTACTCTCATCACTTGGAAGGCTGATTTCATTGATGCAACCCATTCTTCGATGCTTAACTCTCCTGCCTTGTTTGAACAACCACTGAATTCTGGTAGTTTTCTGTCTCTGGGAATATAAATGGCAGATGGGGTCGAGTGCGCGGTAGCTTGATGCTCGATTACAGTTCTGGCCATTGACAGCTTCTCTCTGTTCAGTTCTGGCTTGCTCGAGTGCTCCCGCCTGTTCTGCAAACTGCCTCTGTATCTCCACCATCTCTCTCCTCAGTTCCTCAAGCTCTGCCATCTTTCAGCTTGTAAGGCCTGGGACTTGTGACACACAAAAAGATAAATACACTGCCTAGTTTGTATCCTGTTTGTGACGTAAAAATGTTATGGGCACTTAGGTCCCGCCTAGTAGTGGAATATTACAACGTTACACTGGAAGACCTAGTAGTGACAGGATCTTAGTCCCCACCCCCGGTGCTTTGAGTCTCATACACACTTACTGTGTATACTATGTTTTAGCTTTCCTATTGTATAATATACTGCAGGAATAAGAAGTGTGGGCTTCAGGCAATTATGTGTCAACACGGTGGCTTCCTGAAGAATAAAAAGTGATGCAAAGTAATAACTCAAGCTCATGTTCTCACACCCCTAAACCTAATAGTGTGAGACGCCCCCACTCCAGGGTAAGTTCCACAAATAATTATCAGCTTTATTACTTTTAACAATTAATAATTATTTTCTCTTTTTTAGGAAACTGGAAATTCTACTGAAAATGTTTGTTACAATTAAATGAAATAAAATAAAACAAATAACAGGTTCTCTGAATTTGTCTTACAACCTTTATAAATCTTCAAGACTTAATTTCAAACACTTTATATAACACCCCTCAGATATAAATTCTTCAAAATGAATTTCAATATCTGGACATGTAAATTAACTCCCTAATAACACTGGATGTTATTAAACAAAACTCTGAATCAAATCAAAGACTCTTGTAGTATAATTCAAACGATTCACTTCAAATAACTCTGATGACTCTTTTAACTTCGTTCAAATTACTCTTTTGAATCAACTTTATGATTCAGTTTCCATTTGACTCAGATTCACATCAAATAGTTCAAAATCACAGTTCAAGTTCACATTTCAAATAATCACTCAGTTCAACTCAATCTAACTCAGTAAAATGTTCATATAGGTGTGTGTAAAGAACATTTGTACCAGATTGTAGCAACGATGACTTTGATGTGTCGACTTGCGATGACTGATGATTTATGATGACTTGTAACAATGAAACAAAACATCTGAGACAGGACAATGAGTAGTTGTCATCTGGTTGGCTGGGTAATAAACACAAAACACACCAGAGAAGCTTCAGCACGGCTCAGAAAAACTCTAGAACTTTCTGGAACAAAATGGCCTGGCTCAGTCACGGCATACACGCGACCCACTTGAATAGGTATGATCCACAAAAAACAAGAAAAATACTTCTTGAAAGCAAAACTTGATCATTGTCAATTGTCTGATTCTTCTAAATACCAAAAATACTCAGAAAAAGAGAAAAATCATTTCTTGCAAACTAATTTTCGTTCTAGCGCACTTACAAGTGCACTTAAGTGATTCGCAGGAAAAAACCAACGTATCACGATCTATGACACGGTTCATAGATGACTAAAAAACGCAGTATGATTCTACAAAAACTTAAATTCAGTATTACGCCAAAAAAAAAAAAAAAAAAAAAAAAAAAACATGTTCTGAATGAAACTCACAGCTTTAGCAACTCTCTTTCGTGCTCTCGGCCAGTCTCTAACACCGTTCTCCGTTCAAAGGCGTAATCAACTTCTGCTTCAACTACGTCTTCAGTTTCACACGATCACGTCGATGTACACTTAACTCACAAAACTTAAACTGACTGTGTGCCTCTGTCGTACATGACATTTTCAGCTGAGAAAATGTCGACCTCTTGCACAGCTATCACGGTGTGACTCTCTTCTCGCACCACGAGCACAACGCGACTGTCTCGTTCAACGTCCATGGCACGACTCTCTTCTCGCACAGCGATACTGTCTTCTTCAACGTCCAAGGAGCGACTGACTTCTTCCTCTTCTCTCTCGCGCACAACGTAGACAGTGCCACCCACCAAAATAAAAGTCCCTTAGTGAAAAATAGATCACCGTTAATGATGCCAATTGCATCTCCAAACACACGGTTATTAGGGCAGACTGACATAAAGTGGGGCATTTGCAGTACAGCATTTAGTGAATGATTTTCATTTCTGTTATGAACAATTTCATGGCCCTATGTCAATGAGTGTTGAGAAAATTACTTAAAAAAATACAAATTACTAATTACTTCTATAAAATTGTAATCAGATTGCTGACTTAACATTACTAATCACAATACTGATTACTTTTATATCACTTTCTAAAACACTTTTCACCGAAAAGCTTTTGTTTTTCCACTCAATAAATTTTTAAATAATGTCTATTTTCATGCTTGTTCATTGACTCATAGGCGCACATCCTTCAGCAGTCACAAATACGCAAATATAGGGAAAAACGTGTAGGACAACATATAAATATAATTAATGTTTTCAATTTATTCTACATATAAAATATTATTTTAGAATAAGTATACAAGTAATAAGTAATTAAACATAATTAACTTATTTGGAAAAACAAAACATATTTTCTTGGGAATATTGTTTTCATTGGTAACCATTTAACAGATTTTGTCATTTTACAGATTCATCCTACTGTTAGTTCCAATTACTTAATGACATCATCCTCCAGGATGTGATGTAATTTTTCAGTGGCACAAACATCACTAACGGCGTGTTCCTTTTAGAAGTCATCATCCCTAAACCCTATTTCCTTGAAATAGGTATATCCAGTCATTCAGACTGGATTTACATTTTAAGTCATTTTAATTGGTAATTCTGTTTGAAATGGCCTTACAACATGGATATCTGTATTGTTCTCCCTTCAAGTGCCCTCTGAAGGCATCATTTATGCCATTTGGAATGAAGGGTAACTATTAGCAATTGTGTTTACGATATCTGTAATGTTTTGTGATAGCTGGTTGGTTAAAAAAAAAAAAAAAAAAAAATCTGAATTAACTTCAAGTTGACACCCTCATGTAAGCTAACTCTCAGTCCCTCACTGAGCAATGACTAACTAGGTCTTTAGTGCCATTGTGTTATGTTCAGTCCTGTTAGGTATCCTGATAATTTTTTGCCATTGTGTAAATATTTAAGTTATAATTCATAAAGTTTTAGTGCTTGAGTGTGAGCATATTTCTGGAAGTCTAGTATAACCTTTTTAGAAACACTTGTTCTTAAAAGGTACTGCATCAGAAATAACACAAATTAATTATTAACAATTTAGACAATGACCAAAGTATATTCAAAAAGCTTCCCTGGTAAGGCATTTACTTCATATTTGCAAAGTGAAAAGGACAAACTGAGTTTAATTTAAAATGCTAATCAATGGTTTTCAAGATGATGATGTAATGGGGGAGACAGACAGATAGAGTAAAAGAGAGAGACAGTTTGTCTGGTGCTGTCTTGTTTTCCACAAGGCTTTCACATTTCAGAGCATAAATGTTTTATTGCTCAGATTCAATGCAGTGTTTCTCCTGGATTATTTATCAAATGGGGAGTGGCTGTTTATCATACAGCTAATCCGACTCAGCACAGGTACAGACTAATGGCTGTCTGCACACTCATCACACACAATAAATCTCTGAGCTCGTGAAGCACAACAGGAAAGCGATGTCTCATTCATTTGACTCATGCTGGGAGACCCAGAGAGGCAATGCAATGGAGTGCTCTATTTGTTCAGGTAGAACAAGATCTGAGTGGAGTTGGATGGAGAACTGTATTTTATTCTCTAAACACACACACACACACACACACACACACACACACACACACACACACACACACACACACACACACAGGGTTGTTGTAGACATCTGTTATGTATAGATTAATTAGTCAAATAACTGTAAAAATATAGTATTAATCTTCTAGCAATAATTAACTTTTTCACTCACCAGCCACATCACATGCTAAAATTAAAGTTACCAGCCATTCCGAATTTCTACCAGCCAATAAATAAATAAAAATCATTAAGAAACCACATTATTAAAGTCACAGCATAAATTTAAATATATTAATTATTTAATCTGTATTTCATATCATCATAAAAAACATGGCAGGCATCCCTATTTCTTCTCCCTCTTTCATCTTCCTCTCAGAACCATACATTTTTCTCCTGTCCTAATTTCTGCTCTTCTCTTTAAGATGATTTTTTATTTTTATTTATTTATTTTTTTTTAAATAAAAAATTGAAATAGAAATTGTAGCAATTAGGGATGCCACTGTGGCTCTTTTATTAAATGTAAAAATTGAATTTCTTGTGTTTTAGGACATGCAATTAAAATGCTCTGATGAACTTCATGTTTGCTAGTGATCAGCTTTGGATGCCTCATGTCTGGGAGCGACAGCGTTCATCTAGGAATTTATTTGGCAAATGTGTTTCCAATGTAGTTTATGTGCATGTCTTCTTAGTTAGACCTCTTTGGTTCTACAGTATAACAGTGGCATGTTATAGGAGGTGAAATAAAAACAATCACTGACCCAGCGTACGTTTTGCAACACACTCTCAAGGCAAAATTGTCAGGATTCGTACAACTTTTCTAAATTTGGCTAATTCTTATGATATCGTGCGACTGCACTTGTTTGAATTCCTATGACTTTCACTACAGCCAGTGACGTCGCTGGACATCGTTTCCATCTAATACGCGACAATTATTTGCTTCTGTCACACACAACAGCTTCCTATCATGTTTACACACTCTACTGATTGGTTAAGTTTAGATAAGTGGTTTGGGTTAGGGCATAATATTAATAAGTATGTCCTTAACGCCTTGTGTGCGGAACTCGCACTTACTTCGGCATTAGACATCCGGGAATTTGCACGTGATGAAGTTGTACGAGTTTATGCGAACAACATCATGTGAGACCATGCGAAATAGCCAACTTGTAAATTATGTAAGAATTTTCATGAGATCGGGTTGGTACAGTCTGTTGTGCCGCTGTAGACAGAGAAAAGCCAAAGTTTGTGTACCGTACACTTTATCTTACATATAGTTATGGTAAAGTAAACTAACCAATTAAGAAAACCGAAATAGTTTTATAATTTGTTTATAACTAATTGCAGCATTGGAGAACTGCATATTTGATGATAAGGTGATAAGGGTGCTAATATTAGTTTGTTAGAACAATGTTACAAAGTGAAGGAAGGAAACTGTTCTCATTTGGTCTTAATTCGCCGCTTTGAATAAAAAATGTCATGTATTATTCGTGCAGATCTGAGGAGCTTTTATTTCTGTGGTTGTAGGGGGTCCAATTTGTTACAGTAAAGTTATAAAAATGAGTTCTCCAAAGACATTTTGTTATTAAGTAGATACATTAATCATAAGTTCATGGTAATGATAATACTGATTTTGACTCATGGTGTCATTTATTTATTATTATTATTATTGGGATTATTGGGATTTTGGTTGCACAATAAACTGCATCTGGGATTTTATTATTTTGGACTCTTGTTGCCTCTATATCTGTGCCTGTTACAGGAAGGAAAGACTTAGACAATGTTTTAACATTCAATAAATAGATTTTAAAAACTATCTGCCAATTAATCGCTATCAGCCTTTCACACCAACTTAGTTATCATATCGGCAAATCCACGATCGGTCGACATCTACTGTATAGTAATAAAATAATCTATGAATCTTAACTTGCCAAACTGGCTAGTAGTGAGATGAGAGTGTTTGCTAACCGCCACGGCTGAATTTCCCCCTGCATGTGGTGGGTTGGTGGGTGTTAATTTCATGTATGGTGTGTAATTATGCTATTCAGAAAGAAATATGCAGTTAAGAATGCTGTAAGAATGGTTGTGCTGGGCCCAGAAAAAAACATACTTACGCTCAGAATTTAAATTCACAAATTCTTAATTTGGGATTTATAGGGACCTGTGGGGATTTGCTCATTGTACACATGTTCATACATTTTATTATGTTCATGTGCTGTGTATGAAGTGTCTGCTGACCAGTGCAACTGCTTACTTTAAAGTAATGCCTTCAAAAAGTTGTTTGCTTTTGACAAAACACATACTTGCAAGATTTTCCAGCTCCATTTGAAACTTGGAGTTTAAAAAAAAAAGAATCTGATCTGACAGCCACCATATTTCTCTCTTTCTCATCTGTGGGCATTGGTATTCCCTCCATCTCTTCTAAACTACAGTGTTCTGCCTGCCTCTCAATCTCTCAGTCTGGCAAATATTGATCTAGCAAAATGACTTCTCAGGGTTAGGGTGCTAGTATGTGTGCTACAGTAAATAAGGCGAGGGGGCTTGTCATTTGCCCCCTGCATCACAGCTGGAAATCTAAGATTTGCCAAAATCAGGTGCAAAATATTTTCCATTGTGACTTGTTTACTGATGTGGATTATTGTTTTTGTCCTCTAGTCTTGATTGGCTGTTTTCCAGAAAGGAGCACTGTACCCTTATTGGTATCGAATCTTGAATGAACGTAGCATCTGCTTCCATTTGGCTTTGTCCTTTTCTTGTTTCTCCAGTTTTGCCTGCACTAATTTAGATGACTGATAAGCCAATTTTAACGAGAATCAAAAATCTTTTGATGTTTTATTGTGTTTATTTTGCAGTTACAATTAGGAATCATGATTTTGCATATCAGAGCCGCTCTTCTTACGAAATTATAAAAGATTTTTTCTCAGACCACAAAAGTGTCAATCATTTCTTCAGAAAAACAGGATATTAATAAACATCTCCTGCAATCTTTTTATGAAAGTGTTAAGAATGCAGAGGCATTTTCAATCTGCAAGAGTCTTCAGAGCAACTAATTACCTTCTATTCACTTTTGAGCCTTGGCCCCAAAGCTTTCATCATTAAACTGAGTTAGATATGATTGCCATTTTCATTCGAACCTGTTTAAAACTGATTATTTAGTAGATCTCTGATGTACATGGTAAGATAAAATTTAACACATTTTTTTATAGTAATTAGTAATTATAGCACACTAAATTTGAAATATCTGTTTACAATGCCAATTAGGTTAGTTTTATTTGCTTACTTCATGGATCATGAAAAGATCTCATTAGCTGAAGAAATTTTGTCACACTGTGTCATTTTAGGATTGAAAATTTGGACCTGTTAGAATTAATTTGAATTAATATTTGCTTATGTTTATTCTTTTTATTAATGTGTTTATTAAGGTATTAAAGTTTATTAATGTGTTAACACAATAAATTAAGTTTACTATAATAAAGGAATATTCCAGGTTCTGTACAAGTGAAACTCAATGGACAGCTTCTGACAGTATAACGTTGATTATAACAATAAAATAAGACTTGTCACTTCTTTTCTTTTAAAAAGGAAACATCTTGGTTATAGTGAGGCACTTTAAATGGAAGTGAATGAGGCAGGTTTAACAAAGAAATGTGAAGCTTATTATTTAATAAAATCAGCTACATTAATTCTTGTTAAAACTCATGTATTATTTGAGCTGTAAGGTTGTTTATATTGCCATTTTTCAGTAATTTTAGGGTTTGTTGACATTACATTGTCATGGCAACTAAGTTGTAAAATTGGCTATAAATTTACACAGAAATGTTTAGTAAGTAAACATCAATGTTTTGTCCTGGGAGGCTCAGTGTTTATACATTTGTGGGAGATAAACACAAGAATGACTTATAGTTTTCAATGAACAAAAACCAACTCTGGCTAGAAATCTATTGTGTTCAAGTAGCCTCAGAGTCAGAAATGCTGTATCTGTGCCACCATTACCTTTTTCTTTCTTTCTTTCTTTCCATCCATCCATCCAAAATGGACATAGTATCTTTTCAACCTAAGATGTGGTGAAACCCCATGATGGGTGACCTTTGATGTGTGTGGTAACCCTCTGATGTGGAGGGTAACCCTATCATGTGGGGTAATCCTATGATTTGGGGTAACCCTATAATGTGTGGGGACATGGTAAAGTGGATATGGTAGCTGCATCCCTTTTGTCGGCCTTGTTCTCAAATAGTTTTGATTTGTCTTGGACCAAACAGTACATACATTTATCAGCAAGAAAATATCAGGATAAATCACAGAAAAAAATGGCTTTTTGTTACATCCAAAGAGATATTTATACCAATAAACAAGTGGATAAAATAATTTTGTGCAAAAAGTTTATTTTTTTTAACCAAAATATACTCAAACACCACTGTGCTTTTCCTCTTAACATTTCCAAAATCACTACCATACTGGTCTCAACTTTATTATTAAAAGACTAGTGTCTCATATGCTGTGGTCTACTGTTTAATTTATACAGCACATTAAACACAGCTGACAAGGGCTAAGACTGATTCAGCCCATACATACTCTAGGGCCAAGTTCGAAATGGCATACTGACCTTACTCCTTGGGATCAAATATTATGCAAGGGATGCCTCCATAAACCAGCAATTTCACTGATTACATTTTCTGTAAAGCTTCTTTTATTTCCTTTCATTTTATTATTATAACCCCCCCGCCCCCACCAAAACAAAAATCTTTAAGCGTGGCAACTTAGAAAACATCCACAAGGAATTCTCATTTTTATTTTAGATCAAAATTTACAAAGCCATTCAAACAGTCTGTATTTTTATGTAAATATTTTTTTTTGTTTTTGTTTTACTGAACTTAAAAAAAAAAAAAAAAAAAAAATCATGAATATTCAAAATACACTTTAACTTCACTGCTGTCTCTCATTATATACAAATATGTACAGTCAAGAAAAGTCAGCGTCTCTTTTCTCACAGGCATATATGATTTATCTGTACTGGAAAAAAAAAAGATCTCAATATTCTTTTTATAGTATGTAATTGTATAAATGCATCCAGACCTGGTCTAGACTTCCCGATATTTGTGATTGGCTGGCTTGCAGTCTTTAGAATGTGGTGATTGGTCAGCTCAAATCGAGGTCCCATGGCTTGGATCAATGGCTTCTGGGATGGGTCCCCCGGGCACTGCCTGGTAAGAGAGAGGCATAGGTGTCTTTACAGGGCTCTGGCGGAAAAGGCCTCCGTTGGGTGCCCGGTGTTTGCAACGCATGGAGGGCGGCAGAGTGGAACTGCTGAGAGGGAGGGGGAGGCTCCGTCCGGGCACGCGGCCGACCCCAGGACCCTCCTGGAGGAAGGAGGTCACGGACAGGCCCCCAGGGGGAAAATCTCTCATGGCTTCCTGGGACCCCGGCTGTGGCCGCATGCTGCCCATGTCCAGGGCAGATATCTCCAGAGATTGACCTGTGAGCTGTTTGTGTGCCAGATCGTCCTCCATCAGCCCACTCAAACGATGGTGAACCTGCTCCAGATTCACCTCTTTGTCCTGGGAATGACAAAGAAAAAGAAAAAGAAAGAGAGATTGAGAGAGCATAAAGCAAGAGAAAGATGAAAGGATAGGAATTGATTTGTGGGGTGGAAGCGAGAGATGAAAAGAAAAAAGTGGACAAACATTCAAGTGAGAACAGTTGTGAATGAAAAGAACTGAAGAAAAAAGTATTAAGGAAAAAGAAGAGGTGAGTGATGAAAGTGAGTAAAAAAATCAGAATAATTATAAAATTACACAACTTACAACTAAAAGCATGGAGGACTCCATGGAATACACCAAGGAATAAAAATAAAATCAATATCTCTCATAATAGCAACGACTCAAAAGTTTTAGCTAAGCTTATGGACCGGTCTTTTAAAAAAGTTTATTAACCTAGGAAAAGTTCCTGCATTGTAAATACACCTTCTTTTCTCTTAAGAAAGACATTCAAAAAGGTTTATTACTTACAAGTACATTGTCTTAAATGGGGGGTAACCCATTGATGAAGGGTATATTATGTGGGGTAACCCTATTATGGGTAGCCATATGATGGAGAGACCACCCCCCATTATAGGGTTTATGTTAATTATACAAATAAGAATCTGTATTGGGAAACATGGTCCATAAATTGAATTGAAAACACAAGTTTTAGCAATTCAGTGTTTCTGGCTTCTTTTGAAGGAGTGATGAAAGGGTATTTCTTCATTCTTTGATATGCAATGCCGTGAAATAGTTTTGGTCATGCGTCAGTGATGCCATGGCAAGCCAACATTAAGCGAGTCAAGCTGACTGATGAGGAGGGACTTGACAATATGAAGCATTCAATAACTGTCAGTCAGCACTGATAACCATTACATCCAGGACTATTATGTTAATCACTGTGATGCAGCTAGCTAAAATTTGCTTCTTCATTTGCAAGTTTCTAATGCCCTAAGTTCAGTGATGTGATTTCTCTGGATGAATTCAATAAGGATCTTCAGTGTCTCTGCTACCATGGTCGATACCAAAAAATCAGTTTGATGTTCTACTGTTTTGTACCATTTATAGGTAATTAGAAGTCTCACATTATGAGACTATGTTTCTGAGTCATAAGATCAATGAAGAGACAATTAGGTCTCATGCAGCTGTGCTGGAAAGCTTTGGTGTGTCTGAATATGCCTCTAATTAAAAATGCATTAATTTGCCATTAAACTACACCCAACTTGGGGCACTTACAGCAGTGACAAACAACAGAACTGGAGGCCAATCTTCTTTTTGAATTCAGATTGTAATAGTTTGGGACATCAGTGTGCCCACAGAATGTGTGATCTGATGAATGACAAACCAGATGATTTTGATGAAAATGTTGAGTATAATGGAGAGGCACACAGTGGGATTCCTGTTAGTGCTGCTTTAGGACAGAGATTTCATGACTAAAATAATCACCACACTTCTCTCTAAATAGCTAGTGTTGAAATGTATTAATCTGCCAAATATGAATAAATCTCTCAGACTCTGCATGTGTCTTATGTTTCTACTATGTGATTATATGCATGAGTAACTCCTAATTGTCTCAACACCTACGTTCACATACAGTATATAACCTGACTGATTTAGATATGCCGGTGGTTACTGAGTCCCAACCTGTTCCGGGAGGAGGGCTGTCCCTCTCCATAGAACTTACGCACTGTAAATTAGGGCTTGAACGACCTATTTTTAGAGAGTACTACATTTTGTTGTTAGTTGAAAGCTTAATCAGATTATACAAAATATTTTAAAAAACAAACATGCAAGAGGCAGGGGATGTGTAGAACGCTGACAGGCATTTCAATCATGCAAAAAATGGCTAAAAAAAGAGTTCTGCATGGGGCTGCTTATGACACTCAGTAACACTGGGAAGCAGTTTGTGTACAGAATAATTTTACTTCTGTTGTTGTCAAGTTTAGAACAAGCACAAATTCATGTGATCAACAGCTAACTGACACAGACTCAGCATGTCGACGAATGGCAGAAATAATTGACTAGTTGGTGCAACCCCTACTACATTATACATTTCTTGGCTATGATCACCCCACTGACATGTGTTCCTGCTCAGGTCTTTGCTGACCTGTGTAAAAAGCCTGCGAGTCTTCCCAGTCTCTTTCTCTCTCTGGCCAAACGTCCCGTGTGCATCCTGTAGCAGTTGCTATTTCATTATATGCCAATGACCCAGATGCCATCTCCAGAGCGCAGCCCTTAGTGTCCTGCATGAGACCACATAGAACCTGTGACTGTCTGGACATTGGCATATAATCGCAATAAGAAGTCACAGAGAGCAAAAACATTATAAAATGATTTTAAGGATTGATTATTTTGTGGTTCTTATTGCTTGCCATATCAGTGTTGGCTTATACGCATTGAATACATTTGAGTTCCAATCATTCCCTCATCACAGTTGCAGCAGTGTATATCATACATAAGCCATTGAGCCATTTGCTGCTAGCAAGCCACTGAGCTAGGTAATAGGTTTGCCACTAATAGCTTTTGCGGATAAAACACTCAAGCTCTGCAGACATATAGCAGACTTTTATGAACACCTTAAAGTGAGAACAAGGAATTGGTGAAAGCAATATTGGCTGAAAGCTAGCAACAGTTGCTAGCCTCCAGTGCTTTTTATTTCTTATCTCTTGGAGTGCTATTAATTCAAACCCAATTACATTTCTAGCAGTTGAGAAATGGTATACATAATTCAGATATCAAATTATTATTATTCAATATCTTCAACAATGTCTTTTAAATTTTATATTATCAACTATCAGCATTTTTTAACATATATGAGCTGTTGCTGTCACCAATACACTTGCCTCAGCTCAAGATATCACCAAAGGGAAAAAGAGAAAAGGAGAGGAGACAAGAGTAACTGCAGAACACTTGAACAGAAGTCAATAAGTCACAGGCTCTCTCATTGCACACACTTTAGTTTAGGGATCCAGGTACAACCATTACTTAATAATGAAGCAGAAGAAGAATAACAATAACCAGAAGTAGATTTGACCCATATTGCAGATTGAGAATGGTTTTTTTTTTTTTTTTAAAGGAATTTAATTTCAGTGAGGGTGAATCTTACAGTACCTGTCAAAAAACATGTCCAGGTCACATTTCACCCCAAACCAAAATAATAAAATGAAAAATCACAAATCTTATTTTGCATAAAGAAAATTAAAAAAAAATATTTATTTGCATCTTGAAATTATTTTCAGGACAATTAAGCACATTTTACACTCCAGTTTTCAGCACTAAAGAAGGCAAGTTGTTGTGTGAACATGCAAGCCGCTAGGAACGAGCTTCTCTCAGTGCTCATGAATGTGCAATGGGCATCGAGAATAGAGCTATAAAAAATGCCCTGAAAATTATCCTGAAAATAAAGTCACAATGCAAAAACTGGGGGGACCTAATGTGACCTAAACAGCTCTTTGTGACATTCACTCCCTAGTAGTTGCCAATTACACAGAGCTAATAGATTTAATCTCCACTTATCAATGATTTGATTCTCTTTAAAATTTTCTTGAATCACTCCCTTCCCCTTTGCCCTTCCCTCTTGCCTTCTCTTTGGCAACACTTCAGCAAATGGGAGGCAGTAAGTTCTTGATATTCACACCTATAGCTGGGTGTACTGGAGCTCGACTAAATCGGGGCTTGCATCAGTAGCGTCTGGATCCATAAAGTAGAGTGTGGCAGTGGCTGTACAGTCCTGGGCACAGTGGGCAGGGGTTGGCTGTAGTTTAGCCCCCTGAGAGGTCACCTCTTTGGGTTGTGCCCGCTGGCAACGTGGGCCGTTGCACCAAGACTCCAGAGCGGCCACAAGGCAGGCCAGCAGCAGCCCTGCAGCTAAGATGCAGAAGACCCCAGCAAAGCTGTGTAATCTTAGGGCTCTGCCTTCCGGCTGGGGTTCTGTCTGCTTGTCCAGGTCACAGCGCCCTTTTCGTGGCCACCACTTCTGCTTTAGAATATCAAGGTCTCCCTTCTCCTGCAAGTCAAGTATCCTGGTGAAGATAAAAGGAAAATTGCTCAATATGAGGGTTGGGACTCAAATCTGTCCTTACACATTCATTTGAATTTCTTTTCTGAACTGCATCCATAAAATCCATTATTTCAGAATATTTATTTTACCTGTTTCACTGATTTTGTTGCACAACTTTTTAGTAAGAGGGCACTGAAAATGAAGCTGAGTAAAAATCTACTGAAGGGACTGAGTAAAAACATTACATTCAATGCTCAAAGTAAATGGCAAATTAATGAAAAATAATACTTTGGGTTTTCAAATGTGTAAAAACGCCCCAGTTATCTCTACAATGAAAAGGATAGTGGCACAAGTTCCTTAAATGGCTTTAACAAAATCAGCAAAACTTTAACAAAATCACTTCAACAGTGGCAATGACCATTTGGAGTTTTAAACAGTCTTACCAAATGGCTTTCTCTCTATTCATTAACAACCTTTTTCCTGTACACAAACCTTTGCAGACATACTGTATCCACATAGCTATTCATCTTAGTGCAGCATACATTCAGGAAGTCGATGTATTTGTGAAGAATCCAGTTGAAAAGGTCAATAAATAATGATAGAAAAGCATATGTCAAAGGTTAAAAAAATACTGTCTGTTACACTGTATTCTTCTTGGGTTGTAATTTAAAATCTGTTAGATAGAGAAGAAAATCTAATTTCCCATGCATAACAGATGTAGAACATCGGCAGGTGATTGTAGAAGATCCTCTGTGAAAATGGGTTTAGAAGCCTTGATGTTCCTGATGTGTGCATTATTAATCGCCAGCGAGATTACTGCACTAAAGCTAATTAGTATGTGAGCAGGGTGTTCCTATGAGTTGAAAATATAAATGCAAATTAAGTCAAACAAATGAAGGGCTGCAGAGTGAGGTGCTTTAAAGCCAGTGGAGAGAAAAAAGGAAGAGAAAGAGAATGGAGATAAATGCTCAGAGGAGCAGACACTGGTGATTCAACACGATTCATGGATTCTCCTGTGAGACTCTATGGCAAGACTGTGGCTGCCAAGAAAATAAATGTCATGTAAACGAGAAAAAGGGAAACAAAAGGAAACAATCCATCACAGTCATGTGCTGTGATGTTTGCAAACCTTTGGAGCTTAATATTGACTTTAAAATGATTGAAACGATGGTGTCTAATCTCAGCATGTTTAACGACTTGTATCGTTTATATTCCATATATACCATGGGCAGCGCAAGGGGGTGCGCCTCTGGGGCTTAAGCCCTTAAATATTTTTATCACTTTGTTTTTCCAACTAAATTTTTGTGCCTGGGAATTATTAATCAAATAAAACCATTCAGAGCGGTAATTCTGCACTATAAATTAGACATACTGTGGTATTGCTAACAGATTTTTGACTATTGGCATAATGTTTGCAGGTTATTTAGCAAAAAATTAAAAGCTCTTTTATATCATGCTGCAGTGTTACATGCTAGAGACAAACTCCTTGACTATGTTGCCGCTGACCTTTTGAAGCGGTATCCAATGATTACCAGGCAGTTCAGATGATGCATCTTTACATGGGCTGTGCCAGCACTAAAATCAACACAAGACGTTCTCTGCAGTGCTTTTCATCAAAGTGGTGCTAGATGCTGGCATTGAGAGTTGCATTGAAGTGCTGATGTGAGTCATGTGGAAGCACCTTAAGGAATTACAGACACCTTACAACATAATACTACTGTATGAACCTCACAAATGCTGGCAAATCCAGCAACTTTTTTTTCTCTCTGAACCATTCATTTTAATACCTTGCTAACTTTTAAAGAAACTTAAAAACATCAGAATGGTATCCTACCATATTGCCCTCTCTATTTCTGCCATACAGCATAAATAGTAAGAGCAGTATGATAGTATACTATTAGAAACTCAGCGAATTATATTAAAATTTTACCAGAATAAAATCAGACTACGAAATGCAAAAAAACAAAAACAAAAAAAAAAACGTGATTATTTTTTAGCTACTACATTTTAAAGTAGTAATAAAAAAAAGAGACAACCTCTATTTTGTCGGCTTGTCTTAGGATGATACTATGGTTAGTGTGACCTTAGTTTTAGCTCCAGTAATATTTAAAGATTTACAAAATAACACCTTGCATATGATTTCAACATTTGTATTCCATACGCATACACAGAGGTCTGGACTCTTACTGCCATCCATTCAAAGTTGGATGTGGGGCATTCCCACTTGAAATCTCCAATCTCCAGAGCATGATGGCATTCTGCCCGAAGCATGAAAGATGACATATAAGGCAGAGGTCCCCAACCCCCGGGTCGCAACCCAGTACCGGGCTGTGGAAGAGTTGCTACCGGGTCAGGAGAATGTTCTGGGAAAAATGTCTGTGCAGCACTGATATATGCCCTTTGCCCTTTATGAGGCACTATCCAAAGTTACATAAAAGGCGTAATTTCAGAAAACATCGGTTCCATCGGTTCTGAAAACAATTTCAGAAAACAACTGTTTGTTTGAAAACAGTTACTGTTGAAACAGTTACACTCCACCCTGCCCTTTCCTGGTTCTTTTGGTTGCCCAGAGGAGAACTGCTGTCTATGGGCACTTCGCTCAAATTGTGCTGAAAATGCCCCAAAAGTGCTGTTTTTGGGGTTGAAAAAAGATTATTGGAGATTGGGGCTTCTTTAAATTTCCACAAGATCATTGCATCAGGAAAAACACAGGATTTTACATGATGATACTTCATGTGTCACCATCATTATCATCACGTCTGCTGTATTAGACACAACTGACCCACAGCAGCTGTTGGTGTATATGAACATTTTTATGAAGAAATCATGCAAACTCTGATCACAAACGGCTGTTTTTAATTTACAAAGTGCTGTCGCTGTGACAGATATGAGGTCAAATATGATCTAACGATTATCTGATCAAGACCACCATATATGATATAACAGGAGGAACAGATCCCGTCAGCGCACGGACTACTGTTTGTGAAAGGATAAGTGAATAAAAATAATGTCATACTGTGAAAATTATGTCTTCGCATTTATTTTGAATGCAGTAAATAATATTGTTCATTATTAAGTTCTGATATGGAATACGATCATACTGAAGAATATTATTTGTTGTATGTGGGTTAATAATTTAAGCAGTAAAGACACATATTGCATGTCTAGTGGTAGTTTTTATTTTTATATATCACATTTCTTAGGCTTTAGAAGTGTGTTAAAGTGTATTCATCAACCTGTTTCATGTCCGACATAATCATACAGGCTCACTGAACCAAGTTTAAACTTGATTTGACAATATTTCAGAAAAGAGCCCACATATTTAAACAGAATACTTGTACTTTTATTTCATTACATTTCCAAAGAAAAAATGTTACTTTTTACTCCTTACAATTTTATTTAAACTTGAAAAGTACTCACTACATTTTTGCAGATAATTTTCTTTCATCTTACTGGACTGATGCCACCTTTTCACTGCATCCGACAGATGACAGATTGACAAGTGTCGCATGGTGGCTGTGTGGAGTTCTGACCATCTGCAGAGGTGGAATTTCGGATCTTATTTGAGCTTCTAATACGTTAAAATATTTGTGCGACTAGACCGTATATGACCACCCAACTGAATGCGATGTATTCATTCAAAACTATGAGCACGAACTGACAAACACTGATGGTTTTTGTCCTAAACTTTATTCTAAATGCCTTCTACAGATTTAACAGTCATGAAAAGATCATTCATGTTGCAGATATATATAAAAACAAAAGGCTTTAGTAATTAAATGTGTTCATGTCATTTATTTCTACACTTGCCTTCATATCTATGAATTTCTACTCCCTATTTGCTGAATTATTCTTGTTGTCATTGTTAGGCAACAATTAATTATAATAATAACTATAAAACCAGCAATGATAATGAGGATAATAATGATAATAGAAATAATGGAATCTGAGTAAATAATAATTATGAATTTTATTAAATTCATCCATCCGCTCAACAGCAAGTTTTGGTAGCAAACCTCAGAAAACAATCACAAAACCAACAACATTACTAACTTTCTTCAAAGCTTATTTTTAATTTTTTTATCTTTCTCTATGTCTCAAGGGGTTGGGTGCTCTGACATCGCAATTCGTATGCTCTTCAGTACTCGTACCATATTTCTTTGCATCACATATGCCAGTAGTTCTCAATCTTTTTGACTCCAAGGCCCCCCATTGTCCGAGAAAATATTCGAAGGCCCCCAGTGTAGATATTCATATTATAAGATATATCTATTATAAGATATTTTCTCAGATATTTCTATTGTAGTGATGACAAAGCTTGTTTTTCAAAGTTTTTTAATGTAAGAAACTACTTGCGAAAATAGATTAAAATAAATTTTGTGATTCCAGAAATGTCTAGAACTGTATGTTATTCATAACAATCAAGCTGTTAAAGGGAGTTTATCTACCTTATTTTATATAATTTTAAAAGATCTTGAGGCCCCCCTGGAAGTGTGCTGAGGCCCCCTAGTGGGTCCCGACCCCCTGGTTGAGAACCACTGGCATATGCAACATTCTATCAGTTGAGCTACCGTGCAATCTGATCAAACTCAAACAAGCTTGTAAATATAGTTGGTTATGTAACGCAAGCGCTATAGTAAAAGTGTTTATATTTGTTGTTTTAGCGCCTCTAGTGTTCACTCAACCAGGAAATTGCTGTGTTATGTACAACAGGCCACATAAAACTCTTTTTGCAAAAATGTAGTTATTGTAAAATAATTCTATGATCAGGTTTGCGAATGCCTCGGGGGGAGAAATATGACAGTCGTCAGAGACAGTAAAAAGGCGACTTAATAAACCAATCGAATTTAACAACATCCTCTCTCACATAATCTCACATAATTTTCATTCTAGTGAGTTCCTTTTTACTTTTTTAATACTTAAGTACAATTTAATGTGAATACTTTTTTACTTTCACTCAAGTATGTTTTTGGCTAGATACTTGGACTTTTAATTGACTAAAATTTTCACTCAGTAGCCATACTTTCACTTAAGTATAATTTCAGAGTACTTTTTACACCCCTGATATATATATACACACTACCGGTCAAAAGTTTTGAAACACTTGACCGAAATGTTTCTCATGATCTTAAAAATCTTTTGATCTGAAGGCGTATGCTTAAATGTTTGAAACTAGTTTTGTAGACAAAAATATAATTGTACCACGATATTAATTTATTTAATTATAAAACTAAAATGTAATTAAAAAAAAAAAGTTTTTGAAATGAATGACTTTGACCAAATAATAATTAAAAGCAGCCAATAAGTGCCCAACATAGATGGGAACTCCTTCAATACTGTTTAAAAAGCATCCCAGGGTGATACTTCAAGAAGTTGGTTGAGAAAATGTCAAGAGAACATGTCTGCAAATTCTAGGCAAAGGGTGACTACTTTGAAGATGCTAAAATATAACACAGTTTTGATTTATTTTGGATTTTGTTTAGTCACAACATAATTCCCATAGTTCCATTTATGTTATTCCATAGTTTTGATGACTTTACTATTATTCTAAAATGTGATAAAAAATTATAATAAAGAATGAGTAAGTGTTTCAAAACTTTTGACCGGTAGTGTATATATATGTATTTTTTATTTAAAAGATCTGGAAAAAATGAGCGTCACTTCATTGACCCTTCTGTTACCCTCTGTAATTGTATTTTATTATGAATTCTGTGAATAGAATCCACATTTTGATCATAAAAAATATTTTTTTCTAGATCGCTCACCAACTGTCACAGACATGCATTTTTCTACTCCAATAACTGAACTAGTAAAGGAAGTTTGGACTGTTTCTATGAAGGCTGCTTAAACAGAGGTGTAAGAAATTGTTCTACACACAAAAGCGTTTTATGCGAGAAATCCTGAAAATCGTTTGAGTTAAAAACATGTACATGTTGTTACTGTAAGCTCGTCATAGCAATATCTTGCATTATGTTCTCTCTCTCTTTTTTTTCTTTTTAAGAAAGACAAAAGATTTCCTTGAACTGTTCTCTTGGCCATTTTTGAAAGTGTACGAAACTTTTGAAAACTTGCATTACCTTCATTGGTGTAACTTTCATGTTAACACTAGGAAGGACAAGTCTTCCTATCGCTAGACTCCGACACACCTGTTTGCAAGTGTTTTCAATAAACCGGCGTCTTTTTGCAGTGGAGAGAGAGAGCTTGTGCACTCCCGGTTGCCAGATTGCACAACTAAAGCGTCACCCTGCAGAATATTTCCAAACTGTGTCAAGATTTCACCTATAGAAATCTGGAAAACGTCGAAATTTAATTCTGACCGCAACTTACCGTTATTTAAAGTCCGTTATTTATCAAACGATTAGTTCTAAGTAATACTTGACACAATTGATCTAAAGGGGATGGCAAGGGGGATGATGTTTTAAAAGGGTGATGCTTTTTGATATTTCTTGCAACAAGGGGGATGCCATCCCCTTGCATCCCCCCTCAACTCGAGCCCTGCCTATTTCCACAATTGAAATCTGCTGCTTGTAAGAACCCGGAAACGGGGTTTCCTGTGGTGGGATGTCATCTATTGCCACTGCCGTATTATTGTTACTGGTGTTTTACTGTAAAACTTTCTTTTATACTGCACACAAATTTTTTTGTACATTGTTATCCCTTTTTATTGAATGGTTTAATGATTTGGATTTCTTTCAAAGACAATTTGCTTTTATAATTTGATTTTATTAATAATCTTACTACAGAAAACATCTAAACAGATAAAAAAGCAATAAACGACCCCAAGTTTCTAGTTGTTGGTCTGTGTGTACTTTACCGGCAGCCACATATAATTTACAGTGTTTTACACACCTGCATCTGCAGATGTTAGCTAAACAAGTTTTGTTATCATGTTATGTCGAAATTTTGATTAATTGATGCATATTAAATAATAAAAGTTAATGTTTATCATGTTCACAAAAATGTCATGTACCTGCATCTCGAGTTGAAGATTTCCGCACTAGTTTCCGAGTTGGAAGTCTCACATCAGGTGTCATTCCATTGCAATTTTCCAAATATTTAATCAGAAATTCTGACTTGAATTAAAAGTAGCATAAGCTTGAATGTCAACTGACCCTAGAACCACTACTGATGTATAAACTCTAAAAGAATGCACACTTACTTCTGTGAGAAAAGGTCTCTATAGGGGCTGCCGTGCTGCAAAGCCAAGCCATATCCTTTACTGCTCATGCTGTTTCCTGTGACCACAAGCATACAGTCGTCATCGGTCAGAGCCGCATACTCCAAGACCGCCATGTCCCATAGGAAGGCATATGACTCCCTCTTAACCTGAGAGAAACCACACACATGCACAGTGCAATGTTTAATATGCCCATTTACAGCAGAACATCATGGCAGGTGTTTTATGTTTTTGATAACAGTACCATAAACACACAGCCTGAGACCGAAACACAAGCTTCCTCTTTCAGTCGCACATTCCTTGACAGACAGGTCACAGACATCATTCAAAATGAAAGATGTTTATATTTTACTCAAGTCATGAGATAGCTTTGAACCTGTTCCTTCTCTGGAAACTAGCCTCCCTTGCTCTCTTTTAAAGGGATCTCTGTCTCTTGGGGAAAATGCCTTTTTTTTTCAACACAACAAATAAAGCAGCTCAAGCGACCGCTTTCTGTCTCTTTTAAACTCGGGTTGTATCGCAGACACACAGTTATGACAAACTTTCATATGACAAGTAAAAAGAAAAAAATAGGATGTCAAAGATGAAATGACAAAGAAGCTATCTTCCCCTGGCTCTTCTTTATATACACAAAATTTTCCCTATCTCTGTGTAAAGTACTACAAACACCTGCCACTGCCCGAAATGATATTGACAGTGTCTTTGAAGTGTACATCTATTAGTGGTATTTGGATTACTCTCAATCTACTAAAGTACTAATGTCAAATCTATAAAAAGCCATAAATTCACTGTAAGTATCTATGCACACAACTTGCATCTTTCTGTGTTTTTTAAAAAATAGTTCCCTATCTGTCACTCACTCGACGTTGTGTTGATGTAGTGACACTAGGGGTCACTCTTGGGAGCCTGAGACACCTCTGGTCTATGATAAAAGGCCAATAAAATTGCATACCACTCCCCCGGACATATGGGTATAAAAGGAGCTGGTATGCAACCACTCATTCAGATTTTCTCTTCGGAGCCGAACGGTTGATGTTTACTGAGCTGACTGTTCATTCACCTCTGCTGGATCTGATGGCGCATTTCAGTGGCTTCTCCCTCCTCTGCACTGGTGCATTGCAGAGAACGCCCCTGGGCGCTTCGGCAGAAAAAAGAGAGTATATTTTTCTAAAAGAGCGGCACACACGGAACGTCTTTTTAAAGACGCATCTTTTTAAAGATGCCTTTCCGTTTGTGTGTTATTCCTGGTTGCGGTCGTTTCCTCTCAATTTCGGACAGTCACAATCGCTGTCTTTCGTGTCTGGGCACGACCCACATGGAGACAGCGTTCGTGGATGGATCATGTACTCACTGCAAGAACATGACCATGGCAACGTTGCGGTCGCGGCTTGCTTTCGTAAGAAAGCAAGCCACCCCAGCAGCTCCCCGCCTCGGTCCTTCTACCTATGGGTATGAGGCCAGCGCGGCTAGCACTGGGGACGATTTGGGGACCCCAATGGGACCACCTCCGCCGGGTATCCCCCCACAGACCTCCCATTCCCCAGCACGCTCGTCTGCCCCGATCGGGCTTCCGGATGAGTCCGCCGGCTCGTCTCAAGGCAAGTTCGATCTCTTGTTCAGAGCCCGTGAAGCTGATGAGCCCTCGAGCGCGGCATCGGAGAGCGGGCTCATCCAGACGGATGCAGAAGCCTCAGCTGGGCTCCCCCCCTCGGGGACGATTGCCCAGTCACAGGCTGATGCAGAAATGACGGAAATGCTTTCCCAGGCGGCCGTGAGGCCGACAAGGCACGGTTCCTTGCTGCCCCTATCTCCCAGGTTGGCCTATTCGGTGACACCGTTGAGGACTTTTCCCAGCAGTTCTCGACGGTGAAGCAGCAGACGGAGACTATCCAGCACATCCTGCCCCGGCGCGGCTCAAGATTCCGCACCCCGCCTGCTAGTCGCCAAGGGCGTCCCCCTGCGGTGACTGCACTGGCTCCGCCGCAGCCCACCCCTTCGGCCTGGCCCCGGCGTGGAGCCCACAGCAGGAAGCAGATGCCACCCGTCTCACAGCCGGCCGCCAAGAACAAACAGAAGGCTTCGAAGTGCCCCTGAGACAGGCGACCCAATGACAACGAAACCCACCTTGGAGCTGGTAAACAGACCACTCCATCCCCCGGTGGAAGGCCGGGAGGAAAATCTTTTGCTTTTTCATTTAATTTCGCCACATGCCCAAGTGGCTGCGGTACCCAACAGTTCAGCAAAAGAGTGGTTTCCTCGTTCCCTAGGTCACATAACCGGTCTGCACGGCTGTCATCACGACCACCGTCCACCTTTTCATCCTTGCAGGGTTGGCGCTCCAGCGGCGGTCTCCCCGCCCCTGCGTGCCCAGCTGTGGCACAAATCCGCCCCAATGTGACAGTCTCCACGGGTTGCGAGGACAGGCCTCTTCCTCCCTCATCCCAGGCTGTTCCGTGGGTGGTCACAAGGACCCAGGTAAGTGCTTCGATGTCCCTGGACTCAGCATGGCCACAACATGGTGTGGCACCTCGGGCTCCGCCCCGCCGTGAGGCCCATCTGCCGGTATGTCCGACGAGATTGTCCCTTTGGGGCCCTCGCTCGGAGCTTGGATGCGTGGCTTGCGCTTTCCAATCAGTCGCGATGGCTGATCCGGACCGTCCGACTCGGCTACGTGATTCAATTCACCAGGCGTCCACCCAGGTTCAGCGTTATCCACTTCACCTCGGTGAAGGATGAAAATGCTGCTACCTTGCGCGTGGAGATCGCCACCCTCCTACGGAAGTATGCGATAGAACCTGTCCCTCTGGCTGAGATGAAGAAGGGGTTTTACAGCCCCTACTTCATTGTACCAAAAAAAGGCTGTGGGTTGCGACCAATCTTGGACCTGCGAGTACTGAACCGGGCTTTACACAGACAGTGTTAGTTCGGACAGACAACACGGCAACGGTAGCATATGTCAACCGTCAAGGCGGTCTGTGCTCTCGTTGTATGTCACAACTCGCCCGCCGTCTCCTCCTCTGGAGTACCTCAAGTCGCTGCGAACCACTCACATCCCGGGTGACCACAATACTGCAGCAGACATGCTGTCACGGCAGGTTACCCTCAGGGGAGTGTGGAGACTCCACCCTCAGGTGGTCCAGCTGATCTGGAGTCGATTCGGACAGGCACAGGTAGACCTGTTCGCCTCCTAAGAATCCTCCCACTGCCCGCTCTGGTACGCCCTGACCGAGGCACATCTCGGTATAGATGCGCTGGCACACAGCTAGCCCCCTGGACTGCGCAAATATGCGTTTCCCCCAGTAAGCCTACTTGCACAGACCCTGTGCAAGGTCAGGGAGGACGAGGAGCAGGTCGTCCTGATAGCACCCTACTGGCCCACCCAGACGTGGTTCTCGGACCTCACACTCCTCGCGACAGCCCCCCCACTCCCTCAGCGAATTCCCCTGAGGAAGGACCTTCTTTCTCAGGGACAGGGCACCATCTGGCACCTGTGACCAGACCTCTGGAATCTCCATGTCTGGCCCCTGGACGGGACGCGGAAGACCTACACGATCATTCAGGCTAGGGCCCCCTCTACGAGGCGCCTGTATGCCTTTAAGTGCCGTCTGTTCGCTAAGTGGTGTTCTTCCCAATGGGAAGACCCCCAGAGATGCACAGTCGGATCAGTGCTTTCCTTCCTGCAGGAGAGGTTGGAAGGGCGGCTGTCCCCTTCCACCTTGAAGGTGTATGTAGCCGCTATAGTGGCACACCACGACACAGCGGACGGTAAGTCCTTAGGGAAGCACAACCTGATCATCAGGTTCCTGAGAGGTGCCAGGAGGCTGAATCCCTTCAGACCGTGCCTCGTTCCCTCATGGGACCTCTCTGTAGTTCTTCAGGGTCTAAAGAGAGCCCCCTTTGAGCCTTTGCAGTCAGCTGAGCTTAAGGCACTCTCCTTGAAGACTGCCCTCCTGACTGCACTCACTTCCATCAAGAGGGTAGGAGACCTGCAAGCGTTCTCTGTCAGCAAAACGTGCCTGGAGTTAGGTCCGGGCTACTCTCACGTGATCCTGAGATTGGGAAAGGTTCCCACGACCCCTTTTAGGGACCAGGTGGTGAACCTGCAAGCACTGCCCCTGGAGGAGGCAGACCCAGCCCTGACGCTGCTGTGTCCGGCGCACGCTTAATGCATCTATTTGGATCACACGCAGAGCTTTAGAGTCTCTGAGCAGCTCTTTGTCTGCTTTGATGGACAGCGGAAAGGAAGCGCTGTCTCCAAGCGCTGAGGATCGCCCACTGGCTCATTGACACCATAACTATGGCATATGTGTCCCTCCTGCCACAACGCTGAACTACCCGCTGAAATGGCTGGGAACTTGTCTCGGCTCCTCAGCATAAAACCTGAATGAGTGGTTGCATACCAGCTCCTTTTATACCCGTATGTCCGGGGGAGTGGTATGCAAATACCACTCGCCTATTTTCATTGGCCTTTTATCAAAGACCAGAGGTGTCTCGGGCTTCCAAGAGTGACCCCTAGTGTCACTACATCGACACAACTTCTCGTTCCCTCCATCAGGGAACGGAGGTTACGCAAGTAACCAGGACGTTTTCTATGTAAACATTCTCTAAATGGACATATTTGAAAGCTTAAATGCATCTCATTGTTTTTTCAGCATCTCACAGCATGAAAGCCACGTTTATAAGAAACATTTTTTAGTTAAAAATCTCGAGATCTGCATTTTGTTCCATTTTACTGTTTTCTGTATAGCTTTTTAGAATGTAAGAATACGTTGTGTGTTAACGGTCCCTAAGACTGAGCATGTCTGGAACTGGCTGTTGAAACTGTTTGAAACTGGTAGTTGTAATTTGGAAATATTGTTAGTAACACTACTTGTGTTGTGTTCACAATTGCATTAATTGCTTCTGTTTGAATTATTCTCATTTGTAAGTAATTTTGATTACATGTTAATTTAAACAAAAAGCACCTCCAGTAAGCAGGATGAAGAGACCCGTACACAGTGGGAAAAATTGACCAGTTAATTTATATGTGAGTCTTATCTGGGCAATTACTAGCAGTTAATCGCTTTAGCTGTTGATCTGGCAAGGATGGCCAGACAATAGCATTATTCAACACCATCCAGAGAGTGGTGGTACAGCGATACCAACCTCTACTCCTCTCTGTCTTATCTCTTTTCATAATTCTGCTTCAGAAATCAATTCCAGGCCTCCTAATTTGTTAGCTTAATAGCTAGTTATGTAACAGGGATGGAATACACTCATCAGGAGACCTGTGATTTTGTTGATGTCTCCTGTGAAAAACATGTCAATAGACATTGTGCTTTTGTGATGCTTTTGAGAAAAGCTGTGAATATAGGTTTTTTTCCCCTTTTCTTAAAGATTCTTTTAGCATTGGCAACAGTTTGTATACAAAGTGACTTTGAAAGTTTTACTAACCAAGCATAAATACATGAATACTTCCAGCAGCATGTGAATTGTAATTTTTACACAATATGAGGTGTTACATTTTCTAAGCAATGAATATTTATGTTGATAGTCTAGAGCATCTGCCTCATGTTTTCTGTCAGATTTGCATGCTACATTTCCTGTTCTGTCTTTAACAAAGCAGTAATTGCTTGAGTCATTCTGTTTTGAAGTTAAACAGCTTGCATTTTACTTATGATCTTTTTCAGTGTTCTGTGAGACATGCTGTGGATTAAAAAGAGCCACCAATAACCAATCTGCACCATCCACAAGGTACTGTGAAGAAAATACATCCTACAGAGTATTCAGCTGTTTCATGGCTCTCACCAGGAAAAAAGGACTTCAGCACCATGGATAGCTCTCATTGAGCACTGCATAATAATATACAGCTCTCCACCCTGACTATTAGGGCTTCCAAGTTCAATAATAGCAAAATATCCCTCTTACTTGAAAAAGTGAGTTCTATTTCCAGTGGTGTACATTCACATATAAACAAAATAATAAATTATAATAATACATCAGTGGTTTGCAACTGGTTTTAATTTAGGACATTTACATTGGACATTAAATGGTGGCCCCACACAATTCCAAACTATTAAAATGTACAAAAGTAAAATGCCAAAAATAATAATAATAATACAATAAATAAATAAAAACACTGAAATGTATGATTTGATAAGCCTATTTATTTTGCTATCCTAACTATGTATGCTTATTTGATTAGTTGCACCTTATTATTTGCAGACTTGCTACCTATTTTTGGATTGAGACCCACCAGTTGAGAACCACTGTAATAACTGAACATATTTTTACAACTGTCATTTTCAATGGCTCAGGTGAGAGTTCATTCCCCCCACCCCACCTCATATGTAACTAACAGGACTGGACTTGCTTTGCTCTGTCAGGTACCTTGCGGATGCCTTCAGCAGGAGAGGTCACAGAGTTGTCCTGTCCCTGATTTTTATTGATAGTTCTCCACAGCTCCGCAAAAGTGCTGTCTTGCTCCAGGGGGTTTGTGCCCTTCACCCTGAAATACTCAAACACTGCAGACTCTCGCACTGTTCCATAGCTGAAGTCTGCCTGCCTGGAAAGGTCTTGGAATGTTCTAAATTGAGAATAAATACAAAATATTATAGGCATATATTCCTCAAAATGCACAAGTAAAACATGCACAGAAAAACAGCATGTGGCAGAATAACAATTGACAGAATTAATATAAGGTAAGAATTATTGATGCCTGATGTTCAAAATGTTTTTACTAAATTGTCACATTGTTAACAAGCATGTCCCTGATAATTTTGTTTGTTACGTTATTGTTTAAACAATCTGGAGGTCTAGACATGCCTCAATAAAAAAATGGTGCATTTCACAAACTGCCTAAACAGTGTAAAAGGAGCATCAAACAACAATTAAAAAATACTCTTTCACTGGAACAAAACATCAGAACATAAGTGGATATTGCCAAGAATTCAGGATACTAACTTTATTCTAGTACAGACACTAAATGAATCACAATTAAAGGAATATTTAAGGTTCAATACAAGTTAAGTCAATCGACAGCATTTGTGGCATAATTCTGAATACCACCAAAAAATATCTTGACTCGTCTCCCTTTAAAAAAAAAGGAAAAAGTAAAAAAGAAAAAAAAACAAGAAATCTAAACAGATACAAATATCACTGTTGGTGTTGTTATGCACATATCTTCAGGCTATGGCATGCTAATGGCTAGCTACTATTGAGGCAGTGAGTTCAGCCCTTTTCCAAAATTATTTTTTGAATCTAGCATCATCTAGTTAGGAATCTTTTAAAAATGTACAGTTTGTTTCTGATGAGTCTACGTTTAAGTATGCTGGAATATCTTCACAAAAAATATATTAAATGATAAAAAAAAAGAAGAAGAAAAAAATGTATAAAGTGGATTATAACCATGGGAACATATCCTTCACCTCTCTATGACACTACTCCCTCTCAAACGTTGTCATGAATCACAGAGGTGTAGGGACGAACCACTGTCACACTGCATATTGATTTGGTAATAAAAGGGTTAAATAAAAGGCCCTTATCTTATGCTACCAGGACTATAATAACCTTCGATCAGGTAGAATAAATACTAACCTACCTTACTTTTTAATATGCATACTTCTTTTGCAAAAAGCAGTAAGTTAACTGAGTAGTGTCCGAATACTCAGTTGACAAACTGTGTCTGTTGAGATTTTAAGGTGTGCAAAGCGTGCAACCAGTGGAAACATTTGCCCCGTCCCAATACCCACACTTGCAGTCTTGATACTTAAGTGCACGCGCAGGATAAGGTTTAGTAAATATTGATTATATTAACTACAGTATCTGTCTTATCTGTACATGCATTTATGTATTTGAAGTATACATTTGAATGCTTTTTATTTGTTGTATCAAACCACATACCTATAAGTTGTGTAAAGTAGTCTTTGGTTGTCTTATATAAAGGACATGCCAATGCATATAATTTAAATGCTTTGTAGTTGTAGTTGTTAATGGATAACACAGGTTTACAGAATACAGTTTTTATTTTTTAATTAAGCTTTATGCAGTGTAATGAGAAACAAAGTAGAAAGAAAAGGCTTTAATATTTTACAGCAATAATGGATGACACATTTTTTACATGTTTTAATGTGCAAAGAATTGAAAATCAAAATGAGTAAAAATAAATAACTTTTACAATTAATTTCACACAGTAATAAGTAGGATATAACAGTCACCACTACCAACAACAATCAGTCTTCTGAGTGCAGCTACAAAAAGAGCTGGTGCAACCGGGACAAACATTGTTAAATCTACGAGTGTCCCAACGTGCAATGAAAACCCATACACACACTCGCAGTCTTCACGTCTACTTGCACACTAGTGGCCAAACACCGGCAATATGTAAGACAAGTGGGTAAGCAGGCAATTCCAGAACCGTAAATGAGGGTATTGGGACAGGGCATTTGCCATCTCATTAGGCAAAAAGTATATAAATAATAATAATAATAAAAAAATGGCAGAGATCTGTGAGCCAGATGGCTTTCTTAGGTATTATAGGTACCAAAAAGTTGTTCCTCATCGATACATTTTACTTATTTACCGACACAAGTAAACTGATGACTTGTTGAAGGTCAAACGACAATGTCAACATGGCGGATGTAGTGCAGCTTGTCTTGGAATGTACAGGTTTTAATGCTATATTAATGCAAACCTACAGAACATACTTGCTCAACGGTTGAGAAGTAAGTTCTTCATCAAATTCAGTGCATAATATGAAAGTATAAGGAATTTGGACGCAGCCCTGCTGTCCCACCATCAGCAGTGTGAAAACTTTTGGGAGGTTTACCATTTTCTGTAGTGAGGAAGGTCTATTCTAAGATGCACTGAGCACTTATGGTTTTTATTTGTGTTTCCAGTTCAGATTGCAGTGGACCAAATTCTAACTAAGGAGAAGTGCAGACTCTAGACTTCAGGGACCATCCTATGTAAGTCTTAAAGGGATAGGTCATCCAAAAATGAAAATGTTGTTAATTTACTCACACTCATGTTGATCCAAAGCTATATGAATTGCTTTTTGTTCTTTCTGTGAAACACAATATTATACGTTAAACAGCATGTTAGCTTCAGTCCATTCACTTTTTATTATTATTATTATTATTATTTTTCCCATACAATGTAAGTGAATGGTAACTGAGGCTAACATTCTGCCTAGCATGACTTTGTGTGCTCCATAGAAAAAAGAAAGTCATATGGGCTTTGAAAAACATGAGTGTGAGTAAATGATGACAACATTTTCATTTTTGGGTGAACTATTTCTTTAAATTAATATCTGACAAGCACAAGTTAGATAATATGATTTGAGAGTAAAAATATTTTTGAAGTACGGCCCCAGGATTCTCACTTGTAAGGATCAATCCACAATTTGAAGCAGACACGTGCACAGGCACAATTTCATGAATGGGGATATTTTTAGGGCAGACAGCTTGTTTTTTCTCTTGCGTAATAACATTGAGTTACTTCTTATGATTTTCAGTGGGGAGTGATTTCATGTTGAGATAAGCATCTTCTATTTAGCTTGAGGCTATTTAACAAGCCTCATGCAATTATTTTCAGATTCAATGAGTCAGATAGCTAATCTTGAGAAGATAATATCAAAACAATGAATCAGACTAATTACGATGATAGCTTGTAGCACAGCTGGAGGAGAAAAAACCCCCAATGGAAATATTTAGCGCATGATGTTATCTTGTGTCATCACATTTATGAAATAATTATTTATACCCTTAACCCTGATTGGCTGCTTTTGTACAATTAGATTAATCTGTACTGGAAAACACTAATGTGCTGAAATTGAACGTTTCTTTGTTGGGCAAATTCAAACAATACCCATGACACAGCAGTTCACCATTGTTTTTAAACCAGAAAAACATTCAAAAATATCTTATTACTAATTAGTACATTGTCATCACCAATTGTTTCAAATTTTTTACATTGGGATTTTGGAGGTGGGGGAACCTTATGATGTAGGGTAACCCTATGATGTGGGAATCCTATGAACCCCATCTCACCAAAAAGGAATTATGCTAAAGAATGATATACTATACAATACTGTACTTTAGAGAAAGAAAAAAATTCACAAAAAAGCCATAATAAAATGATTAATTATAATTAAATGCACACATATACAGAAATCAACAAATAACATCGATGTGGTGGTCAGCTCTGCTTTTTATTTTATTTTTTTATTTTTTTTGCAAAACTGTAGCTGTATGTATACCATTAACAGAATACTGTGTTTATAGTAGTGGATATATCTATTTCATTTTATTTTTTGATTGCACTAGAATCAGAATGCAGGTCAGAATGAAAGACAGTGGAGTAAGATGCAGGTCTTGTGTTCGGAGAACAGTGACGCTCTAGATGAATGCTGTGTCGCCTATGGCAGGGTCCACCAGTGACTAGACACTGACATTAATACTTAATGTAATGAAAAAAGTTTTTTTTAATGAGCATGAAGGTAGCGGACCACTGTTTCGAATTGTTCTGCCACAATTAAACACCCGGTTTTAACATATTTGAACTTGATTTCAACACAGACACAAATGTGGTTGGCCTGCCAGCTGCTTCATTTGAAACAGACCATTTTGGCCGCAGGCCTAATTTGACTCGAATAGAAGCACTATCATTATACTGAGATGAGATTGGCTCTTGACAAATAGTTTAGACTGACCGACAGAATTACTCATATAAAATAATAAAGTTGTTAAATAAACCACTATGGTAACACAATTGTCTCCATAATTGGTTTAATTCACCTTTAACTTTAGGTGACCTTAAAGCATAAGTGGAGGTCTGTAACCTCTTGCATGCAATCTCAATGGACTTTCAAGTTGAAAACATGCGAATAGCAAAGCTACTCTCAAAGATGTTGTAGAAACATGACTTAAAGTTCACCTAAACTTGATTTGATAGTTCACCCAAAAATGAAAATGTATGATTTCCTGTTTGATTTTATTTAATTAATAGTTGTCTATAGCAGAATGTCCAAGCTGCTCTTTTTCATATAATGAAACTGAGTGGTGACCACGACTGTCAAGCAAGCTTTTCAAGGCAATATTTTCAGTAAATATTGACTTAAATTTCAGTCTGTCTCTAACATAAAGCTATGACATGGCTTTAAACAAAGTGCACAAGTTAAATGGGTTATTTTTATGATGCTTTATGGCGCTTTTCTGCCCTTTTTGTAGCTTGACATCCCCTGGACCACTTTCCTTTTACAAAAGCACATTTTACTCCTTTTGCATTTTAACCAAACATATCTAACAAGATATTAGAACTTTGTAGTCCATTTGGCATTCAGCTGTAATGTACTTGAGTACCTAGAAGGGTACTCTGGGTATGCATTTGAATTTGCACACTGTAAGAGTACATTATATAGTGCATTTGATGAAGAACTCACTATAGTTGAAAAGACCTGGCCGACTCACTGTGATTTTTATTTTTTATTTAGCTTTAAGAGCCTACCTGTGTTCTGAGATCTTTTCAGCTGGCTACGGCAGGACAAATCAATAGAGGTGCTCTAAAATTTATTATTAGCTATAACAGGAAATCTGTTTGGAATTGGTTCAAAGATAATGTTCCTTATAGGTTACATCGAACAAAGAAAGGAGCTTCAATTAAACTGTGTGATTATGGAGAACATTCAGTATGGATCCTTGTAGAAGGCAAAGATTCAGAGATCCATAGTCAACCAGATGGCAGAAATAGAAAACCATAATTAAACCCCATTCAGGCTTAATCATCTGTTCACAGCAGTGCCCACTGCTCTGAAGCCGAAAAAACACTAGATGTAACCGCATCATAAATCATGAATATTAACAGGGCCACTGAACACTCCAAAAATAGTTTACAAGCAATTTCACTCACTATTGTTTCCCACTGATAAAAAAAAAAAGAAAAAAAAAAAGATAAATGGCGTCTCCTTGGTTTTGCTTTGCTCTGTCTACTCTGCATATAAACAATTCTATATAGTGATTTACAACATATAGTAAATGCAATATAGAGCATTTTATACACAACATTACAGATTCACTGATTTTTAATAGCGCACAGCTTTCAGTTGTGCTGCGAGAGCTCGCAGATTCACCCCAATGAATCTTACAAAGCACTGACTGATTAGCCAATCAGCAGCCAATAACAGGACACAAGCAGACTGATGCTGAGCATTTGGAGAGCTTTGAACCGAACAGAGTTTTTGTCAAACCTGAATACAATTTTACATCTGAGATATGAACGACTCCCAGTGGGCTCCCAGCATGGTAACGATACCGTATCATGCACTGGCAGGGCTGCTCGATTTTAATAATACTTACAAACAAGGTGATTAGCACAACCATAGCAGCTGTGGATGCTGCACTGAGAGACGGTGAAATAATCCTCCCAGGGCCATACACACACACACACACACACACACACACACACACACAGAAGAGCTGAATGAGAAATGTGCCGGAAAAACTGTGCATTAATGCTCCAAAGCAGAACTCTTGGGCAAACTGTGTGTGTGTGTGTGTGTGTGTGTGTGTGTGTGTGTGTGTGTGTGTGTGTGTGTGTGTGTGTGTGTGTGAGAAAGAGAGAGAGAGAGAGAGCAGTAAGCCGCTCCCACATTGGCTTTTCAGCCTGGTTGAGAGGTCAAATTCAATGAGCAAGCAGATAACATTTACAGAGGCAGGTAGGGCATTACCAGTTCATATAAGTACTTGCACTAAAGAAGGTGTCAATCTAGCTGTGAAAGACATACATTTTATATTTGAAAAATCTGCAAAACAGTCAAAATTTTAAAAGAAAAGTGGACAAAATCATATTCTCAAAAATAACTTTGATCAAGATTGTCAAGCAATTCGTAAAAAAACTCAGAACATTATCTAATCAGAAACACAGAAATCTTAACAACATAGAGATTTACTGTGAAACACTAAAACAATACAAACATATGCTCAGAACCAAAAAAAAGCAAAATACACCCAAAAGCAACTGACAATAATTGAGAAGTCTGTCAGTACAAACCAATTTTGGGACAATTGGATTCATCTAAAAAAAAAAAAAAAAAAAAAAAAAATAAAAATAATCATGAAGAATTGGCTATCCAAAATGGAGAAATATGGGAAACCCATTTTCAAACACTATTTAATAAAGTATAAACAGACTTCTAAACAACATCAAATAATCAAACAATTGAAAGTACTAGAAAATCAAATTCCATTAAACTTCCCTGTTACTGAAAAGGAACTTTAAGACAAAACTAAAACACACTGAAGCCCAGAAAAGCATTTGGACCTGATGGGATATTGAATGAAATGCTAAAAAATACCAGCACTACATTTCAATTGGCCATTCTAAAATTATTCAATATGGTTCTGAATGTAGGTTACTTCCCTGCCATCTGGAATCAAGGACTGGTAACACCCATCTTTAAAAATGGAAATAAATTTGACCCTAATAATTACAGAGGCATTTGTGTAGCAACCTGGGAAAATTATTTTGTTGTATAATAAACTTGAGACTCTAGACCAGAAGTCAAATTGGATCTCTACCAAATTACCATACATCTGACCATATTTACATGCTACAAACTTTAATTGAAAAACATACTATCCAAAATAAAGGCAACATTTTTGCATGTTTGACTTTAAAAAAGTATTTTATTCTATCTGGCACCAAGGATTATTCTTCAAACTTATTGAAAGCGGTGTAGGAGGTAAAACCTATTACCTTATAAAATCAATGTACACTGAAAGCAAATGTGGCGTGAAAATTAGCACAAAAATACAAAATATCTTTCCCAGGAGCGTGGTGTGAGACAGGGATGCTGCTTAAGCCCAACAGTCCCCTACTGAACAGAGTCTACAGCAGAACCTGGATCTGCTGGAGCAATACTGTCAGACCTGGGCCCTGACAGTCAACCTCAATAAAAATAAAAATCATGACTTTCCAGAAAGAGTCAATTGCCCTGTATGGCAATGAAGTGTGGGGTCCACTGACAAATCCAAATCAGGAATTCACCAAATGGGAAAAACATCCAACAGAGACCCTGCATGCAGAATTCTGTAAAAAGTACACCAGCACACAACAAATAATGCATGCAGGGCAGAATTAGGCAAATATCCACTAATTATAAAAATTAAAAAATGGGCAATTAAATTCTGGAAACATATAAAACTCAGTGACCCCCCAGTCATACCATTATAAAGCCCTGCATTACCAAGAGTTAAGCAAAGTAAACAGTCCCCTCTCTCAGCTGGACCAGAGCTTTAGTCCTGATGGTTCACTAACATCCACTAACCCCCATCAAACTAAAGATCTGGACCAAAACAACCTGGCCAAACTAATTAGATACAGACAAATTGCAGCACAAATGAAAGATATTAATATCCAACACACTCTCACGGCAAAATCGTCAGGATTCGTACAACTTTTCTAAATTTGTCCAATTCATATGATATCGTGTGACTGCACTCGTTTGAATTCCTACGACTTTCACTATAGCCAATAACGTCACTGGACATCGTTTCCATCTAATACGGGACAATTACTTGTTTCTGTCACACACAACAGCTTCCTATCATGTTTACACATTCTACTGATTGGTTAAGTTTAGATAAGGGGTTTGGGTAAGGGCATAATATTAATAAGTATGTCCTTAACGCCTCGTGCGCGGAACTCATGCTTACTTCCGCATTCGGAAATTTGCACGTGATGAAGTCGTACGAGTTGATGCGAACAACATCGTGTGAGACCATACGAAATAGCCAGCTAGTAAATTATGTCCGACTTTTCATGAGATCGGGTTGTTAATATCACTTATTGGGAAAATCAAACTCAACAACAGAGTAAAATGCAATGCTATCTGGCCCTAAAAACAGAGTACACCATGGCAGACTATCTGTACACAGTGAGAGATAAAAAACTGAGAGCTTCCTAGACAAGGTACAGACTCACTGGACACAACCTCGCTATAGAAGTGGGCAGACACAGGAAAACATGGCTGCCATAGGAAGAAAGGTTGTGTTCAAACTGTGATCAAAACAAAATAGAGACAGAGCTGCATTTTCTAACAGAATGCAAAAGATATACAGACATCTGGGCATTTTTTTTTTATCACAAAATAAAACATATACACAGCACATTTAATAATTTAACAAACTATGAAAAACTGCCCTTCCTATTAGGAGAACACAAAGACTGCTGTGTGATAGCAGCACAACATGTGTCTTTCTGCCACAATATGAGGAAAAGTGAGTGAACTGACCTGAGTCTGTGTCTCCATTTCTTTACTATGGCTCTTTCTTATTCTTATTTTTTTTCTTCTTCCTCCTTTATATACATTTTATTTTTATTATTTAACATTACAATTTTACCTTATTTGTCAAGTATACATTGTATATTGCTTTGCACTGTCTTCATTTTGCAGTCTTATTTGTATATGCAACTTTAAATGCTTTGGCAATACGAATGTACAAATTTTTGACATGCCAATAAAGCACCTAAAAAAAAATAATAAAAATAAATAAATAAATAAAACAGAGAGGGAGGGAGAGAGAGAAAGAGAGAGAGAGAAAAAGAGAGAGAGAAAAAGAGAGAGAGAGAGAGAGAGAGAACAGTAAGCCGCTCCCACATTGGCTTTTCAGCTTGGTTGAGAGGTCAAATTCAATGAGCAGGCAGATAACATTTACAGAGGCAGGTAGGGCATTACCAGTTCATATAAGAGCATTCTTATAGTCAAATAAGAGGGTGTTTTAAAAGTAAAAAGGGCATTTATTTCTCCTGTGAAATGGTGCAGAATTATTCTTCTCTACTCACCACCACCCAGTGGTGTAGTAGTGTCTGAAGAGGTGGGCATACTGTGAATTTATGACATGCACCCGGCCTCTAAAATATTACATTTATATACAGTCCATATGTAAAATGTGTAAGAAATATATTTTTCCCATAAAAAATAAAAATAATAAATAAATAAATTGTGTGTTGTAATTATAGTCCCACATAAACAAAATGTATATCAGGGTAAGTTTCTTGCTGGAATGGTGTATAGTACACTACTAAAATCCATGGTATGGTAACTTGATGTTAAATATGTATTTAAATTAACAGGTGTCATTAATGTTCCTTTCATTAGGCTTCTATGAAAATGTTTAATACTTTATAATTACTCAACTTTATAATACTTTATAATGAATAAAGTAATATATACATAATACACAAACTGTTAAGCATTATATAGCAAATATAAGTGTAGTAATGTTTACGTTAAGAAGTTATCTTATATAACCATAGTAATAATAATTAATGGTTATTTGTTTTATATGTGTACTATATTGTGCTTTTCTGTGTATAGTGAAATTGTTTTCCTACTTAGTAATATAAATTAAAATGATTTTATATCACAAGAAAAAGCACCACCGACAGTAGTAAAAGACATTTGATGTAATTAGGGGACACAGTTGTCCAGCATCTGCGAAGTGCATCAAAAACATGGGTGCAATAACACTGTAGAAGGGAGAAAGAGAAGAGGGAAGAGAGAGAGAGAAGAGGAGGGAGGTCACTCTGACAGTGCCTTTTAACTCCTGAGGGAGGTCACACCTCTCGAGTTTGGCTTGACCAATGAGAAAGGTGCAATTTTCCAGTGGGAAAAGTTCCTTTGTTTGGAAGCTGACTCATTTGCATCATTGGAGTAAGCTAGCAGTTGGTGCCCCTTTATGCTCTGATTAATATAACAAGCATACAATGCATGCTAGAAGGGGGTGCTATACTCCAATGTTTAGGGCATCATACAAGGATCAATTTGATAGGAAGCATGATACCAATAATTTTACATTATCTAGTGGTTCTATCATAAAGCATGCACAAAACGGAATACAGTACAAAAGACACTATACGAGACAGTAATAATCATACACACAATGTCCTGAGGATGTGCATGTTCATTTATAGAACAGTTTGTCTATAAATTAACGAAGAAAAGTCTGTTTTATGGGCTTTATGTGTCTTTCCTATGGGGGAATGGAGTGAGTTACTTCTTCCTACATTCCTTTGCTTTGCATGTGGCTACCTTCCCCCACCTGGAATGTCTCTGAGGTCCACTAGTTGCTGGACTAGTGTCAGCAAAGGGGGAGTAAAAGCTCATGATTAGTGGGAGAGCCGACATCTCGGAGTCTGCTTGGGCCTACTTGGACCTTTGCTTGTTACGGTCTTGAGACGTCTGTTGGATTATTCATAAAATAATGAATAATTGTGTGTCTGATTGGTCCAGATGCTGCAACATGCAGAATTTCACAAAGTTTAATTGCATAAGTTAAATATATATATATATATATATATATATATATATATATATATATATATATATATATATATATACACACACATACATATTTATACATATTTATACACCGTATATATAAATATGTATTTACGTTTGGCAGGGAAATATATTTACAGCGCAGATTATGGTTTCTCTAGGGATGCTTGTGCATCAGCATTAGACGCTGTAAATGTTCCACCCCTTACGGAAATGGAAAATATGATTTGTTAGAAAATATTCAGTCACATCTGAAATGAACGTTCTGATTGGTGGATCAGCTAAGTCGGACTGTCTTTCTGGCCTGTGCCATCAGTTGCGCTCCCACCTCCCGCAGCTAAGTGTGCATTTAGAGAGAATCTCTGTACACTTCATGTATAAAAAAGCATGTCTACAAATCTATTCACTTCAGTAAAATGCCTAAGGGTTCTAAGAACACAGCAGATCTATCTTTTTTTTCCAACAGTTTTTCGACTGCACACCAACACAGAGGTAAAATACAGGAGGCAATATTAAAAATAGCTTTACAAGGGGCCTGGGTAGCTCAGCAAGTAAAGACGCTGACTACCACACCTGGTGTCGCAATTTCGAATCCAGGGTGTGCTGAGTGACTCCAGTCAGGCTTCCTAAGCAACCAGTTGGCCTGGTTGCTAAGGTGGGTAGAGTCATGTTGGTTTAACCTCCTCGTGGTCACTATAATGTGGTTCTTGCTCTGGGTGGGACGCGTGGTGAGTTGTGCGTGGATGCCGCGGAGAATAGCGTGAGCCTCCACACGCACTATGTCTCCGTGGTAACGCGCTCAACAAGCCACATGATAAGATGTGTGGATTGATGGTCTCAGATGCGGAGGCAACTGAGATTCGTCTTCCTCCACCTGGACTGAGGCGAGTCACTACGCCACCACGAGGACCTAGAGCACATTGGGAATTTGGCATACCAAATTGGGGGGAAAAAAATAGCTTTACATATTTAACACAGACCTTGTAATCTGCTCAAATTGGCAAAAACAAACGATCAAACTATTACCTTACAAACATAACGTAAAAAGATTCAGGCGCTGATATAAACCATTTACAATGTGTGCTTAAAATAAGGTTTGTCATTTGTTTTTTTTTTTCTGCAGTGCATTTCATGCAATGCTGCCAATCAAGAACGATATGCTGATAAATAACTCTCGTTTGTGTGTTCCTCATCTCTAGATTATTAATTTAGATCAACATCAATGCGATGCATTGTTGAAAGCAACTTTGTAGAAATGAATGAAGCCGCGTTGATTAGACTGTCTGAGTGATGGCCTATTACATAAGGGTTGTTTCGGCTCATGAAACTCACCTGTGATTGGCTAAATGGTTAATCAATCAGCCCAAAGTAACAAAACGCAAAGAATACTGTATACAAATTCACCATTTGGACTCGATATGGGTTTAGCATGAAAAAGTGCGAGGAAACAAATCACCTTTTTAAAGAGTGCGGGGGACGTGAGGGACAAAGGTTATTTGGTGGCTGCTACGCCTTTGACTGCCACCACCATCAACCCAATCTTCATTGTGTTGTTTTGTTTGTGCAATTTGACAGCCGAATAGTCAAAAATCATACTGCATAGCTAAGAATAAGGCTCAGAGACCTGTGTGTTTATAACAACAAGAGCATGAGAAGTAGCCTTCATTGGACAAAACACCAAAATACATAAAAGAAAGAAAATATTCTAGCATCTACAAGAAAACAGATATATATATATATATATATATATATATATATATATATATATATATATATATATATATATGAGGAGACCTTTCATGGAATTTATGGAGAATTTCAGAGACTGTGAGCCCCATGGTGGGGAGCGAAGGGCCAAAGTGATCTGTAAAAGACAGCCAGCATGCTGGGGAATTCAGTGCACATCAGATTTAAAGCTAGGGTGTGCAATCTTTTCCAGAATTTTTTTTTTTTTTGTTATACTGGTTGAAAGTCTTTTCACATCCTGATTGCAATCAATAATATAAGTGGTCTAAATGTAAAAAATATATATATATATCTTCTGTGGAAGGGACAGGACTAAAAAAATTATCGACTAATTACATTCGGTCCGACTGTAATGATAGGATGTCCTTCCTGTCTGTCAATCGATATTTGCATATCGCTGCGCAACTTGTTTGCGCAGACAATCACACGTCATCAGTGTGGGTTCCTTGGCGCTGTGCAGAGCGAGCACGAGAATGGAAGGCGAACCGCAGCTACCTTATGTTCCTCCTGAACCACCAGTAAAAGGATAGTGGCATCAAAGCATTTAAAGATACTCAGTTTTATTTGAGACACTAAAAAAAAAACAAGTAAACTATATGTCCATGAACATAATTGTACTGTGTATTCTGCTTTTTTTCTTAGTTATGTCTAAAGTAATCTGAATTTATTATTTTTGGACAGACAGAAATTCTGATCACAAAGTCTTTACACACTTTCCGCTATTTTCCTGTGTTTCCTGTACAAACGTTCGTGGAGACTGTTGTGGCATTGATTTAATTAATTTTTCACGTGGCAGTCTATTATTGTGCTACATCTATTTCAAATAAATTTGCCCCTAAATGGCACATAAAAACAAAAATAAACTGGGTTTGGTCACTTTACATGTCAGTCTCTTACAGGCTTAAGACTTATTTGCACTTACAGTACTTTACGAACAGGCATTTTCAGTTTTTTACACACTTGGGGTAAAAGGCTCCCTCGCTTGTGGTAAAAGGTCCCTAGGGGGTTTAAAGTGATATCGTGTAGATACCGGGGTAATAGTTATAGGGCACAATTTGTCAACTTATGCATATAATTTTGAGACACCAAGATGCTTTTTTGAGTAACAAATTAAGATGATGCTTACTCAAAATAACTACTTCAGAAAGAAGTCAAGCATTTCCTGTTAATTTCAAACTCACTTGCCATTTTATTACATCTTAAGTATTCTATAAACAAACGAATCTCTATTATGATTGGATGAGTCAATGTGAGCCCAGTTTTAACATTTTTCATAACAAATCTATTCGCCCCACTTTAAAAAAACAATGTATTTAATAGGGACCTTTAGCCCCTGCAACAGGGGGGCTTTTTTCCCAAATACTATCCTTTCACTTATTGGACAGTTATTGAAAAATGTTTGATTTAATTACCTTAAACAAAACAGAAAATTATAAATTAGTATTTTGTCTAAAATGAAATGTGTAAATTTCAGGGATTTTCAAAGCTGCAATATTTTAAAAAAAAAATTTTATTAGATCAAATTGCCTCAAAATCAGCCTTTAGACACCACAAGCAATGACCTCAAGGATCAGAAACATTTTGCTGTGCATAGTGATAAACAGGCTTTTAAGAAAGTTTTTGTTGCTATTTAGTGTTTTGGGAGAAAATAAAATCAATGGAGCCTTTTACCCCGCAGAGCCTTTAGCCCCGTTGTACCCTACTTAATGTATTGCTTGATATCTTACAGATCCCTACCTTTCATTTGATATTTATATTCATTAATTTGCTGCATTTTTAAACACTTTGTTTGGCAGTTTAACATTGTGACCTCTTGCTGAGGACAGGTTAAGTTACATGTACTTCCAAGTTTTTTTTTTTAATCTAATGACATCATTTGAAACTAAGTAATAAATTCCATAAGTATTCACATTTCCTTTACGTTTAACTTTTCCAGTATTTTTATTATTATGAATTTCTTGATTTTTAACATAAAGATGACTTCTGTGCGTAAGACATGTTTTGTCCCTTATCTCAAGAATCAGTGAATGATAACATTAAATTACATTAAGTCTTTGGTACCCATTTTTAGTTTTGTGTCGATGAAGTGGTGCTTGAGCCTTACTGATGGTGCTGTGGGGGTACTTTAAAAAAAAGTTTGGGGAGCACTGCTCTAGAACACATACAGTACAACAGTGTGTTGAGCAAGAGTTACTCCAAGCATATGGACAATCATTTTTACCCTGCAACTGTAAGGAGGGCTGGCACTGAGATGCAGTGTTGGCATAGTTAGCTTTTCTCTTACCGAACAGTGTTGTCCATGCGGGAAACCGTGAGGTAGGCTGCCAGATTGGCTGTGTAGGACGAACAGACAATTAGGGTAAATAGCCACCAGCTTCCCATTACAATCCTGAGAGCCACTGAACTCATGAAGGACTCACCACCTAAAAACACAATACACAAAACAGAAACATTGTTGGGAATATTTTTTGTTTTTGTTTTTGAATAACTTAAGTTCATTGTAGACATCTTGAAATATACTGTATATTAGGCATATTCAATTTTACGTTTATCTCATTCTTCCTTGCCTAGAGGACAACCTAAATCGATGGTTCACCAAAAAATAAAAATTCTGGCATCATTTACTCACCCTCATGTTCTTCCAAACCTGTGTGACTTACTTTCTTCTGTGGAACACAAAAGGAGATGTTAGGCAGAATGTTAGCCTTGGTCACCATTCACTTGCATTGCATCTTTTTTCTTTACAATGAAAGTGAATGGAGACCGAGGCTAACATTCTGCCTAACATCTCTTTTTCGTGTTCCACAGAAGGAGGAAAGTGGGTTTGGGACAACTCTCCCAAAATTCTTTAACTATCCCTTTAAGTAAAACTGGCACATTTTACTGCACTCCCCCACTCTATGACTAATAATCTGTCAGTTTTATTTTATTTCAAAGACAGTTATTTTCAATCAGCCGTCATCAGTTAAGCTTTTCTTTTAGGCCTAAAAGGAGATCCACAGAGAGCCTGGCCTGAATATTGAAAGGTCATAGGATGAAGTTGGTCACTCATGCCCATTACAGGTTCGAAAGTGCGCCTGATGGTTATCATCATGTCTAAAACTATGTCTGTGACGACTGCCTGCTGCCTCGTGGCAGAGTGAGTCAATGAATAAACAGGCAGCATTTTGTGTGAAGGCACCTCAAAGGGAAACAGGTTTCCTTAGGCAATTTGCTGTACATTATCACACATCATGTCTAATGATCTAAACCAATTTCAGCTTACCTTTAGAGATAATCTGGTAAATAATTAGTGATTACAATGCTTATTTCTAGGTAAAAACAGAGTCATAACAGGGAAATTTTGCAGAAGAAATTGCCATGATGACCAGATGAAGACATCTTAATTGACAGGATATTTTGCAAACATTGTATTGATATGTGTCTTGTTGCCTTCCTACGTCCGTATATTGCCTCCAAAGGCAGCATTTTTCAACTTTTGGATACAGCTTATGCCTCGCCTTTCATAAGTGACTGTACAATTAATGTTAACTACCCAAATGCAACATCTACTTTCATAATCATTTGAACAAGTGTGAAAGTACCATTATGGCATTTTGGGTCAAAGGGCTTACAATTACAAAACGTCAAACAGCTGTAGAAAAAAAAACACCCCGGTAAATTTGTTTCAACAGCTGTTGTTAATTGCTTGCATCTTGGTCTGACTCGCTACACCCACATTATGCCCTTGAGTGAAATAAAAGCAAAGTGAACCGTCTCAAAGCCTTTAAGAGTGAAGACATCTGAAAGCGCACAGAGACACTAATCGAGTCAGGTAGGGTGTTGGCATCATAGGCAGAAAGCCAGAGTTTAACGAGTGTAGCTGGAAAAGTGCAGCCATTTATCCCACTCTAGAAACCTCTGGATCTCAACTAAACACACTTTTCCTTTCAAAGGCTTCTTTAGAAGGCTCTAGTATGCCGCTTGCAACAGATCCATCATTGTGACTTTCTGTGCCAAAAATAGCATTTCAATGTGGGTTGCAGAATTTTTTATTTAGTTTTATTTTTTGCCAAACAGACAAAATGCAGACTCTCCGGAGATTCTTGAGTACTTTAGAAATATTAAAAGAATGATATATTCTGTTGAACAGAGATTTTCTTAAAATAAAAATATTAAAATGCTGTACTGGCTATGTTCCTGCAGACAAGAATGTCAGTATTTGATCACACCATCCAAATGTCTATTCAGCATTAACTCATCCCTCACTTTGATGTTCATTTGTTGTGACCCATCTTACCTTGCTGTACAAAGGCTCCATAGACGATCCAGATGGCACTTTGGAATGATGTGGTAGGCCCAGGCTGGTGGGGCCCGGGAGGATTCTGGGAACGGACAGACTGCACCCGTCTGAGCAGAAAGACCATGACACCCACCACAGGAATAGCAGCAGCGATGCAGGCCCACACAGCCAGGTCAAATGGGGCCAGCAAGGAGAAGATGTTGAGTCTCTCTTCTGTTTTGGTCATCAGAATTCCCACGGAATAATCCAGATAACGTTTGCTGAAGTCAACCACGTTTTCTCGCTCTGGAGTGATGGTGATGGCCGAAATGGCCACATCTGCCCTCTGAAATGTATAAGTAGCAAATATTATCTATATATACACTTGTAATAACAATAACATAACACAAACATAAATAATGATTACTTCTAGTCTAAACAATTGACATGTAATGGCATACTTCAAATGTAATTAACATTGATTTTAACACATTTTCAAGTGATGTCAATAAGCATCTATGCATAAAACACAACTATATAAAAAACATTGCAGGAAATTTAGTAGACATACTGTATCGTCTTGAATGTGAATCTCACCTTCCCGATCAGCTCTCCAATCATTCCGTTCCATGACCCGTTGGCTTGAGGAGATCCATATTTCTCGTCAGCCACCTGATACATTTCATACTTAAAGCCCAGTACTTTGGCCAGGGCATCCAGAACATCTATGGAAAATCCTTTATATCTTTGAGGCTGACCAAGAATGTTTTCTGCCACCATTATGAATGGCTCCTCCTGGAAAAAAGAGAGAAAAAATTAGGGGCACTTGGTTTCCTTTTTCATTATTTGTCAAGCTAACACATTGTTATTATTTAGAATTGGTTGAGGGTTCTTCCTAAATCCCAAAACCAAAACCAAAATTTCTAACTCCTAGAGCTTTCAAGCTACATCCACCAACTTTGTACAGACCTTCAGACTGTTTTGACTCAGTGTGCCACATCTTTTCTAAGTGATCAGACTTACAGTTTTCCCATAGCATAGCAGACATTCAAAGTGGCTAAAAATCCCATAGACATCCATTTACAGAATGCTAATGATTTGAAAACTCCAATTGTCAAACTGTCAAGCCAAGAAAGTGCCAAAACCCCTATACATCCAACCAACTGACCAGCTTGACCAGGCTGGGAGACTAGCTAAGATCAGATAACCAGCTTAAGCTTGTTTTTCGATAGCTATTTTATTTTTGAAGGGTTCACTATAAGAATCAAATATGATTTCTCACAATCCACATGTATCTCTTGCAACAATTTGATATTATTGGATGAATAAAAGATTTAACAATGATTGTTACACTCATTTCTGTGGAGATTTAGTCTGCTCAGGTCACTGTGGTCAGATTTTCCCTCTGTCACATTCAGCATTGGCTGATTTGACACTTTTTAACAGTGACAGCTGGTTCCCTTCAGTCTCAGGTTAATCTAAATGAAGTGTTTCAGCTGACCTGATACTCCATGGCCAGCGAAGTGTGCAGTGCCTCATCAGAAAGAAATTACCTCTTTAAATTCACCTGGGCAAATTGCAGAATGACATGTCACCGCCAGACATGATGGACTGTTTTTGAAACAGGCACTGTGCACTCAAATACAGACAGATAAAATATCAAGAAGGAACTTGTGAATGTAATTGTATTTAGAGGGACCACAGAAGTGATGGACTAAAAAATGAATAAAGAGCAAACTCCATGAAAATATCTCATCCCTTTGATATGTCCAAACTTCACCCAAACTTCAATAGGAAATACATCAACACAGGAAAGAAAACTGCATTTATTGAGGCATTTCATGGGGACTTTAATTGTAAAACTCCTATGTGCCAGTGTTTCAATGAGGTACTACAAGAACAGCTGATATTATGTTTTTTTTTCTGCATGTTACAGAATTTACTCAAGTAGGACATGGTCATGATCAACACTTTTTGTTGTTCCTAGAATAGCATTCCTATCAACAAATCATTGCTCGCTTAATGTGATCTGCTCAAGTACAGTACATGGTCCTGCATCAAGACTCTTGTTGGTCCTGGAACGACATTTGTATCAACCAATCTGATTTTAGGAATAGGTTTAAGACTTAGTGCTGGGGTTAGAGGCTAGAACAACATTCTTTCATCAACCTATCATTGTGCTGTGATTTTAGTGGTAGGGTCAATGATTGGTCGATCAGAACATTGTTGTAAGAACATGTCATACTTTTGTAAATCATTTTTAGATTTATTCTGTGGTGACTGAGAGTTAGTCCTTAACGTGACATCACTGAGGCCATGACCGCAGAGACTGGACCCAAAGGGAGCTGAAGCAAATTTAATGAAATACTCACCAATAAGGTCACCACTTTCAGAGTCACTCCTTGCATGCCTTGCTCAGCCCGGTTCTCCCTCAGACTACCATTCAGTCCACGATCAGAGTCCCATGTCGCAAGCTGAGAGACGGAGATAGAGAGAGAGAGAGAGAGAGAGAGAGAGAGAGAGAGAGATTGTGATTGAGTTGTGATCAAGTTTGCGATGGCAGACATGAATGCAAAGAAAAGGGAGAGAGAAAAATAAAGTAAGTATGAGACAGGCAGTGACGGGACAGTTGCTTAAAGCCAGAGCTGACCTGATATGACCTTACCAGAGTTATCCACTCTGAAACTATCCCCGAACACTTATCAGTTCATGAAAATTCCTTCACCATTGAGTAGAAATCGATACCCCTTTTATGGATTAATCTCGAGGCTTTGGGTATTTGTGCTGTTGTTACATACCCAGGTGATAATGGTCATGTGAACGTGTGAGGTAGTCGCCTTGGCAACAGCTGTCTGCCTGATGAGGAACAAGTAAGAGCATTCCCTCTCTTAAAACAAAAGTGGATAACACACCAACACAGGCACACACACATCTGCTCTCTGTTAATATGTTATTACAGACTGCTGATCAGAAATATTTTTGTGCCCATGTCAACTCAGAAAATAGAAAACAATATAAAAACAACGACAAAACCTCAAAAGTTTCTTAATTTCTACAGGCCTCAAAACTGAATTGTGATGCCTCTGTAAATGGAACTCGTACTTACACTACAAGTCCAGCCTGATCTCACAGTGACATCGGAAAGAGGTTGAATTTGACAAGTCAAAGTTTGGACATGCTTGATTGAAATGTTTCTCATGATCTTGTTGATCTACTGTAAAGGCTTGTTGCTTAAAGCTGATGTATGTAATTTCTGCACCACAAGCACCAACTAACGGACTTGCAAAAATAAACTTTGTTACTCAAAACAAACAAAACAATTTTTATAGCACCACAGAAACACAATTCTTGCAGTTTTTGAGAAAATGTACAAATGGCTTAATTATAGTTGTCTTTTCATATTAAGCAGGGATAGGAGAATGTAATTTAACACAGAAAAAGTTACATCAGCTTTAAATGTTTTAAATTAGCTACATATGAATTTCTTTACTAAACAAAATTTTATATTATACACTGGTGGCCAAAAGTTTGGTATAATGTACATATTTTGCTCTTATGGAAAGAAATTGGTATTCACCAAAGTGGCATTCAACTGATCACAATGTATAGAAAAATTTGTATTACAATTTGAAAAAAAATGTTCAGAACTTCTTAAACTACTTTAATGAGTTCTCATCAAAAAATCCTCCATGTGCAGCAACGACAGCTTTGCAGATCCTTGGCATTCTAGCTGTCAGTTTGACCAGATACTCAGGTGACATTTCACCCCTCGCTTCCTGTAGCACTTGCCATAGATGTAGCTGTCTTGTCGGGCACTTCTCACGCACCTTACAGTCTAGCTGATCCCACAAAAGCTCAATGGGGTTAAGATCCATAACATTCTTTTCCAATTATCTGTTGTCCAATGTCTGTGTTTCTTTGCCCACTCTAACCTTTTCTTTTTGTTTTTCTGTTTCAAAAGTGCCTTTTTCTTTGCAATTCTTCCTGTTAGGCCAGCTCCCTGAGTCTTCTCTTTACTGTTGTACATGAAACTGGGGTTGAGCAGGTGGAATTCAATGAAGCTGTAAGCTGAGGACATGTGAGGCATCTATTTCTCAAACTAGTGACTCTGATGTACTTATCCTCTTGTTTAGTTGTACATCTGGCCTTCCACATCTCTTTCTGTCCTTGTTAGAGCCAGTTGTCCTTTGTATTTGAAGACTGTAGTGTACACCTTTATATGAAATCTTCAGTTTTTTGACAGTTTGAAGCAATGTATAGCCTTCATTCCACAAAACAATGACTGACTGATGAGTTTCTAGAGAAAGCTGTTTCTTTTTTGGCATTTTTCACCTAATTTTGACCTTAAGACATGCCAGTCTGTTGCATACTGTGGCAACTCAAAAACAAACACAAAGACAATGTTAAGCTTCATTTAACGAACCAAATAGCTTTCAGCAGTGTTTGATATAATGGCAAGTGATTTTCTAGTACCAAATTAGCAATTTAGCATGATTACTCAAGGATAAGGTGTTGGAGTGATGGCTGCTGGAAATGGGGCCCGTCTAGATTTGATCAAAAATTACTTTTTTCAAATAGTGATGGTGCTGTTTTTAAATCAGTAATGTCCTGACTATACTTTGTGATCAGTTGAATGCCACTTTGGTGAATTAAAGTACAAAATTCCTTCCGAAACAGCAAAATCTGTACATTATTCCAAACTTATATACAACTGTATATATATATATATATATATATATATATATATATATATATATATATATATATATATATAAATCGTCTGAAATGGGTGAGTTGGCACAGATAGTGAAGGAAAAGTAGCCAGCTGACCAGCTGATTTTTATAACATTTTTGGTCACTACAGTGTTGCCATACTCCCATTAGTGTTATTTCTTAATTTTTATGACTTTACTAATATGGAAATGTGGAAAACAGTAATAATGAAATGAGCACAGATGTGCCTAAAGTTTGACTGGAAGTGTATATTTAGAGTGTCTCCCATTACACTGAAAACTACAAACGATAAAAACAATAAATAATAGATTAAAAAAATATGAAATACTTCATTAAAGAATGTGCATATAATACTGAGCTTCTTTTTCAAGTTAGTTCATGTCAAGTTAGTCTTTTCAGTCCATATTCCTTCATGAACAAATCCTGAAAATGATTGACAGATACAGAAAAAAAAACATTCTTTTATTTCCCAGATGCTGCCGGAGGCTGTGGATATTATTCTTCCCATCAGTTAACACCACATTAGCAGCCAATAAGCCACTTGTTCAGCCAGTGTAAGACTCACAGAATTAAGCTGAAACTGCTTCTAGTCCCCCTCAACAAGCAATGACAGTGCTTCTGTAAAAGATAGCGCTGCTCTTCACAATGAAAGGTGTGATCTATCCATCTGCCTCCAGACCCCAGTCCCATTTATCATAATCCAAATATCCCAGTAGATCTTTCCCTCCGCTGATGAATTCAGCATGCCATTGCACTAACATCTTGGAACAGAGAAACTCTGACCCTGAAATCATGCACTGCTCTCGACAGTCCAGCGTTTGACCCAATGGTCCTCTGCAAATGACAGAATGACAGAGGCTTTAGGATCTGCCCCAGTGACATGTGTCATTAGTCTTCACAGTAGCACACAATACAAAATCCCTGACACAATAATAACTCCTCCTTTTCCTTCTTGATATCAGATTCAGTTTAGAAAGCTTTACTCACAATATTTATGTGTGTAATATTACAAAATCAAGAGTAATAGTGAAATAAAGAGAGAGAATGACAAAGAGTCACTGAAAGTGAGGGGGAGAAAGAAAGGCAAAGTGAGAGCATGAGTGAGTGAAAAGAGGGGTGAAGTAACACTATACAACAGTTAGTTCCGGTCCTCTTATCTGATTGGGCAAGGCGTGTTCCAAGAGTGCTGATATTTAGACCACATCCACTCTAATATGTTTTTGGTTAAAAACTTAATTTTTCCATTTCCTAACATCAACTTTTTCCAAATTATGCAAAACAAGAGAGTGTTTTCGAAAGTATCAGTGGAGGAAAATTGCATTCCATCGTGGATAAGAAGCACATGTATAATCTTCACATACTGTATATGTTTTTAACCCATTCTTAAAGGTTTATGATGACAGTCCATTAGTCTCTCTTTCTGTAAAAAATGTGTTAATAGATCTACAACCCCAATTCCGAAAAAGTTGGGACAGTATAAAAAATGCTAATAAAAACAAAAAGGGATGATTTGTAAATTATATTCACCCTTTTCTATATTGAAAGCACTACAACTACACATTATATGATGATTTTCCTAGTGAATTTGTTTTTTGAAAATGTATAGTCATTTCAAATCTGATGATTGCAACAAGCTCCAAAAAAGTTGGGTCAGTCGAGTGTTTGCCACTGTGTAACATCGCCATTTCTTCTAATAACGCTTATTAAGCATTTAGGCACTGAAGACACAAGTTTGTTAAGTTTAGAAAGTGGAATTTTCCTCCATTCATCCATTATGTAAGTCTTTAGCTGCATAATTGTTAGCGTATGGTGTGCTTCATAATGCACCACACATTCTCAATTGGAGATGGTCAGGACTGCAGGCAGGCCAATCTAGCACCCACACTCTCTGCTTCACAGCCATGCACTTGTAATCCGGGCAGTATGTGGTTTGAAGTTGTACTGCTGGAAAATGCAGGGATGTCCCTGGAAAAGTCAGTAATGTATGGCAATATATGTTGCTCCAATATTTTTACATATCCGTCTGCATTCATGGTGTTCTCGCAGATGTGCAAATTACTCATGCCATGGGCACTGACACACCCCTGACCCATACAGACATTGGCTTTTGGACCTGATGCTGATAACAGCTTGGATGGCCCTTTTCCTCTTTGGCCCATATAACACAACAGCTTTGTTTTTCAAAAGCTTTTTGAAATGTGGACTCTTCAGACCAAAAAAAAAAAACCAAAAAAAAAAAACCAAAAAAAAAAAACACAGTTCCACTGTTCTACTTTCCATCTAAGATGAGACCGAGCCAGAGAAGTTGGCAGAGCTTATAGACAGTGTTGATGTAGGGCTTCTGCTTTGCACAGTAAAGTCTTAACTTGCATCTGCGGATGCAGCAGCGAGTGGTGTTGATTATCAAAGGTTTACTAAAGTTATCCCAAGCCCATGTTCATGATATCCATTACAGATGAATGATGTTTTTTAAGTCAGTGACGTCTGAGGGATTAGAGATCACGCACATTCAGAAGTGGTTTTCGTTTTGCCTTTTACGCACCGAGATTTGACCAGATTCCTTGAATCTTTTACTATATTGTGCACTGTAAAGGGTGAAATGCCCAAAATCCTTCCAATTTGTCATATGGGAACATTGTTCTCAAAGTGCTGGATTATTTGCTGAAGAATCTGTTGGCAAATTGACAAGTCTCAAATGATCCTTGCTCTTGAAGGACTAGGCTGTTTTTGGAGGCTTCTTATATACTATGACACAATTACCTGTTTAACATCTCCGGTTTCACATCACCTTTTTATTTTAACTGGTCAAATTTTTATTAGTCTTAAATTGCCCCTGTCACAACTTTTTTGGAGCGTGTTGCAATAATCTGATTTGAAATTACTGTATGAATGAAATTCACAAGGAAAAACATCATATAATGTGTAGTTGTAGTGCTTTCAATATAGAAAAGGGTGAATATAATTTACAAATCACTCCTTTTTGTTTTTATTAGCATTTTTCATACTGTCCCAGCTTTTTCGGAATTGGGGTTGTACATTTAATAGATTAAATGTGTAGTTTCTTTGGTGTGCTGTGGTCATTAGAGGTCAAGCTTTCATTATAGAACTGTGAGGCTGTACTTTTGTCAGTGAATGACTGACAGACTGAACAATACTAAAAGGAAAAGGAAAATGGTCAGACACAGGTTTAATAAGAGAAAAAGGAATTGATATGTGCATATACTGTATGTTAGAAAGATAGAAAGCATTTTTTTTCCCCAGTAAAAATACTTTCTTTTCCGACCAAGGCAGAAGTCCAGCACAAGTGTCCTCTGAAACCTGAGGTCAGCTGTATGCTTCTTTTCACCAACTGCCCACAGGGGTGACAGAAGCTCATTAAGGTTCATTTCATTTCCCCCAGATTCACCTGCAACCTACGACCACCCCATCACCATGGAAATTGATAAGGCAACTGTGCCGAGTTCACCCACGCCTGGCTCGCCGAGACTCAAACACAGCTAACTGTGTTCCTTGAGACAGCCAACTTCAGCCTAGTGTCAACGAAACACAATCCAGAGATCAGACAGGACATTGTGTGTTTTTTTTTTTTAACTTTGATATTGACCCTATTTTTAGCAGTTTGTGCAGGACAAAGTGACAATCTCTTCCTAGTTTGACTAGCCAGCATTTCTTTGTTCAATCATTTGCTTGTTCATTTGTTCAATCCTTCATTCATTCATTCATTCATTCATTCATTCATGAATTATGTTGGATTGACAGACTTAACCAATCTAGATCAAGATCACATTTAAAAAATCTCCCATTGACTTTGACATTGATAGAATGTTTGCCATTCAAAATACAGCCGACAGTAATGACATGATTGTGATATTTGCATAATAAATACAGACTGGTCTTCTTTCCTACATCTATTTGCAAACTGAAATTGTGATTGGTCTTTCTTTCTTGCATCTAATTTGCTGTATAGCCAACTTTACACTGCAAGTACGGTGTTATGTTGTGTATTGATACTCGTACATGGCTGAAAGAAAGCAGGACACATATGAGTTTCACCTATCCTGTTCTTTCATCTCTTCTTTTCTACTATACTGGGGTCTTTATCGGAATAATGCTTTAATACTGAAATCATCAAATCTGCTGATATTACTTCACTAAAATATTAAAATTTTACAAATATTAATTCAGTAATCAACTGAGAGGCTCATTCAGTTTGTCAACCCTTAAATCTGCTCAAGATCTCATTTCTTAGCACCTGGGCTGAACTGATCTGATCAGACTGGGAGCAGATCCATCTCGTAAAGATGTTTGGTGATCCCAGTCTGGATTACATTGCACAAGAACAGACAATTTAATGAAAAGAGAGAAGATTAAAAGAAAGTGAGCGTGGAAAACAGGAAAAGACACAAATGGAATTGGTGAGAGCGAGAGAGAGCAAGAAAATAACATCTCCATCTTCATTATGGAGGTGGATTCTACTCTACGTCTGACAGAAAAAAAATAAAAATAAATGTGGATTGAAGAGGAGTGGGTGGAAAGATAAAACAGCAGGGTCTATCCGGGCTTCAGAGAGCCCGGAGGATGAGGAATCCTTTTAAAAAGAGATCAGAGTGGAGGAATGCATATTCATGCCATTGGACAGCAGGAAGAGTGTGTATGTGTGTGTGTTTGCATATATGTGTCTATTAGCTGTCAGTGTATTGAGTGCAATGGACAGTAGGGGTGCAGTTGTAGATGTTTGGTAGAGGGTGAGTATGTGTGTGTGTGTGTAGTCATTACAGCTCTGTGTTTCTTGCCAAAGGGAACAGCCATGTTGACGGTGTTAATCTCACAAACTCTCTAATATTCAGGCAACAAGATTGAGTGTGTTGGCATGTGATGAACCAGTTAGCCCTACTTATGACCATAACCACATCGCAAAGCCCTGTGAGCATGTGCGCATGTGTCTGTGCATCAGAAAGAGAGATGAAAGAGACAGACAGACAGACAGACACAGACACACACACACACACACACACACACACAGAGAGAGAGAGAGAGAGAGAGAGAGAGAGAAAGAGAGAGAGAGAGAGATAAAAAGAGATAATAGAATCATCAACACTAACAGGTTTGTTTGAATGTGTAATTTGACGTTTGTGTTGTTGTGCGGCTTAATGAACTCTGAGCTATTTGTGTATGCATGTGTTAGATTACATTGACCATGTTCCACGTCAGTGCCTCCAGTTTGAAAACACAGCAGGGTCTTTCATCCTCTCTTTCCTTCTCTGTCCATCTGTCTTTCTCCCTCTTCTTTTTTGGAGTTCACTTATCTTAGAAAATCTATGGGGTATTGTGAAGAGGAAGATGCGATATGCCAGACCTAACAATGCTATCAGAGCAACCTGGGCTCTCATAACACCTGAGCAGTGCCACAGACTGATCGACTCCATGCCACGCCGCATTGCTGCAGTAATTCAGGCAAAAGGAGCCCCAACTAAGTATTGAGTGCTGTACATGCTCATACTTTTCATGTTCATACTTTTCAGTTGGCCAAGATTTCTAACAATCTTTTCTTTGTATTGGTCTTAAGTAATATTCTAATTTTCTGAGATACTGAATTTGGGATTTTCCTTAGTTGTCAGTTATAATCATCAAAATTAAAAGAAATAAACATTTGAAATATATCAGTCTGTGTGTAATGAATGAATATAATATACAAGTTTCACTTTTTGAATGGAATTAGTGAAATAAATCAACTTTTTGATGATATTCTAATTATATGACCAGCACCTGTATATATATATATATATATATATACACTATATTGCGAATAAGTATTCGCTCACCCATCCAAATAATTGAATTCAGGTGTTCCAATCACTTCCATGGCCACAGGTGTATAAAGTGAAGCACCTAGGCATGCAGACTGCTTCTACAAACATTTGTGAAAGAATGGGCCGCTCTCAGGAGCTCAGTGAATTCCAGCGTGGTACTGTGATAGGATGCCACCTGTGCAACAAGTCCAGTCGTGAAATTTCCTCGCTACTAAATATTCCACAGTCAACTGTCAGTGGTATTATAACAAAGTGGAAGTGATTGGGAATGACAGCAACTCAGCCACGAAGTGGTAGGCCACGTAAAATGACAGAGCATGGTCAGCGGATGCTGAGGCGCATAGTGCGCAGAGGTCGCCAACTTTCTGCAGAGTCAATCGCTACAGACCTCCAAAGTTCATGTGGCCTTCAGATTAGCTCAAGAACAGTGCGTAGAGAGCTTCATGGAATGGGTTTCCATGGCCGAGCAGCTGCATCCAAGCCATACATCACCAAGTGCAATGCAAAGTGTCGGATGCAGTGGTGTAAAGCACGCCGCCACTAGACTCTAGAGCAGTGGAGACGCGTTCTCTGGAGTGACGAATCATGCTTCTCCATCTGGCAATCTGATGGACGAGTCTGGGTTTGGCGGTTGCCAGGAGAACAGTACTTGTCTGACTGCATGTGCCAACTGTGAAGTTTGGTGGAGGGGGGATTATGGTGTGGGGTTGTTTTTCAGGAGCTGGGCTTGGCCCCTTAGTTCCAGTGAAAGGAACTCTGAATGCTTCAGCATACCAAGAGATTTTGGACAATTCCATGCTCCCAACTTTGTGGGAACAGTTTGGGGATGGCCCCTTCCTGTTCCAACATGACTGCGCACCAGTGCACAAAGCAAGGTCCATAAAGACATGGATGAGCGAGTTTGGTGTGGAAGAACTTGGCTGGCCTGCACAGAGTCCTGACCTCAACCTGATAGAGCACCTTTGGGATAAATTTGAGCGAAGACTGTGAGCCAGGCCTTCTCGTCCAACATCAGTGTCTGACCTCACAAATGCGCTTCTGGAAGAATGGTCAAAAATTCCCATAAACACACTCCTAAACCTTGTGGAAAGCCTTCCCAGAATAGTTGAAGCTGTTATAGCTGCAAAGGGTGGGCCGACGTCATATTAAACCCTATGGATTAAGAATGGGATGTCACTTAAGTTCATATGCGTCTAAAGGCAGGTGAGCGAATACTTTTGGCAATATAGTGTATATATATATATATATATATATATATATATATATATATATATAGTGCTATGGATCTAAAAAAGGAAAAAGCTAAAAGAAGCAGCTAATTAAAAAAATCTGAAAGCATACAGTAAACAAAAAAAACAAACAAACAAAAAAAAAAAATAATCATCCATGTCTCTGGGTAAAACTATGTGGTAACACTTTTATTCAGAAACATTAGTTAAATACATTACTTTAGGTAGCATGAACTAACAATGAAAAATTACTTTTAGAGCACTTATTAATCCTCGTAAATGTTTATAACATATACTAATATATTTATGTATTAATGCATTATGAACTAACATAAACTATCAATGAACAATTGACCCTTCGCTAAGCTCCAGCCCCCTTGGTTACTGTTGTTCGCTCTGACAAGCTCTGCAGAACTCCCCATTGGAATGAATGGGAGATTGCCGTGAACAATGTGTTTTTTTGGCAAAATATTCAGAATGGATTATATTTTAACGGGGGCTGGTATGAAGAGTGACATTGTATGCATATTTATCTTAAGTTTTTTTGTAAAATAAATTGTTCAATTACACAGTAATTTGATTCAAAATGGTGGAGACTGTGAATCAGAATCAAGGCAATCCATTATTAAAGTCATTGAAAAGAGAAAAACTTCATTTAATAGTGATTACACATCTAATAACATTAGCATAAGTGAACAGAGCTGTTTATAACGTCTCATAACACACTCATTTTGATGCTGCGAACTGTTTATTTACTATCGCTTTTACTATGACTTGAATCAATACATAAATGAATTAACATTCAGTTATTAGCTTTAATTTACCTTGGAGCAAATGTTGGTGTCGTTACAGATGTTATTGTATATGTTCATTTGGGAATGAGGGCTGACACAGTTTAATCCATAACATGCTCTTCTCCAGATTTATTTAAAGATTATAAAAAATAAATAAATAAATAAATAAAAACACTGCAGGTATCCTCTCTGTGTAACTCGTGTCACTACAAATGACCCGGCAACAGTTGCTAAAACAGGATTCGGGGCTTAGCGAAGGGTCAATTGTATATGTATTAATTAGCATTAACCAAGATTTAAAAAATGCAGAACAAAACTATTTTTCATTGTTAGTTCATGATACCTAATGCATTTACCAATGTTCACGAATAGAACCTTTTTGGAAAGTGTTACCAAATACGTAAGAATACATTCTTTGCTAACTATCTGCTAAATATCACTACTTTGCGACAGGTGTGATAAATAAGTCTTTGACAACAGGTCTGTGTTTAAAAAATAAGGACAGTGAGCAGGACAGATTAAGAACTCACTCGCTTCACGTCTTTTCCAAACGTCTCACTGTAACTGGTCCCCAGGATCTCAAACTGGACGTGAGAGTTTGCTCCGTTACTACGGAAGTCCATTAACCCAGTGAGCCCAGATATCCGTCCCTGAAGTGAAAGACAAATAAGACTTCTGTGTAGACAGAAATACATAATTCAAACCAGGTCTGTATTACTGAACTGTATTGAACTTTACTGAGCTGAACAGAAGTGATGTTAACCAGGTCAAATCAAGTGTAAGTGAAATTAATTGGACAGTATCTTCAAACCTTTTGGATGGTGTCCAGCATGGACCATCCTCCATTCCAGGGTTTGGTTGACTTCCTCATACAGTTCAGACTGGCCATGCTGTGCCATTTTCTGTCTTCTAACTTTCGGTAAAAGGCATTGGCGAGCATCAGCACACTGTCGTACAGGTACAGACTAGACACCTAAGGGACACACAAAAATGTTTAAGATTACCATTTACAATGCTTGCAAGGCAGCACTGCATTGACATTGCTTAAACATTCTGGATAGGGGGTTCTCTGAAGCCCTTACAATAAGTATTACACCTCGTCAATTAAATTAGCCTGAATGTAGGTCATTTCAGTCTGAGTTGTGTTATCTATTTTTTTTTTTTTTTTTTTTTTAAATAGTTCAGTATAATTTTTTTTTGATGATATCTTCCATGATATTTGCATAGCAAGCTGCAAAAAAACAAAATGTCTGCTATGGGACGGGGGAAATGGAACTGCTGTGCATTGAACTAGGGATGCACCGATCCCAATACTGAAGCTTTTAGATGGATCGGGTATCGGTCCGACGAGCCCGATCCAAATCCAATATTGTGTGTTAGTCATGTTCGTTAATGTCAAGCTCCAAAAATGACATAAAAGAACCATAAAAACACCATTAAAGCAGTTCATATGAGTCCTGCATTTTATTAAAAGCCACTTGAAGATGTGCGATAGCTCTGTGAATCACAAAAGGCTGTGTTTAATAAGTAAATATATAGTATGCGCAGCGCCAGCGCGTTAGTGAATGGTGCTGCTCTGTTGACACAAACTCAGGCGCAGGCTGGTGATGCACTCGCGGCTATTTTTAACCTTCACAGCGGTGCACAATAAAAACAGCATCTCAGATGTAGATGCTCAACAGTTTGGTTCAATTATAATATGCATTTAGAATGGCACCGGAGGTGCATTTTACCAGAATTTGAATAAGAAGTGAATTAAAGTACTGTGAACTTGCCTACAAATAGACACATACATGAATTCCTGGAGAATGTCAAAATAAAAGCGTGAGGGTTTAAAAAGTGCACGATTTAAATATATTACTGCTGCATTTAAAATTAAAATTAAAAGTCAATAATATTAATAACAATTTATTATTATTATTATTGTTGTCATCATTAGTATTTGTTTACAATATATAACAATATTTAAGTTGAATGGGTTCCAAAAAATAACTGTGTGAATGAAAAGTGGACTGATGTCTTACAACTAAATTGAACAAAAAAGAGATCTAAATCCTTTAAAGTCCAGATGCAAGTTGACACTGGTTTCTTTTCTACTGAAGACTTGAAGACTGGAATTACTGTTAAGTTTGCTGCTACATTATCCAGTATACTAGATAATAATAAAGTGTTTCTTAATAAGCTATACATTTATATTGAAATAATGTGTAGTTAGGGGTTTGTGTTTCTTTACATATTAAAGAGTACTCCCAATTAGTTCCACACCATAATGTAAAGATATTCGAAACTGATTATGCAAAAAAACAATAGTATCGGCTTGGGATCGGTATCGGCTGATACTGAGATTTCCGATATCAGAATCGGAAGAGAAAAAGTGGTTTCGGTGCATCCCTACATTGAACAAGCACTACACGGATGCCTTTAACAGTTGCGCACTCTCACCATGTCAACAATTGCATCTTCCTCTGAAAGCATTTAAATGTATTGCACACACATTTTCCTTCCCAAAATGCAAATTAAATTATTTTGCATTTTCAAATATTTGCTGTGGCATGAAGAACTAATAACCCACAATGTGTAAGATTGTACTCAGTGCAAGTTTTTTACATTTTAAAACATGGATAAACAGTTATTAATTTAAACTTATCAAACATATAAAAAAAAATATCAAATCAAACACAATACGAAATGTGAAGACTGAAAAACTGAGGTCCTGAAATAATAGCATATAAACTATAAATTAGAAGTTGCTGTGTTGTGAATTCTTCATGCTTCAGTTATTAATTTTTCTGTTTCTAGGATATTACATTACGTGTAAGCACCACATTGTTATGGTAACGGCGTAGTTGTAATGCAAGTTACACATTCTGACTAGGCTATCCCTCTTCAACAACCTAACCTGTGCATTCGCTTTCTGTGTAACTGAATTTTGTTTTATAATGTTTGTTAAGCACATACAGTTGCTGATTAACCTCATATACAAACTTTAGGATGTTTTGAGTGAGCTGATAAAGCCACGATTCAGCAGGTCAGTCCCAAACATACTATGATTGGATAATATGCTTCTTACACATTTATCTTAAAATGTAAAAAAAAAATTAAAAATAAAAAAAATAAAGAAATTATATATATATATATATATATATATATATATATATATATATATATATATATATGTTTAAGTGCATTGTTAATATCCTGCAGTGTTATGTTTTTTCGTTCAGAGTATTTACAGTCATTAAAATCGATTAATTATCTTTATGGTGCATCTTTTTATCTTGTCTTCATTATCACTGACAGTCAAAACACTACTCATCAACAAACATTTTCATCAGTAATTTCATTAACTAGATCAGCATTACCCAACACGCGGCCCTCGAGTGATCTTTTGCAGCCCGCGTTATGATATCATCATCAGAAATATATTTATCAGCAGCCTATCAAATATGTATGAATTGTGAGGTGTCCATTTTCATGACGATTCACGCTAGTTCTCTACATTGCTGAATAATGCTAGAGAGGGAATTCAACTGTAAGAGGATGTTACAAATAAATAAATAAAAAAACAACAAATAATATCAGAGCATGGCTGATGTTATGAGAGCGGCAGTCGGTCTGCGCGCAGGTTCATACAAAATGTGCGCTCAGGCGCAGTCTGTCAATCAAACATGCGTGCTCACAATCTCAATTGAGAGTTATTTAACACGGCGCGAATCTGTCCAATATCTTGAATAGCTCATCAGAGATATGTCCTCATCATGACAACAGTATTTACAGGAAGAAAAATAAAAATAAAAAAATAAAGTTTTCCTGCAGTGACGGCGTTGAGACACCTTCACACAAATGCTTTTTAGTGATCTACTTCGGCACAAAACACTAAGGGGGGGTGAACAAATCTTTATGACTTGTCATGAAGGACTTTGGATATATAGCTCTTGTTTTTGAACACATCTCTGGTGTAGCCTATGTAATGTTGAGCACTCATGGTGTTTGATAGTGGACAGTCACAGTGATGTTGTTTAAAATAATTACTGAAAGGGATAGTTCACCCAAAAATGAAAATTCTCTCATCATTTACTGATCTTCATGCCATCCCAGATGTGTATGACTGTCTTTCTTTTGTAGAACATAAATGAAGATTTTTTTTTTTAGAAGAATATCTCAGCTTTGTTGAACCATACAATGCAAGAGAATGGTGGCCAGAATTTTGAATCTCCAAAAAGCACATAAATGCAGCATAAAAGCAATCAATATGACTCCAGTGGTTAAATCTATGTCTTCAGAAGTTATATGACAGGTGTGGGTAAGAAACAGATCATTATTTAAGTCCTTTTTTACTATAAATCTCCACTTTCACATCTGTATGCCACATGTGGTGCCTGTTTCATTTCACTTTCACATCTGGAATTGAAAGAGGAGATTTATAGTCAAAAAGCCAAGGACTTAAATATTGATCTGCCTCTCATCCACAGAGCAGAGATATTTTTTCTAAATAATCATAATTTGTCTTCAGAGAAGAAAGTTATACACATCTGGGCTGGCATGAAGGTGAGTAAATTATGAGAGAATTTAAATTTTTTAGGTTTACTATCCCATTAACTAACATTCTTACTATAAAATGTTAACTTGTAATTTACACACACACACACACACACACACACACACACACACTCACACATATATATATATACACACACACACACAGTTGAAATCAGAAGTTTACATACACTTAGGTTGAAGTCATTAAAACTTATTTAACCACTCCACAGATTTAATATTAAACTATAGTTTTGGCAAGTCATTTAGGACATCTAATTTGTGAATGACTCAAGTAATTTTTCCAACAATTGTTTACAGACATATTGTTTCACTTTTAATTGACTATATCACAAATCCAGTGGGTCAGAAGTTTACATACACTAAGTTAACTGTGCCTTTAAGCAGCTTGGAAAATTCCAGAAAATAATGTCAATCCTTTAGACAATTAGCTTCTGATAGGAGGTGTACTGAATTGGAGGTGTACCTGTGGATGTATTTTAAGGCCTACCATCAAACTCAGTGCCTCTTTGCTTGACATCATGGAGAAAAAAATAAAATAAATAAATCAGCTACAAAAATTGTGGACCTCCACAAGTCTAATTCATTCTTGGGAGCAATTCCCAAATGCCTGAAGGTACCACGTTCATCTGTACAAACAATAGTACGCAAGTATAAACACCATGGGACCATGCAGCCATCATACTGCTCAGGAAGGAGATGCATTCCGTCTCCTAGAGATGAACGTAGTTTGGTGCAAAAAGTGCAAATCAATCCCACAATAACAGCAAAGAACCTTGTGAAGATGCTGGAGGAAACAGGTAGACAAGTATCTATATCCACAGTAAAACAAGTCCTATATCAACATAACCTGAAAGGCTGCTCAGCAAGGAAGAAACCACTGCTCCAAAACTGCCATAAAAAGGCCAGACTACAGTTTGCCAGTGCACATGGGGACAAAGATCTTACTTTTTGGAGAAATGTCCTCTGGTCTAATGAAACAAAACTTGAACTGTTTGGCCATAATGACCATTGTTATGTTTGGAGGAAAAAGGGTGAGGCTTGCAAGCCAAAGAACACCATCCCAAACGTGAAGCATGGAGTTGGCAGCATCATGTTGTGGGGGTGCTTTGCTGCAGGAGGGACTGGTGAACTTCACAAAATAGATGGCATCATGAGGAAGGAAATTTATGTGGATATATTGAAGCAACATCTCAAGACATCAGCCAGGAAGTTAAAGCTTGGTCGCAAATGGGTCTTCCAAATGGACAAGTTACCTCCAAAGTTGTCGCAAAATGGCTTAAGGACAACAAAGTCAAGGTATTGGAGTGGCCATCACAAAGACCTGACCTCCATCCGATAGAAAATTTGTGGGCAGAACTGAGGCCTTCAAACCTGAATCAGTTACACCAGTTCTGTCTGGAGGAATGGACCAAAATTCCAGCAACTTATTGTGAGATGCTTGTGGAAGGCTACTCAAAATGTATGACCCAAGTTAAACAATTTAAAGGCAATGCTACCAAATACTAACAAAGTGTATGTAAAGTTCTGACCCACTGGGAATGTAATGAAAGAAATAAAAGCTGAAATAATTCTCTCTACTATTATTCTGAAATTTCACATTCTTAAAATAAAGTAGTGATCCTAACTGACCTATAGGGAATATTTTCTACGATTAAATGTCAGGAATTGTGAAAAACTTCTTGGTTACTGATGTAACCTCTGTTCCCTGATGGAGGGAATGAGACGTTGTGTCGATGTAGTGACATTAGGGGTTCGATCTTGAGAGCCCCAATTGCCTTTGCTTAAAATAGAAAAGGCCAATGAAAATTGGTGAGTGGAATTTGCATGCCACTCTCTGCCCCGGACATACGGGTATAAAAGGAGATGGTGTGCATCACTCATTCAGATTTATGCTGAGGAGCCGATAGAGAGACCCGGCCATGTCAGCGGCTGGTTCAGCGCCGTGGCAGGAGGGACACAACATCTCATTCCCTCCATCAGGGAACAGAGGTTACACCAGTAACCAAGACATTCCCTGTATGTCACTCACTCGACATTGTGTCGATGTAGTGACACTAGGGGTTCCTATAAGAAACGCTGCAGGCGCTGAACCATGTCACGGGTCATGGAAGAGTGAACACGGGCAAGCTGCTGCATGCCTCGCAGTGAGCACTCAACCATATCGTGACCTTCCAGCAAGTTAAGTAAGGTGTCTCCCTAGTCCCGTTAAGGGGGGAGAGGGCACTTACCCAAGTAGGCTACCGGTGGTGCCTTTCTAAATTTGCTGTTAAGCAATCTCCCGCTGAGCATTTTCTAGAATAGCGCTGGGAAGTGCTCTTCCCTCTCCAGGAAGGAGAGCACTATGGAGACCACATCCTGCCGGAGGGAGGTTAACATGTGGAGCATACCTCACATGGACTTACTAATGGGGAAGTACACATATGGAATGATACCACAGGAGGACCCTATCTACAGAGAGGGTATGCAGCACAGTGGCCGAGACAGAGAAAGCTCTGACAAGGGGAGACACAGATTTCACCTAAGGGGGAAACTGAACAGTGGAAACTCATCACATGGGATTACCAAAGGGGAATCACCACGCATGGAGCACTGAGCCCAAGCACACGGGCTCACCTGAAAAGGGGAATACCATGAGTACTGGGCCTGGTGGCGTTATTCCTCCGCCGAGTTCGTCACCGGACAGTGCTAAAGAATTAAAGAGGCATCAGGTGTTCACCGGTACGGGGAACTGTTGTGGACAAAAGGCGCACATTATCACCTTTGAAAAAGGCGAAAGGCACAATGCAAGCTATACACCCAACCGGCCGCCCGGTCTACCTGCTGTTACCGCGTAACACTCGGGTTAAACTGGGTCTATGCGTGGTTATAAAACCTCGCAAATGTATTGGGCGTAGCCCAACCCGTAGCTCTGCATATGTCTGCTAGAGAGGCCCCCCTTGCCAGTGCCCAGGAGGACGCAACACCTCTAGTGGAGTGTGCCCGGACTCCCAAGGGGCACGGCAAGTCCTGAGACTGGTATGCGAGAGAAATGGCATCCACAATCCGATGGGCCAACCTCTGCTTGGAGACAGCTTTCCCCTTCTGCTGTCCTCCAAAACAGACAAAGAGCTGCTCCGAGCATCTAAAGCTCTGCGTGCGGTCCAGATAGATGCGCAGTGTGCAAACTGGACACAGCAACGACAAGGCCGGGTCTTTCTCCTATGAAGGGAGCACTTGCAGTTTCACCGCCTGGTCCCGAAAAGGAGTGGTGGGAACTTTGGTCACGTAACTGGGCTGGGGTCTCAAGATCACGTGATCTTGAGACCGGCCCGAACTCCAGGAATTCACTGGTAACAGGGAGCGCCTGCAGGTCCCCCACCCTCTTGATGGAAGTGAGCGCCACCAGGAGGGCCGTCTTCAGAGAAAGAGTGCTGAGCTCGGCCTGCTCCAGGGGCTCAAATGGGGCTCCCTGTAGGGCAGGTAGGACCATAGAGAGATCCCAAGAGGGGATCAGGCACGGTCTAGGAGGATTCAATCTCCTCATGCCTTTGTGGAACCTGTTGATCAGGTCACGCTGTCGTGAGGGACTGCCGTCCAGTGTATCGTGGCGAGCTGCTATGGCAGCCACGTACACTTTCAGGGTAGAGGGAGACAGCCGTCTCTCCAGCCCTTCCTGAAGACAGCACAGACCCGACGGCGCATCTCTGTGGGTCTTCCCCATGGGAAGAACACCAGTTAGCGAAAAGACGCCACTTCAAGGCATACAGCTGCCTCGTAGAGGAGGCTCTGGCCTGAGTGATAGAGTCTGTGCAATGAGGCTCACAGGAGGAGACATATACTTGCGCAGCCCCCGAGGCCAGCTGTGTGCCAAGGCACCCGTGCCGAGGGGAGCCTCGGACAGGGAGTACCAAAGGGGGGAGTGAGAGAACTTTTGAGAGGCGAACAGGTCTACCTGTGCCTCCCTGAATCTCTCCCAAATCAGCTGGACTACATGGGGGTGGAGCCAACACTCCCCACGGGGCGTTACCTGCCGTGAGAGCGCGTCCGATGCATGGTTGAGGATGCCCGGAAGGTGAGTGGCTCACAGTGACATCAACGTCTGCTGACTCCAGAGGCGGTTGGCGAGTTGCGACATGCGATACGAGCGTACGCCGCCTTGGCGGTTTATGTACGCTACGGTCACTGTGTTGTGGGTCTGGACCAACACATGCTTGCCCTGAATCAATGGCCGAAGCCTCCGAAGGGCCAGCAATACCGCCTGATTCTCTGCCAAAGGAGTCGGGGCCCTGTCCAGAGCACGACACTGCCTGCCCGTTGCACATGGCGGCCCAGCCCGAGTTTGAGGCACCTATCATGACCATGACGCACCATGAGACCTGCTCTAGGGAACACCTGCCCATAGAAACGCCAGGTCCGACCAAGGGCTGAAAGTCTGATGGCACTGTGGCATGATGGTCACGCCAGGTGCCATAGCGCCATGCCCACCTTGGGACTTGAGTCTGTAGCCAGTGCTGAAGCAGTCTCATATGCATCAACCCGAGGGGGAGAACTGCCTAGGATGGCATATATCCCAGGAGCCTCTGAAATTGTTTTACTGGCACCGCTACCTTCTGCCTGAAGGTCTTCAGGAAGGTCAGCACTGACTGAGCACCTTTGGTCATAAGACGTGCCTTGAGAGTGACCGAGTCCAACTCCATACCGAGAAAAGAGATGCTCTGTACGCCAGAATGCGCTTCTGCATTAATATCTTGAACGGAAGCCTGTGTGAGGCTTTGTTCAAGCACGCAGATCCAAGATTGGGTGCGACCCTCCCCCTCTCTTGGGCACGATAAAATAAGGGCTGTAAAAGCAACTCGGCTACGGGGACGGGCTCAATTGCTCCCTTCGCCAGAAGGGTGGCAACCTCCGCCCAGAGGACGGAGACACCCTCGCCTCGCACTGTAGTGGAGAGGATGCCACTGAACCTGGGCGGGCGTCTGGCGAACTGGATCATGTAGCCCCCAGAATCATCCTGATGAGCCACAGCAAGGGGCTGGAGAGCGCTAACCAGGCCCCCAGACTCCGTGCCAGCAGCAACAGGGGATGACTGGACTTACCGTGCCCAGGCAGGGTGGTTTGTGGCAAGGCAGAGCAGGCGCCCCACCTGGAAGACAGCCCAGGGGGGACGTGCTGCTCCGTAAGCCCGCAACGGTGGCCGGTGACTGGGGTGGGTGAGCAACCCCAGAGACCAGCACACTTACCTGTTCGCCGGCTGTCTCTCGACGGAGAATGAGGGAACGGGAGGTAATCGCGTTCACCTGATTGACCGGAAAGACTTCCAGCGCCTGGCCGTTGCGAGTGCACTGACCCAGGGAATGAGGAAACTGCTGTTTTACCGACCATGTGGGCACCGAGGCCCAGAGAGCACCTGGCAATATAATACTTACCATGCGCTGGTCCAGGGGCGATGGTGGGGCTGGAGAGTTCGCCCGGGCCAGACCGGTCGGAGTCAGTCGCCTCATCCCCGGGTTGCCCGTGCCGGGGCCACCTCGAAGCCCGTCTGGGGTTCTTGGGGACCGGCTGACGGGCAGCTGTAGCCGACTTCCCACGGGAGGATCTTCTTCTCTGAGGCCGGCATACGGGCTCCGATGGAACGGGAGCCGGGGCCGGCACTGCAGGGGAACGGCTCTACTTCAGAGGCCTGAAAGCGGCCGAGTCGCGCCACGGCATGAGGTCTGCTTCCTCACCGTCGAGAACTGATGGGCGAGATCCTTGATGGCATTTCCAAAAAGCCCCCCTTGGGAGATGGGTGTTTCTCGGCATCACGCATCTCCGTGAACGACACATTAAATCCGCCCTGAGGCGGACCGTCTGTATCCCTTGACAGCTCTTCCGGATAGAACGAGCGTGCTGGGGGATGGGAGGTCTGCGGGGGTTGAGCCGGCAAAAATGCTCCCATATCCACATCCAGATTGCCTGCAGTGCTTGCCGACCCAGCTGGCTGAGCATCAGCCCAGGATGGAGCGGGTTGGGGAGCAGCCGCGGTGGCTCCTTGCTTCATGAAGAAGGAAGTGAGCCACGACTGCAACGTTCTGATGGGCATGTTCTCGCAATGAGAACATAACCCTTCCATGAAAGCTGCCTCGGCGTGCTGGCGCCCCAAGCACTCGAGACAGATTTCATGGCTGTCCGGAGGGTAGAGATAACGGCCACATCCTGTAGCGCAAACACGGAAGGACATCTTTATAAAGACGCCAAGCGTTTGCGCGAGCTCTTTTAGAAGGAAATATACTCTTTTGAATATACTCTTTTAGCACCCGTCAGCCGCCGTAGTGCCCAGGGGAAGCTCAACACTCGACCGTGCGAGGGTGACCGCTAATATGTGCCGTAAAATCCAGCAGCGTAAGTGAAAGGTGAGAGGACGAACACAATACATGCATTCGGCTCCGAAGAAAAAATCTGAATGAGTGATGCACACCATCTCCTTTTATACCCGTATGTCCGGGGTGGAGAGTGGCATGTAAATTCCACTCACCAGTTTTCATTGGCCTTTTCTATTTTAAGTAACGGTGATTGGGGCTCTCAAGATCGAACCCCTAGTGTCACTACATCGACACAACATCGAGTGAGTGACAGACAGGGAACTGAGTTTAAATATTTGGCTAAGGTTATTGTAAACTTCTGACTTCAACTGTGTGTATGTATATATATATATACAGGTGCATCTCAATAAATTAGAATGTCGTGGAAAAGTTCATTTATTTCAGTAATTCAACTCAAATTGTGAAACTCATGTATTCAATAAATTCAATGCACACAGACTGAAGTAGTTTAAGTCTTTGGTTCTTTTAATTGTGATGATTTTGGCTCACATTTAACAAAAACCCACCAATTCACTATCTCAAAAAATTATAATACATCATAAGACCAATAAAAAAAACATTTTTAGTGAATTGTTGGCCTTCTGGAAAGTATGTTCATTTACTCTATATGTACTCAATACTTGGTAGGGGCTCCTTTTGCTTTAATTACTGCCTCAATTCGGCGTGGCATGGAGGTGATCAGTTTGTGGCACTGCTGAGGTGGTATGGAAGCCCAGGTTTCTTTGACAGTGGCCTTCAGCTCATCTGCATTTTTTGGTCTCTTGTTTCTCATTTTCCTCTTGACAATACCCCATAGATTCTCTATGGGGTTCAGGTCTGGTGAGTTTGCTGGCCAGTCAAGCACACCAACACCATGGTCATTTAACCAACTTTTGGTGCTTTTGGCAGTGTGGGCAGGTGCCAAATCCTGCTGGAAAATGAAATCAGCATCTTTAAAAAGCCGGTCAGCAGAAGGAAGCCTGAAGTGCTCCAAAATTTCTTGGTAAATGGGTGCAGTGACTTTGGTTTTCAAAAAACACAATGGACCAACACCAGCAGATGACATTGCACCCCAAATCATCACAGACTGTGGAAACTTAACACTGGACTTCAAGTAACTTGGGCTATGAGCTTCTCCACCCTTCCTCCAGACTCTAGGACCTTGGTTTCCAAATGAAATACAAAACTTGCTCTCATCTGAAAAGAGGACTTTGGAACACTGGGCAACAGTCCAGTTCTTCTTCTCCTTAGCCCAGATAAGACGCCTCTGACGTTGTCTGTGGTTCAGGAGTGGCTTAACAAGAGGAATACGACAACTGTAGCCAAATTCCTTGACATGTCTGTGTGTGGTGGCTCTTGATGCCTTGACCCCAGCCTCAGTCCATTCCTTGTGAAGTTCACCCAAATTCTTGAATCGATTTTGCTTGACAATCGTAAGGCTGCGGTTCTCTCGGTTGGTTGTGCATCTTTTTCTTCCACACTTTTTCCTTCCACTCAACTTTCTGTTAACATGCTTGGATACAGCACTCTGTGAACAGCCAGCTTCTTTGGCAATGAATGTTTGTGGCTTACCCTCCTTGTGAAGGGTGTCAATGATTGTCTTCTGGAAAACTGTCAGATCAGCAGTCTTCCCCATGATTGTGTAGCCTAGTGAACCAAACTGAGAGACCATTTTGAAGGCTCAGGAAACCTTTGCAGGTGTTTTGAGTTGATTAGCTGATTGGCATGTCAACATATTCTAATTTTTTGAGATAGTGAATTGGTGGGTTTTTGTTAAATGTGAGCCAAAATCATCACAATTAAAAGAACCAAAGACTTAAACTACTTCAGTCTGTGTGCATTGAATTTATTGAATACACGAGTTTCACGATTTGAGTTGAATTACTGAAATAAATGAACTTTTCCATGACATTCTAATTTATTGAGATGCACCTGTATATATATATATATATATATATATATACACACACATACACACACACACACACACACACGCACACACACATACAGTATAATCATAAAAATTAAGAGTGTGGCCCTCGAAGGTAAAGGGATCCAGCATTGCAGCCCCTGACCTTTCTGAATTTGAGTAGCCTTGAACTAGATTAACAGTGGGTAAAAGCCTCGAGTGAAATCTAAAAACAAAACTAACAAGCAAAAAAAAAAAAAAAAAAAAATCTTTAAAACAAAATACAAATTATTTAAATCAAAAGGCTAAAGAACCAAGTACTGTACTAAAATTGCTCTCTAATTTAGCAAAAGACAGATTGTGTGTGTGTCTGGTGACTCTCAGAGAGAGAGAAAAAGAAAGAGCCAGAGAGAGAGCGAGCTGCAGGAGATTTTTGTATGCTGCTGCAGAGAGCAGCTGTCGTGCTGAGAGACACCTGGAGAGAGAAAAGAAACCCTGAACGACAGCACTGTTATCATCAAGGAGACGAGAGCCGCACGGCCAAACTCAATGTCCCTCCAGACATGTCATTCTGACAAAACCACAAACTTATGAACAGATCAGAGCATAAAGAGAGAAAATGAAGGTGTGACAGAGGAAAGAGTGAAAGCAAGGGATGGTGGAAGAAATAATTTTTACAACGTAGATTACATCTTTACATTCTAAAAGATAAAGATGTAAGACGTTTCACGCACATTTCTGAGGGGTCCTACACCCTAGTATCGCATAACCAGATCTTTGACTAACCAGCAAAAGCTCTGGTCCACATTGCTGCTGGTTTTCACCTAAAACTGCCTACTAAGATTAAGAAAGAGACTATCTAACAGGCATGTAATGTGAAGAACCACAGTTTGTTTTGTTCGTACGTGCCATTTAGAGGCAGGTGTATCTGAAAATGATTCTACCACTTTACATGTATTCAGGGGTTAAATTGGGCCAGTACGGTCCATAACAGCATTCCGGCACCTTCCATTCCAAAAAGAAAAAAAAATTGCTAGTTTGTCAATCCATTTCATTTCTTGCATTCTCCGATGTGGTTTTTGTTTGATCCATTTGGGACATTCCATCTCTGTTTAGCGAATATACTTGTTCAAAAATATTTCAAGTTCATTATGCTTCGCTCTAGTCTAGACAGTTGCGGATGCTGGTAGAGGGAGAATACGAGAGCAGCACGAGACCGCGCGCCCCGCATATAGACGCGCGTTCCACTTCTGCATCATGCCCTGGTCCGATCTCTGATTCATAGAAATTGCGTACTAAGTAATCAATCAACTGCTCACCCTTTTCTTCGATCCACTGATATACAGTAGCGATTTTGATTAATGTATTTAAAAGATGTAAACACAAAGGGGTTTTGAATCCAGAATCACTTGCATCCAAATCAACATCAACACAGATCAATATATCATACAACTTGAGATCAAAAGACCACTCGACCAACACATTGTAAAAGGTTTCACTGTTATTTGTATATTTATGTGTAGCATTTGTTTATTTATTATTTTTTTTTGGGGGGGGGGGGTTTTCTTGCGAATATACAATGGGATTCACTATAGTGAAAATGCTTCACGGTGAAGAATTTTAAACTCTTTTATAATTTAATACAAATGTTTTCAAGACAAATTATATTATCAGAATAACAATGTAGTTGTGTAGAAGGTGTTTGATTCCCCTGTTAAGAACAATGTGCATTTACATTTTAATTTTTTTATAATTAGATATAAGTTTAGCATGTTCTATAAGATGACCCACAACCTAGGACAAGAAGATAACATAAAATCACATCAACCATCAGAATGTGATCTCAGTGATTTGGACTGTGGCATGATTGTTGGTGCCAGATGGGCTGGTTTGAGGATTTCTGTAACTGCTGATCTCCTGGGATTTTTACACACAGAAGTCTCTAGAATTTACTCAGAATGGTGCCAAAAACAAAAACCATCCAGTGAGTGGCAGTTCTGTGGATGGAAACGCCTTGTTGATGAAAGAGGTCAACAGAGAATGGCCAGACTGCTTTGAACTGACAAAGTCTACGGTAACTCAGATAACTGCTCTGTATAATTGTGGTGAGAAATATTGCAGGTTGGCGCTGTTTTGGCAGCATGAGGGGGACCTACACAATATTAGGCAGGTAGTTTTAATGTTGTGGCTGATCGGTGTATATACGCATTCATTTAGAAACTTAATTTAAAACAGAAACCAAATGCCCTGTGCATTTGTCGATTTTATTAAGTGTGGTTAAATTTGGTCATTACATGCACACATGGCTAGATGATACCTAGAATATTTTAAAAATTTTATATTTAGAGAACATATATACAGATATACAAATATAGAGAACATATACAGAACTGCCAAGTGCTTCTTAAGATTGGATGTGGAGTCTTTTTTTCAATTGATATAATTTTTGAAAGGCAAAGATTGCATTAATGTCTTTTGCTTAAAAATCTCTTTAAAAGTTATTTCTGTATGTGGTTATATTAGATACAGGACCACATTGTCTTTAATATATGTAGTTCTACTTGGCTAGTCCTATTACATATATTTCAGGCTCTGGCTCAGACTGCTCTTTTAAAATTTTGCAGCATAATCAGTAAATTATGCACTAGTTATTGCCATTAGCTGATTGGTATGTAGCATCTGGACCAATCAGACACACAATTATTCATTATTTAATGAATAATCCAACAGACGTCTCAAGACCATAACAAGCAAAGGTCCAAGTTAGCCCAAGCAGACTTCGAGATGTCTGCTCTCCCACTAATCATTATCAGCTCTTACTCCCCGTTTGCTGACACTGGTCCAGCAACTATTGGACCTCAGAGACATTCCAGGTGGAGGAAGGTAGCCACATGCAAAAGCAAAGGAATGTGTAGAAGAAACTCACTCCATTCCCCAATAGGAAAGACACATAAAGCCCATAAAACAGACTTTTCTTCATTAATTTATAGACAAACTGTTCTATAAATGAACATGCATATCCTCAGGACATTGTGTGTATGATTATTACAGTCTCGTATAGTGTATTTTGTACTGTATACCATTTTGTGCATGCTTTATGACAGAACCACTAGATAATGTAAAATTATTGGTATCATGCTTCCTATCAAATTAATCCTTGAGTGATGCCCTAAACATTGGTGTATAGCACCGCCTTATAGAGTGCATTGTATGCTTATTATATTAATCAGAGCATAAAGGGGTACAAACTGCCAGCTTACTCCAATGATGCAAATGAGTCAGCTTCCAAACAAAGGAACTTTTCCCACTGGAAAATTGTACCTTTCTCATTGGTCAAGCCAAACTCGAGAGGAGTGACCTCCCTCAGGAGTTAAAGGGCACTGTCGGAATGACTTCTCTCTCTCTCTCTTCCCTCTTCTCTTTCTCCCTTCTGCTCATGGTTGCTGCTCGTGTGGGACAGGAAACACCCGGTACGACCGCGAGGTCGCGGGCTGGCAGGCCTTAACACATCAAGCCATGTGTAACTTCCTCGACCGTAACGGAGTCAAACTAACTCCGCAAGTTCATCATCATTTCTTCATTCAACAGAGAAGAAATTGATTGCAACTTCAACACCATCGACTCAAGGAACCATCAAGTCTTTCTCCTGATACTGCATCCGGGCTCTCTCTCAACAGCCAAGGCATTGCAAGTATCATACAGTTAACTAACTAAACAGAGGTTTAGTATAAGCTGTGAACCCCTTTGTTAACAAAGGTGCTTTGAAGTAAGAAACTGATGGTTCTTTCAGATGGTTAAATGACTCTTGTCATAGCTTCTTTCCCATGTTCTGTTCTGGTTTCATTCACTTTCACTTTTCCATTTCCTATGTATGCATGATTTGTGTGTATGTATTTGTTTAGATTAGTTATGTGTTCGTGATTTAGTTAAATAAAGCTTTTGTGTACATTCTTGCGAGTTGATTCTGGTCTGCTTGTACATCAACGTCAATTTAACGAGTTGATCACAGCTACATGCTAAGAAAGAGTTATTTTTCTGTGGCCATGAAAAATATACTTTCTGAGAGATTGATAGACGATCAATACTGAGTGTTCGCTGGATGAACAGATTAGTTGATTGTAATATTAATTCAGCTACATCAAGTTAATTCTATTGACTGATCCAAATATTTATAATTAATTATAATGATTTATGGTTAATTATTCATATTCCCCTTTTAAAGATAATTTGACGGTGGTATATTTTGATAAATAATCTCATCCCTGTTTTTAAAAGATTTCACTTCAAACTGTACCTAAATATGTGTAATATTATTTTCAATAAGCCATGAGAATAATATTACTCCAATAAGAGAATTAATCATAATTCCCTTATTAAAGCTAATTCCTTACAATAGAAATTGTGAGTGGATACAATGAGACGTTGTATTACGATGTTAATGGTGGACAATTTTAATCTAGTTATTTGTCATTTATTTAATTTATAATGGTTGTTGAACATGACTAATTCCATTATAAATTTCCTTACATAATAATGTAGAATAAGGACAGTTTAATTTAATTTCCAGCTCACACATACTGTTTCCCTACATATAACGGTGGAGGTACGCGGGCACTTCAACCCATCCCCTGTACATTTATACTACCAAATTCGCTACAGTAATATAATCAAGAATGTATTCCATAAAAACAACTGTAATCTGATTACACTTTTTATCAAATGTAATGTAACTCAAATACAAGTACTCAAATTTTGTAATCTCATTATGTACTTTATAGTGATTTCAACTTTTGTAGACAAAATGCATCAGATAGTCAGTAAACAGACTGTGGGCGTGTCGCCTGAGGTTGAGGCTACGACCTCACTCCTGCATGAGCCATAATATACAAAGACGTTTAGCACACCCCCTATCACAAACTCAGGTGGAGCGGGACATGGTCATGTGTCTGTCGCTGGGGAGAGAGGAAGCGGTAAGGGCCATTACCTGGTGATTGATACGTAACACCTGTGTCTCGTTACAGTGACGACAGAGATAGGCTTGAAAAGGCCGCCGAGAACGCCAGTTAGGGAGAGAGAGTCAGACACACACCCGAAGTTGCAAGCTGAAAAGCCAATACTTTGTTTGTGAAGCTGAAAAGCCAATACTTTGTTTGTGAAGCTGAAAAGCCAATACTTTGCTTGTGAAGCTGAAAACCCAATGCTTTGACTGTGGAGCTGGAAACGCTTAAATAAAAAGCTTGATTTACCTGGACTGCCACCCCTTATTGTTGATTCCTCCACACTGGTGCCGAAACCCGGGATAAGAAAGAAGACTGGTCGCCATGGACACCTCACTGCTGAACAAAGTCATCCGTGCCCTGGCTAGCATCCAGGAGACCCACCGCCAAGCCCTCCTCATGCAAGGATGCCACCTCCAGGAGCTTCTCCAAGCCCAAGCCAAGGATTGGCAGGCCTTGCGGAGCTGGTTAGCTCCAGGCGGTTCCTCCACCGCGGCCCCGGAAGCAGTGATGAAGCCACAGCTGTAGCTCCAAAAGATGGGCCCCCAGGACGAGCCAGAGGCATACCTGAGTTTTTTTGAGCAGTCGGCAACTGCCTCCGGCTGGCCGCGAACCCAATGGGCCCTTCACCTGCTGTCGCTGCTTTCTGAGGAGGCCCAGCTCACGGCGCAGCAACTTCCAGCTGAGGACTGTTTGGACTACATCAAGCTAAAGACTGCTGTCCTGCAATGGGTTGGCCGGAGCCCTGAACAACACTGTCAGCGATTCCGCTCCCTCACCTTGAGCCACAGGGTGGATTTTGCATTTGCCCAACAGCTCTGTGATACCTGCCATAGATGGGTGCTGGCCAAGGAAGGGTGCAGCGTGGAGGATCATATTGACCTGATGGTTATGGAGAAGCTAACCGTTCCCCTGCCCCGAGGAACAGCAGAATGGGTCCAGTGCCAATGCCCCACGTCGGTGGATGCTGCCGTCCAGCTGGCCGAAGCCCACATGGCTACCCGGAAGCCAGAACAACCCAGTTATTAGTCCCCAGGAGGCGTCGGGAAACACTTTTCCAGGCGGCTCATCACAATCCTATGGTGGGTCACTTAGGGCAAGAAAGAACACTACACCATTTAATGGCCCGCTTTTATATGTGCGCAGATGGTGTGCGGCATGCCGTGAATGTCAGTTGTTGAATCCACCGGCCACCCCAAGAGCGCCATTGCGCCCGTTACCGCTAACTGAGGTCCCCTTCGAAAGAATTGGCATGGACCTTGTGGGGCTATTAGAACGGTCAGCATGTGGATATCGGTTTGTGTTAGTCCTGGTGGATTATGCAATGTGATATCCGGAAGCAGTGCCCCTGCACAACATCTCAGCACGCAGTGTTGCGGAGGCACTCTTCAAAACTGTCTCCCGGGTGGGGATTCCGAAAGAAATCCTCACCGACCAGGGCACTACGTTTATGTTATGCACACTATGCGAACTTTATGAATTGCTGGGGATTAAATCAATTCGCACCAGCGTTTATCACCCGCAAACTGACGGACTGGTGGAATGATTTAATCGCACCCTAAAAAACATGATTCGTAAGTTCGTACACGAGGACGCTAGAAATTGGGACAAGTGGCTGGACCCCCTATTATTTGCAGTCAGGGAGGTCCCGTAAGCCTCCCTGCGGTTTTCCCCCTTCGAGATCCTGTATAGACGCCGGCCCTGCGGGGTGCTTGACGTCATACGGGAGGCGTGGAAGGAGGGACCTTCCCAGAGCAAAAATGAAATTCAATATGTTCTTGATATTCGAGCAAAGCTACACACATTGGGTCAGTTGTCACAACAGAATTTGCTCCAAGCTCAAGAGACACAAAGCCAGCTGTATGACAGGGGTGCCCAGCTATGAGAATTTGCACTGGGAGACAAAGTACTTGTATTACGCCCTACATCGAGCTCGAAATTTCTCGCCAAGTGGCAAGGACTCTTGACCTCGATTATGAAGTTAAACGAATAGATAGAGGTAGGGCACATCAAATTTATCACCTCAACCTCCTTAAATTATGGAGAGAGGCGGTCCCCGTGTCCATGGGGATGGTAGTTCCGGAGAGAGCAGAGCTCAGGCCAGAGGTGAAGCTCAAAGCCCATCCGTTCACCCTGGTCCCTTGTGGAGACCACCTCTCGCCGTCCCAGCTCACGGAGGTGGCCAGGTTGCAAAAAGATTTTGCGGACGTGTTCTCTCCTCTTCCCAGTTGGACTAACCTCACACAGCACCATATCGAGACCCCACCGGGAGTGGTAGTGCGTAGTCGGCCATACCACGTACCCGAACACAAGAAAAAGGTGATTCGGGACGAATTAGAGGCAATGCTCGAGATGGGGGTAATAGAAGAATTGCACAGCGATTGGGCGAGCCCGGTTGTTCTTGTACCTAAGAGTGACGGGTCAGTCCGGTTCTGTGTTGATTAATGGAAAGTCAACGCGGTGTCTAAATTTGACACGTACCCAATGCCCCAAAATGACGAACTGCTTGATCGGTTGGGTGCGGCTCAATTTTATTAGACACTGGATTTAACTAAGGGATATTGGCAGATCCCCTTAACTCCATTATCCCGAGAAAAAAAACAGCCTTTTCCACACCGTTCGGATTACACCAATTCGTCACTCTTCCGTTCGGTTGTTCGGGGCTCCCACCACGTTCCAGCGCTTAATGGATAAGATCCTTCGGCCACACGCTGCGTATGCCGCTGAGAGATCTGAGAGCTGTCCTGAAGTCGCTGAGGCAGGCGGGGCTCATGGCAAACCTTAAAAAGTGCGCAATTGGGCAGGTGGAAGTACTGTATGTGGGCTTCCACTTGGGTCATGGGCAGGTACGTCCCCAAATTGATAAGACTGCAGCAATAGCGGCTTGTCCACATCCCAAGTCCAAAAAGGAGGTGAGGCAGTTCATGGGGCTGGCTAGCTATTACAGAAGGTTTGTCCCTAATTTTTCCTATGTCACCAGCTCCTTGACTGATCTCACTAAAAAGGGGGCACCAGATCTGGTCCAGTAGATGGAGGTGTGCCAACAGGCTTTCACGAGAGTGAAATCTGCACTCTGTGGCGGGCCACTTTTACATGCTCCTAACTTCTCTCTCCCCTTTATTTTACAGATGGATGCATCAGAGTGGGGGTTGGGGGACATGCTCTCACAGGAAGTGGAGGGTGTGGAGCGCTCCGTGCTGTACATTAGTCGTAAGCACTCTTTGAGAGAGACTAAGTACAGCACCATCAAGAAAGAGTGCCTTGCCATCAAGTGGGTGGTCCTAATCCTCCGCTACTCCCTGCTGGGGCGGGCCTTCATCCTCCACTCGGATCACGCCCCACTTCAGTGGCTCCACCGCATGCAGGATACCAATGCGAGGATCACTCGTTGGTACTTGGCACTTCAGTCCTTCAAGTTTAAGGTGGTCCACAGGCCAGGGCCACAGATGGTTATGGCTGATTTTCTAATGTAACGTGCTCTACGCCAGCTGTCTGATTCTTTAAATAAACCCTTGACATAGATTCAAGACCACAAAAGTCCTGTGAGACTGTGGAATATATTCCCGCCTGCAAGTAAGACGAAGTGCCTTATATGTTTAAACTGCTTACTATTGTTGTAGAGCCCCCCACCCCCCAAAAATATTTTTTGAGTATTTTTTTTCTTTCAGATTTACAAAATGCAATCAGGTATTTTCCTCTAGTGTAATCTTATCAAAATGCATCATATTTCAGGTTTTGGAGGAATTCACCAATGATGATCAAAACTGACAGACTCAATGCGTTCAACACTGATGCATGATTAACAGCTATAAATATTTTTATTAATAATATGAAACCGTACTGAGTATTATTTTTATTAAAATACCGGTTTGTCCTCATGACTGTTAGCCTATATCTGTGATAAACTCACAGCACATGAGTCAGTCTCCGTCTCTATGTGAAACTGCACTTGTCACAGACACATAATGACACATCAATATCACGTTGAACTCGTAATAATGGATACGTGTGATTTTGTTCTGCATATTTTCGGATTTTCTGCGCCCTAGATAAACTTGTGCACCTTTTTTCCACTGAGGTGACAGAAGATGTCAGTCGCAACAGATGTTTAATTGAAGGTTTTCTTTGCTCACATCACTTACATCAGAATATCATTCTTACAATATGAATGTAACCATGTATTATGCTGCATTTTCTAAAAGAAAAAAAAAGGTTACCGGCCAAATGGCGAGTTGGTTACTCAAACTCCGGTATCGTTTCTCCCTTGATATAACACGTCTGCAGCGGCAGAATATGAATGAACAGAGGCAGAGCTGTGTGGCTTTATAATAGATTTGCGAATGCATAGGACACTTTTGACATTTTGAGCATGTACACACCCTCCCTGAAAGTTTCCAGACAGTTTATGTGCCAATATTGCTGCTGGCCCGTCCAAACCCCATAGGCTGGATGACCCTCGTATACAGCGCCCCAACCTGTGGAGGTGGCGTCTGTCGTTATAACTTTGCAGCGACACACCTGTCCCAATTGAATGCCCGACATCAGAAGGTGGGTCCATTTCCATGGTGGCAGAGTTCGGTAGCACCCACGTATCACTTTGAAGAGATGGAATGCATGCGTTATCCAGCACTGAAAAGGTCTTGCATGCAACATGCCCAGGGGAATGACAGCGGAAGCCATGATCATGAGACCCAAAAGCCTGTGAAATGTTCTTGCAGGGAGAACGCGCCCCACTCTGAACATCGCTAGACACCGGCGCAATGACAGAACGTGAGCTGGAGACAGACGTGCCTGCATCACCTGCGAATCTAGCTCCACCCCTAGAAACAGAGTCTGTTGCCTTGGCAACAGGACACTCTTGTCTAGATTTACACACAGCCCTAGATTGCTCAAATGGCTGAGAATGACATCTCAATGTTGGGCAGCCAAAGCTCTGAGTGGGCTAGCACCAACCAATCATCGAAATAATTCAAAACGTGGATACCATGAAGCATCAAGGGCATCAAAGCCACATTCATGCATTTTGTGAAAGTGCTTGGTGCCAGCGCAAGTCTAAACAGAAGGACGCAAAATTGATACGCTTTATCCCTGAAAACGAATCTGAGAAAGCACTTGTTCTTCGGCACATTCTGAATATGGTAATAAGCGTCCTTTAAATCTATTGTCACGAAACAGTCCACCGGCTGCACTTGTGACATCATTTGCTTCTGTCAGCATTCCGAATTGACATTTCATTAGTCTGGAATTCAAATGTCTCAAATCCAGAATGGGACACAACCCGCGTCTTTTTTCGGGACCAGAAAATAATGGCTGTAAAAGCCACATTCTCTCTGTGAAGGGGGAACCTCCTCTATTGCCCCTTTTTCTAAGAGCTTGCCAAACAGAAACGTCTGTCGGAACAACCCCACTGAACACTGGTGGAGTTCTTCTGAATTTAATTACATAACCATGCTTTATAGTTTGAAGTACCCTGTTTGAAATGCCCTTCAGCTGCTGTCAAGCCAACAGACTGGAAGACAGAGGGATTAATGCATGGCTCTTGCCTGCAGCGTGACCTGTAACCACTACATGGCGTGCTTGGCTTACTTTTTTAATTCTGTTATGCATGTCCTGAAACCCTTGGTCCTGGAGACAGAGGCCAAATTTGATCAGGCAGTTATAAAAAGCAGTCACTCTGAATGTATTTACAGCAGAGAACACCAGATAAACCATCTTCCCTAGCATAGAACGGGCAAGAATGTGCGAATATGGAGGGGAATTGAGAGCAAGCAGGCTTGCCACTCTGCTGCCAGAATTCTTATGGGGGGACAACGTGTGGTGCTTAAATTCACTGTGTGTTTTGTGTACACTTGTGCTTGATGAACATCGAATTCTGTTATGCATGTCTCGAGACCCTTGGTCATGGAGACAGAGACTGAATTCGGGAAGTGTTTTAAAAATTTTTATAATGTTCGCTTATATATAAACAAAAGCATCTCCTTGACCAACTTGTTCCCCAGCCAAGCCATGCGGGAAAAACTAGGGAAAATCCAAACGGAGCCGATATTAGGTCAAAGTCATTTCTTAACGCGATGTGCTTAATTGGACTGCAAAACCATTGTGTGTAGATCCAACAGCTGACTGAAAAGAAAGACAGCCATGCCGCCACCGAAAAACAAGCTGAGATAGCAGTTCGTGTCTCTTGTCTTGTCAGAAGGCCTGTGTTAGAGTTAAAATACCTCACATGTATTGATAGCATCCCAAAAGAATAATGGTACAGATGAAGCACTCACGCGTTGGTTTGCCATCACTACGTTGGGGAATATTCTCTTATTCCAGCCCCCTCATTCTGTGGCCGGACTCATGCATGATCCCCTCTGCCATGAGCAGTTCACTTCAAATGGGGAGGGGAGGGAGAGAAAGGCAGAGGCCGCTGCCCTATTGTCTTATTCATGTGCATTCTCCCAGAACGACACAGAAAAAGACAATAGGGACAAAGGGCCAATTTGTTTTCTTGCCTTCAAACTATGAATTCTCTCATACAACGTTTTTAATAGTGACGGCTCAAGACGTGCATGGTAACTCTTTCGCACGCTTGTTCATCAGAAATTGTCCGCCAAGCTAGGCCTCAAAGCATGTCGGATGAGACTCGCGCTTTCGCTCAAGTGGAGGGCGACAAACACGTGGAAGAATCCGATGTCCGTTCACACTCCAATATTCTCAGACACAAAGCTGAAATCCCAAACTGCCCCCACACACGGAGCTCCAATCTGGAGGCTGTGGAAATGGAACAACTGGTTATAATGCCTCGTGGTGAGAAATTGCGAGCCTTGAACAGCGCTGCTGTCCCCGTCGGACCCTTGTAATGTTTGGAAAAAAAACACATTAAAGTTGCTCTGAAATTACACTGTATAAAATGACTTGAGTGGCTTCTTAAATTCCATCCTGTCTTGCCACTCAAAAGGGAGAATAATAATGATCCTCGCTTTGACGAGATTGTGCACTGAAGAACAGAAAATCTGACTCAATGGCGCGAAGCGAGCAACTTTATGGAGCCAATGACGTAGCTCCCTAGGGGCATCACTTAAGCGCCATCAGCCAATACATTGGCATAATTGTATAAGGGCTTCAGACCATGTGACACTCAGGGCATGTCCAAATGTGATTACGCAGCTCGAGTTCCTGCGAAAGTGAACTGTGGTTGCAGAGGTATGACTCACACAGTTACTTAGCAACAGAAATAACAAGGATTGGCGAGTTTCCCTTTGTTTGTGCTTCTGTGATTAGGAGCAAGATAGCATGCAAAAATTCTATCTGTCTGTCTGTCTGACTGTCAGGGCTGTCAAACGGATACAATTATTTATAGAATTAACTGCATGTTATGTTACTGAATTAATCACATTTATTAATCGCCTCAAATAAAAATAATTAAAAATCAAACAAAATATAATTTATATGATAGAAATAATAAAATAATTAAACTACATTACATTATTGTGGCAGAGCATTACTTAGCATTAATAATAGCATTATTAACATATCAATCAGTGAATACAAAAAGTGTCTTTATAAGGCAATATATTGTTTATTTCCATATCACTGAACATACCCCTATCAATGGCCTACAGTCCACAGCAATACATTTTCCAACTGAATTTGTCAGTCTGTCTTAGGTTTACATATTATAAGTGCCTGCTGACTGAGACTGATACATGTGTGTGTATATTAGGGTTGTTGATTTAACGTCTTAATTCAGTTCAACATTTATTATTTTCTTTTTACAAATCATCAAACATCATCATGATTTATCTACAACCTTGTCATCTACAGTAGTGTGACAGCCATGATTTAGGCCGCACATGGTTTCTATACTTTATATTTGGACTTATAAATGAACGAAAGGACACTGTAACACTGGTTTGTTTTACCATCTCTATTTACCATTATACAGAGTCAATGCACGGGCTTAGTTAGCTGCCTCAAAGAAAAATATTATTTAAAACCAGTTAAAATTTCTTTTGACTAAGATGTTTCTAAAAGAACTTGATCAAAACACTACAATTCGATTTGACAAAATATAACTTTAAAACAGGCTCTAGATCTGTTATCGTTCTTTGATTAAAATGTTTGGTGCCTGCTGTGGGTATTTCAAAATGGACTGGTCCAGCAAAAAGTTGCAAACAGGAAATGGAAACGTTTTAAAGGAAATCTAAGGGGTGGATGGAATATACCAACTGTGAATTTCTAGAGGGGACACTGGAAAAGTTGGAATTTTGAGTAAATGTAATTTTGTCTAACATAATGCTTTTTACATTAACTAAAATCATATCCATGTCTCTGATTTCAGTTAATATATAATGTTTTTTCCAGGACATGTGTTGTTAGTGTTTGTGTAATTTTGTTTTTGTCATTCCCCCCTTCTGTATGTTTATTGTGCTGGCCACCTCCTTTAAATTCAGTGTGGCTTGTTTAGTCATTTTGTTAGTTAGTTTGATGTGTCTAGTCCTGATCAAGCTTGATCAAGAGTTGTCCTCTGAAAATTTAAAGAGTAATGAGTCTTTTGTAACTTGGAATACTTTTGTAAAAAATATAAAATAAAATAATAATAATTCTTGCATCTGACCTGAATAACATTTTTGCAGAATGACCACCCTCATTTGTCACTTGTTTTGTGGCTATGGACATTTTTGTTGTGATTTGCTGGGTAATTCTGATAGCAGATCAGTCACAAGTAGGTTATGCCACCTACCGTCCACTCCTCAGTTGCATTGATCCATTTGCCGGCTCTTTTATCCAAAGCGAATTTTAGTTCATTCAAGGTATTAAGGTATACATTTGCTCTACCAGTTGCATTACAAGAACACCTTCTCAGTGCCTTCTAAAACCCTTATTCACAACACATGGAAACAATTACACCTGTATAAGCCAAGGACACCACTTGAGTGAATGCAGTCAGTCAATATGTTGTTACACGTACAGTTGTGAACATTGTTTGCATGGAACAATTGTTCTGATAACACCAGCTTTAAATCTGAATGAGTAAAACAAAACAGCCTAATGAGGACATCAATAAGACAGATAAAACACAATGCCACCCACAAAGCTTTTACTCAGTGATCCGCAAACTGTCAGCATGGTGCGTGGAGACCCATGGCCTGAGGGCTAGGAATCACAGTGCCGCAACCTCTCGAGTTAATTAAAACAGCCAGTCTGCCACAGCACTGATTCAATCTCTGCACTGTATCATTAGCAGCAATGGAGGGGCGAGAGTCATCCCTATGGATCCTAACATCTCAAATATGTTATCTGTCATTTTGTGGTGTTGCTTTGGCATTAGCTGGTTTATAACCCTGTTTTTTCATGAATTATTGAGATGGCGACCCCCAGAGAAAAGACACATAGATTTGCCATCTGCTCTAAAAGAGGGAAAACAGATTCTAAGCCCCAAACAAGGTTTATATACAGCCAGAAACAGATACAATGTTTTAATGTTGTGTAAGGGAGGGGGAATGTTTTCACAATTACAGTTTACTGTCTGTGACCTAACAAAATTATATTTGTTAATGTGTAAGAGCGTCAAAACACAGAAAGCTTATCTGGATCAGTGGTGCATGCCCTTGTTTTGTATTAAGATTCAAGAGATATTAAGTGGTACAATAAAGAACATAAACATGACACACAGTTACTGCACATCATGGTGCAGAGCCCCAGACACTCCAAACTCTGAAAGTTGTAATTGAAAGACATTTACAGATAAATTTAGACTTTAGCTGTCTGTGTCAGTAATTCTCACTTGGTGCACTGCACTATTTTGCTTTGGAGAAAAAAAAGCATCTACTAGGATTCTTAAATGCACTGTAAATTAGGGATGTGCAAAACTAGATATCTTCAAAATTAACTAGTCTGCAGGTTGTCTGAATGACTAGTCAACACATCCAGCCTGATCTCATGAAAATTACGTGAATGTGGCGATATTTGATATTATGTGGCTAAAGGATATTGAGTGATTCCTAACACGTATCGTGGCAGTTCTGAGGTGAAATGTCCACTGTGTGGCGCTAGAACCAAGTTAAATTGTCTCCCAAACAGATGAGGTTTTTACGGTTTATCGTCGTAAACCAACAAATCCTACCTTCCTACCTTCCTACCATAAACCTTAATTCTAACCCGTAGCATCATTAAAACCAAATGTGAAATGAAAAACAAATGTTTTTTTTATTTATTGTATGCTCTATCGAGTTTTAAATCAACAAAACATACCTCCCTACCCTAAACCTTAAACCTAAACCTGAATAACGTGACATGAAAAAGACAATTCCTAAAGCAACTACATTATTTTGTGGTGCTTTTATTACATTTCCGACTAATGTGTTGACTTGAATGCTCTTTAGGACTAGAACTCCGCTCCTTTGCATCGCAAGTGCAAATCTATCATAGTTAGTTAATGTTTTGTTTTAGTGTTTAGATTTCAAAAGACAGCATTGTGTGAGAAATGGTGAAAAGTAAATGTTTATGACTGAAAATCTGCCATTTTACACGTGATTTGTGTGAAAGGGAATAAGTCATTATTTTGCAAAAATGTAGGTATAGTAATATGATTCTATGAGACAAGGTTGGTCTTGGACTAAGTTTTAAGGAAGTCTATAATAACACTGGTTTTGGGTTCACCTGACCCCGATCAGATACATTTCTTAAGGGAGGCATTAACACAAACCACGCATTTGCGTTCAAATAGGTAGACAGAGTGCAATGGAACATAACAGAATGCAAAGGCCTAGAAACACGTTTTTGAAGGTTTTACTATTTTTAACTGGACATGCTGTTTTTAACGCAATGCTCGTGGGATACGCAAAAAAAAAAAAAAAAAGACGCAACACAACATTCAGAGATGTCCATTTGAATGTGTTTGGCTGTAGAGGCTATGCTTTAAAGGTAATGAATTTAATACACAAAAAAATGCAAATCAAGCTGAAGGGGTGGATTTAACCCTGTCTCATCAGCCTATTGATGAGTTGAACACATTTACTAGCGATTGTTATAATCAAAAGGTAATCAAAGCATTTTTAGTCATGTGCATTTATTCCAGTTATGTTATAATTATGAATGTTACAGGTAATTTGTGCATTTGAACTCTGAGGTGCCTGAGGGTCTGACCCATGACAGGAATGCAGTTAACAATGCTTTCTCATTTAGCCCAGCTCCCAGAGAAAAAAATATACAAGTGAGTTGTAACTCTTTCATTCATCACTTATTCAGATTAAGTAAGAGTTTTATTGTGTTTAAGTTTTCGGTCATTAATTACTGACACAAATTACATTCTAAGCATTCATCACTAAAAGTATATTTCTGCCTAACTTTGCATTGTTGCGTTTGGACATATTGTTCTATTGTCATGTTTTTTCCAAGCTGGATAAGGCCTGTGTCCCAGTGAGGTTCTCAACCTTGGGAGAAATGTTGAGTTCTGTCTAATGATGTCATTGCAGGGATTGTTTGTAGATTTGAGAATCATGTGACTAAGTCAGAGGAACTGGATGCCAATTTATCTAAAAAGAAGACTCACCTCTTACACATTTCTGCTTACCAACTTGACTTAGTGTCTTAAAAATAGAATCTTTGAAAGACTGCATTCGCGTAGTTAAACAGAACGTCATGTTTGTAAGATTTCTGGAATAATCTGTACTGCTGACCTCTCCGATATCTGTACTCGAAACGATGATGTCAATTAATTTGCATATGCATATAATTACTGCTGTTTCTGTAATCTAAGTTAGTTCGAGGTTAGATCATCAACTCATTTTCTCTTTCTGTCTTTTACCATTGGAAATGTGGAGAATTTGTTCTCAGTAAACTCTCTCTTGATTGAAACTTCAACTTTGACTCCTGGTCATCATTGTTCATACTGGTCTCTTTACTGGGTATAACTGTATTTCCCTACAAAGTAAATAAAAGGAAATTAAAATTGTCGCTGCTAAAAATATCAACTCTAAACACATAAATACAAGAAAAATCTGTAAAGGTAACCTTCACTGACCAACAATTTGGTTGCTGGTTGATCACTGGCTAGTCGACCACTGTGACCCATCCCTACTTTAAATGTAGCATAACCTTTAGCAGAAGGCCACAGATTTGAGATTTCTTGTGATAAATCTGTATAATTTAAGAAGCTCTGTGTAAAGATCCATCTTTGTCGAGGATCACCGTAGATTTCACGGCCAGATCTAATTCTGATAAATGAGTCTGATTTAACTGTGTTCTTGTAAATGTTGCTAAGATACACACCTCCAGAGACTGCAGGTACCCTTCCTGTGGGTCGCAGAGCAGCGAGGAGATGCGATGGTTGTTTCTCATACAACGGATGTTGGTGTCTCTCCATAAAGGGAAGATCTGCCTGATCACAGTCATCCGGCCCAGAGCGCTATGGACGAGCTCCATGATCTCTGTGTCACTCACTTCCTACACATGCACATACACAAAGAGTTGGAATAAGCATACCCAATCAGATAGCAATTCAATCAAATAGAGAATTTTGCTTTGGACAAAAAACATCTGACATATGACAAATTAGAATGCCATAGTTACCATCAGCATGCATTTCATGGTAACCATGGACTACCAACCATGTTGACAACCCACCTACGTAACTTTGTGAAAACCAGTTACTATGGGTTTTTAAAAGTGTAGCATTATATATCATTATATCTAAGGTTCAGCCATGTTAGAGTGAAATGCATTGACAAGTTTGGCAGGAAGTTGTAAACAACTTCATCCACTTTATATGGCCAACAAATAAAAAAAGACATGAATATCTACAAAACAAAACAGAAAGCACATAACCCTTAAAAGAAGCAGGTATCAGTAAATAGATTTCATTTACAGCTGTAATAAGGGAAGAAAAAGCAGGCAAAGAAAAATACTGAAACACACAAAAGCCTCACATTAATGCAAATACCTGGCTTCTGGCTCAGAGAAGCAGAATGCGAGTCTTAGCATGAAAACATATTGATCAAAACTCAGCAGAGCCTCAGCCTTGCCGAGAAATAAAAACTGAAAACATGAGAAATCAAGGCCTGTCTGTTTAAAATTTGTAGCATACAGTTGTAGTCCTTGAGTTTGAATTATAAATTCATAAATTCACTCTGTTATATCCAATGCCTCAGGAAGTTAAGCTGGGAAAATCCAGTTAAGAATGAACGGATTCCATCTCTTTTTTTCAGAATAGTGATGTACAACATATGGGGGAAAAATAATGACAGAAATGAGGGATTAGACACTCTGAGAAAGAATGTGGTGCAATACAGTCTAAAGACTTTTAAACATCCACAATATTTAATCAGCTTCAAACTACAATAATATTCCTTGGATATCAGCTATTTCTCAGCTACAGAATGTTGTCAGGAAATTGTTGTTCATTTTAAGACACAGTAATGCTGTAAGACGCAAAGAAGCAGCACTCATTCATAAATTACATTCAAAAAGAGGGAGAGATTACTGACGAAATAAAAACAGAGAGAAAAATACATTGTTTGTGGAGATATTTTACATTAAATAATGACAGAGCTAAATGTGACAGTATAATAGTAATATAATAATAAGTGATTTTATCTGATGTATATTAAGTTTATTTAAATTAGCAGTTGTTAAATGATTGCTCAGGTTCAATTATTGTTGTTAATGAATGATAAACAAAAACAGAAGTCTGATCATTTGCAGTTTAAATATAAAAATGAATGGCTCTTAAATGTGCCAAATGACTTTAATTAGCCTGCCCATTGTTTCCTCAGCAATTGCAAAGACTTTACATTTAATAGAGATATCAGCAAAAATGTGTGCTGGTTCTTTACTAAATCAGGCCTAGAGTAAATAGTGTCTCTGTGCACCAAAAACATCATGGTGTTATAAATTAGCTTTTGACACAGTGACCTTTATATCTGCAGTTGAGTTGACTCATGTCTTGCACTGACTCTGATCTTACAAAATATCTTTCTATTATCTTTGAAAATATTGGCAGCGTCTAACTTTTGGCATTTAGACAAAAATGAGGAAGAATGAAAATACGCTAAGATCACAGTACTGAGATGACTCAAAGTGTGGAATACTTAGAGTCCACAGACAACCTACAAACACATTAATCAAACAGCCTAGTCCAACATATAAATTATCTCTGTTACACGCACCTATAAAAGGCATTAATTATTCATGACTATAAAAATTTCTATGGATCTACACAGTGATAGTAAAGGCACCTTGCAGGAGTCAGTACTTCTGTTGTCACTATTTGTGATTAAATTACTACAAACATCTCAGCCCTTAAACATGCTTTGTGAAGTGTGACATCTCTTTTAGATTAACCTCCTGATATCCGAGCGTGACTGCTGTGTGCATTTTAAATTTCTCTTTCTGATGTGTAACTAGTAGCCCCTATTAAACATGCAATAAATAAATAAATAAATACATTTAGAGCAAACAATTTTTAAAAGTTGATGTCATCATATGGGGACAGCAGGACTAAGTTTTGACATTTTAAATAATACCAAGCTATAGAAAGTCATATTATAGCTCTAGGATGCTTCCTTGCTCTCTATTTAGTAAATGACTTAACCTCCAGTGTGCTGTCTGTCTGCACTGGTCTCAGAACAGTTCAAATTGCACCTTATTTTCATCCTAACTCCATTTAAAGCCTCTGAAAGCAAAATTTTTCAGTGATAATGTGATAATGCACAGTAAATATAGGATTTCTAAGGAAAAAATGTGCTTTAGTACACAATAGTGTACATTGTGTTTAGCAGTGTGGCGTTTCACAATAAATCACTCAATTTCTTTGCAAAATGGCAGTATTATGTCTAATATTTTGACTCAAACAAGTTTCAGTGTAAAAACTTAATGAGGTTTCTTACCAGATATAGTTTTGTTGGCGTTTCTCGAAAAGACAAACTCTGCTGTGATAAGTGTCATATTGTTTAGGCACGTGACTCAGTGCGTTGAAAACTAAACACTTTACTGACAGCCCAGAGTGTCCTGAACTGAAATAAGCATAAGTGGAAAGTAATAAATTACAACTACTCTCGTTACAGCACTTGAGTGCATTTATCAAATTTTTCTACTTTTTTAAAGTATAAATAAATAATAGTTATTTTACTTTTACTTGAGTTGATTAAAAATTAAGTTTTCAACTTCGCTACAGTTATTTTTCACCACAATTACAAAGGAAAAAAAAAATGGGAAGAAGAAAGTTATAAGCACTAAATCTGTTTATAAACTAAAATGCACTGTGCACGGCATGACAGAAGCCTGCAGGGCACAGCATCATGAGCACAGCAGCTTGCATAAACTGCCGCCTGTGTCCTCTCTTCTCTAGCTTCTTTAAGACTTTCTGCCCTGTCACTATACAAGAACTGCAATACTGTGATTTTCTGCATATTTTTATTCTGGAAAGGAACCACTCATTCAGGTACGAGGTAACTGTCTGAACACGTTTAACCACTGATCAAACTTCACTTGTTTTTAACGTAGACAATGTTTTAACTGTCAAACGTTAACACAATGTAGTTTGACATATAGTATATGTGGGGATATCTTGTTTACTTGCCAATATATGTCTAAAAGCAACTTTTAAATACCTTAGAAAGATACAATGCCAATAGTGTCGGAAATTAACGGGGACTCGGGGCAAAAATGTCACCAAAATTAACAAAAATATCCCCAAAATTCAAAATATGGAGGCAAAAAATACACATGCAACGAGTTCCCATGTTTTATTTATAATATCTGATATAGTTACATTACATACATTGTGATCTTCTTTTGACTTTTCACTGAACATTATTTTTTTAACCGCCGTCTGGTTCCTCGCACCATCGCGCACACAGACGGGCCCTCCACTTCTATCAATCCACATCAGTTTGGTATTGTACTCCTGCATTAATTCCATAACTTTTCGCCACTCTTGTTCAGAATAAACTGTCCTAGTGTGTAACACTTTCGCTCAAGGTGCTGTAGGCTACTGTACTTCCCTGCCCTGTGCTGCTGTTTATCTGTCTGAAAAGCCTCAACCGCTAGAGTTGTATTGTATTACAGTTTATCAGCTGTAATACAATAATAAATATACAGAACAACCACTTTAAATGTTGAATAAATCATATCTCTCACTAAACATGTAATGTAATGTAGTTTAGAGACGATTTAGAGACATTTATAATGTAACAAATAGCAATTTCTATTTAAAATAAATGTTTCATTCTTAAACGTTGTCTGTTTGTCCAAGTATCCTCTTACAGCAATGCAGGTCTTTGGCATTTAGAAGCTGCTAGTTTAGGACCTGTGAGGAGTCTGCTTCTCAAACTAGAGACTGTGATTTACTTGTCTTTTTGTTGTGCATCTGGGCCGTCCACTTCCCTCTCTTGTCGTGGTTAGAGATACTTTTTTCAAAACAGTAATGCATGGAATAGCCTTCATCTCTCTAAAACAATAGACTTTAGGAGAAAATAGAATTTCATGAGAAATGTGTTTCTTTTTGCCTATTGTAGCAAATTAGCTTAAAAGGGAATTATTTGTAATTAATTATAACTGGTTATAATTAATAATAAATATTTAGATTAGATCTTAGAATTAACTGTAGCAGAATCGATATTACAATTACCTGATCTGTCCGTCCAGCGAGCAGACAATATAATTATTTATCAATTCTAGGAAAATTACTTTCCTGGCCAAGGAACAATAGCCTTCCTACTTATACAGTGCTACAAGTAGTTTAGCATGTAGCAAGGAGCAACATTCAGTGACTTTGAATTGTGAGCGGAACACAGAGACAATCAATTGTGAATATAAAGGATTTAATAAATGAAACTATAACTAACATACAAACAAATTAAGCAAAACATACATATATAGAATGAAGGAAAGTAAGGAAAAGAGAGAGAGAGAGAAAGAATGGCAGTATTTCAAGGGTTTTAAAACTCTCAGTTAACCACAACCTAAATGAGAATCATCAGAGGCACAATACACCTTAAAAGGGGTTCAAACTTAAACGCGCATCTAATCAGTTGTAAATTGTTACTTGCATTGGTTTGTTGCTGAATAAGAGTCTTGATGCGGTAGACGAAGTTCTCGATGATTTCTTTAGGAGTGAGTTGAAGAAGTCCACAGGAAATCCACAAAGTTACTTGAAGGTAAACACTGCCAGAAGGTTAAACTCAAGAGAGAGTTTTGGAGTGGGTTGGTCTCAAGAAGAAGTTTTGAGCGATGATTTCTTTGCGCTCTGGAGTTTTGATAGTTCATTGCCGCACCCATTTTGTGGGTGGAGTGGCCAATCAGAGGCATGCATTTTGAGCGAGAGAAACATCCTTTGTCTCCGTTTATGGCCCATTCGCATTTTATTGCTGATCTGGACCGCTAGTGCAGCTTTTAATTCAAAACATAGTAAGAATTGTTCGATGCATTTCACGATCACATGGTGTACATTATTGTGTGAGAAATAAAGGGAAGATCATTTTGATACCAAGAAGGTAACCTCCAGACGATATTAAAGCAGAGAAACACTCATACACTTGAATATAGGCATTTAACGTCTAACTAATACAAGTAAAGGGTTTTAACTAAGTTAATATGATAGGGGAATATACATACAACACATGCATATAGCAGATACATTTATAACTGCTTACTATGGCCTAAAATAGAGAAAATGTCTTTAGGTGTGTGTGTGACGTGTATTGGAATTACTGGAGACAGACAACTGCTCTGGTGCCTGGCATGGGGGGGGGGGGAGTCACCCTCCTCTCTGTGGAATGTGTTTGAAGCTTGATGGAGACACTTCAGAGGAGGCCTGTTTTAGCATCCTTTTGATAGTGATAAAGACCATCTGCAATTTAGCACCCATATAAATGTAAACGTGGAGACCAGGTCAGTAATTTATATGCAAATGTCAAAAGGCTAAAAGGTTTTTTTTCAAACAAAGTTTTTTTCAAACAAAGTGTAATTAGCCATCACTGATCTTACACAGACGTTACACTATTTTTAAAACCAAAATTTGACTTCCAAATGTAAAGCAACTCCTAATAACTCAATACCTCAGCAAATGGGGAAAAAACCCACTGTTTTATGATTTCCACATGGTGGTCGCAACCATTTTCAATTGTTCTAATAATAAGAAAATTTTCTTGAGCACCAAATTAGCACTTTACAATGCTTTTGTAAGGAATAGGTGACACAGTATATGTTTGCCATCAAGGGTAAAGAAAAAAATGGAATAAATACCACTTAAAACAATTATTTCAAACCGTAATAATAATTAGCAATTAATGATTTTGGCAGTATTATTGATCAATTTAATGCATCCTTGGTGAAAGGAAGCATCGATTTCTTTAAAGAACAAAAATGCCTTTGTGTTCTAAAAATGGAAGCGTATATACTATATATAATATAATTTCCATAAAGTAACTTGTAACATAATTACTTGAGTAGTTTTTTGGCAAACTACTTATTTACTCTTACTTGATATTTCTCAGTAATTCTACCTGTACTCAAGTGAATTTTTTCTTCAGTAGCAGTACTTTTACTTAAGTAAAAAAAATTAAAATAATCAGTACTCTTTCCACCACTGGAGATCAGTCAGTTAAAAAAAAAAAAAAATGCGGCTGCTCCAAAATTCTTGAAACGTTTTACCTTGTGATCCACAAATGAAAGAATGTCATCAGGGTTCAGAATAACATCAGGGTGAGCAAACCATGACAGAATGATTTTTGGGTGGACTAACCCTTTAACTTGTGAATATGGGGAAGAATTGCTTTTTCAAGTTTATCATTTCAGTTGTTATTTTGCATACTAGTTACGTTTTTAGTAACATAAACAGCTTTAATACTTTGTTTCAACTGAAGTTTATGTTTCAATCAATGATAAAAAAGTCATTCAATGACCTTAATGCTTTGTGGAGATGCAGGCACATTATTCAGCTCTCACTCCCTTTCTGAAATTCAGGGATAAGCAGCAGCATAAAGGTGATGTGATTCAGTTAACATCTAAACCTCGTCTTTTCAATGCTTGAGGTAATGCATCATGAATTTGCTGAATTTATTGATCTCTCTTTCTCTCTCTCTATCTCTCTTTCTCTCTCTCTCACTCTTTTCCGTCTTACCCTCTAAGGTTATACTATATGTGACTGTGTTTAAATGTACTCTTACTGAAACCTGACTATGCTACTGTATGAAAATTTGCTGAGATGAAATGAAGAGGTGAAAATAGAATTTGGGAGAAATATTATAAGTATAATATATAAGTATAAAACCACTACATTACATAATTTCCATTACAGAACATTTTAATTTTCTCAGAATCTAATTCCCCTTCTGTCACTCACTCGACGTTGTGTCGAAGTAGTGACACTAGGGGTCGCTCTTGGGAGCCCCAAACACCTCTGATCTTTGAGAAAAGGCCAATGAGAACTGGCGAGTGGAATTTGCATGCCACTCCCCTGGATATACCGGGAATAAAAGGAGCTGGCTCGCAACCACTCATTCAGATTTTTTCTTCAGAGCCGAACGGTTGTGTGTCAGTGAGCTGAATTCCACTGCCGGTCCATTCACCTCGAAGAAGCGTATGCTGTTAGATATACAGCGCATTCCAGTGGCTTTCTCTCCTTCTGCACGATTAGTGCAGAGTACGCACCTGGGCACTTCGACAGCGCTAAAAAGAGTTTATATTTCTATACGAGCTGACGAGGTCATGGAGGACACCTTTTTCTGCCCGAACTCGACTTCCTAGTTCGTCCGCTCTCACTACCCTCGATGGCGGGGCGGCCCACGGGTACGCAGAGATCCCTCAGGTGGATAAGGCAGTTGCGGTGCATCTGTGCCTGCAAAATGCCCGGCGCTCCCCTCCAGGGCCTGTAGGACTACATCGTCTCTGGTGACCAAAGCCTACAGTGCCGCTGGACAGGCCACCTCCGCCCTGCATGACATGGCCCTCCTGCAAGTCCACCAGGCCAAGGCAGTGAAAGAACTGCACGTGGGTAGTCCTGATCCCGATGTGATGCAGGAGCTGCGCTTGGCGACCAACCTCACCCTCCGGGCGACGAAGGTCATGGCACGAGCACTCGGGCAAGCGATGTCAACCTTGGTGGTTGAGATGAGGGATGCTGACAAGGTTTGCTTTCTCAACGTGCCCATCTCCCAGATCGGCCTATTCGGCGACACCGTTGAGGACTTTGCCCAGCAGCTCACCGATGGCATCCCCCTGCGGCGGCGAAAGCCCAGGCGGCTCTGCCACAGCCCGAGCCCAGTCCTCAGCCCCAGTGTAGAGCCCCCCGCAGGAAGCTGATGCCCCCTGCCTCACGATCTGGCATGAGGACCCAGAAGGATCCTAAGCGCCCCTGAGACAAACGACCCAGGGAGGGAGACGTCCGCTGGAATCATGGAGCTGGTATCCAGACCACTCCATCCCCTGGTGGAGGGCCGGGAGATAAATCTTACGTTCCCTTTTGTTTTGTGTTCGCCAACTACCTCGATGACTGGCTGATTCTAGCACACTCTCGAGAGTTGCTGTGTGCACACAGGGACCTGGTGCTCACGCACTTCAGCTGTCTAGGGCTTCGGGTCAACTGGGAAAAGAGCAATCTCTCCCCGGTTCAGAGCATCTCTTTTCTTGGCATGGAGTTAGACTCGGTCTCGATGATAGCATGCCTCACAAGCGAGCGCGCACAGTCGGAGCTGAACTGCCTGAAGTCATTCAGGCGGAGGACAGCGGTTCCACTGAAACACTTTCAGAGGCTCCTGGGGCATATGGCATCCTCGGCGGCGGACACGCCGCTCGGGTTGATGCATATGAGACCGCTTCAGCACTGGCTTCAGACTTGAGTCCGGCACAGATCACATGGCTATCACGACGGTCTGCCGCCACTTACACCGTGGACCTACCACCGCGCCTCTTCCATGTGTGGCTGGTAAGCCCACGTGACGTATTGCCACATGTTACCTCCCTGTTGGGCAGGATGTGGTCTCCGCAGGGTCTTTTCCCCCTGAAAGAATAGGAAAGGAAAAGAACACCTTCCCCGGTGCGAATAATAGCGTTAGATGGCCCCAGCTGAATCTAATACTCTGTGGAGAGAAAACATAGAGAGAAAAGGCCACGGCTGGTGCGGCCTGCTCCCATGCTAGTTACGTCGCTTCCACCCCTCAGGGGTGTGGGGAACTACATGATGTCTTTTGGGGCATTGGGGGAGGCTACGTGCAGACTGATATTACGCACACAGAAGCTTGCTTGCACCTGCATCGGCAGTTCACGTAACACAGTTCAGCTGTTGTGGCGTTTTGGCATAGGGACCCCTAGTGACACTACATCGACACAACGTCGAGTGAGTGACAGAAGGGGAACGTCTTGGTTACTGTCATAACCTCTGTTCCCTGATGGAGGGAACGAGACATTGTGTCCCTCTTGCCACAATGCTGTACTACATGCTGGAATGTCTGGGACCCTGTCTCGGCTCCTTAGGACAAAACCTGAATGAGTGGTTGTGAGCCAGCTCCTTTTATAACCATATGTCCAGGGGAGTGGCATGCAAATTCCACTCGCCAATTCTCATTGGCCTTTTCTCAAAGATCAGAGGTGTTTGGGGCTCCCAAGTGCGACCCCTAGTGTCACTACATCGACACAACGTCAAGTTCCCTCCATCAGGGAACGAAGGTTACGACAGTAACCAAGACGTTATAGTTATTTGAACTTGGTGAGAGAGGTATTACTGTATTAGGGAGTTACAGAGCAGTTTTGTGGGGACTGCTTTTTTGGTGAGAACATTATCATTTTTTTTTTTTCTAATCGTGTATGTAATGTTTTACAAACTGAAGTACAGTGTGACAGCATTGTTTTGAACACTGTGAATAAGTAGGCAGATAATATTATTTAATGCCTCATATTCCTGAAGAATGCTGAGCTATTCTGCAGGTGCAGATGGATGGATGGAGCAATTTTATGCCACCCAGCACACAGTCATGCTGAAGAGAGAGAGAGAGAGAGAGAGAGAGAGAGAGAGAGAGGGGACAGGAAAACTGGCTCTGAGTTTGCAAGTGCAAAAATCCACTGTCAGCTTTGCTCCAGCATGGTGACAGCATATTACATACTGAATGAGAGATGTCTCAAATATCAAACACTGTAAGTTGAAATTAGATATGATGTTGGCAGATATGATGGTTTTGGTCTGTTTTTTTAATTTGACTGCCAAAAGCTCTGAGATCGATGCCCGTTTATGAAAAAGATAAGAATTTATGAAACTCATAATGAATATGTACTTACCTCATTGGCATACACCCAGTGACTATCTTTGGATGCTAGATTTGTTTCGACTGCCTGCAGAAAAAATAAAGACAGAAGAATGCAAAAATTACTGAAATGAAAATAAACAGCCTTTTTTTTTTTTTTTTTACACTGCATACAATATAAATAGCTCCTCTAAAGCACAGCAGATACATTCTTTAAGGCATTATGTATTTTTGTGAAACATTTAAAGAAATGTTGCATATGTATGTTTGATTTTATACTTTTGAGAACTTTTACATAACACATTCTGATTTTTGAGTAGAGCAGATATCTATATGGTGAGACTGTGTTATCAAACAGAGGTTAGCAGGTGCACATTTCTGTTTTTCCCATATCAATCTAAAAATAAACCTTCTCTCTTAAAGATACACAAAAAAAAAAAAAAAAATTAAAGTCCTTTTGAAAATATGTTTTCAATTATGTAAACTCGAATAAGAGAAGGAATCCAGTCATCCAACCTTGTAATCCAGTCTAATAAACATCACCTAATAAACAACGTTTATTTTTCATGCAATGGGTTGCCTCCAGGGTGCTGACACATTAAGACCATACTTAATGACCAGCCAAATACTACTCACTTTATCCCGGTCAACATGATCACATGGGAAATGTTGCTTCTGAAAGTTCATGAAGCCAAAGATCAACCCCATTCTGCTGATTTACTGACAAGCACCATCATTCATTTTTTTGCTGAAATTCAAATGTGATCACCTTTCCCTCTAAGCTCGCTACTGTTAATGGTGAGCATGATTCGGAGGTTGCGTTTTCACTCTGAGATTAAATTTCTACTCCACTGACGGTTAGGTTTAAGGTTGGGGTTTGAATTAGGGCATATAGTTGATAACATATGCATTACTATTGATTGTATAACATCATTTACAACTAAAAAATACAACTCGCATTTGGAGTCACTGTGTGGACATTTCAACCAGTAAATGGAGCTTGCATGTGCCCATACGTTCAACAAAACTTTCAGCTTCAGCCACTGGGGGGCAGTGATTCAAACTTCGGTAGGCACAGACTGATTTCAGTAGCAAAAAAAAAGTAAACACTTTCGCTTGCAGAAAAAAATAATCATGGTTGACTGCTAATGCATTTCTACTATGGCATTGGTAACCAAAAATTATTGCTTTTGCTGCAAGGTGTCAGTATAAGTCCAAGACGACTGCCATATTGGCCAGCACAACCCAAACAAAAAATTACCTTCAATGTGCACCTTTAATGTGTTGTAGTGAGTGGTTATATTTTTATGGTGATATAGGATATTATTTATGGTAATATATATTTTACAGATCGTTTAATGGTATACAGCATTTGCAATAGTGTGTGAAAGACCTAAGCATTATATGCAATCAGACCAATTAAAACAAACCAAAGTTTTAAAGTAATAAGTGGAGCTTTTTTGACTTTCATTACAGCAGTGTAGTCAATCACAGTCTACGCTGTATGAGCTTCAGACCAACAAACACAGCACACCTGCTAAAGACTCCTCAGGTACCCTCACTGGTACCTCATACAGAATAGAAAGAGGGTGTTTTAACAAGGCTATATCTTTTTAAATATATAACTAAACTATGTAATCTATAATTTAAAGAAATCAGATTATATAATGTAGAATTTCTACTTCATCTACCTGTACTTTGGCAATCAATTGGGATGGACTTCAAAGTCTTCTAATCTTACAGTTCATACACAATCCTAGTTTTAACATTGCCCACAAACATCTACTCAGTTTACTTTCAGTACACACCACAAGAGTAGCAATACACATAGATCACTAATACTGGCTTTGTATTCATGTTATATAGCCAGAGGGGAACAGGCCCCAGTTGAGCCTGGTTTATCCCAAGGTTATTTTTCTCCATAAACTAACATCTCATGGAGTTTTGTGTTCCTTGCCACAGTCACCTTTGTTCTGCTCACTGGGGGCCTAAAGTCAATCATTTTTAAGGCATGATTTTCATTTGCGTTATTCATTTCAAAAGCACAATGAGGACTTTGATACATTACAGCATAATTTTCTGTAAAGCTACTTTGAAAATGGCTTCAAGACAAAATTGATGACCTATTCAAGCAATATGTATCAGAAACAAATAAAGAGGGAACTTGAACAGATTATGAATGTTACGTCCCCTAGGGGTAGGACGCAACAAAGGCAGGTGTGCTCAGACCAAAAACCCACGACAACAAGATCATAGATCCAATATTTGTTTTTATTGGAAGTAGATAGTTACTAAAGATGTAAAAATACGCAGCAGGTATTTGGGCTTCAGGGTGACCCCTGGCCCAAATTAAACAAAACAACCTAGAAAGAAAAAGGAGAAAATAACTAATCTTAAAAGGAAATAAAAATACAATTAAACTAACCTGATTTCACTAACAGAAACCGAGCAAACAATATCAACTAAACAGAGCATGGAGGAGCGTGACCAGCCCAAAGTCACAACAACTCCCATCTGAAAGGCAGCAAAGCGATTTTATAGGCACACAATCAGAAACGGCCAATCTGCAAATCAGCAGCACCTGCAGACACTCAGAGTAGAAGACACACCCACAGACACAGAGTAAGAACATGGACAGCACAGCAAAAACTGCACACATTATGGAACGTAACAATGAATTATATATATACAACTAGCCGTGAAAAAGACACAATGCCACGCAGAAGACTTGAATCTGTGAATTGTTTCTTTTTGAATGGTTCATTTACATGAACTGTCTGAACAAACTTTTTTCCAACACTACATAGGAGAGAAAGTAAAGTTTAGAAGAGTGTGTTTGATTATTACTTCAGTTTTCTCATAAAGCTGCGTGCACAATATAATGAGACATAAAAACAGTGATGTGGTGCTTTGTCATGCTACATTGCAACTTGCTGGAAAAAGTAGCTTGTTATTGGAAAATCTACACTATTTTGAAAACAGCCAGAGCAATCGTTGAATAAGGTGATAGCTCAAGGATCGCCTCTGGTCAGGTTTTCTTGTGCTCTTTATTTTGTTTCTTTCTCTCTCTCTCTCTCTCTCTCTCTCTCTCTCTCTGGACAAGCTATACCTAATTCTTTATTATGGTACAGAGCTAATCAGAAATGCAGCCCTGTGGGTAGAAATGCAATCCAGTTGCAAATCTGTCAACAAAATTGAATTGTGATTTTTAGATAGCCGAGGCTGAATCTTGACAGTGGGCACATATCTACATTCTGTAAGATAGGAACACCTGCAGAGGGGCAGGCAGGCTTCCATACGAAGGGAATATATTTCAATTCAATTTATCTTTATAGGCATGACAGTTTTATAACAGTATTGCCGAAGCTTTACAAAGTTGTTTCTATATAGATTTTTAAATAAATAAATATAAAAATATATTAAAAAAGATACAATAATACAATAAGTAAAAGTGAAAAAAAGAAGAGTGAAACATGTAAATATTACATGGGGGGGGGGGGGGAACGTCCTCTCACTTTCAACTGCTTTTATTTTCATCAAACTTAACATGTGTAAATATTTGTATGAACATAAAAAGATAAAAAGACATAAACTGATCAAGTTTCACAGACATGTGACTAACAGAAATGGAATAATGTGTCCCTGAACAAAGGTGGAGTCAAAATCAAAAGTAACAGTCAGTATCTGGTGTGGCCACCAGCTGCATTAAGTGCTGCAGTGCATCTCCTCCTCATGGACTGCACCAGATTTGCCAGTTCTTGCTGTGAGATGTTACCCCACTCTTCCACCAAGGCACTTGCAAGTTTCCGGACATTTCTGGGGGAATGGCCCTAGCCCTCACCCTCCGATCCAACAGGTCCCAGACATGCTCAATGGGATTGAGATCCGGGCTCTTCGCTGGCCATGGCAGAACACTGACTTTCCTGTCTTGCAGGAAATCATGCACAGAACGAGCAGTATGGCCGGTGGCATTGTAATTCTGGAGGGTCATATCAGGATGAGCCTGCAGGAAGGGTACCACATGAGGGAGGAGGATGTATTCCATGTAATGCATAGCGTTGAGATTGCCTGAGATTGTTGTGACACACCGCCCCAGACCACGACGGACCCTCCACCTCCAAATCGATCCCGCTCCAGAGTACAGGCCTCAGTGTAACTCTCATTCCTTTAAAATAAACGCGAGTCCGACCATCACCCCTAGTGAGACAAAACTGTGACTCATCAGTGAAGGGCACTTTTTGCCAGTCCTGTCTGGTCCAGCGATGGTGGGTTTGTGCTCATAGGCGACGTTGTTGCCAGTGATGTCTGGTAAGGACCTGCCTTACAGCAGGCCTACAAGCCCTCAGTCCAGCCTCTCTCAGCCTATTGCGGACAGTCTGAGCACTGATGGAGGGATTGTGCGTTCCTGATGTAACTCGGGCAGTTGTTGTTGCCATCCTGTATCTGTCCCACAGGTGTGATATTCAGATGTACCGATCCTGTGCAGGTGTTGTTACACGTGGTCTGCTACTGCGAGGATGATCAGCTGTCCTTCTTGTGTCCCTGTAGCGCTGTCTTAGGCATCTCACAGTACAGACATTGCAATTTATTGCCCTGGCCACATCTGCAGTCCTCATCCCTCCATGCAGCATGCCTAAGGCACGTTCACGCAGATGAGCAGGGACCATGGGCATCTTTCTTTTGGTGTTTTTCAGAGTTAATAGAAAGGTCTCTGTAGTGTCTTTAGAAAGTCTTTATAACTGTGACATTAATTGCCTACCATCTGTAAGCTGTTAGTGTCTTCACGACCATTCCACAGGTGCATGTTCATTAATTGTTTATGGTTCATTGAACAAGCATGGAAAACATTGTTTAAGCCCTTTAAAATAAAGATCTGTAAAGTTATTTGGATTTTTACAAAATTATCTTTAAAATACAGTGTCCTGAAAAAGGGACGTTTGTTTATTTCTTATATTGTGAATGGCAGACACATATTTAGCGGCTAGTGTGGTTGTGTTGCCATCTTCTCCAAGTACATACTGTATGTGAGTTTCTCTGTATCAGACAGTTAATGGAATGAATGATGAAATATTTAAAAAATGTTAAAGAATGTTTCTCTTACAGTGTGGTATTTTGGGCAAATAAAAAGGAAATGTTTCTCATTTTCTTTTTGGTTTGTATCACGCTGTCTGCATATCCTCTGCTCTCTCTGTAACCAGGACCTGTGATGTCTTCCTCCCATCTCTAGATCATAGTCATTTAATCTATATTTAGACATCATCTTTCTTTCTTTAAATTGTTTAATTAATAAGTAATTTGCAAATTTGGTAGTTCTTTTTAGGGCAGAATAGCATTGAAGTTTGTTGTGGAGGTCAAATTCAGTTTTTAATGTTTCATCCTGATCATGTTTTAGTTTTTTTGTCCATTTCTTAAACAATAAATTTAGATTTGTAATTGGTGTGGATATCAAATTTGCTTTCATTAACAAGTTTCGGAGCAAAAATATTCAGAGGGTGTGATACAGCAGGGGTTTCATTGGTGAGGAGGGCTTTATATTTGATCGATTCTGGATCAGACTGTTTGAGGTGATGCCAGAATTGTATGACTCTTTTCTGAATTTCAGTGCTTAAGAGGTATAGACCTAAATCAGCCCTACATGCACTATTGCACCTAAAATATTTTTTGCAAATTTCAGTTGCATTTTTTTCTATTGAAGTTTTATCCCAATGGTGAAAATTTGTCATGGGTCCCCATATTTCACATCCATATAGTAGTATTGGTTTTATTATAGAATTATATAATTTTGTCCAAATTTATATATATATTTACAAATTTTGGTCATTTTTATTTGGCCGAATCATGGTTTGATGGCATAAAATTCCCACCGAGCCTTTTCTCCTTTTTCTTTTTTCAGCCAGATTAAATCCTCCAGATGCACTTATTTCCCAGATAACTGTAGGTGGTGCTGTGTTGTAGGACTTCTCCTCTGTAAGTGAACTGGAATCAGTTTCCCTGTTATTCTGGAACAGCATAACTCTGGTTTTATCCAGTTTGATTGTGAGTGCCCATTCATGACAACATTGTAGGTGACAGCAGAAGAAAATCATCTGCATACAGCAGACAATTCACTTCAGTGTCATATAGATTGAGGCCAGGGATGCTGGACCACTCCAGAGCTTCTGCAAGATCATTTAAATAGATACTGAATAGAGTAGGGCTCAGATTGCATCCCTGTCTCACTCCACGAACCTGCTGGAAGAATGCACTTCTCTGATTTCCCATTTTTACTGCACAATTACTCTTTGCCTACATGAATTGTATAATATCAAATGTTTTCCAACCAGTGCTGATTTGTAGGAGTTTGTAAAGTAAACCATCATGCCAAATTGAGTCTAATGCTTTTTTTAAATCTACAAAGCATGCAAATATTTTCCTTAGTTTGCCCTTGATGTTTTTGTCCAGTAGAGTATGGAGAGAGTAGATGTAATCTGATGTGCGTTGTTTTGGTAAAAAGCCAATTAGTGATTTATTTATGATTTTGTGTTTGTAAGGAATGTGACTATACGAGTATTTATTATACTGCAGAATAACTTCCCTAGAGCCCTGCCCACACAAATACCGCGATAATTATTGAGGTCAAATTTATCTCCTTTTTTGAATATACTGTAGGAGTGATCAGTCCTTCAGACCAAATCTCAGGGAAGATACCAGACCATAAAACCAGATTAAATAATTTTACTAGAGCTTGAATGATGTTGTGGCTGCTGTATTTAAGCATTTCATTACTAGTGCTGTCTTGTCCAAATGCTTCCTTTAATTTAACATCTTTAATATGTTATTTTTATTTCTGACTGCATTATATATGTATCCAAAGGGTATTCATGAAATCTTCAAGTTTTTCCTTTATGTTTTTTTGGGACTGGTTGAGGTCTGTTGGTTACATTTTTTGTAATAGCTTTTTAAAGTAAGATTTCAACATTTTGGTGTTTTGGAGTGTGTTTCAGATTTGGGTCTTTTAAATTTGTTATACAGACTCCAAAATGTGTTTTGGTCTATTGATTGTTCAACTTAATTAATTTTAACTTTAAAACAGTTCTCTCTTTTGATGCATATGAGTATTTTGTACTTTTTCAGGCAGTTTGAGTAAGTGAGCCTTGTCATCTGATTGGCTGGTTCTATATGATTTTTGTTGGCAAGTTGTCTTAGTTATTTTCTAAGACATTTACATTCATTATCGAACCAGACTGCATATTTTATTTTTCGTTGATTTGTTTTGCATTTGTTTGGCTGTCTAATGTTAGATAAAATGGCCAGTGTTTCAAATCTGTAATTAATTTTGTCTGTTGCTGAATTTATTCCATTTACCTCTGGGGGGAAATTATTAGACATGAAATCATCTAACATATGTGATATTATAGAGTTGTTCATGTTATCTTTGAGTTTTTCAATGTTTGATTGGTTCCATTTGATTTTCAAAGGAAATAATTGTTCAGATTCTTGAGGAGGAGTCTTGGTCCATTCGTTTGATTGTTTTAAGAAGAGCACTGTTTGGGGGCCTGGGTAGCTCAGCAAGTAAAAACGCTGACTACCACACCTGGAGTCACAAGTTTGAATCCAGGGCATGCTGAATGACTCCAGTCAGGCTTATTACGCAACAAATTGGCCCAGTTGCTAGGGTGTGTAGAGTCACGTTGAGTTAACCTCCTCGTGGTCGCTATAATGTGGTTCTTGCTCTCAGTGGGGCGCGTGGTGAGTTGTGCGTGGATGCCCCAGAGAATAGCGTGAAGCCCTCCAAACGCACTAGGTCTCCGCGGTAACGTGCTCAACAAGCAACGTGATAAGAGGCATGGATTGACGGTCTCAGACACGGAGGCAACTGAGGGTCGTCACCCGCCACCTGGATTGAGGTGAGTCACTATGCCACCACGAGGACTTAGAATGCATTGGAAATTGGGCATTCCAAATTGGGGAGAAAAGGGGAGAAAATAAAAAAAAAAAAAAAAAAAGGAGCACTATTTGACAGTGATCAGAAATTGGGAGTTGAAGTCTGACTGTAAATGCACTGATGAAGTGGATTAATGTCTGTAATTGAATAATCAACCCCACTAGCCCCCAATGTGGAGTAGTACATAAATCTACCAAGCGAACCTCCTCCCCCAAACCTTTACACAGTTTTAACATCTGCTTTCCATTTGTGTTGACTGAACTATCATAGCTGTTTCTTGGAGTGATAATTGATGTTGATTGAGATATGGTGTTGTCATATATGTGAATATCATCTACTATATTTATATAATCAAGTTCTTGTGTTTAGGTCACCACATATCAGGACATTTCCTCTGGACTGAAAGTGTAAGATATCAGTCTGCAGCTGTAGAAAGTATTCTTCTTGGTAATATGGAGAGTCATGTGATGGAATATGTACAGCACAGAGGTAAAGATCACCCTGTGCTACCAGTGATTTTATTTCAAGCCAAACAGATGATTTTTCAGTTTTGACTATTTTAATAAAGTGTTTTAAATTGTCTTTGTGCCATATTAATATTCCACCTGAATATTTGAGATTTGAAAATTTGAGATTTTTTTAATGAAGGGATAGTAGTTTCACTGTATCCTTTCAGGCAATGTAAAGTTTCATTACTGTGACACCATGTCTCAAGAAATATGGAGATATCTATATATGAAATACTGATATATAGGTCTAACTGCAGGCAGCAAAGAGATTATAAGGCCATTCTGCAGGAGACTGATCAAAAACTTTTCTTTTCAAACATCCTGAGTAGAATATACTAGGTATGTGTTCTACATTTTAAAATACAGTAGGAGTTTATTTGTAAGCTAGACACAGACAGATAAAACAGATAAAATAGCAATAAAAAATCCATCTCACGCTTCTTTTGTAAGTGCTGATTTAATGCTGGAAAAGATTAAAAACACAGCAGGTGGTGGAACGTTGCTTGCAAGCTTCAAAACAATATATGTCTTGGTGGATCTTTGCATAAACTTGGATCAACAAATATTGATCCAGATTCCTGTATTGAATTTTATGACACTTGGACTCTCAGCAGAACACATGTACTGTATCACATATCACATTTTTACGATGCAGAAAAGCATTTGCAACTGACCATCAGTAAAAACTCTCTCCATGCTTGGTGAGTGAGTAACCACTAGAAGAAACTGCTAGGTTTTATAGCGGTTGTGCTACAGGAAAGATGAAACCATCAAAACCTGGACCATCTTACGAAATCATGAATTGATATTTGTTTGCCATTGAAGGGTAATCACCAATTTTATAGTCACCCTTCAAAACACATGCATCATAGAAGACAACAATCTTGTTTGTACTGGAGGACTGGGGTGTATAACCAGTTCTGTCAAACAAGAATCCTATTCCTAGTCACTAAAAATTTTGTCCCATGATTATCATTCCATGCTCTGAAGTATTGAGACCTTCCAGGCCTGCAGCATTAATCGGTAGAAATCAATAATCCATGAAATACAGTAGATCAGATCATCACAATGTTCCATGAGTGTAATCCTGTTCCATGCTGAAGAGAAAAAAACTGAGCCTCCTATATCCAACATTCTTCCCGACGTATTCAAACTCCTAATGTCATGAAAAAGACAGATTTTGATCCCTCCATTGCTCATCTCAACCTTCAATAAATCTGGATGCCTCTTTGTAGAGTGACATCTTCCACTGTGACGTTATTAGGCAGAGGCTTGAATCCATTCTTTCACCACCACCTTATATCAGAGCGAGAATATGGCAAATGATAAAAGAAAAAAAAAGGAAAAACACATATATATTGGAAGTCCTGTATATACACACCATGTGTATGTTCTGTCTTATTCAGTTTAAATCTACAGAATGGTTGTTGTTGTCCAACAAACAAATATAAAAAAAAAAAAAAAACTAAAATCTCCACACTTAAACCAGGTGGTTAACTGATATCCCAGCCGAGCAAGCTGGTTAGGAAGGTCTGTTGGTTTTAGAAAGGTTTTAGGCACTTTTTAGCTGGTAAGGTTGGTAGATCAACAGGCCAACCAGCTGAACAGTAGCTTAAACTAGACAAGCCAACAAACTTTAGGCTTTTCACCCCATTTTTCTTTTTCTTTTTTTTTTTTTTTTTTTTGCTGCAATGAAGATGTTAAATAAACATTGTATCACTATACTTCCTTTTACACTGGGAGCAAACATTCGACAAAGCGAGGCTTTTTTACACTGTGTTGGTTTTTATTTTTTTATTTTTTTGTGCCTCAACCAAGAAAAATGTAGAATCTCATGGAAATCCCTTCACAGAAGTCTTTTAATAACTGATAAATCCTAACCATTTATTTTAAGCTATATAGTATCTGGAAATGGTTGGTTGAGACCAGTTGCATTTCTTCCTTTAACTCTTCAACACTGATTGCAGAGTCTGAAGCCTCTCCATGCTCAAGCTCCAGCTGTGGTAAACCTTGAAAAAGACTGTCAGCACTTTGTAAGCATGATTTTCAGGGCTATATGGTCCAATATTTTTTTTTTATTTCTATCATTTTATCATACAGCAAATGCATCATATATAAATTTGTTAAGGTATTAAAACATAGTGGCGAATATGTCATATGGGCCTAAGGCTGCACATGGAAGAGGTGTGGCGGTAGGTCCTGCCCTTCATAGGGGAGAAGCTCTACAAACGCAGCAACCAGGGCAGAGAGGGCTCTGCCAAGGGAGACGAGGGTCTACCGAAAAAGGGAGATCGTACCGCAGAACATACATCAGGGGGGAGTAGGGAGTCCTGCGTCGGGGAGCGGTGCTCCGACCTGAGGCAGCCACACTGAAGAGACCCTCGAAGCACTTACCTTGCTCCACCCCCGGCATAAGGCAGGCCGGCAACTGAGGAGGAGGACCTCTCAGGCCGTCCTCGAGACTCGTAGCCACCGGCCAGCCGGGGGTGTGGTTTGTGTGAAGCAGCAGGGCACGCAAAGGTGGGGGGCCGCGTACGTGAGGCCCAGGCTGCAGGCGCTCGGTGTCTGGTAGCCATGGGGATGGCAACTGTGAGCACTGGCGGTGTGACCCGAGGAGAGAGGAAACTGCTCTTTTTTTGACAATGGCGAACAGAAAAGAAAAAGGGAACAAAAGATTTTCCTCCCGGTCCTCCACCGGGGGATGGAATGGTCTGGCTACCAGCTCCGGAGTTCCCGCAGACATCTCGTTCCTCAGGTGTCCCGTCTCAGGGGCGCTTGGGAGCCCTCCTGGGGGTCTTCGCGGCCGGCCGAGAAGCGGGGGGTGCACCTCTCCTGCGGGAGGCTCTACGCCGGGGCCGAGGGCTGGGCTCGGGCTGGGGCGGAGCCGGTTGAGTTTGTGTCACCGCAGGGGGACGCCCTTGACAAACAGACGGGGTGCGCACTCTTGAGCCGCGTTGGGGCAAGATGTGCTGAATGGCCTTCATCTGTTGCTTCACCGCCAAGAACTGCTGGGCGAAGTCCTCGACGGTGTCACAGAAGAGGCCGACCTGGGAGATGGGTGTGTTAAGGAACCGCGCCTTGTCCGCGTCCCTCATCTCGACCAGGTTCAGCCACAGGTGGCACTCCTGGACCACAAGCGTGGACATTGTCTACCCGAGTGCGCGTGCTGTGACCTTAGTCGCACGGAGGGTGAGATTGGTCACCGAGCGCAGCTCTTGTGGCACACCGGGATCAGTACTACCCTTGTGTAGCTCTTTCAAAGCCTTGGCCTGATGGACCTGTAAGAGGGCCATGGCATGCAGGGCGGAGGTGGCCTGACCGGCAGCACTGTAGGCTTTAGTCGCCAGAGACGACGATGTCCTACAGGCTCGGGAAGGGAGTGCTGGGTGACTCCGCCAGGTGGTGGCGCTCAGTGGGCACAGGTGTGTATCACGGCATAACCCACCATCAAGGGTAGTGAGAGCGGATGAACTGAAGGATCTGGTTCAAGCAGCGAAAGGTGCCCTCCATGATCATGTCAGCTTCCGGGAAGAAGGGGACTGGGGGGGCATGGCCGCGAGTGGCGCGCCCAACCCAGAAACCAGTCGTCAAGCCGTGAGTGCTCAGAGGTGGGTGGAGGGTTCCACTCAAACCCAACACTCGCGGCGGCCCGGGCAAGCATGGCGGTCAGCTCAGCGTCGGCCTCAGACTGGGCTGCCACACCCGAAGGTGGCAGCCCAGTTGTGTTCTCAGTGTCTGACATCACCAAGGCGCTCTCCAGTGCAGCGATCGAAATCTCATCCGGCTAACGAGCTCCAAAAGAGACATTAGGCTGGCACTGAGGCGACATGCCTGTCTCATCCCAGAACTAGATGGGCGCAAATGAGCGTACCGGGGAGTGGGCGGTCCATGGGGGTTTACCCGGCGGAACCGTACCCACTGAAGCCCCCGAATTGCTTTCAGCATCAACCAGGGCAGCCTCGTACATGTAGGTAGAAGGACCAGCAGGGGGGACAGCTGAAGTGGCCGTGCCCACAACGTTACCATGGTCATGTTTTCGATTTTGGCCCAGGCACGTGAGGCAGTGATCGTGGCCGTTAGAGGTCAGTGGTAACGACCACATCCAGGAACTGCACAGAGGTGGAAGGGCATCTTTAAAAAGATGCGTCTTTAAAAAGACATTCAACATCACTGTGCCTGCTCTAACAGAGGAAATATACTCTTTAGAGGAAATAAACTCTTTTAAAGTGCTGTCGAAGCGCCTAGGGGCGTAGTCTGCAGTGGAGTGCAGAGTGGAGAGAAAGCCGCTGGAATGCGCCATAAATCCAACAGCACACGCTTCTGAAGAGGTGAATGGATCAGTAGTAGTATTCAGCTCGCTGAAATACAACCGCTCAGCTCCGAAGAAAAAATCTGAATGAATTCGCATTCCAGCCTCCCTTTTATACCCGTATGTCGGGGGGAGTGGCATGCAAATTCTACTCGCCAATTCTCATTGGCCTTTTCTCAAAGATCTGAAGGAGTCTCGGGCTCTCAAGATCGACCCCTAGTGTCACTACATCGACACAACATCGAGTGAGTGACAGAAGGGGAACACCTATCCTTCTGTGCACCTAATGTTCTCTTTCCTTTTAACAAATTAGTTTACAGGGTTTCCCTCTCATCAGTGTTCTTCTGTAGACATTGCACAGTTCAGACAAAACATTAGACACCCTTCAGCACACCTAAGCACTCCCAGCATACACAGCTATTGAGATTCAAGATGAAACCGGGCTGTTGTGTGTGCCTCCCTACAGCCTGCCTTCTGTAACCTGTGTGCCTAAGTAATGTGTGCCCATTGCAAAGGTGGAACTCAGCTGAGATTTGAGCTCTCTATCGGTATTTAAATGTATGTGAGTGTGTCTGTGTAGTGAATAAACATGGAAGATGAGGGTGAAAAGTGGCAGATGAAGAGAGAAAAAAGAGAGACAAAAAGTGGATTAGAGTGCAGCTACGTATCTACAGAGTCTCTGTGTTTTATACATCTGTGGCACAGCAAATATTTATATGTGCTTGGTGAGTGGAATCACATATATATATACTGCTCTCAGATAGCAATAACAAAACATTTCAAAACATCTCCATAATTCACTTCCCACTGGTAGAAGAAAGATAGAAGAATAAATTCATCAGCTGAAGTGGATCTACAGTTTGAAATGAAAACCAGTCTGCAATCTACAGCATTTCTCTCCTGATTCTGCTCAACACATAACCTGCCTTTTCTGAAAAACGTCATGGTTACTGGTGTAACCTCCGTTCCCTGATGGAGGGAACGAGACGTTGGTGTCGATGTAGTGACACTAGGGGTCACTTTTGGGAGCCCGAGACACCTCTGGTCTTTGATAAAAGGCCAATGAAAATTGGCGAGTGGTATTTGCATGCCACTCCCCTGGACATATGGGTATAAAAGGAGCTGGTATGCAACCACTCATTCAAGTTTTACGCTGAGGAGCCGATATAATGTCCGGCCATTTCAGCGGGTAGTTCAGCGTTGTGGCAGAAGGGACCAACGTCTCGTTCCCTCCATCAGGGAACGGAGGTTACACCAGTAACCATGACGTTCCCTATTTGTCACTCACTCGACATTGGTGTCGATGTAGTGACACTAGGGGTCCCTATACAAAATGCCACTTGCTGTGTGCCTCATAACCAGCACACCAGGTCAACACGTAACCTCCCACAACACAGTTATGAGTGTCGAACAGCCCTTTTGGGGACAAGTCGACTACCCAAAGATAGAGACAGGCTTAACCCAGTCGTGGCCTCTTTTCCTCTTCTCTTTTTCCACACCCTAGAAGGGGGATTATCCGACTGGGCCACCAGGTCTAGTCGGGGGGTGTCCCTCCCAAGGGGAGGACACCGCGGAGACCACACCTCACCCCAAGAGAGGGGGGGATATTTTTAAGTGGAAAAATACGTCACATGGTCTTTCCAACCATGTGGAGAGCCTTCAATGTAGATCCTGCCCAATGGGGGAGGAGTTACTACAAACATGGAGACTGGGGCAGAAGGGCTCTGCCCAAGGAAGACGCATTTTGCCAGCAGGGAAACATAGAAGAAGATATAGATCACATGGGGTTAGCCTTACAGGGAACCGCACAATGCAGAGCACCTACCCCAGAACCGGGCTCTTAGTTAGAGCGTGTACTGGGCCAGCAGCGAGTCTCTCCGAAAACTCGACTGCCACAGGGCTCGGAGGAAGTCAACCAGGGAACAAATTTTGTGAACATTACTGGGAATTAACAGTGCACGTCTTCAGCTCAAATGGAGGTGGAAGGCGCTATGTGCAAGCGATACACCCAGCCGGCTATCCTGGGCTTATCCGCTTGGGTTGCGTGCCACTACCTGGGATGAAACCGGTTCCACCCGGAGGTTGTAGAACCTTGCAAAGGTGTTGGGTGTTGCCCAGCCTGCTGCTCTGCAAATGTCTGTTAGAGAGGCACCTCTGGCCAGGGCCCAAGAAGCCGCTACACCACAGGTAGAATGGGCTCGTAGCCCTACCGGGGGCGGCATGTTTTGGGCAAGATATGCCATAGTTATGGCGTCAACAAGCCAATGAGAGATCCTCTGCTTGGAGACAGTGCTTCCTTTCCGCTGTGCACCAAAGCAGATAAAGAGCTTCTCAGAGACTCTAAAGCTCTGCGTGCGATCCAAATAGATGCGTAAAGCACGCACCGGACACAGCAACGACAGGGCTGGGTCTGCCTCCTCCTGGGGCAGTGCTTGCAGGTTCACCACCTGGTCCCTAAAAGGAGTGGTGGGAACCTTGGCCACATAGCCCGGTCGGGGTCTCAGGATCACGTGAGAATAGCCCGGACCGAACTCCAGGCACGTTTCGCTGACAGAGAACGCTTGCAGGTCACCTACCCTTTCGATGGAAGTGAGCGCAGTCAGGAGGGCAGTCTTCAGGGAGAGTGCCTTAAGCTCGGCTGACTGCAAAGGCTCAAAGGGAGATCTCTGTAGACCCTGAAGAACTACGGAGAGATCCCATGAGGGAATGAGGCATGGCCTGGAGGGATTCAGCCTCCTGGCGCCTCTTAGGAACCTGATGATCAGGTCGTGCTTCCCTAAGGACTTACCGTCAACTTCGTCGTGGTGTGCTGCTATGGCAGTAACGTACACCTTCAAGGTGGAAGGGGACAGCCTCCCTTCCAACCTCTCCTGCAGGAAGGAAAGCACTGATCTGACTGCGCATCTCTGGGGGTCTTCGTGTCGAGAAGAACACCACTTAGCGAATAGATGCCACTTAAAGGCATACAGGCACCTCGTAGAGGGGGCCCTAGCCTGAGTGATCGTGTCTACCACCGCAGGTGGTAGGCCAGTTAGGTCTTCCGCGTCCTGTCCAGGGACAAGACATGGAGATTCCAGAGGTCTGGACGCAGGTGCCAGAGGGTGCCCCGCCCCTGAGAAAGAAGGTCCTTCCTCAGGGGAATTTGCCAGGGGGGCTGTCGCGAGGAGCGTGAGGTCCGAGAACCATGTCTGGGTGGGGCAGTAGGGTGCTACCAGGACGACCTGCTCCTCGTCCTCCCTGACCTTGCACAGGGTCTGTGCAAGTAGGCTCACTGGGGGAAACGCATATTTGCAAATGCCAGGGGGCCAGCTGTGTGCCAGCGCGTCTATGCTGAGGGGAGCCTCGGTGAGGGCGTACCAGAGCGGGTAGTGGGAGGATTCTTGGGAGGCGAACAGGTCCACCTGTGCCCGACCGAATCGACTCCAAATCAGCTGGACCACCTGAGGGTGGAGTCTCCACTCTCCCCTGAGGGAAACCTGCCGTGACAGCGCATCTGCTGTAGTGTTGAGGTTGCCCGGGATGTGAGTGGCTCGCAGCGACTTGAGGTACTGCTGACTCCAGAGGAGGAGACGGCGGGCGAGTTGTGACATACGGTGGGAGCACAGACCACCTTGGCGGTTGACATATGCTACCGCTGCCATGCTGTCCATCCGAACTAGCACGTGCTTGCCCTGGATCAACGGACAGAACCTCTGCAGGGCGAGCAGAATTGCCAGTAACTCGAGGCAGTTGATGTGCCAACGCAGCCGTGGACCCGTCCAGAGGCCGGTGGCTGCTGAAATGCGCCGTCAAATCCAGCAGAGGTGAATGGACAGTGCTATTCAGCTCAATGAGCATGACCGTTCGGCTCCGAAGAGAAAATCTGAATGAGTGGTTGCATACCAGCTCCTTTTATACCCGTATGTCCGGGGGAGTGGCATGCAAATACCACTCACCAATTTTCATTGGCCTTTTATCAAAGACCAGAGGTGTCTCGGGCTCCCAAGAGTGACCCCTAGTGTCACTACATCGACACCAATGTCGAGTGAGTGACAGATAGGGAACATCTGTTCCATTCCTGCATTGATTTTGCTTTTGTTTTCTTGGCAGAAGTTTTCTTACTGAAGCAAAAGGAAGTACAAACATAGTGATCTGGTCGACATGTGAACAAAACCAAGAAGGCCAATAATAACATTTCATAATTTGTACCACTTTATTTGTACCTCTGTAAATTTATAATTAAAAGTCGTTGATAAATAAATAGCCTGTGAAAAAAAGACTGTGCCATTTGAAGCTGTTACATTTAGATCTATCTAAATATTCATTCACAAAGGCATTAAGAATCGCAGAAAGAAAAGCATGGAAAAGTCTGTGGATTTTCAGACCGGAGAATCTCTAGGTCAACACGAAGAAGGATCAGTCTTATAAAATGTCCAGATGTTTGATGTCTAAACTCACATTCATTCAGGGTCAACAGTCTTACATAGGAGAAATTTGCTTTACTCAAATGATGTTTTATCTCAAAAGAAGGCTTAAGGCCTGACAACATACAACCCAGGGACGCAATATAAGATCATTTGCAATCCTCAACATGGATGAAAGATGTATTCATTACTTCCCACCCAGCAAAACCAACAAGAGAAAACAATGTTTATGAGGTAAAAGTGGAACTTTGTCAATTGAATTCAGGATCATTGTTTTTACAGCAGAATCAGGACAGACTGATATTATGGGAAAATTGGTGACAGAAAGTCAAATGTTTTGTCTGCTAAAATTGCTCCATAATTTCCAAATTTCTGAACCGAAGCTGGAACTGCAATTGTGCGCATACAGTTAAGAGCAACAGTACTGAGACCAAAACTGCGTTCCTTCACATACTTCTTCGAATGGATATGACATGAAAGGCACAGTGCATTAGATTTTCGGAAACATTTGAGTAGTCATTACATTAATATACTCCTATCCCAAACCCAAAACTTAACCCGTATAGATATGACACCAAAACATCATTCTATAACTTATTTCTTTGCAAATTAGTATCTCGCTAGCCATCTCGCTTGACATTAAAGGGTGATTTTCGGAACATGAACATTCACCACATGGTGTTACTTGTCTGAAATTCTAGTCCGAATTTGATTGAAAAAATCAAACGAACATTAACAAACACTAACATTATTTTCTGTGTGATCATGTTGGCCAGGTGGTTTGAAAAAATGCTCATGGGTACAAACACATATTTTCTTTATTGCTGTGAGTGCAAGGTGAATGAATTTACATTAGACCTCATTTGACTTCCCTTGCAACTGCCTCCATGACACAGAAATGTTTGTCTTTAGAATTATGTGCAGCAAAGATTGCAGAACTGAAATAAAATCAATATGCACTACTCACAAAAAGAGCAATTACCAATTTTATATAAAAGAAAAAGCCACAAGAGCTTGTAGCAGTCATGAGCACCTCAGAGATGCATGATAACAAACAAAACAAAACACAATGTGTGTCAATATTCTTTATGTATGCCAACAACACCAACAACAGTTGAATAGGGACACTTTCTCTGTTGCTTGTTCTTATAGTTTCATACCACACTGTGGGTTTGTTTATGTACTGTACTGTACAGTATACACTGTGAAAATGCTACAGTGAAAAAAACTTACATTGGTTAACGAGTAGTTAACATAAAATATACGTAAAAAAAATTGTAATATAAAAAGACAATACATGTATTTATGGTAAAATGTTGTAAAAATGAAATTATTTTATGTAAAAAGTGTGATTTTTCTGTATAATTAATGGTAAAAATGTATATTATGTTTAACAAGAGAGTACATGTACTTGTTATGTTTCTTCTTATTTTTAGTATCAGTTATGTACTTTGGGGTGTTCTGTGTTATATCGGATCTAGTTTAGTTAATGTTTATTGCATAATTTTAATTTCACATGTTACCCTGATGGTGTTTAGTGTTTGTGTGAGTGACACTGAGCAATGTCTCTACATGTTTATTGGTCATTGCTCCTGGAAGGGCCATTTGTTTATAAACTTCATGTCATCATGTGCCTTCTGTAATTACTACAGTGATTAACAATACCTTATAAAGTGAAAAGCAGTTCCCTATCTGTCACTCACTCGACGTTGTGTCGATGTAGTGACACTAGGGGTCACTCTTGGGAGCCCGAGACACCTCTGGTCTTTGATAAAAAGCCAGTGAAAATTGGCGAGTGGTATTTGCATGCCACTCCCCCGGACATACGGTTATAAAAGGAGCTGGTATGCAACCACTCATTCAGATTTTCTCTTCGGAGCCGAACGGTCATGCTCACTGAGCTGAATACTACTGTTCATTCACCTCTGCTGGATCTGACGGCGCATTTCAGCGGCTTCTCCACCCTCTGCACTGGTGCACTGAAGAGAATGCCCCTGGGTGCTTCGGCAGAAATAAAAGAGTATATTTCTGTAAAAGAGTATATTTCTCTAAAAGAGCGGCACACACGGAACGTCTTTTTAAAGACGCGTCTTTTTAAAGATGCTTTTCCGATTGTCTGTTATTCCTGGTTGCGCCCGTTATCTCTTGCCTTCTGATGGTCACGATCACTGTCTTTCATGTCTGGGCACTGCTCACGCGGAGACAGCGGTCGTGGATGGTCATGTTCTCATTGCGAGAATATGTCCATGGCAACGTTGCGGTCGCTCTTTTGTAAGAAAGCAAGCCACCCCAGAGGCTCCCGCCTCGGTCCTTTTACCCACGGGTATGAGGCCAGCGCGGCTAGCACTGGGGGCGATTTGGGGACCCCAATGGGACCGCCTCCGCCGGGTATCCCCCGTGGACCTCCCATTCCCCAGCATGCTCGTCTGCCCCGATCGGGCTTCCGGATGAGTCCGCAGGCTCGTCTCACGGCGAGTTCGACCTCATATTCGGAGCCCGCGAAAGTGATGAGCTCTCGAGCGCAGCATCGGAGAGCGGGCTCGTCCAGTCCGAAGCCTCAGCTGGGCTCAACCCTTCGGGGTCGATCGCCCAGTCACAGGCTGACGCGGAGATGACGACATGCTTTCCTGGGCAGCTCCGCGTCGGCTAGAGTGGAACTCACTGCTCTTCCCTGAACCCTTGCGGCTCGGTGATTGGTTCCTGGGCTCGCAGCGCCACTCAAAGCCACGCCCCGCCCCCGTTCCTTTCTTCCCGGAAGTGCATGAAGAGCTGACAAGGTTGCGGGAGGTACTTTTTACTGCCCGGTCCTGATCTTTTCAGCTTCCCCGCCCTCACTACCATCAATGGTGGGGCGGCCAAGGGCTATTCGGCAATCCCCCGGTGGATAAAGGCCGCCACCTGGCGTGGGTGCCCAAAGCCCCCGTTCAAGGCCTGTAGGTTTACGTCGTCTCTGACGGCCAAGGCCTACGGTGCCACTGGACAAGCCGCCTCCGCCCTGCACGCCATGGCTCTCCTGCAAGTCCGCCAAGGCGCTAAAGGAACTGCATAAGGGTAGTTCCGCCCCGGGATTGATGCAGGAACTGAGCACGGCGACCGACCTCGCTCTCCGAGCGACGGAGGTCACGGCGCGGTCTCTCGGGCGGACGATGGCCACACTAGTGGTCCAGGAGTGCCATCTTTGGCTCAACCTGGTCGAGATGGGTGAGGCCGACAAGACACGATTCCTTGCTGTCCCCATTTCCTAGGGGGGCCTATTCGGCGACATCGTCGAGGACTTTGCCCAGCAGTTTTCGATGGTAGAGCAGTAGATGGATACTAGCCGGCATATCCTGCCCCGGTGTGGCTCAAGATCCCGCACCCCGTCTACTCATCGCCAAGGGCGTCCCCCTGCGGTGACTGCACCGGCTCCGCTGCAGCCCGCCCCTTTGGCCCGGCACCGGCGTGGAGCCCACCGCAGGAAGCAGATGCCACCCGTCTTACGGCCGCCCAGAACCCATGAAAGGCTTCAAAGCGCCCTTGAGACGGGCGACCCAGGGACAACGAAACCCGCTGCTCTGGAGCTGGTAAGCAGATCTCCATCTTTTTGTTACCTTTTGCATTTAATTGCGCTGCATGCCCAAGTGGCTGCAGTACTCAAGAGCTCAGCAAGAGCAGTTTCCTTGTTCCCTGGGTCACGTATCCGGTGTGTACGGCCGTCATCATGACCACCGTCCACCACACTGTTTGGCAGGTTTGGCGCTCCAGCGGCAGTTTCCCGCCCCTGAGCGCCCAGCTGTGGCACAAATCTGCCCTGATGTGACAGTCTCCATGGGTCACGAGGACAGGCCTCTTCCTCCCCCGTCCCAGGCTGTTCCGGGGGTGGTCACAAGGAGCCAGGTAAGTGTTTCGATGTCCTTAGACTCAGCACGGCCACGACGTGGTGTGGCACCTCGAGCTCCGCCCCGCCGCAAGGCCCCACCTGCCGGTACGTCTGATGACGTTATCCCTTTGGTCCCCCTTGCGCGGAACTTGGACGCATGCCTTGCACTTTCCAGTCCGTCGCGAGGGCTGGTCCGGACCGTCCGACTCAGCTGCGCGATTCACTACGCCGGGCGTCCGCCAAGGTTCAGCAGTGTTCACTTCACCTTGGTGAAGGACGAAAACGCTGCTATCTTGCGCGGAGATCGCTGATAGAACCTGTCCCTCCAGCCGAGATGAAGAAGGGGTTTTTCAACCCCTACTTCATCGTACCGAAAAAAGGCGGTGGGTTGCGGCCAATCTTGGACCTGTGAGTTCTGAACTAGGCTTTACACAGACTCCCGTTCAAGATGCTGATGCAAAAACGCATTCTGGTGAGCGTCTGGCATCAAGATTGGTTCACGGCGGTAGACCTGAAGGATGCGTACTTCCATGTCTCGATACTTCCTTGACACAGACCCTTCCTGCAGTTTGCGTCCGAGAGTCAGGCGTATCAGTAAAAAGTCCTCCCTTTCAGCCTGTCCCTGTCTCCTCGCGCCTTTACGAAGGTCGCAGAGGCTGCCCTTGCCCCATTAAGGGAGGTGGGCATTCGCATTCTCAACTATTTTGACGACTGGCTAATCCTAGCTCATTCTCGAGACATGTTGTGCACACACAGGGACATGGTGCTCTCACACCTCAGCCGATTAGGGCTTCAGGTCAACTAGGAAAAGAGCAAGCTCCTCCCGGTTCAGAGCATCTCTTTTCTCGGTTTGGAGTTGGACTCAGTCTCCTTGACGGCGCGCCTTATGAACAGTGTTCAAACAGAAAATAGCGGTTCCACTGAAACTTTTTCAGAGGCTCCTGGGGCATATGGCATCCTCGGCGGTGGCCACCCCACTCGGGTTGATGCATATGAGGCCGATTCAGCACTGGCTCCAGACTCGAGTCCTGAGATGGGCATGGCGCCACGGGACATGTCACGTGGTCATCACGCCGGTCTGTCACTGTCTTTTCAGCCCTTGGACCGACCTCTCATTTCTATGGGCAGGTGTTCCTCTAGAACTGGTCTCCAGGTGCGTCGTGGTCACAACAGACGCCTCCAAAATGGGCTGGGGCGCTGTTTGCAATGGGTACGCAGCCGCCGGCATCTGGAGGGGTCCGTGACTGCATTGGCACATCAACTGCCTCAAGTTGTTGGCAATTCTGCTCACCCTGTGGAGGTTTTGGCCGTTGATCCAGGGCAAGCACGTGTTAGTTCAGACAGACAACACAACAACGGTAGCACATGTCAACCGTCAAGGTGGTTTGCGCTCTCGTTGTATGTCACAACTCGCCCGCCGTCTCTTCCTCTGGAGTCAGCAGCACTTCAAGTCGATGCAAGCCACTCACATCCCGGGCAACCTCAACACTACAGCGGACACGCTGTCACGACAGGTTACCCCCAGGGGAGAGTGGAGGCTGATTTGGAGTCGATTCGACAGGCACAGGTGCACCTGTTTGCCTCCCAAGAATCCTCCCTACTGCCCGTTCTGGTATGCCCTGACCGAGGCCCCCCTTGGCATAGACACGCTGGCACACAGCTGGCCCCCTGGCATGCGCAAATATGCATTTCCCCCAGTGATCCTGCTTGCACAGACCCTGTGCAAGGTCAGGGAGGACGAGGAGCAGGTCGTCCTGGTAGCACCCAACTGGCCCGCCCAGACGTGGTGCTTGGACCTCACGCTCCTCGCGACAGCTCCCCCCTGGCGAATTCCCCTGAGGAAGGACCTTCTTTCTCAGGGACAGGGCACCATCTGGCATCCACGCCCAGACCTCTGGAATCTCCATGTCTGGCCCCTGGACCTGCGGTGGTAGACACGATCACTCAGGCTAGGGCCCCCTCTACGAGGCGCCTGTATGCCTTTAAGTGGCATCTGTTCGCTAAGTGGTGTTCTTCCCGTCGGGAAGACCCCCAGAGACGCGCAGTCGGATCAGTGCTTTCCTTCCTGCAAGAGAGGTTGGAAGGGAGGCTGTCCCCTTCCACCTTGAAGGTGTACGTTGCCGCCATAGCAGCACACCACGACGCAGTCGACGGTAAGTCCTTAGGGAAGCACAACCTGATCATCAGGTTCCTAAGAGGCCCCAGGAGGCTGAATCCCTCCAGACCATGCCTCGTTCCCTCATCGGACCTCTGTAGTTCTCCAGGGTCTACAGAGAGCCCCCTTTGAGCCTTTGCAGTCAGCCGAGCTTAAGGCACTCTCCTTGAAGACTGCCTTCCTGACTGCGCTCACTTCCATCAAGAGGGTAGGTGACCTGCAAGCGTTCTCTGTCAGTGAAACGTGCCTGGAGTTCGGTCCAGGTTACTCTCACGTGATCCTGAGACCCTGACCGGGCTATGTGCCCAAGGTTCCCACCACCCCTTTAGGGACCAGGTGATGAACCTGCAAGCGCTGTCCCAGGAGGAGGCAGACCCAGCCCTGTTGTCGCTGTGTCCGGTGCGCACTTTACGCATCTATTTGGATCACATGCAGAGCTTTAGAATCTCTGAGCAGCTCTTTGTCTGCTTTGGTGCACAGCAGAAAGGAAGCGCTGTCTCCAAGCAGAGGATCGCCCACTGGCTCATTGACGCCATAACTATGGCATATGTTGCCTAGGACATGCCGCCCCCGGTAGGGCTACCAGCCCATTCTATCAGGGGTGTAGCGGCTCCCTGGGCCCTGGCCAGGGGTGCCTCTCTAACAGACATTTGCAGAGCAGCAGGCTGGGCAACACCCAACACCTGTGCAAGGTTCTACAACCTCCGGGTGGAACCAGTTTCGTCCCAGGTAGTGGCACGCAACACAAGTGGATAAGCCCGGGATAGCTGGCCGGGTGTATCGCTTGCACATAGCGCCTTCCACCTCCCTTGGAGCTGAAGATGTGCACCATTAATTCCCAGTTGTGTTCACAAACTTTGTTCCCTGGTTGACTTCCTCCGAGCCCTGTGGCAGTCGAGTTTTCAGAGAGACACACTGCCGGCCCAGTACACGCGCTAAGAGCCCTGTTCTGGGGTAGGTGCTCCGCATGTGGCGGTTCCCTGTAAGGCTAACCCCATGCGATATATATCTTCCGCTATTTCGTTTCCCTGCTGGCAAACTGCGTCTTCCTTGGGCAGAACCCCTCTGCCCCAGTCTCCATGTTTGTAGTAACTCCTCCCCCATTGAGCAGGATCTACCTTGAAGGCTCTCCACATGGTTGGAAAGACCATGTGACGTATTCTTCCACTTAAATATCCCCCCCTCTCTTTGGGCAAGGTGTGGTCTCCACAGTGTCTTCCCCTTGGGAGGGACACCCCCCGACTAGATCTGGTGGCCCAGTCGGTTAATCCCCCTTCTTTTTTAGGGAGTGGAAAAAGAGAAGGGGAAAAGAGGCCACGACTGGGTTAAGCCTGTCTCTATCTTTGGGTAGTCGACTTGTCCCCAGAAAGGGCCGTTCGACACTCATAACTATGTTGGGGGAGGTTACGTGTCGACTTGGTGCGCTGGCTATGAGGCACACAGCAGTCTGCCCACCACACACCAAAAGACCAGAGGTGTCTCGGGCTCCCAAGAGTGACCCCTATTGTCACTACATCGACACAACGTCTCGTTCCTTCCATCAGGGAACGGAGGTTACACAAGTAACCATGACGATTTTTACAGTTTCAGAAGGTTAATATAGTACGTTTTTTTTATTTAATAATATAAATGACAGTAATGCACCATAAAATATACTGTAAAAACAACCGTTTTAAATGTTCTGTAAAGTTGTTTACATTTTTACTGTATTTGTTACATAAATATTCTGGCAAACACAGCTGCCAATTTTTGTAAAAAAAAACATTTTGGGGGAAAAACAACAGATTTTATTTTTTTCACAATGTACACATACAGTACTTCATATGCATGATGGCATTCTGACAAAAGCAAAGTTCACTGCCAATCCACCAATAAAACTTAGAGACAGCAACACAGCAAAAGTGATTTTTTTCTATTACTATTTACTGAGACCAAGTACAGTAAATTGCTTTCCACACTAATAGCTGCAGTTTCACTTTTAAATTAAAGCAGAGAATAAAGAAAACACAACGATGCTCTAAATATACACAACAGAATTAAAGTAAGAACATTGTCTAATTTGAGTTTCATTTTAATGACTATACAGTGTTCCATTAAAGGAAAACAAATTAAGTAGTGTTTTTTATTCTTCAGGGAAGGAAAAGTTGTAGAAAGCATTTATTTGTGTCTTTGAGTGAAATGTCACTGGAAAAAAAAAAAAAAAAAAATTAAAAAAAATCGACAGAGAAATTATACAACCACGCTTGTGTTGTCAAGAGCTATTTAAGCAGGTGGAAGAGAGAAGGGAGGAAGAGAACAGGCAGAGATGGAAACAGCTCTGTTATGGCCGTAATGTTACTACTCCTGCCTTTTTTGAGAAGTGGGAAGAAGGTGGGAATGGAATTCATAAAGAAGCATTGTTTAATGGTTTTGAACAAGTGAAATGTTGCTCATCCACAGGTTGTGTTGAATTGATTGCACTTATAAAACACCTGTAGGTTATAAACAGTGTATTTGAGCATCGCACTCAAATGCCTTTGGGATTTATCCTCATACATAACTCTATTCTCTGAGAGAGAGCAGCCCACAGAACAATCTTAAGATCTTCTAAAACCCAGTGAACTGCCTATGGAGGCAGCCTTTCAAGACATTATAAGGCTGTTCTAAAAGGCAGGCAACTTGATTATGCTGCCTCCTACCAAGATACCTTGTTTTGGCCAAATTCTATACGACAGCATTGCATGTATCCTTTGCAGAGAAAGCAATTCCAGAATGCATTGCGAGGAGCTCAGAAATATTAATAATTATTTTTTACATTTTATTTTGATACAGCGAGAGAAATGTTGATTATAAATATAATTTATATCATCAAATACCAAAAACTATTGATAAGAATACTTCTAATTTAAAAATTTACTATTTCACCCAATATTTGTGTGTGCTATGCATTTTTATACTCATTAGGACTGTGCTGATTCAAGAGAGGTGACCCGTATTTTTCCTGAGAGTCTGACTGTTAGCTTAGCAATATGCTAACACCAAATGTAGAGTCAAATATCCCATTCGAAGTGCTATATGTGTGCTGCACAGAATTGCTACAATATGTGAAGTGTTCCATATCAAAACAGTCACTTATGTGGTTCCATCTCTGTTAGGATACTGCCTTAGGGATCATACAGACCGAATATGTTCTTGCACTAATAAAAGCAACACGCAACACAAAAACAGAACGGTAAGCAAGTGTCTCGAGATGTGTTTTTAACAGTTGAATTTCTTTTAAACTTGACACGGTGTCTAAAAACCGTGTCGCTCCAGCGTGAGATGCTGAAAACACGGCGAGATGCGGCGCAATGGTCAAAGACGCCCATCCAGTACATGTTACACAGCGCAGACAGATGAAAAAACACATTTGGCATGCGCCCCCTCAGAAAGTAGAGGCATCTCAATGATACAGGTTTTCGAATGGTACTCTTTTAAGTCTCACATACATTCTAACAGTTTGAATGATCACTTCTCAACAGTCATAAACACGTCATCTCTCCCCCTCTCTCTTTCTTTCCTCTATGTCTACCCATCAATATGTGCAACAAACAATCAGCTGAAAGCAAATGAGAATTGATTACCTGACACTGAGATTTTTGGGAAAGCAGGAAGTCTTTGATGGTCCGGGGTTGAGTTCAGTTCAGATCTATCTGTCTGTCTGTCTGTATATCTGTCTGTCTATCTATCTAAGACATGAATTATGGATCATAGATCAATGTACTCAAGGCTTCATGAAGAAAAACAGACATCCTCAGGGAACAGAGAGGAAAAATATTAATTCGTTTATTGTCTCTTCATGTTTGGGTTATTTTTTGCCCAAGGATATCACAATCTGCATGCATAAACATGTATAAGATTCTGGATGTTCGACCCCACGGTCATACGCTAATTAGATCCATGAATCCAGTGTAAGCAAATACAAACATACACTACATTTATATCACACACTTGCATTCTTCTATAATGGATGACTTCATTTAATGTTTTATCACGCAAAAACTCCTCCTTGAATTAGCTCAGTCTAATACCCATCACCATGACAAAGATTTGTGACCTCCCTCATATATTATGGTTCCCTATCTGTCACTCACTCGACATTGTGTCGATGTAGTGACACTAGGGGTCACTCTTGGGAGCCTGAAACACCTCTGGTCTTTGATAAAAGGCCAATGAAAATTGGCGAGTGGTATTTGCATACCACTCCCCCGAACATACGGGTATAAAAGGAGCTGGTATGCAACCACTCATTCAGATTTTCTCTTCGGAGCCAAACGGTCATGCTCATTGAGCTGAATTCTACTGTTCATTCACCTCTGCTGGATCTGACAGCGCATTTCAGCGGCTTCTCCCTCCTCTGCACTGGTGCACTGCAGAGAACGCCCCTGGGCGCTTCGGCAGAAATAAAAGAGTATATATCTCTAAAAGAGCGGAACATATGGAACATCTTTTTAAAGACGCGTCTTTTTAAAGATGCCTTTCCGTTTGTGTGTTATTTCTGGTTGCGGTCATTATCTCTCGCCTTCTGATGGTCACGATTGCTGTCTTTCGTGTTTCCACAGAATTCGTGGATGGATCATGTACTCACTGCAAGAATATGACCATGGCAATGTTGCGGTCGCGCTTGCTTTCGTAAGAAAGCAAGCCACCCCAGCGGCTCCCCACCTCGGTCCTTAACAAGGTAATGGAACTTTATAAAGATGGAAAATTATATAAAAAGATATCCAAAGCCTTGAAAATACCAGTCAGTACTGTTCAATCACTTATTAAGAAGTGGAAAATTCGGGGATCTCCTGATACCAAGCCAAGGTCAGGTAGACCAAGAAAGATTTCAGCCACAACTGCCAGAAGAATTGTTCGGGATACAAAGAAAACCCACAAGTAACCTCAGGAGAAAAAAAGCCCGGTTATAATATGCCCGACAAAACCTTGACACGCCTCACAGCTTCTGGCACACTGTAATTTGGAGTGACGAGACCACAACCATAAGCGCTATGTTTGGAGAGGTGTCAACAAGGCCTATAGTGAAAAGAACACCATCCCTACTGTGAAGCATGGTGGTGGCTCACTGAGGTTTTGGGGGTGTATGAGCTCTAAAAGGCATGGGGAATCTTGTGAAAGTTGATGGCAAGATTAATTCAGCATTTTATCAGAAAATACTGGCAGACAATTTGCATTCTTCTGCACAAAAGCTGCACATGGGACGCTCTTGGACTTTCCAGCATGAAAATAACCCTAAACACAAGGCCAAGTTGACCCTCCAGTGGTTACAGCAGAAAAAGGTGAAGGTTCTGGAGTGGCCATCACAATCTCCTGACCTTAATATCATCGAGTCACTCTGGGGAGATCTCAGACTTGCAGTTCATGCAAGACGACCAAAGACTTTGCATGACCTGGAGGCATTTTGCCAAGACAAATGGGCAGCTATACCACCTGCAAGAATTTGGGGCCTCATAGACAACTATTACAAAAGACTGCACGTTGTTATTGATGCTAAAGGGGGCCATCCACAGTATTAAGAACTAAGGGTATGCAGACTTTTGAACAGGGGTCATTTCATTTTTTTCTTTGTTGCCATGTTTTGTTTTATGATTGTGCCATTCTGTTATAACATACAGTTGAATATGAATCCCGTAAGAAATAAAAGAAATGTGTTTTCCAAACTGCCACAGGGCTAAGGAGGAAATTCATCCAGGGATCACAGCTTGTGAACACGACTGGGAGTCAAAATCGCACGTCTTCACCTCAAGGGAGGGGAAAGGCGATATGCGCAAGTGGTACACCCGGCCAGCTGTCCTGGGACTTACCTGCTCGTACCTGACAATACATGGGACGAAACCAGCTCAACCCGGATATTGTAGAACCTCGCAAATGTGTTGGGTGTTGCCCAGCCCGCTGCTCTGAAGATGTCTGCCAAAGAGGTGCCAATGGTCAGGGCCCAGGAGGCCGCTACACTCCTAGTAGTGTGGGCTCGTAATCCCATGGGGGGCGGCACGTCCTGAGCGTGATGTGCCATCACGATGGTGTCAATGACCCAGTGGGTGATCCTCTGTTTGGAGACAGCGCTTCCTTTCCGCTGTCCACCAAAGCAGTCAAAGAGCTTCTAAACTCTGCGTGCGATCCAAATAGATGCGTAAAGCATGCACCAGACAAAGCAATGCCAAGGCTGGGTCTGCCTCCTCCTGGGACAGCGCTTGCAGGTTCACCACCTGATCCCTGAAAGGGGTCATGGGAACCTTGGGCACATAGCCCGGTTGGGGTCTCAAGATCATAGCCGCCCCTCCAGCCTCCCCACCACTGAAGAAGTGGTGACAGATCGGCGTGATGACCACGTGATGTGTCCCATGGTGCCATGCCCATCTCGGGATTCGAGTCTGAAGCCAGTGCTGAAGCGGTCTCGTATGCATCAACCCGAGCGGTGTGGCCACCATATGCCCCAGGATCCTCTGAAAAAGTTTCAGTGGAACCGCTGTCTTCTGTCTGAATGCCTTCAGACAGTTCAGCACTGACTGTGCATGCTTGTTCGTGAGGCACGCCGTCATCGAGACTGAGTCCAACTCCAAGCCGAGAACAGAGATGCTCTGAACTTGGGAGAGCTTGCTCTTTGCAAAGTTGACCCGAAGCCCCAGTCGGCTGAGGTGCGTGAGCACCAGGTCCCTGTGCGCACACAACACATCCCGAGAGTGAGCTAGGATTAGCCAGTCGTCGAGATAATTGAGGATGCAGATGCCCACTTCCTTTAGCGGGGCAAGGGCTGCCTCTGCGACCTTCGTGAAGATGCGAGGGGACAAGGACAGTCCGAAGGGGAGGACCTTGTACTGGTATGCTGGTCCTCGAAAGCAAACCACAGGAAGGGTCTGTGTAGAGGTAAGACCGAGACGTGGAAGTACGCATCCTTCAGGTCTACCGCCGCGAACCAATCTTGATGCCGGACGCTCGCTAAAATGCATTTTTGCGACAGCATCTTGAACAGGAGTCTGTGCAAGGCCCGGTTCAGTACTCGCAGGTCCAAGATTGGCCACAACCCACCGCCTTTCTTTGGTACGATGAAGTAGGGGCTGTAAAACCCCTTCTTCATCTCGGCCAGAGGGACAGGCTCTATCGCACCCTTCCATAGAAGGGTAGCGATCTCCGCACGCAAGGTAGCGGCGTTCTTGTCCTTCACCGAGGTGAAGTGGATGCCGCTGAACCTGGGCGGGCACCTGGCGAACTGAATTGCATAGCCGAGTCGGACGGTCCGGGTCATCCATCGTGACGGTTTGGAAAGTGCGAGCCACACGTCCAAACTCCGGCCGAGGGGGACCAAGGGGACAATCACGTCGGACGTACTGACAGGTGGGGCCTCACGGCGGGGCGGAGCCTGAGGAGCAACGTCGAGGGTGCTTGAACCCTGTGGCCGTGCTGAGTCCAGAGACATCGAAGCACTTACCTGGCTCCTGACTCCCACCACAAGATTGGTCGAGGAGGGGGGAGGAGGAATATTGTCCCCGCAGTCTGTTGGAACCAACCCAGTGTGGGCATGTTTGTGCCACAGCTGGGTGCACAGGGGCTGGGGGTCCGCCGCTGGAGTGGCAATCCTGCCAAAATGGGATGGTGGACGGTGGTCGTGACGACGGCAGTGCACACCTGACATGTGACCCAGGGAACAAGAAAACCACTCTTTTGTTGAAGTTTTGGGTACCGCAGCCTCATGGGCATGCGGCGAAAAATGAAACAAAAGATTCTCCTCCCGGCCCTCCACCGGGGGATGGAGTGGTCTGTCCACCAGCTCCATAGAAGCAGTCTCCCCGTCCCTGGGTCGCCCGTCTCAGGGGCACTTCGAAGCCTTCCTTAGGCTCTTGGAGGCCGGCCATGAGACGGGTGGCGTCTGCTTCCTGCGGTTGGCTTCACGCTGGGGCCGGGCCGCGGGGGCAGTCTGCGGCAGAGCCGGTGCTGTTGCTGCAGGAGTACGCCCTTGGCCGTGACCTCAAACCCGTAGGTAGAAGGACCGAGGCGGGGAGCCGCTGGGGTGGTCTTTCCCTCTAATGAAGGAAAAACCGCGACCGCAACATTGCCATGGTCACGCTCTCACAGTGAGAACATGACCTGTCCATGAACGCTGTCTCTGCGTGGGCAGTGCCCAAGCACGTAAGACCGCGATCGTGGCCATCGGAAGCGGAGAGGTAACGACCGCAATCAGGAAATACACACAAATGGAGAGGCATCTTTAAAAAGACACTCTCCATTAATGCCACTCTTTTAAGAATGGAAAATATACTCTTTTAGTAGGAGGAATATACTCTTTTAGCTGCTGAAGTGTCCAGGGGCGATCTCTGCACTTCACCAGTGCAAGAGGGGGAGAGGCCGCTGTAATGCACCGTAAATCCAACAGCTTTTCAAGGTGAATGGATCGGCAGAGTAATTCAGCTCACTGAACACAACTGCTTGGCTCCGAAGAGAAAATCTGAGTGAGTGGTTGCATACCAGCTCCTTTTATACCCATATGTCTGGGGGAGTGGCATGCAAATTCCACTCGCCAATTCCCATTGGCCTTTTCAATGAAGCAGAGGTGTTTGGGGCTCCGAAGAGTGACCCCTAGTGTCACTACATCGACACAATGTCGAGTGAGTGACAGATAGGGAACTCAAATCATCAGTGTGCATGACACGGCAATAAAGGCAAAAAGATTACTTATACATCAGCTGTAGTTCACAGATTTAGGGTACTCCAGGCAAAAGCATTTAGTCTAAATCAAGCTCAAGTTCATGCTAAACCAAAAAGAATACTGAGTAGCACTCGTGATAATGGGTGATTTCCAAATGGCATTTTTGCACTCTTAAAGGGTACTGACGGAGAGGACACTACTTGATGGGTCATTGCAAATTAAAGTAAATGAATCCCTTAACAAGGGGCACTCCTACAAGGTCACAAGGAAATAGTACATCCAGTGGTCACTTCAAGGTAGTCATTTTGCATTTATGATCAAATGATCTTGGCTGTTGTGCCCTTACGGCTCATTTCGAAACGTGATGTAATTTAAACCCATCAATTCCTCTCATGCACCAAATGACTACTCTTTACATATTTTAAATTACTGAAATAATTTGGCTAAGTGATATGGAAACGTTATACGGTCAAGGCCTGGATCTACTTCATAGCCGTGCGTTTACTGGAAAATAATTGCACACCTTAGAATTTCTGTCAACCAATCAGAATCAAGCATTCAACAGACCCGTAGTATAAATATAAATTTAGGTGAAAATTGCTGTTACAATGGAAGTTTTTGGGACCAGTCCATAAATTAAAAAAATAACGAGTGTTATATTTGCATATATGTGTTAACATGGTTTCATTGAGCAAAAATTGCTTTCCAGCCTTATCTGTGTATAATAATGCAGCAGTCCCTCGTCTCTCGTTGGAAAGAGATCCATGCTCTCAGCTTGCAGAGCTTGTTGCCCAGAGACTGAACATTTACCAGTAGAATACTGGGTAGCAGGGGTCGATTTGCATGACGTCTTACTCTGATGAGAACGCCGCACTACTGGCGGCCGGGCAGCCCAGACAAAGGGCTCCGCTGGCATGTTTGTAAACAGTGGGTCGGCATTGAGGAATTGGAAGTCCGGTTTTTGGTGTGCAATTGCAGAACCAATGTCCAAAAGTGTTTGTCTAACTCTAAGAAAGGTGAGACAGCACTTAACCTTGGCCACTGTATAAGTGTGTGCATGTACAAGAAAGTGAAAGCCAAGGGCAATCTTATTATGTTCAGACTAATGTGATAAACATGACTGCAAGTTAATGTTTTGGCTGTCACATGTGTAAGATATGTCGGTTTTATTCAATAGGCTGTTTTTAGCACTTGGCCACTTGGATTGACACAATATGAGGACATGTGTCTAAATGCACACAAATCTTGCATTACTATAAAATGCAAGTTCAGATGAGACATGCTTTGAATTTATCCATCAAGAGATTAAAGTTACTCGATTAACATACAGTATGTGCACATGGCCCTTTATGAATTCAGAAGCTGTCAGCTGTATTTTGTGCTATAACTGTGGCTCTAAATAGTACATAATAATGTGTGTGTGTTCAAAGATCAAGGCTGTCTTTGAAGCACATTCTTGAAGCACAATCTTCCAAATTCTTGTACAGACTGTGTTAATGTTGCTCTGTAGATCATAATAACAGAGTGGAGTATCATAGCAGGCAACTCTGACCTGCTGGGTCTGGGTGATGATTATTTTGTGCTGATTGTTAGCCAGTGCCTCTTGGTGAAGTGGACTAAACACCATTAAATGTGAAATGTGGTTTTCAAAGCTGCTTTCTGGCATTTATTTTTAAAACCACAAACACAGATGCTGCCTCTGTATCTGTTGAACAAATATTGTGTCTTTGACGCCCTTATCTCTTGTGGTGAAGATCTTGTCACACATCGGCACATGAGAGAATTGCTATTTGCTTAAAGACAGAGAGAAAAACAGAGAGAGAGAGAGAGAGAGAGAGAGAGAGAGAGAGAGAGAGAGAGAGAGAGAGAGAGAGAGAGGTAGCTTGCTGCTCTCTTGACCCACTGATTATGAGAGAGCCATGTGTGAGATTTAGGAGCCATGTGAATCTATGGATGCTTTGACCTATATCTTCAAAGGTTTCACAATAACAACAAAGAGCCAGTGGTTTAATTTTTTTTATTTTTATTTTTATTTTTTATTTTTTATTTTTTTTAGAAAAGTTAATCACAATAAATAAAGACACATAGATTGGTGAAGGGTTTTCACAGCTTTTTGTTTACAGAACCTGAACATGTTTGGAGGTGCAACTAGTTTAATTTATGTTACACTTGGCAAACATTGTGCAGATTTATGATGTTTGATCCAGATACTGAGGTTCTGATGCGGCATGAACAATCTAAAGAGTGAAATGTCCATCAGTTGAACCCTATGAAAATGTTCACTTTGAAGGCCCCTTTAAATGCAGCATTCTAGACAACTCAGAATTCAGAATTTTCCCACCTCCTACTTCAAGTCAAGTAATTTTTATTTGTATAGTGCTTTTCACAACACACGCTTCAAAGCTGCTTTACAGAAAATCTTGCTTTACCAGAAAATGAAGCTGTAATATCTGTAATATCTTAGAGTTATCATTGTGCACTTTGATAAAAATGTGATTGTAAATTGTGTAAGTAAATAATAACTGTATTTAGAAACCCAGTGAGCAAGTCAAAGGTGACTATGGCAAGGAATACAAAATTCCATAAGATGTTGGTTAATGGAGAAAAATAACTTTGGGTGAAACAAGGCTCACTGTCGGGGCCAGTTCCCCTCTGGTTAAACAACTTGTTGAAAATAATGACTGGAATGCCGCCTGAAATCATACATTCAACTTGTGATGTCGGGGCAGATCATTCAACCCCGACCTCAGCGAGAAGCATCATTTGATGTCATTTACAAGATGGCAGCAACAAACGAGCATAAAATGGAGTTTGGTTATGTGAAAGGTGAAACAAACTTTTAAGTATTTTCCCTGTATTAAATGGGTGAACATACAATATACAATTCATGTACAAGAGGATATTAAGAAGAATTGTTTGTTTGTCAATCAATGCCAATGTTTTCAGCTACAGTATTTTGCTCATAAAATAGCTACTAGATAGCAGCTACAGTCGCTAGCATCTGGAAGACTGTGCATTTGACATGTGCACATGTGACCGCGTGATTGACTGGAACACACTGAGGTCTTCAACACAGGTTTTGAAAATTGTGAAAATGTGAAAATTAAAAACTGCAAAGGTGAAACTGCTGTGCCAGATGTGAAGGGGAGGAGAATGTATGCGTGCGTCTGGTGTTTTTCTATCAGAAAGTCTCGAGATTATTGGAATAAAACAAATGAAAAGATACTTATATCATTTGGCACAAGCCCCATCCTATGGTTCAGCGCTCCGATGCTGCTTGAACAATCAGATCCTGCCGGAGGCGATGATGGCAGGGGAACGGAGCTTACCCCAAAAGGAATTAGGACCTAATTTAACCTAAGCCCACCAAAAGAAGATACAAAACCGAATAATTAGACTCAGAAATAAATATGAATGATGAAAACAAGGCTTGTATATGACTGTACAACATGCAACAAATGTGCCATACACTGCAGCAGAGTGGCTGCTTCTAAGAATTGTTTAGCCCTTGCAAGCGGGTGAGCCTCGTTTGTGCAATACCTTTGCAGAGGGTGGACAATGCTGAATGAGCTTTTAGAAAAGGAGAACGTTGTTTGTGCAGAAACTTGCTGAATGATATACAATTTTTGCATTTGAGCAAAACGTTAATGGCAATAGCTTTGCCAAGGGAAAACAATTTTGATAAGGGCGACCATGTTGTGTGATACCCTTTGCCAAAAGATAAGTAATGTTTGATTATGAGCCCTGCTGCCATAGCCATGCTGCATATGAGCATAAATTGTGGACAAAGTTGCGTTTGAGCCCTATGATTTAAATGCTTTTATATAAACTGCATTTGTGGTATCATAGGACACTTAGAAGCACACCCGAAGACATGCCGCAGTTGCTGCACCTAGACAGCACATTTGCACTGCTTAGGAGATGTACTGAGTCGATAGCAGAAAACACACCATGGTTACAGTGTGGTTGCAGCACCTGGATGGCACATTTGCGCTGCCAGCACGTTTGCGCTGCTAGAACTGTTTTATCCCAATAAAGTATACAAATACCTTACTTACCTGCTACTACATGTTACTGCTCCGACCACAAGCACATATAGTGAACGCATATGTTGATGAACTAATGTAGAGAGCATTAATGGGGAGCTTATATTTTGACCAGCAGAAAATGAACTGTATGCAGAAACTTTAGTAATCAAGCTTGGAATTCAAACGTAATGAAAAAGGCCCACAGTGTAGAAATGACCCATTGTTTAGAGCTTCAAGGTCCTATATTAATAAAATAATTAATAGTTCCTGTGACCCATTGTAATACAAATCTCTCCACTGTAATGACGACAGATGACTCTCATAAAATAAAACATGTGACATAGTTGGATATGGAAAATATCCCTAATTTAATGATTTCTTTTATTTGAGCACAATCTGCATTGTGATGTTAATGAAATACGGAATGTAATGAGCAATGCTTACCGCTAGGTGTCAGGGGACACGTAGCAATGGTGATGCTTCCCCTTTAAAGAAATGCGGATGTTGACATTTGAGAAAAGAAAACGCAGTGTGATTTGACATGCAATAGGAGCGAAACACAACACAAGAAGCATTTCTTGACAGATGATCGGACCCCATGCATTGAAGTACTTGTGCATAAAGACGTGCATGAATATTGGAACCTGCTTGCCAATAGGAGAACACTCAGGCATGCAAACACTGTGGTAACATTTGAGAAATGTGTATCTGTGCTTGGTGCCTGAGTGGCATGTCCGCCATCCTGCGAAACGCACATTCACCTACATGATCGGTGAGCCCGAATGCTCTAGTAAAATGAATTGCCACTTGAAGCGATATTGATGTGTATAAAGCTTATGATGAACAGAGCATTGAGGACACTGGAAGCAGAAAGCCTGAAACCCCATCTATCACCAGCTATTTCCATGAAGATTGTTCCCCAAAAGAAGAATAGACTGAGAACTTAGCGTATTTTCCTGATGGAGACCGGCTGTTGAAGAGTGAACTCACATGTGCGTTAGTGAAAACATGGAAGTATGCAAACAATAGGGATGGCCTGATCGATACTAAAGTATCGATACTTCCGATACTGATGTGGTATCAAGAATATCAATCCTCACATAGAAATATAGATTCTGAAGTTTTTTTTAAACAACTGATCTTATTATTTAGATAACATGAATATTAATGCATCTCATAAGTTTCAAAGTGGACAAAATATATATATATTAGCAAATAGTTGCATGGCACCGGAACAATTTTTTCTTCCGCTCATCTTGATCCGCAGAAATGCTAAAATACACTAGCAGTCACAGACAGCGATCACCCTTTCAGTCATAGCGCTTGTTCAAAGAGGGAGCAGTGCTTTCCTGAGGTAATGACAGATAAACAGCATCTGGAGTTATTCACACTAAGTAATGACAAACCTAGATATGACATGTATTATAATGGGCTTGTTTGACCATTTTTACAGGTTTATTTAAATTCAGAGTTGTTAAAACAATGATAATGATATTTAATCCTCGTTAATATATGATACCCTTATGAAAACTTACCATGGATTTACTGTATTAACCATGACTAGTAACCACGACTGTAGTAACCATGTTTTTTTTTTGTTTTTTTTTTTGTCAGTAACCAAGGTTTTGATACAAGTAATCATGGTTTTACTACAGCATTACTGTAGTATCCATATGGGAACTTTGTTTTAGTAATAGTAACCATAAAATAATATCTATGGTTAATTTATATGTGGCTTATACTAACTAATTTTTAAAGGGTAAACAAAGCAGCCTAATAACGTTCTGTTTAGGCCCATAAATATATGAAAAATGTAAGTAATAAGAAAGTTAAAATATTTATCCAAAAAATTTGTAAAAATTCAATTTAATAGAGGTATCTGTATTGGTATCGATATCGGCAATATTGGCCTAAAAGTACTTGGTATCGGATCGAAAAGAAAATAAGTGGTGTCACCCATCCCTAGTGAATAATGAGAGGCAGCTGGCAGGCTTATGAAGTGGAGTCTGTATTGTGATTGGATGTGATGCCTGATGAATGAATACTGAGACCTTCCTGCTAGAACTATGCTTTCATTGACAAAAAAGACTTCCGTGTAGGATGCATCTGTGCATATATGCTGAAGCCTCCTGGGGAAGCTTCCTCTGTACTATAGGCCCACACCTCCTGGCTGTGCATTAGAGAACTGATACAGTAAATCTTTTATTATAGCAGACTTTGTTTGGTTTCCAGGCCATGGGCTGAAGGACGTAGAAGCGAGGAAACAAGAAAAGATAAGCAGAGTATTGAGAAGTACCCAATTGGTGCTTCTTAATTGGAAGGCTGCAGCCTAGTTAGGCTAGATATCTCAGCTGCCACGTCATCAAGCACCGTCAAAGGCTGTCTCAATTGTGAGGACACTTGGAAGGCAGCCTTGTTTCGCAGCTTTCGTTCACCACATTATGGAGGATGCATCAGGTGCATCCTTTGTGGCCTTCGATCACCCACAATCCTTTGCACATTTCAGATAAAAAAATTAATAAAAAATATCAGAAAACAAATCAAATGGATGTGCACCCTCCTGGTGGCTTCCTCCATTTCTGCAAAGATGTAGTGGTTCACAAATAATTTATTTTCATGCCTTGATGCGGAGGCGGAAACCTTAGCCATGCGGACTTACTAGTCCGTCCCATTCATAACGCTGAATGCTGAGGAGGAGCCTATAGCCTACAGCCTCACTCTGTAAATTATAATAACTAAGCCTATTTTGATCACACATTCAGTTGAGGGGAGCTTTACAATATTCCCTACGTTTCAATAATGGAAGACTTTATGCTAAACTGAATTTTAATACTGCAACATGTTCCAATAGATATATTTGTAGTTATTGCAACACTTTACACAAAAATCTATTTGTCTCCTAAGGGACATGTGAGTAGCATATCAAGTTCTATTTATGGAAAAAGACATTATAAATTGTGTACTCAGTTCATGCATTAATAATCTTATCGAGTTGTACGCTATGCATTCCAAATTAAATCATGATGGTGGTAATACTGTATTTTTCTAACAATAAATTTGACACTATACACACTTTTTTCTGAAATTATTTTTGCTCCTCCAGAAAACTGTATTGGCCATTAGTTCTGAATACGACATTGCAATGCGCAATGTCGTGTTTAGACAGGGACCTCTAAACCATGGAGTGCCATTGCAGAATCGAAATAGTCAGCGAGTACATGAAGCTAATTTGTAGAGGCGTGACAATTTCCTGGATAATTTCACTTGCTCTCTCTAGGCTTAGCGGTAATAACAGACTACAGAGAAAAGAATAAAAAACTAAATATAAACAGTGGTTTTAAAAATTGCTTAAACAGATACACTTGGCTGACCAATTTGTGGCTTGAACTGCTGGTGCCAGCTGTAGTGGAGAATAAAGAAAGCTCCAACAAAGAGAGCCAAAATCATCCAGTGCATGGGACAGATATTCAGACACATTTTTCACATCAGTTTGAAATGCATATTGAATGCTAAGCAAACAGTTTGGAAAGATCAGCTTTAAAAGACTATTTGGAAACCTTTTTTCCAAAATAAATTAAATCAGCAGCAGAACTATGATTGACTTGCATGATTTCAAACTAAACAAAGCAACACGAGCACACACATTAACTCACTTGTGCACATTAATTATAAGAAAAGCCTGATTAATTTTATGTCATGTGTGGGTGTTACTGAGAGGTTTCTTTGAAAGTGCCTGACTTTTCAGATTCTATAAAAAATGGGTTAAAAAGTCCCCATTAGCTTAATGAAGAGCAGTACAATCAGCATTTATTTGTTATTTTTCACACTTTGTCTCTCTTTGTCACACACGCACGCACGCACGCACGCACACACGCACACACGCACACACACACACACACACTGTCTCATCTCACCATTGCACATGATTACATTTTGTGTGACTTGAGCTGAATCTAATCCAAAGTTAGGTGGGAAAATTAAGGGTCGGGTTGGGTGGAGAACTGTTTCTAGCATTACATTCAGATGTAAACAGTGTCGCAGAGTCTCCATAATACATATTAAGAACACTGCAAAAAATAAAAATAAATAAATCTTAATTCGCATTTTTGTCTTGTTTTCTAATAAAAATTTCTTAACATTCTTAGAACAAGATATATATTATTGTTTTCAGATAAATCGAACTAAATTTAGCGAGGTTGATGCTTAAAACAAGAAACGTTTATTTTTCTTACCCTATTGGCAAATAACATTTTCTAGTTGTAAGCATAAAGTTTACTAACAAAATATCTTATGCCCAGGGCCGGTCTACCCATTAGGCGATATAGACGACCACCTGTGGTGGTATCACTTTGGGGGCGCCAGTCTACCGATCCAATTTTAGAATGTGTCCAATCTGTATCGAACAGAATGCGCCCTGTGCATTCTGATAATGTGTTGCGATGCCCTCCATGGAACATATACACAGTGTACTAAATGCCTTATTACCATACTATTCTTACTGTTTCTGTTATATCTGTGTTTGGCAAAAACAGTGAGAGAAGTATGGAAAGTATGCCATTGTGAACACGGCCATAGGCTCACGAGTGCGGGGCTCGGGAATAAGAGCAATACCTAATGCATAAAAATAATCACTCTTTTGAGTCAGTTCTTTTCAATGAATTTGTCTTATGAGCGGGCTGAATCATTTGAAGCTCTTTGTCATGCAGTAAAACAGTAACAGGATGCTTTAGAAGACAGAGAAAAAAAAACAAAAACAACAACACTGAAAGAAGTGGATATTTACTTACAATTATCTGAAACAAAACCTGCAGCTGCATTCAGTCGTTTGCTAGAGATGAAGAAGGTCATGTGCAAGTGTGTATGCAGCCTGTGAGCAACTGTCTACTGCAGATAAAGACATTTTCTAAATAAAAGTGTACAAATATGCCCCTGCTGGGAAACATACTGTTCAATGTGCATAGAACTTTATGACAGTGCTCCTTTTGCTTTTATTTTATTTTTATTTATTTTTTGAACATCTTAGACCACTTGACTTGGTTTATGTGTACTTTACATTAAGTTTATTCCTATATATGGTGATAATCAATTATGATACCTACTTATGAAGTCATAACATGCACTTGCATATTTCTTCCCAACACTGTTATAATTAATGTTTTCTAGTTTATACACATTGGGATGTATTTAATTATGTGATAATTTGTACTTTCTTTGTGTGTGCACCAAACAAACATACACAAAATAACACAGGACATAAAAACAACACAACAAATTACTGTGAAAAAATAAATTTGAATATCACACTGCGTTATAGGAAAATTGTGTTCTGTTTCAAGTCACCATTAGGGTGTTTAATGTTCACTTTGGATGGGACCTTGTCTTGTTAATTTCTAATAACTTTCCTCCCATTTGGTGCAATTGTGTTTAAGAACATAATTTATTGTACTGTGACGTATGGAGAAAATGGACTTTATGTCAGACCACAATGTAAAGCCAACACTATATGATGCATTGAAAGTAAAGAAATAGAATAATTTTGAAGGAACATTGAGAAAGGGATGTTTGCAAAGCTAGGCTATAATATGGTTGGTTTTATCGCTCATTAACTTTTTTCATAACTTGTCAAACAGGCAAGCACAGATATCAATACTCAGCATACAAATCTCAATGATGGTGACAATTAACAAACACTGTAGATAAAAAAAATACAGAAGATCATTGTGATTCTACAACACAGCACTGCTACATTACCATAATTTCTTAGTCCTGTTCACTGTGAAGTCACAGTATATCGTTGTCTTTTAATTGTAATAAATTGTAGAAATACTACTGTAAAATATACTGAAAAAGCCATGCAACTAGTTGCCAGGAATTCACTGTAAACTCACAATTGTTTTTTTTTTTGTTGTTTTTTTTTACAGTGCACATTTCAACTTTAAGCATCTGCATTATTAATGCAAATTTAACAGGTTCAGTCTCAGTAAGGGTTGACCCTGACAGTAGAGAGTTACAGAGATCACTTTCCTGCTTTTCACCATTGCGCCCATGAGATCACCACTTAGTCACTCCAATTACTGTTAATAACTTTGGATGAAGAGTGTCATCTAAATTGGAAGTAACTAAGCAACCTTAAAGTCTCTGCCATTAGTACTGCGCATCTTTAAATGACACACACCAATGCAAACACAGATGAAGTTGATTATGTGTGTTTACATCCATGAGATGCTAAAGAGTGATGGGGAAAAGAAGACGACACCATGATCAAAGACTGTGTTTTCCAAACACTCCTGCCTCAATTAGTTTGATGAATGAGGGGAATCCACCTCCCAGACAGGGCCAAAGTCCTGAAAAATGATGCAATTACATGTCTTTGAATAGAGGGGAGAGTGAGAGATGGAGGGAGAGAGAGAGAGAGAAAGAGAGGATATGTCTTTGTGTATATTTCATAAAGAAATGAGAATAGAACATTTGCTCTTTTTCTTTATCTATTAAACGCCTCTGTGTTGGAATCCGTCAAACAATCGTACAGGGGGAACTGACCTGTATAGAGCTGTTACAACACAGTAGAAAAACAAATTACACTCGCTCCCAACAGTGAAGAGATAGATTCCGTTATATGTAGATAAAACTGTATTTAATTCTTCTGAAAAAAAAATAAAATAAATCAGTGTTTGTAGTGTCGACATACTGAACATTTATAGTATTTGACTTACAGCACTATACAGAAATGGTGAATCAAATACTGTGTTCAATGAAACGATTGCTCTGATCAGATAAAAATGGGTGTTCGGTTGATACTTTATATCCATTAAATCACTCACCCTCACTTTTGTCTTACGTGGAACACAAAAGGAAATGTTAGGCAGAATGACAGCCTCAGTCATAGGAGCGGGAAAAATTTTTTGGCAAGGGGTGTTGCAGATTAGGCGGACGATATAAACATCATGCAAGCGCAACAAGGGGATCAGAGAATCACATGCCTCCCTGGGGATCATGTCTATCACCGTACACACACAAAATGCAACTGAACATTTTCACCAGCAAGTAAGTCATTCAATAAGCCAGCCAATGCATTAGTTACATTCTACCACGTTCAAAACTGTTGTCGTGTCAGTGTGAAGGAGAAATAACCATAAAACACAAAATAATTGTTCAGATCAATTAGCTATTAAAATGAACCCATTATTATTTAGTAAAAGTACAAAAACAATCTCAGTAAAGAGCTCCAATAAGTTTAAACATACGATATGAAGCTTGCAGAGCAGCCGAGCACCGCTGCCCCATTGTGTGCAAAGTGTTTGAATTACATTTACATTCCAGCGATTGTACAGGGATTAATAAGAGAGGAATACAACAACACAAGTGATTCATGTTAAACACAAACAAACACCAGAAGATGAAGTTAGGGAGACAGTCTGTTGCTCAGCTGACAACAGTAATGATACACTAACACAATTGAATCATAATTTATTGTCATATTACTGTTTCATTGTTAACAATCAATTTTTTTTTTTTTTTTTTTTTAGCTTTTGTGCAAATAAAATGAAAAAAGGGAGAATAAAAAGTTCACTAGTATCCATCACAAGGGCTCTTTTCAGTTAAACCGAGCCCTGCCCACAAGCATGACAAATCTCTCCGAAACGGGACATGATTTATTAACATAAATGACAGATATACTGAAAGTGAAAATTGTTTTATGTGTACTGCATAAATACAATGAAATATATGAAATCTCGTTGATACTGTTTTCCAGTCTTGCTCACTAGGGCAGGGCTCTTCAACTGCTTTCATGCAGGGGCCAGATTATCCAGATGAAAACTTTGCCAGATGAACCAAAGTTTTTTCAGTATTCATCTTAGCTAGCACTTTCATTGCAAGTAGCACTTTACTAAAAAAACAAAAACAAAAAAACACCTTCAATACTGTGCATTTATTCATATTAAAATAGCTAAAGGCAGGGTTGGGGAGTAACGAAATACAAGTAACGGGAATACATATGATCTTTGGCAGATTAGGTGCAGGATAAAATTGCATTAAAGTAAGTTTTGCATTTGTGTCAAAGTTCCTAGGTTAAGATGAGATGTCCCGAGATACTCTTGTATACACTTGAAAAGTTCATTTGTACATTTGGAGTTATGAGCATTAGTTTTGTTAGTAAAGAGAAGTTCAACAGTTCAGATCCAGTCTGTTCAATCTCTGTGTCTTGAACAATGACGATAGTCATGTGATACAGGAAATGTCTCATTTTAAGTGTTCGTATGTTACTAAATGAATGAAACAAAGGGACTTCTTTTTTAGCTGCTTTTTGCAGAATAATGATCACGATGTCTCGTGATCTCTTGATCAGTTTAGTTTAAGTGTAGCAAATTGGTTTATATTGAAGGACAAAAATAGAGTGTCCTAGCTTTTACTGGAGTTTCCAGGGAGTGTTCTACTCTGTATTTTATTGTCTATCACCTCTGGCCCCAAAGTGGTGGGGTCCTCTCTAGAAGAGTAGTCCTCCAGTCATGCAAACAATTTATTAACACGAGTGTTTTCAAGTATGTGCTATCTGGGCAAGTCTCCTTTGTTCATTTTATTGGCCAGATATGGTTCATCTCATTTAGCTGGGCCATGCCAGACTTTAGGGAGCCATTTTGGAAGCCCTTAGTTTTATGGCTTCTTAATTTCCTTCTGCCGGGCTACTCTGATCCTACACTGTATATATAAATATAGTATATAAAATATTATTAAAGTATCAAAATTTTAGTTAGTACCAATACCAGTGAAATTCCTTAATTCTTGAAATTTGAAATTCAATACCACAGTAAAAATGTGCTGTTATGCTATTGAACACACTCCTTTATTGAAAAAAAAAAACAAACTGATGTGTTTCTAGCGAAAACTGTTTCTTTTTTATTTTTTTTGCCATTTTTGACCTAATATTGACCTTAAGACATGCCAGTCTATTGCATACTGTGGCAACTCAAAAACAAACACAAAGACAATGTTAAGCTTCATTTAACAAACCAAATAGCTTTCAGCTGTGTTTGATATAATGGCAAGTGATTTTCTAGTACCAAATTAGCAATTTAGCATGATTACTCAAGGATAAGGTGTTGAAGTTATGGCCGCTGGAAATGGGGCCTGTCTAGATTTGATAAAAAATGACTTTTTTCAAATAGTGATGGTGCTGTTTACATCAGAAAATGTCCTGACTATAATTTGTGATCAGTTAAATGCCACTTTAGTGAATTAAAGTACCAATTTCCTTCCGAAACAGCAAATCTGTACAATATTCCAAACTTTTGGCCACCAGTGTAGTCCTCCTCCTCCCATAAATAAGATTTCATGATGATCCAGTTTGTAATTTGATCATTTCTGGTCGTTCTTAAAGGAAACATTCAACATCGATATGTTTCAGTCAGAACCACTTCCTTAAAATGAATACTTGACTTGAATACTTCAATGGATACTTGCATTCACTTAAATACAATTAAAGGAATCTGTTGGTATTGGCGGTGTGGTTCAGTTCTGGGCAAACCATCCATGCAGCCATGCATCGACAGAGCAGAGAGTGCAGAGAATAAAATGTCCCATGGGTAACAGAACAGATCCAGCAGAATTATTACAACGTTGTTCAATTTGTAAACATTCTGACAGTGCAACTTGGTACAATCCTTCATTGCATAACAGATTAAATGGACACTTAAAAGAACTTAAAATATTGTGTATCAAGTTGATAAATCAAGAACGTAGCACAATAACATATTAAAGATAGGAATTCCAATCTGGCACTCAATTGAAGACTTAGAGCCCAGAACACAAGACAGATGTAGAGAAAACTAAAGGCAAATCTGCCATACAAGATGTGGAGCTGGGGATGGAGGAGGGTGTTAAGTGCAACTTGGATCCATGCAATGGAAAGGCAACAAAGACAATGAATAAATGTAGGACTTAAACAGAACTGCTCTGATAAGCGTCTCAATTGTATTGGTAAATGTCATGATCAGCTGAGCATCAGCTTTGCAGATCAGATTGCAGCCTGACTAATGTGACCTGCCTGAACTGACACTACACTTGATATATGGCAGAAAATCTGTTATGCAGCAGAAGCGCTGTTAGTGTGAAAGAACATTGTGAGCATGCTGTTGTAGTAAAGTCAAGTCAACTTTATTTATAAAGCACATTTTAAAACAACAAAAGTTGAACCAAAGTGCTGTACAATTAGTATAAAAGTGTAAGAGAGTACACAAATATAGAAAAATAATCAAACAATATAAAAACAAACAAACTAAACACCAATAAACAACATGTAACCTTGATCTTAAATAGTTGGGGCAGATGGGGTGGACCTTAATTTAACCTTAAGTGTAAAAGGTTGTAATTATGTTACAGCTTTGCATACATTTCATGTTTGGAGTGTGGTGTGAAACAGCTGTTAGCTCTATCCTTGAGCAAATGAGCTAGAGGCATGGCATTGAGCGCATCATGAAAGAGAAATCCTTAGTAGACTGTTCAAACAGTTGGTATTTTGAGTGTGTATTTATGTATAGTTTGGTACTTCACTTCTACATGATATTACTTCAGTGGATAGCTTCCAAGTGCATCCAGAAGGCCTAATATTTTGTGTTTGTGTGCCTCCACTCCAGTAACTCTTTCAATTGGCTCCCTCACACTTGGATTTAATGGACCTATGGTGCTACTCAAAGGAAAGTAACAGCATACATACACTGATTTCATTTTGGTGACAAAAATACACAAAGTTCTAACTAACAGTGTGAAAGATAACTTTTCATTGGTGTTGTTCACGAGCATTTAATCTCCTGCAGGTTTGGCAGTTGGGCATTTTTCTGTTTTAAACCAACACTGTCAGTTTTTCAGCTACTAACTGTGGTGGTTTGAGTCACAATTAATGTTGAAAGACCAATCAAATATCAATTTTGATGTTGGCTTGGGTGGTGCCTCCTTACCAAAAATATGTATAAAATGAAGCTTTTTCATAGAAGTCTGGTTTTTAAAGCATTCACTGGGAGGGCTGCTATCATCTCTCGGAATTTGCCTTTATGTAGATACAGAATCTAAAACGTCACACAGCATAAATCTCAGTTATAGTCTTATGACTGCTGTTCAGCTGCTTCTTGTTATTGTGTCTATTTCTCGATCCTCTAAAATACATTTCTTGAAGTTGCCTGATGGGAGGATTTGTTACGCAAAGCAAAACCTCAGTGTAAAGTGTGTACAATCAAGTAATTAGCAATGTCAACTATAAATATACTATTAATATCAGGTCATTGACAACAAATGCTTGTTAATTAATTAACCACAATTATCTCAATATTTTATACTTGGCCAAACATCAGCCTAAATTTCATGAATCAATAGGCTTCGACTAAAAAGTAATAATACAGTTACATGCACACTGATTTTCTTGGCAGAAGCTCTCTGACCAAAGTGACTTACATGAAAGAGCACATATTGCATTTGTAACAATTTCTACCATATGCAGCCTAGAATACAAGAAGAGGAACTAATCGGTCAAGTGTCTTGATTCACTTGTCTAAATGGTGGTAATATCATTTACAATTATGAGCTTGTTAGACAGAATATTATAGAAAAAAAAAAAAAACATTCCTAAAAGCACCTCTGAAGTAGTAACAACAAATTAGCTGATATTGGAAAGAAATTTCAGTATCCACGTGGCTATTGAATTACTCTGTAAGTTTGAAATTCATTCTTTGCTTGAAATGCTTTTGCTTTTACTCAATGAAAAAGGACTTGAGACCACCACATGCACACCTCTCCTTGATTCTAATTGAAAGTTAATTCCTTTATAAAAAAAATAAAAAAAAGTAGCAGCCAATATTTTGCAAGAGCTCACAATGCTGAATTATTATTACCTTTGTACTTCCTCTGGCGTGTTTTTCAACACTGTGTTCTAAATATTATTATAGGAGAAATTTGCAAATACATTTTAATGGTCTTTCTAGAGTATTGGTACCTAATGTAATTAGCACCCCCTAATGTCCTAACATGTCTGGAGCAGTTTGATGATACTCGCTGATTATTTGCACTTATCATATGACACTGTTCCTATGAGAAAGCACATTATGACTGAAAAAGTTTACATATCACTATTTAGACTACTCATTGCAGATAATGAATGCTTCCATTGCTAAGCAAATGACATTCGTCTGTTTTCGTTTTTTAGACCAAAGTCATCGCAGTTCTTAAAGCTGAAAATTAGACCCAAGCCACTGACAAACTGCTTCTTTTCTGCTTCTGAACTTAGAAAAAAAAAAATAAAAAATATTCAATGAATATTATATCTAAATAAACATTTACTGAACTTAACAGCATATGTTAATTGTTTCTAGCTATGCTTTCTGATATAGACTTTTTGTTTGATACAAGTATACAAAACAAGAATCATAAAAATATCTAATTATTTTATCTATCATTAAATAACGGAGATTTTGTGTCTCCAAACTGCATTGTAAATATGTTTTGTCAGTTAACCATGTGCTCCATGTGGTAACATCTAAATTAACTGGTTTTATTCGTCAAAAATATCCATCCAATATCCATTCGTCATCCCAAACCAGAATGTGGAACAAAAGAAAATATTTGTTAAATTATTCAAGTTGTTCTGTCTCTGGTCACCACTTACTATCATTGCATTTCTATTCCACACATTCATAATGAATGGTGACCAGGGACAGAGTGGGTTGGAATATCTGCTAGATGACACCTTTTGTGTTTTACAGTGGGTTTGGAATTTCTACCATCTCCGCTTCCACAATGCAAATGTAGATCAACATCTGGTTGTGCTTGCCTCCTCTAGAACTGTCTGTCTTCCAGAAATACCAGTTTGGAATTCATACACATTCTATCTACCTGTAGTGTTCATTAATTAAGGAACAGAGGGCAAAGGCCACCCCCGTTATATAGTCTATGTGGCAACTTACTCATTGTCTGGCAGGCCATATTTTGGCATGCTAGCTGTGGCACAGTGAAGATTACGACCCACGACTTGAACTCATCCTGGAGCTGCCTTGGAGATCTCAGCCCTTATTGTGCTGCCATTAGGCTGCCGATACAGGTATCTCTCTAAGCACCACCCTCACTGTCTGCCAATACAATCTTTCACTAATGATGCTTTTTGTTCCACATCGTTTCTGCTCCAGAGCACCTACAGGTTCACTGCCAATTAATTAGTCCTGTCAATCCACCCCCTCATCCTATAAAGACTACCTTTCATTCACTTCAGTGCTTTAATGTTAGCTATGTACCCATACCCACAGTACCTGCTTTCTTTTTCTGATTTGGAATTTGACTACAACCTGTCTGTCTTCCAGGCTATGTAAAGGAGATTCTTGTTACAAGTACCATGTAAATATATTGGAAGTGAACTAAAAAGGAAGTGATTTCCAAAGAACATGTTACATGCAAAATTCATAAAACTACTTTGCAAAAAACACACTCAGTAATTTTAGCTTACATATTAAAGCAAGTGCCTCAGAATGGATTTATGTAGATATTGATCTAAAAGCTGTCTTTGTCTAAAATTCTTGGTAAAATATTTATTCAGATCTTTTTTTCAGGATAGCATTTGAAGGAAAATGTCACATTTACATACCTAAAGCACTTCAGATCTTTGTAGCTCTCTGACTCAGGGAAAGTAGATCTTGAGTGGAATTCTATATCTCACTCAGACACACCTCAAAATCTTAAAAGCTGAATCTCACTGCACTGATAGTAATGACGTTGTGGTTACGCATACATACACTTTCAGCAAGATTCATTATCTCTTTCTCTTTACAAATAAACCTACACATAGCTTTAGGTGAAGGAGCAGATACTGTATCCAAATACATCTACATTATTTGTATACCCAATGTAACACATGGCAATTTCCATGAGAAGGGTACTAAATAAGGACAAAAACTCGGTTGTTTTCAGTAACGCTTTACAATAAGGTTGTATTTGTTAACATTTGTAAGTGCATTATTGCTTTTTACAGTGCTTATTAATCTTGGTTAATGTTAATTTATCAAAATATTAACTCATGGTAACATACTGCATACAAATAATAATAAAAAAAGCAGTATATATTGAAATTAATTAAGGGATAATATACAGTCAGCCGGTTGTTTTCGCACAATAAACCCGACAGGGTGATCAGGACCCTGACGCGAAGCGGAGCACCCTGAAGGGGTTTCATTTTGCGATAACAATCGGCTGATTGTACATTATCCCACTTATTACATGGCTACTAACCAAATAAATAAGTACATGGACATAAAATATTGATTCGTTTAAATTATATAATTTGAGAAGAAAGAAACTGCTGAACAGCTGAAATCAACCACCGGTTTTCGTCGGAGTTCTGCTGGTGTTTACTTTGTGAAAATGACTGTCTGATTCCTCATTATTCAGCCTATTACAAGACTACTTGCCAAATAAATAAATAAATGGACATGAAACATTGATCTGAGTTTAAATTATTTTATTAGCTTACTTACTTGGATGGTGACATTGACCATTCAGAATAGAGTATTCCAGAGAGCCGTTTAATAACATTAGTTAGCTCATGTTAACTAATGTTAATGAACACAACCTTGTTGTGATGTGTTACCATTTTTTTCTTTTTAACAAATAGTCAGTGAAAGGAGGCACTTAACCTTCAGAACAATTCATTCTTACCTGGTCCAACTTTTCTATTCATTATACAAGATTCACTTATTTAATTATTTTATAGATTTAATTATTAAAAGAATTTGTACAACTCTGTAACAAATGTTTATGAAATGTTTAAATACAGGGTTTAGAATTTTTTTTTATTTTTATTTTTTTATTAAATAAATAGACAAAAACAAAATATATTTAAATAAATACATCACCAGTCAAAACTATAATAATAATAATAATAATAATAATCATCATCATAATAATAAAAACACAATTTACTTGGAGATTATTTACTTATTTTCTCACCTTGCTGTGGAGTCTCCAAATGATGTTCTTGTACACTTGGGTATCAACATTTTAAAGTGTTTAAAATATGTGCTAAATGCTAAATAATTGCGACAGCTACATATTAAGTATATTTTGTTCCTTCTTTGTTGGCTTTCACAGAAAACATCCTCCTGCTATTACAGTACATTAAAGGGGTGATGTCATGAGGAATGTATATATATATATATATATATATATATTTTATATATATATTGACATACAATATAAGAGGTCATTGTGTTATAAAAACATACTGTAAGTTTCAGAACTAAAAATATCCTCTCTAGCCCAAAAAGAGTATCTATTGTTTCCACCCTGCAAAATGACTCATTTTGAAATCACCCCCCTTGTGATGTAGAAGATAGGACTAATTTGCATAGTCCCCACCTCCACAACATCCGTCAACATAATCAATGTGGTTGTTGAGTTGACAGAGAGAGAAAGTGGCTAGGATACTGCAACACTGAAAGTGGTACTATTGTAGCCTGGTTTAATCCAGTGAAAAGAGTAAAGTTAGGTCCCCAGAGGATTGCAACATTAGGAATGAGTGAATAATTCAAAGTTCCTGAACGCATCAATATAGGAATAAATGTTTGGATTTGATAGATTCATAGATTAATCATTCTACCAAGAACCAAGTACCAAGGAGTCAGGCTTTGCAAAGAAACTTGTGCTGAAAGATGGAGCAGTGCCAACAATATTGGACACGACAGTAATGCCAGTGAGTAACAAGTGTAATTCTAATATTTCATCTGCTTGTGTTTGTTTGACATGTAAGTAATTGGGTAACACTTTATAATAATGGTCCGTCATTAATAGGTAACTATGCAGGAATTAATGCAGGACAAATGAGTAGTACTACATTAACACTCTAGTTACTACTATTAACTAATATGGAAACATGATTAACCAATCAGTAAGTAATAGCAAACTGATGACTGAGGTAATTCACTGTTAGTTAATCAGTAATTACTGAATTAAATTTTCCTCATTGAGAACTATCAACTAACTATGGCTAATTTAAAATAACCACTAATTAATTACTAATCAAAACATAAACGTGTCTAAAATGTGAATGATTATGTTTTTATTGTGAACATGATCACGTAATGTTCCTTCAGAGAAACATGCGCCTCACGTGTGTTCTTTGCTGGAATTAATTTATAAATATAACAGCTCTCTAAATCATGGCTACAGTGTCTGGTAGAGTATCATAGTCAGTTTACAGATGTATGTGCCCAACATGTGTATTCCTTAGCATATCTCTTCTATTCATTACAAATTATTAACTTTGGCAGGTTTGATATTGCTGGAGGTCTTTTTTAAAATAATTCTGGCAACCCATAAGTAATGAGTGAAGTGTTACCACATAAACATGAAGGAATTACAAATTATTTTAAAGTGAGGGTCATGGTAACGCATTATTTATTTATTTATTTGTTCCCCTTTTTCACCCAATTTGGAATGCCCAATTCCCAATGCGCTTTTAAGTCCTCGTGGTCGCGTAGTGATTCGCCTCAATCCGGGTGGCGGAGGACGAATCCCAGCTGCCTCCGCATCTGAGACCGCCAACCCGTGCATCTTATCACGTAGCTTGTTGAGCGTGTTGCCACGGAGACATAGCGCGTGTGGAGGCTTCACGCCATCCACCGTGGCACCACACACACCACCGAGAACGAGCCACATTATAGCGACCACGAGGAGGTTACCCCATGTGACTCTACCCTCCCTAGCAACCGGGCCAATTTGGTTGCTTAGGAGACCTGGCTGGAGTCACTCAGGATGTCCTGGGATTCGAACTAGCGAACTAGCGAACTCCAGGGTTGGTAGCCAGTGTCTTTTTACCACTGAGCTACCCAGGTAACCATGGTAACGCATTATTAATTAATGAATACACACTTGATTATACACAACATTTTTATTTTTACAAAACATTTTTAAAATGAATTTTTTATTTATAGATACTGTAGGTCAATCTTACAAGAAGTGTTTAATTTTATGTGAAGTGCATTTTTTTTTCTTCTGAATAACTTAATGGATCCAATGATAAAAAGAATGAGTGTCTCGTCCATCAAGCTTCTAATCCATTCAGGGTTCGCCATATTCAATGCTCGTGCTGAAACTGAAAGAAGAGTGAGTGCAGTTTTGCTCCGCCCTCCCGTCGGTCCATCTACACGCGGTGAACTTTAACATACATTCTGTTCTGTTCAGACCGAACATAAGCGAAGGAGGAAACATGTCAAATTAATTTTATAAAAACTGTACGTATTTACAGAGTGGGCTGTCTAGGGCGGAAGTACACATGTGGAATCGGCCTCATACTGCATGCCGGTTTTTTCTCCGTTTTCTGTTGAAGTCTTGTGGAGATCAACACACATGTCATTTAGACATATCATTTTATTATTTTACTCTATGTTAAGAGATAAGACATGTAGTAACTGTGAGCAACAGCAATTAAAAGCATTATTCTGCTAAAGGTCTGTAGCCTATGCAGTTATGTTCAATTATTTCAATGATTCATAATTCATTGCCAGAAAAAAAATGTTTTGAATGTCTGTGAATGTTTGTTAACCATCTGTTTGATTAAATGAATCAAATGTAGGAACAAACTCTTGAGTATGCATTACTAACTGACAAGTAACACCTCAGTTACTATTAATGGTTTATAATGTGTTTTCACTTTAGAATAATGGTCCAGATAACCTTTACTTCCCAAGGAAGTGAACAGTAAGATCTCATTAATTAATAATGCGTTTCCATGACCATCACGTTAAAATAATGGTCCAGATCATTAGTAATTCCTTCATACTTATGTGGCAACACTTGACTCATTACTTATGGGTTACCAGAATTATTTAAAAAGACCTTCAGCAATATCAAACATGTAGAAGTTAATAATTTTTTAATGAACAAAAGAGATATCTCAAGGAATACACAAGTTGGGCACATCCCGATATTTCTGTAAGGTAAGCTGACTGTGATCATGGCCATAACCACCTAACACATAATTATTACATTTTTACATTTGGTCCACATCAGTCCTGAATATGTGGTTACATCCTTGCCTATGATACTCTACCAGACACTGTAGCCTTGATTTAGCGACCTGTTACATTCATAAATTAATTCCCACAAAGAACACATGCATGATCATGTTCACAATAAAAACATAATCATTCACATTTTAGACACGTTTATGTTTTTATTAGTAATGAATTTATAGTTATTTTAAATTAGCCATAGTTAGTTAATAGTTCTCAATGAGGAAAATAAAATTAAGTAATTATTGATTACCTAACAGTGAACTAACTCAGTCATCAGTTCGCTATTACTTACTGATTGGTTAATCATGTTTCCATATCAGTTAATAGTAGTAACTAAAGTGTTAATATAGTACTACTCATTTGTCCTGCATTAATTCCTGCATAGTTACCTATTAATGACGGACCATTATTATAAAGTGTTACCAGTAATTGTATAGTCAGCCATTTTTATCACAAAATAAACTGTGATCATGGCTTATTATATGGTTACTTGCCAAAGAAATACATAATTCATCATGAAATATTGATTTGAGATTAAATTATTTAGTGTGCAGAATGCGAAGCGCAATGGAAAACAATGAAGAACTTTATGGTAGTAAGGCTGCCTGCTTTCACATCTGTCTCGTATTTGCCATGATGTCCCACATTTTGGCCGAAATGAATGCATCTGGATGCAAATTTTCCTATATTTAATTGGCAGATTTATCGAAGGAGACTCCCTCCCTCAATCGACAGGCAAATCATTTGAGGGAGATTCCCCAGCCAGCGAACATCACTTATTTCCTGACACGAAATGCGTATCGAAGCCAGAAGATTAAACGGCGGAAACCCCTGGTCGGCGTCTCTTATAACACACTCCCTACAGCTTGATACACATTTATTAACCCTTCACATTCGCAGATTGTGTTCAACAATTTTTGCTGATTAAATAGCATTATTTTATCACTAAATCTTGTATGCCTGATAAGTATTGGGGAGAAACAGTGTGACAATTTTTTTTCAGTTTTCTTTTGTTATTTCAGTCGAACAACAGTTTGATTGTGTGTTTTACATAAATTGGGACATATGTTCATCTCAGTGATTGCCTGGACTGAGTGTTTTAGGGGATTTTTCATAAATCACTTGCAGGGCTAAACATCTCTGCTAAAGTTCTAAGAATGAACTTTGCTAAGAAAAGATTTTTCTTTGAGTGTACTGTCAAGTTATGGGCATCTTTAGAGGTGAACAGTTTAAAATATTATTCTGAGTGCTCCAATTATGTCTGTTGGTCTGTTCCTTCAACAAAGGCCATACAAAAGAGAGAAAGAAACATGTAAAAGAAGGAAAGAGGATTTCAATAGCAATTGGACAGTCTGGGAGATCACACACATTCCTCATGTCTAATCAGTTCACATCAGAATGCACATCTTCAGGTCTCAAAGCATCTTACACCAGAGACACAAATGAGATTTACCAGAAGTTTACCGACATTCTACTTCCAGCTCTTGTTGTTGAGAGTATTAAATCCCACCAACCTCTCTAGAGCACAATTATAGTAAAAAGGAATGACAGCTCATTAATGGTTCAGCACTAGAGATGTTGATCATAAGTTGCACAGTGACATCCATGTACTGTAGTATGAAATTGACAAAGCAGTACAGAAAAATAAATTTTGTGGAAACAAAAAATAATTAAGTTGTACTGTATAATGACAAACACAAGCCACACATTTTGAAGGTGATGTGTGTAATTGTTGTAATGTGTGTAAATGTTAAAATTCTTTCTCCTATCCCCTCTTAATATACAGCGACAACTGTAAGTAAGCCATTCATAGGTTGACTCCCCCCAAAATTGTAAACATTGTGGTTCTGTGGTGCTATCAAAACATTGCTAAGTTTGTTTGAGCATCCCGACCAGCCTTACATAGCAACACAAGCCCAATCAATAACCACGTTAAAATGCACTTAAGGAAGAAGTTTATTCCAGGGTTTTTGCAGAAAGTGGCATTTTGAAAGGCCATGTACTAAATGAGAATGCTGATTTCCTTACGCCACTTAAGGATTTAAGAGAAAGCGGTGTAACACCCAGGTTTCTCACAAAGAAAGTGGTTTATGTGGTCATGGAAATGCGTAAGTAGCATTCTTACAGGTTTTTGAGGAGTGTGCATGTGCATGAACAGACTGGATAAGAAACGTCATAGCCCAACAAAAAGTCAACAAAGTGGAAATAATTAAATATAAAGACTGCATGTTTTATCGACCAATGATGACCGTTTCGGAAATCAACTTCCCTTTAGATCAACCTTCTGATTTAGCATGTCTGAAAAAGTTATTTCTAAATTCCTGATGAGCACATCATCCTGAATATGATTACAAATAAGCATACTGATGGCTAGTTCTGCAAATTACAGGATTTACCTTGAGATCAATTGTAATTCACTGAAGTGAATTCTTAGAAAACTATTTATTTCTGAAAGGCTCTTAAAGTCTACCGACGTTAAGCACTAACATAAGAAAAAATCTTCCATCATGTCGACGGGCTGCCAAATATAACCTTTTATCTTTTTAATCTAACAACCTATGCATACTGCCACTTTCCATATCTTTTTTCCCTCTAAGAGAAAAGTGTTAAGTATTTAAACTCAGGCTGCAAGTTGGCTGCTTGTTACAGTACTTGTTGATGGACAGTTTGAATGAAAATGCTGTCACAAGAGACAGTTTTGTAATGAAGAATGTGAACCCTGCCCTGCCGCGTAAGATTAATTGAGCACGCAGTTGCCTTCAGAGGTGTATTCTAAGACACATACTGAACTAGTGCAGAAACTACTTTCTTAGAGCTTGAGACTCTCTTAAACTTTTATAATGTTCATAATTAAACTTGACCCAGCTGTGATATAGTGACTGAAGATTTGCTGACTCACTAGTGATCGACATCAAAGATATTCCCTTTGGATTCTTCAAACTAGAGCCTCTGACAGAGTGGAAGCCTATAAACAGTGGCGATTTTAGGGGGTGGCCTGTGGTGGCCTGGGCCACCCCTGAAATCTCATTGGCCACCCTGTGGCCACCCCAGAACTGATTGGAAGTTCATCATGTTCATCAACACAAGAACGAAGAACCAATAGAAACGCCTGTCAATCAAAGATGACATCTCAGGTCATTTGTTGATTTAGAGCCACACTGACCCAGGGTCAGTTTTATATTTCTGACCATTATAGTAGTGGTGGAACTGAAGCTGTGTGAGCTGATCTTTGATCAGTGGGGGGAGGGGCAGGCCGCGGGTGGCCAGGCAGGTGCCGCAGGTCGCAGGCGCAGCGGGCGCCAGGTCTGGAGTATAATGGTCGTTCAGAAGCACGAAGCTGATACGAGCTAGCGTCTACCTCCAACTTCCAATGAGTTGACGACGTCGATTTGTGGTCAAAAAGAAAGCTGTTATTTGAGAGGTATGTTCATCTAATCTATCGTTTAATTTATCCCGGATTTCCATGTGAATGTGAAAAAAATGTTCATTGTTACAGTAGCTAGGTTAAAGAGTAAGTTAGACCCTACACCACATTCAGCATGTTATGTTTATATTGACATGAAATATGAAATGCCATGTTTTCTGATTTAATGATGGAGGTGTGTAAATCGTTTTACAGATGTATATGTTCAATAGCTAAAGTTATATATATGGCTAACCTGTGTGTGAAATGGAAGGGTTTGTGCTGTGACTGTACTTTAAATCTTTACATGAGTTATTTATGAGCTCTTTATGTGTATTATTGGTCAGTCATTGGTCAAGTTTTTATTATTTGACATTTTAAATATGCAGAGGCAGGGCAAATTGCACATAAATGCCGCAAATGATTTGACTAACTATTTTATTTGGTAATATTCAAAGTAATTGAAGCTATCAGAACATGTGGAAAATACACCTGAGTAGACTCTGTAAATAGAGTTTTGTTTTTTACTGTATACAGAGCTCAATCTGCAATTTTGGGGTTTCCAGACAGACACCTATAAGCCCTTGTAGCCAATTTCACACACCGATTTGTACCCAATTTAACAATATTTCTGCTGGACGGTGCAGTTATAGCTAATAAATGAATGAATAATTGATTGAATGATTGATTGAATTGCGCCTCAATCAGTTATCACCTGTACTTGTATCTTTTTATGATTATACACTATACCTGATGTTATACGCAGATTAATTCTCTACAATGAGAATAGCTCTTAAAAATGTGTAACTGACTTTTCCTAAACAATTACTGATTTAAAAATGGATGTTATGTTAAAATAACCAGAGATTCCCTGAAACTGTAATAGGTTGAAATAGAACAGGAATAGAAAACTGTCAAATGTCAAAACAACAGTCTGATATTGAATACAAACAATTCAGTGAATGCTAACATGAGTTTAAGAATTCATTTATTCTACATGTGTAGATGTTGAAGCAAAGCAATGTGATATTTACAAATTTTGATCATGTGCCATTCATAAAGGTTCTCCCGGTATCACCACCCCACACTAGGTATGTGCCCCATCTTGGCCACCCCAGTAAAAATGTCCTGGATATGCCACTGCCTATAAAATACCATCATTACCTCTCTTAATCATTTAGACATTCTACGAGTGCACATAACGTGTAGCAATTTAGGCCTGCAAATACAGTTTGAACCATTAATTCAATATTCAGTGGACACATACATGTTGGCGATGGTTAACTATGACACTGATTCCAGTGCTGCCAGTGCTTTAGCCATGATGCTGAGAGCAGCATAGTTTTCAAAGTGATTTTGAAAGCTCCTCAAGTATGTGAGGCCAAGTACGTTTTTCCCCCTGTTTTTCCCCCCATCATTCACTTCAAAATTATCAACTAACCACAGGCAGGGACCTTGTCTTTGATGTCCTTAATGGGTTTAAAGAGAGATCAAAGAGCAGGTGGATGTATAAAAAAAGGAATAAAATGTTGGGTGATCCAGAGAGAGAGAGAGAGATAGAGAAGAGTAGAGAAGAGAAGAGACTGGCAATGGCCAGTGGTTGGTCAGGAAAACTGTTGATATTAAGCCTAATTTACACAGAAAGAGGCCGTGTTTGAAATGAAAAGAAAAACAATGTTTTAATTTGAATACACATGCAGCAGCACTATTCTTGCGCATTAAGTGCCTGCTTTAGCTAGATTGTAGGTGGTTAATGAATAAGATGGAGGTTTATGTGCTGAAATACCATGCACGAAGGCGCCACAACAGTTTAGTGAATTTGCTTCAGAGAGGGGAAGAGAAAGAGTGAGAAAGTGAGAAAGAAAGAGAAAATATGATTAATAATACTAAGAATTAATTCTCAGCGATGAATGAGTACCAGGACAGTGATAGATAACATGTGGACAGGCATAATGTGTTGCAATGGTGGGAGGTCAGGGCTTTAAAATGCAGGTTGTGTGTATTTTTTGAGTTTATGTGCAACGTGTGTCCTAAAATCTATGAATAGTCACAGTAAAGATCAAATATGTACAGTGTTGGCTGGGAAATCTCAAACCGTTAAGTTGAATGTACAATGCGTCTGCCAGGGTCCAGACATACGTAAGCAGTCTGTAGGTGATGGCTAGTACTTCGGAACCATGAACAGCTCATGATACAATTGGTAATGACAGTCATAATCACCACAATCAACATCACACTTTATACAGTGGCAAAATATAGATAAAATAACTTTCAAACATATCACCTGTGTGCTTTAAAACAATACAGAAATGTCATAGTATTTAAACAAACTGCCATACTATTTTATGCAAAGCCTTGTCTATGAATGTATAAATGCTGAATAGCGTAGTAGCAGAATTAAATCACCACAGATTCATATCGTAGTGTAAGAAAAATCAACAACAAAAAATATCATTAGGTTTTCTGTATACCCATCTGAATCTAGTCATGGTCCAGTAAACTGTGTGCTGAAATTACATTTCACATTTGGTTTGTGTATTTTTTATTAATAAAGACACGCAGACACACACAAACACACCAGAATGATGATAATATGAGTTTAGAGCAGTGGCGGGCCGTGCATTTAAAGTCTAGGCCTTCAGTGTGATTCATGCCATTAAGAAAACACAGTTTCACAATGAATAAGACACCCTATGCCTTTAGGCATCATATATTATTTCGCAGCTAACTAGTAATACCAATTGACATTTTAAAAACACGTCCATGCACGAAAGCCAGAATTTGAAACGACACTTAATGCTCAAGCAAGCCTAATTTGAACTGCAGCATGACTGTTTTGTGAAATGAACGTCTCCCGAACAGACATTCAAAAATCATAATTTTTCATATGAATCTACCAAGGAGGTCTATAATACCTGGAAAAATCTATCTAATAATATTTGCGATTTAAATGTTGCTTGCAATAAATTTCGTTTAGTCAGGGTACACGGTTATGCTGCGTTCCATTCAAGTTGGATGTGGGATATTCCTACTTGATATCTCCGACCATAAATGCATTTAATTCCCTGATATTCGGAACTCCAATGCTCCCGTTAGCTTAGCAGGGGTTTGACTCTCACTAGAGATGTCTCCTAGCAACCCAGCTGATAAACAATGCTGCAGCGCTAGCATTTGTGCTTCAGGTGTATGATTATCAAAAGAGATTATAATGTTTTATACACCTGTTTCTGCAGGCGTTTGTTAAACAAGCTTTAATATCATGTAATGTGGAAACAAACTCATTTATCGATATTACTTAATAAAGTGAATGTTTATCACTTACTTTGTATATCTCCCTGAGTGTGGACATGTTTATGTGACACCATGCCCCTGCATCTTGGCGAAATCGGAGTCGAGAATTTCTGCAGGAGCCTACAAGTTGTAATTCTGACTTAAAGATGCATTCCATTGCACTTTTCCTAGTAGGATGTTGTAAAATCTGACTTTCCGAGTTGAATGGAACGCAGCACTACATTTCAAAACTTGATCCGACACTGAATGCTCCAGCAGCCTAATTTACACTTAGAAAACTCCTGATGTCACTATATGCAAAAAGCACTTACCAATTTACTTGAAGTGAAAATCAGTCCTCCTTTCCTGTTTAATAAATTAAGCAATCACACGGTCATGCAGAACATCTCGTGTTTTTAAATCCACAAGAATCTCTTTCTCAGTGGTGATGTGGCAGTGATGACGATCTCATGCTCTTCGCTTTCAAATTACGTACATCACTTAAAGCGTGATTGCGTCACTCAAGACCAGCTAGAGGGCCTTGACCGGGACATATCCAAAAGACCACACCCACCAAGAACAAATAAATCAATCTGGTTGGCTGATGAATCGGACAATCTGACTTTAGTTGCTCATTTATTTTGAGGGATTCTGTAGAAATTCTGAAGGCCTGAGGGGGTTGAGCTCAAACTTACGTGCTGCTTCGGGCATGTGAAACAGTTGTCACACTTTGGTTGTAAGCATCAAGGAATAAATTCTGACTGGATAAACTTGTTTTTTTTATTTTTATTTTTGTATTTGTTTGTAGATTAATTAAGAGTGGAAAGCGATTAAGAATACATAGGCAAAAAGGTGACTGAGATTGAAAGGATGAAAAATATTTATTTATTTGTCATGTTAGGCCAGCAGAGAAGGCTTTGCTGGCCCTGAGAATTCACCACTGGTTTAGAGGAATATCACTTTCATTTAAACATCATAACGATTTTATTTCCGAACTCATTATGGCATCACCAAAGTATGAAATTTGTTTTTGCAGATATTCTTTCTGCTGAGACTTTCTTACATTGTAAATGAAATACACAGAAGCATTTGCATGCATAGATAAACAAAATAATAAAATAAAATCCTCCCTTCCTAATACTCCTGACAAAAACAAAGACTTGCAGACTGAAGCAACTGAGGAGCTTGTGACTCACTGGCATTCTGTGAGTGTTTAATTAGTTCTTATCCACCCTCCCTTTTTTAATCAGTACGTCGGGAGTGTTCATTGGTGTTTTAATATTTGAATCTTGAAAATACAACTGGATGTGGGTAATTATCCATGGTGTCTCATTAGGGTTGACTTTGTGTGATGTGAAGCAGATAGGGTGTGTATGTATGTTCATCTGTAGCCTAAATGTGTGTGTGTGCAGAAAAGGGAGGCAAAACCACTCAGTCATAACAAGACCATACAAATATGCTAGGAGTGTAAGTGTGTTGTTCGCAAATTATCTTTATGTGTGGTGGGAATGGTATCATAAAAAACACATATGTCTCAACACAACTGTATAAAAGCTGACTCATTAAAATAAATAAAAGCAAACCCTAGCTGTGCAGATTCTCAAAGAATAATCTTATCTGTAATAAAATAATACTAATAATAAAAAAATAAAATAAAAAACATACAGTGGTGCTTGAAAGTATGTGTACCCTTGTATGTGTATCAGTGACCTTGCGGACTATTACACGCCTAGTTCTTGGAGTGATCTTTGGTGGTCGACCACTCCTGGGGAGGGTAACAATGGTCTTGAATTTCCTCCATTTGTACACAATCTGTCTGACTGTGGATTGGTGGAGTCCAAACTCTTTAGAGATGTTTTTGTAACCCTTTTCAGCCTGATGAGCATCAACAACTCTTTTTCTGAGGTCCTCAGAAATCTCCTTTGTTTGTGCCATGATACACTTCCACAAACATGTGTTGTGAAGATCAGACTTTGATAGATCCCTGTTCTTTAAATAAAACGGGGCACCCACTCACACCTGATTGTCATCCCATTGTTTGAAAACACCTGACTCTAATTTCACCTTCAAATTAACTGCTAATCCTAGAGGTTCACATACTCCACTCACAGATATGTAATATTGGATAATTTTCCTCAATAAATAAATGACCATGTATAATATTTTTGTCTCATTTGTTTAATTGGGTTCTCTTTATCTACTTTTAGGACTTGTGTGAAAATCTGATGATGTTTTAGGTCATATTTATGCAGAAATATAGAACATTCTAAAGGGTTCACAAACTTTCAAGCACAACTGTAGATGTTTAAATTTTCAGAAGAAAATATTAGTTGTGCTTGCCCGTGCAAACATCACTACCACAATTATATTGGCTGCTAAGACTTTGCTATGAAGTTGCTGAGGTGTTCTGAGTTGTTTTGAGCACGTTGCTTTGTGGTTGCTAGGGTGTTCTGGGTAACTGTTTACAGGCCCAAGTCAAAAAGCAAATTAGTACATAAAAATCAGCAAGTGTGTGCCGATTTTTCTTTAGTCAAAATAGGTATACATTGACCGAATTTGAAAACACTGCCTCCAGAGGCTAAAGTGGTAATTGTTTCAGAGCATAAAAAAAATTGTGACATCCATTTATATCCAGGAGAGGTTGCCAGAAGCCAGTTGTAAAAAGAATTGTTTTCAGCTAAACAAGGTGTAAAACAGTGCAGAGAAATGCTTATTTAATTTAATTTACCCCTAACCAAAACCCAAATCTAACCCTAACCATTAGCAGAGACAAATTGCAATGTTAGGGATAAAAATGCAACCTTCTTATCACACTCATGTTAGTTCATACAAACATGATTACTTACTTGTTTGAATGGGGATTGAACTGTGGTCTCCCATGCAACTGATACAATGTGCTACCAGTCATGCCACAAGGGAAAGTATTTGGTACTGAGCTATTCCAAATATGTCCGATGGGAGATAGGGCATGTCAGTGAGTCAGCATACTGTTGCCAATCCTAGGGTACCGGAATTTTCGGAAACAGCATGCCGACTTCCCGTGTGATCATGTTGTCAAAACATGCCATAAGTAATCCAAAAGTAACCAGCTTCAGCTTGCGTACCAGATTCAAATGGGTGAAGAGGAAGATTTTAGTGAAACTTACATTTCAGGCAGTTCTGCACACAACTATTTGCACAGCTATCTTATGGCTTTAGTAGATACGAAATATAAAGCACAAGTGATACAGATGTCTCTTATGGTGATTTTACATGCTTTTGGAGCTTGACAGTCACAATCACAATCCTCTCATCCCTCAATCTTGAGTTTCATGGATGAAAAATAGTTGTACTGGTTTGAACCAAGGAGGGTGAGCTATTATATATTAACATTGCTCATGCAAGCACTTTTGTATTTATACTATTTTTTAGAAGTTCTGTAATTATACAAACCCAGTCAAAATGTTTTATTTAAGAGAAAAATGTAGGCCTACTGTATAGTTACCAAAAAACAAGCAAACATTTTTTTGACCACTTTTTTTTGCACTCGCAAAGAGCAATTTCTAGCCGATTAATATTTGACAGCAAATCATAACTAGAAAATGTACCCACTACACAAATTTCTATTACATTTTAAGAGTTTAATCATTTCCATGACTTTTCCAGGCCTAGAAATTACAATTTTAAAAATCACTGAAGATTTCCATGACATTAGGGACCCTGCCATGGGGTAAACAAGCCTTGGAGTAAAAACAATCCCTTTTGTGTGCTGCTTCACCCTCCATTTAGCCCTTTACACCGTGTATCACAATAGTGTGACTTCAGGTCAAGCCAGAATAATTTGGCTATAGCCAGATAATGGACCATTGGCTCCTTGGGAATGAATGGTGGTTAGGACATCAGATGCATCCGTGTGTTTAATCTACGAGAAGCCTAGCTTTGAGACTGTATGCAAGACATTTCAATATTTGTATCCTGAAACTTACTGGACATTCTATGATGGTTTGTGCTCGGAGTCAGGAAACACATGTGTCTACGTACATAAGTGGATAGCTATTCAAATGATAGCCTGTATGTTATGCCATGAATGTACCTTGTGTCCTTGTTATTTTCCTCCTGTCTCTGCAAGCTCCTGACAGGCTGACACACTCGCTCTAATGCACAGCAGTAGTAATGGCTGTAAGAATTATACAGTGCACCATGGAGGAAATTGAGCAAGGAGAGCCTCCCTTGAACACAGATAGCAGCTCTCCCGCAACCGGTGACTGACACAACCAACTGTTTATCTGACCATGTCTCCGAGCAGCAAATCACTGAGGAAATAAACACATATACAAGACTTCCACAAACAGACAAGGTTATTCAGATAAGAGTGAATTACTGCCTGCAGGGTTTAGAGCAAGAGAGATATGGCATGGCAAGCTCATCCCATCCACCGCTCAATGCTCAATTTAGACTTTTTTGACTATAGCAGAGAATTTCTGGGATGCTTTGCTCCTTCTAAAGAACTCGACCCCTCAGCTGTCACCCTGATAATCACCAGGACAGTAGGGGAGGTAGGGAAACGCGGTCCATACTGGCCCCAGATTCAATCTCAAGAAGGGAAAGTGTGTGGAGACAAACACGTTTACATAGCTAGCTGAACAGGGGCAAACCACAGACTTCATCTGTTTTTATATAAAGTGCATTAAATGACTATAGATTGACTAAAGCTAAAACAAAACAGTAAAAAAAAAAAAAAAAAAAAAAACAGCATTTGCTTTATTTATGAATCAATTTTCCAATTAATTCGATCTGCACAGACACAGTGTATTCACACAGAGACACGCACATACTTTAATGATCAGAAGAGACAGACTCTCACTTTCATTCCTTATTCGCTGAGCAGCAAAGGTTTAAGCATGGATATGTGAGAGACATTAAAGTAATCAGCATGTGAAGATCTCAACTAAGAGCCCCACACCTTACATTACCCCTCAGCTGAAATTCGTAAATTGAAAGTATGAATGACAAATTACGATATCTGTTTCAATGTATCCTCCATTTCTTTAGCCTTTTTATTGTACTGGATTCCCAAATAAATTGTGTTATAAATTATAAATAAATATGCTCTGAAGATACTGAAATACTCCCAGATTGACTGTGAAGTGTTGAATCAGAGGTGATCACATAAAAGTGATGTGCAAGACCTCTTACTTTCATCTAAAAAACATCTCTCGGCTAAGGCCATCACTCACCTTTTCTGACTCTGAGAAGCTTGTCCATTCATTTGTGTTCTCGCGTCTCGATTACTGTAATGCTGTCCTAAGTGGCCTGCCAGGGAAAGACCTACACAAACTGCTTCAAAACAGCGCTGTCAGAATTCTCACCAGAACAAAAAGTTCTGCACACATCACTCCAATCTTGGAAAAATTACACTAGCTTCCTGTTAAATCCAGAGTGGACTATCAGGTGCTCGTGTTAGTGTTTAAATCCCTACATGGCCTGGGACCTTCCTATTTGACTGAGCTCATAGCTGCCCAAACCTCAGCTCACTTATAAAGGTCAACCGTGAACTCAGTTCTCCATGTCCCCAGAACAAGACTCTGTACCATGGGTGACCGTTCCTTCTCAGTCTATGGTCCTCATCTGTGGAACTCACTGCCTTCTCATCTCCATAATAAAGAATGTCTTGAAACCTTCAAGAAAGATCTAAAAACCCATTTTCACCAGCAAGCTTTTCTGCCGCATTAGTTTTCCTTCATCCAGTGCCTTGAAAATGAAAAGCCCTATATACATTGAAATTATTAATATTATTATTACCTGGAGGCCAGCTGCCCAGGCCCAGAGGAATTGGATTATGTTTACAAATGAAAACAACACTGAAATAGACATTTTTACACAGTTATAGAAGTGATGTACATTAATACAACCAAGATACTCATTCTCGACAGTCAACAGTCCATAATCAGAAAACAGAAAACAACCATAATCGTCATCCTGCAATCCTGCAAGAGTTTTAGATGACATTATTAAAAAGGCTATATAACAGAAATACATGCTATTTCCATGTTTGGCGGTAAAATATGAAATATCTCAACAACTCTGCCCACACAATAACGTTTATATAAGTACAATGGACTAGTACAGTATTATTATTATTATTATTATTATTATTATTATTATTATTATTATTATTTTACAAGCAATTTAGCAATAAACTTGTAAAATGACAACCTTTTGTACTCTATATTGCTTTATTACTCAATGTAGTTACTGAATATTTGTTGATGCATTTTGAAAAAATAAAAGTTGCAGGTTCAAACACACTGAGAAGTGGTCTTGGAGCTATTACCATTGTGCCCTTGCCATGAATTAGGCATCTAACCTCAGGTTGCTCCATGGGGACTGTCCCTGTACTAGCTAAAGTGTTATGCACTTTAGATAAAAGCACCAACTGAATGACAACTTGCTATACTTGCATCCTACACATAAATAAGAAAATGAGCATGGCATTTAACAATTTTAATTGTTTAATTACATAAAATATGGTTTGAAGGAATTACATAAAAGTGCATTGAATACCATAATAAACACAAGTGGGTCAGGACCCACATATGCATTAAATAAGTAGTGATGCAAACTCTCTTATAAAAATAAATAAATAAATGTTAGAAATGACTGTTCACATGGTCAAAGGCACCTTAATTGAGGAATACCTGGAGTGTCAGAAGAAAAGAACACTTCAAAATTATAGTCAAACTTAGTCGAGTAATTTTTTACCCACATTTGTATGTCCAATTTAAATAAAATAAGTCTGTGTAGGTATCAGAAATGTCTTGCAAGAAGTTTGGGACTGTAATAGCATAGCTGGGAGTGTCTCGTGCTTAAGAGCCCCGCAGCAGTTACCACAGTAGTGTGAGGGATTTAGATATGAACAGCCCCTTGGCATTTGGTCATAATCCCTCACATCCCTATTAGGATTCAAACAAACAACCTTCCAAACACCAGCACAAGCCTTCATCCCAGAGTCAATGCTTTTCCAAATACTTCACACCCCTTACAACAATGCTTTTGAGGACAGGAATGTTCACAATGGTGACAGTGTAGTTGAGTTAAGTAGCTAATTTCAACACGATTATCTCCTTCTTCAATCGTGTTCAGATCATTTTGCAGATATTACAGTTGAACAGAGTGGACTGTACAGGATCAGCCACTTTAGGTATTTTCCAGCCCATTTGGTACAATAGTCTATGTGCCTCCAGCTAAAGCTTCAGTCAAAAATGACTTTTTATTAGCAAACAATAAACAATGCTATAGCTTGTTACTGTCATAGACTCAATAGACTACAGAAACACTTTAGCTACCTATCTAAAAAGGGACTTTACATTGACTTCTATTGTTCTTGAATTAAGCTAATTAATTCAGCTAAATAATCAAACATAAAAATTCTAGCATTTCTAGAAGATAAATAAAGACATTAGTCATTCTAGAATCAATGTTTTTTCAATCTAATTTGAAAACACACACACAAATACATCAACACACTTTTGCAGCTCACCAAAATACCGGAGCAGGTGTGATTGAATTATAAAATGGTGTCATTCCTTTTACAAAAATGTGTTGAATACACTATAAAAAATGTTGGGTTATTTTTTCTACCCAAACTCTGGGTTGAGCCGTTTGGGTCATTTTATTGGGTTATTTTCTCAGTGTTGGGTAGTTTTATGTGTAACCCAGTCATTGGGTCATTTTCACTGACAGTTCAAACAGTGCACCCCTCCCCCAACCTCGACACATCAGCCCAACTCCTGTCTCAAATCAACTCAACGCTTTAGTTACCTGACGCAGGCTTTTTGAATCGCCTCAGGAGGGAGCGGTTTTCAGCGAGGACAAATTGTTGGATTTGTTTGGAGAAACGAGGTTTGTATCAATGTTTTTAATCTATAAAACCATTACTGTACACTAGAAAATGCAGAAGTATGCAAAATAGGACAGTTCACATGACATTAACTTCGTCAGCTTTGGTTTGCTAGTCTGTAATACCCACTGGATCGTGATTAAGTTTGTTATTCTGTTTTTTTCTGCTTTTTGAATGATTCAAATGTCTCCTTTGGTCAAAATTCAAAGTTTTAGTCTGAAATATGTGACTTATGTGAGTCATCAATAATTTGTTCAAAGTCAATAAACACCTGACGCGAGCGTCGCATCACGTCAAAAACAAACACGTTATATGCATCAGTGAAGCTGCTGCCTGCCGCCACTGAAAGCATACGTGCTATCGTGCAAATCTGTATTGTAATGATGTGTGACCTTTGCCTGAATTCTTTTTTTAAATTTTTTTTTTTTTTTTTTTTTTTTCTATAGCCCATCCTCTGAAAAAAAAAAAATATGTGCAATCCACGGAATGTAAACACACCCATGACATCATTGCACAGTGCAAATTATGACATCATCACAAGTGAAGGGCTACAGCAATAGAAACCTGCCTCTTATAGTTGTATAGCTGCACAGCTACTGGGTTAAACACTCTTTAAATAAAGGCTGAAGACAGGGGATTGCCTTTGAAATTTTTACTGGAAGTTAATGCACTACTGATTTGTCATTTTCAGATTTCACAAGACTTCTCGTGTTGATCCCCGACCATGCGGAGAGGCTATTTGCAATGTGGACCTTGAGTTTTAAAGACAAAATCCTGTGCTTCACCAGCCAGGAGAGGAAGGCTCAGGAGCTTCTCTCCAACATAGACAATTTGCCTCCAGGTACAGTTGGGAATACAAGAGTTGATAGTTGTTGCTTAGTATAATGACAATAAAATTACTAAATGATACAAAATATTACTCCACACAGAAGCCCAAAATGATGTTGCACTCAGACTGCTTCCTGTGATCTTGCCAACCCCTGTCTACAAAAGTGGGAAGAAAATGTTCAAAACAAGTTTGGAAGAAAAAGTCTTTCATTGAATTCAAGCATGTAAGTAACGTAGTACTGCACACATCACTTTGCAAACCATACTAACAGCAACCTAAAATGGCTAAATACATCAATACTCATCTCAAACTACCTTGTGCAAAGTGTCAAATGCTGTACTTGTCACGGCTCAGAATCAGAACAGGACTCAAAAGCAATACTTGGAGACAGGCAGGTAGGATCAAAGAAAGTACAATACTATAGATCGTCAGCAGGTGTTCAGTCAGCGAAGGCGAACAAATCAGGCAAATCAGACAAGGAACAGGCAGACAGGAATCAGGAACAGGCAAGGTCAAAACCAGGAAAACGGGAACAAAGGTGGAACACTGGAACGCAAAGACTGAGTAGTTTATTTGACGATCTGACAGAGAACAAAAGGAATGGGCCTGTGTGTGTGTGTGTGTGTGTGTGTGTGTATATAAGGGATAGTGATTAGGAAGTGAGGGACAAGTGTGCAGGTAGGTGGTGAGATCAGGTGATGCAGGGAGCAGGAAAACTTGGGTTACTGCATGGTAGGGGAGAGTGGCATGATCTGAAATGACAGAGTTAATGGCATGAAGAGACGGGGTATATGGAATGAAGGACAAGGTGATGCAATGACTATCTGGTCCTGGACATCGTGACATTACTAATTTCATGACTTAAAAGACTATGCTTATGTAAATTAAATTAGAAGGTAATTTGAGTCAGCTGCGTGATATATAAAATAATGATGATGATTGATATTGTATAATAATGCTGCATGATGCATCTATAGTGTGTTGTATGTTCTTCTCATGCATTCTTGTAAGTTTTTCTTCTGTTCTTAACAGGTTGGGACCAACATGGTTGAATACTTAGGGGAGGCTGAGATCGCTAAACCCATCCCCTCTGTCCTTGGCCTCAGAGACAACAGTCAGTGCCATCAAGCCTTTGTTGTTGTTGGCAGACAGGCACTACAGCAAAACACTCTCCTTGGTGCTGTGGACACATGCTTTAAACTTTTTTATATTTTGGACATTCGTTTCCCAAAGCAGTGTGCACCAGTGTGGGAGTTTCTGCAGACCGTTGTCTACAAACTCCCAGGAACTGAATCCCCTTCAATAAGAATGTTGCATGGTTATTTTTCATGCTAAGCAGTACTGGAACCACAACATTTGTTATGTGAGTTTGTATGAATAAGAAAGTTGTCAAACCTACCTTAATAATTTTTTATATACATCTTAGTCTTTTTAGCTGTCTGATGCTCCAATATCTTCACCAGCTGGTTGCAGACTTAAATTTGACCAAGCTGATAATGCATTTTTATATTTGTGCCACTGTGTTCTTGTGCAACTTTATGTTTACCTTATTGTAGTAATGTTAATGTACTTTTGAAACAAAGCTATTAATGTAATTTTTTTTTTTAAAGATTTGTGAACAGAAATTTGATGAATTGAGATGGTTTATATGCTGTTTTATTGTTCAATTGGAATGAAAATATAATGATATGCTTTCTCTATGAAATACACTTTATATTTTTTGTCTGTATATAGTTACAATAATGGAAGGTAGTAAAATATAAACTATGACATACTCTGCAGTAATGCAAAGTATACCTGAGTTTTTATACATTCACAAAAACTGCAGGATACTGATATGGTCCTTTCAAACCATTCATACACAGCTTGAAACACATTACCTACACACTGGGTTGTTTCAACCAAGCAAAAGATTATCACTACCCATAAGATGGGTTAGACAATTAACCTATAGAGTTGGGTTGGTTTTACAACCCAACATGCTGGGTCAAAATAACCCATGGTTGGGTTTGTCCATATTTGACCCAGCTGTGGGTTGCAAAACAACCCAATTTGGGTTATTTCAACCCAACATTTTTTAGTGTGTAACAGCATCTCCAGATTGTATCGCTTCTGAGCTGTTGTCATGGTGACCCCTACCTGGTGAATGAAGACCTGTGCAGTGCGGGGACTGAGCAGCAGGATGGCCCGTCTGAGCGTGTCCCGGTAACGGTTCAGCTCCTCCATCCTCATGGTGCTAAACAAGGTGGAGAAGACCTTTGTCACGTTCCGATCAACCTGCTGGAGAGACACGTCCAAACCCATCCGAGATGCCTGGTCCAGAAACCCACGTAGCCCACGCACATCTGAAAGAGAGAGAATGTAAAAAGAAGAGAAAAAGACTGGTTAGAGGGGAATTCAGTGAGTAAAGTTAAGTTATCGTAAGGCTACAGAAGATTGGAATATAGCACATGATTACATGGACTACTTTTCTAATACTTTCATGGTGTTTTATTGTCATTTTGGAACATGCCATTGTTAAAAACTATTCACTTTCATTTTATGGAAAAGAACAACTTGGACATTCTTCCCAACATCTAATTTTATGTTTGGAAAGAAAAAAATAAAATAAAACAAGGTTGGAATGACATGAAAGTTAGCAAATGATGAAATAATTTTCATTTTTGGGTGAACTATTCCTTTAAAATGTTCAAAAGATACATTTAGATCAAATAAGCCTTAACTGAACATTTTAAGGCTCATCTTTGACTTGAGAAGAGTTTCCAGAGAGAATACTTTTTAAAGGAACTTCAGTGAAATTCAAATGTAATTGTTCCATCATTATTTCATTCACAGAACTAGCTGTTTAACTCTCCAAGACTATCTCCTGCATCAGAGATTGGACTCTGTAACACTAGTACCATATGACATGTGACAGGAACACATGGACAGCTGAACACCATTAAAAAACAGTTTCTTTGCCCATCATGGCTGTCACATCACTTTGTGTTCAGTCTGATGAAGAGGCTTTTTGATGGCTTAATCGTCTGTCAAGGCCTCATGGAGCTTTCTAACATCCTTCTTTAGGCAGGACACAAGAACTGTCCTCTCTAAGAAGGTCAAGATAAGAGATGAGAATGAGGGCCCAAGGTCTAATAACAGAAATAAAGAAATCATAAAATAAATAAATAAATAAAAAATGCAGTAATTCTTTAACTTAACTGTAACCATTTTATGGTCTTGTGTTGAAGATTTAAAATGGAATTACAGAGGGGACGAAAAGATTGAGACAACTGGCAAAATTACTCATATATTTTTTTTTTTTCTGTTGTATTTCCCAGCTTATTTTCATCATAAATTATATTATCAGCACAACAATTTGAGTGAAAAGTGGAATAATATATATAAATATATATATATTTTTTTAAACATTAGTTTCAGAATGTTTTAATATTAGGTATGTCCTCCTTTTGCTCCAATGACTGCATGCACTTGAGCTGTTTAGACTCAACAAGTTTGCACAAAACCTGACGATCCATGTTATTCCAGCATGATTTGAGAATGTTTCAAAAAGCATCTTGTGTGCTTCAATAAAGGCAAGAAAATCTGACCTTTCTTTTATACAAAGGAATTAACACGGTCAATGTCAAAAATTTGCTTATTTTATTAGTGGTCTAGAAGAGAATCTTAAATATTTCTAATTAATTTTGCATCAAAAAGATTCTCTGTTCTAAATTTGTCAAAATGAAGAAAAAAAAATTGTTCATGTCCAGGTGAAATTTTTAATTTGAATCCTGGATTTTCAGTTTGGATTTAGTTTTGAACCCCACTGTATTTTCATAGAATGACACTGATACTGTCAAAATGTGAAGAGAAATTTTGTAAGATTTATGCAGCAGAAAAAAAATTGCTCTATTTATTTTGCTTTTTTCTTTCTGTATCCATTACTTATGGATGTAGTGAGTATACTTATAATGAGAATAAATACAACACTTCCAAGCACCTGTCAATATAAAGGAAGAAAAACTGTAATGTCTGATAAGGATCATTAATATGAGCAGAAAATGTTTAGTGCAGGTGCAGATTTCAGGGTATTTTGACAGCTAATTTTGTCTTTGCTGACAACAGAGCAGAGTTTAAATTGAATTGTCTTGAGAGGTTGCTGACGAAACAGATAGTTGCTGTTCCCTATCTGTCACTCACTCGACGTTGAGGCTCCCCGCCTTGGTCCTTCCACCTATGGGTATGAGGTCAGTGCGGCTAGCACTGGGGGCGATTTGGGGACCCCAATGGGACGCGGAAATGACGGACATGCTTTCCCGTCGGGCTAGAGTGGAACCCTCCGCTCTCCCCTGAACCCTCGTGGCACCGCTCACAGCCACGCCCCGCCCCGTTCCTTTCTTCCCGGAAGTGCATGAGGAGCTGACAATGTCGTGGGAGGCACCTTTTACTGCCCGGTCCTGATCTTTCAGCTCCCCCGCCCTCACTGGACCAAGGTCCTCAGGACCAGGCCAAGGTACTAAAGGAACTGCACGAGGGTAGTTCCGCCCCGTGATTGATGCAGGAGCTGCGCTCGGTGACCGACCTCGCTCTCCGGGCGACGAAGGTCACGGCGCTGTCTCTTGGGTGGGCGATGTCAACCTTGGTGGTCCAGGAGCGCCACCTTTGGCTCAACCTGGTAGAGATGGGAGAGGCCAACAAGGCACGGTTCCTTGGTGCCCCCATTTCCCAGGTTGGCCAGTCCGGCGACACCGTCGAGGACTTTGCCCAGCAGTTCTCAGCGGTAAAGCAGCAGACGGAAGGTTATCAGGCACATCCACACCCCGTCTGCTCATCGCCATGGGCGTCTCCCTGCGGTGACTGTACCGACTCCACCGCAGCCCACCCCTGCGGCCCGGCCCCGGTGTGGAGCCCACCGCAGGAAGCAGACGCCACCCGTCTCAAGGCCGCCAAGAACCCGTGAAAGGCTTTGAAGCGCCCCTGAGACGGACGACCCAGGGACGACGAAACCCACTGCTCTGGAGCTGGTAAGCAGACCACTCCATCCCCCGGTGGAGGGCTGGGAGGAGAATCTTTTGTTACCTTTGCATTTAATTGCATCACATGCCCAAGTGGCTGCAGTACCCAAGAGTTCAGCAAGAGCGGTTTCCTTGTTCCCTGGGTCACATACCCGGTGTGCGTGGCCGTCATCATGACCACCATCCACCACTCCATTTTGGCAGGTTTGGTGCTCCAGCGGCGGTCTCCCCGCCCCTGAGCGCCCAGCTGTGGCACAAATTCGCCCCCGATGTGACAATCTCCACGGGTCATGAGGACAGGCCTCTTCCTCACCCATCCCAGGCTGTTCCGGGGGTGGTCACAAGGAGTCAGGTAAGTACTTCGATGTCCCTGAACTCAGCATGGCCACAACACGGTGTGGCACCTCAGGCTCCGTCCCGCCGCGAGGCCCCACCCGCCAGTACGTCCGACGAGATTGTCCCCTTGGTCCCCCTCGCCCGGAGCTTGGACGCGTGGCTTGCGCTTTCCAACCCGTCGCGATGGTTGGTCTGGCTACGCGATTCACTTCGCCAGGCGTCCGCCCAGGGTCAGCGGCATCCACTTCACCTCGGTGAAGGGCGAGAATGCTGCTACCTTGTGCATGGAGATTGCTACCCTCCTACGGAAGGATGCGATAGAGCCTGTCCATCCGGCCGAGATGAAGAAGGGGTTTTACAGCCCCTACTTCATTGTACCGAAAAAAGGCGGTGGGTTGCGGCCAATCTTGGACCTGCAAGTAATGAACTGGGCATTACACAGACTCCTGTTCAAGATGCTGATGCAAAGACACATTCTAGCGAGCGTCCGGCATCAAGATTGGTTCGCGGCGGTAGACCTGAAGGACGCATACTTCCACGTCTCATTTCTACCTCGACACAGACCCTTCCTGGGGTTTGCATTCAAGGGTCAGGCGTATCAGTACAAGGTCCTCCCTTTCGACCTGTCCTTGTCCCCTCACGTCTTCACGAAGGTCGCAGAGGCAGCCCTTGCCCCGCTAAGGGAAGTGGGCATTTGCATCTCAACGACTGGCTAATCCTAGCTCACTCTCGGGATGTGTTGTGTGCACATAGGGACCTGGTGCTCTTGCACCTCAGCCGACTAGGGTTTCGGGTCAACTGGGAAAAGAACAAGCTCCTCCCGGTTCAGAGCATCTCTTTTCTCGGCTTGGAGTTGGACTCAGTCTCGTTGACAGCACGTCTCACGAGCGAGCGCGCACAGTCGGTGCTGACCTGTTTGAAGGCATTCAGACAGAAGACAGCGGTTCCACTGAAACTCTTTCAAAGGCTCCTGGGGCATATGGCATCCTCAGTGGTGGCCACTCCGCTCGAGTTGATGCATATGAGACCACTTCAGCACTGGCTTCAGACTCGAGTCCCGAGATGGGCATGGCGCCACGGGACACATCGCGTGGCCATCATGCCGATCTGTTACCGCCTCTTCAGCCCTTGGACCGACCTCACGTTTCTACGGGCAGGTGTTCCCCTAGAGCAGGTCTCCAGGTGTGTCGTAGTTATGACAGGCACCTCCAAAACGGGCTGGGGCACTGTATGCAATGGGCACGCAGTCGCCAGCTCATGGACAGGCCCACGGCTGCGTTTGCACATCAACTGCCTCGAGTTGCTGGCAATTCTGCTCACCCTGCAGAGGCTTTGGCCATTGATTCAGGGCAAGCATGTGTTAGTTCGGACAGACAACATGGCAACGGAAGCATATGTCAACCATCAAGGCGGTCCGCGCTCCCGTTGCATGTCACAACTCGCCTGTCGTCTCCTCCTCTGGAGTCAGCAACACCTCAAGTCGCTGCGAGCCACTCACATCCTGGGCGACCTCAACACTGCAGCAGACATGCTGTCATGGCAGGTTACCCTCAGGGGAGAGTGGAGACTCCACCCTCAGGTGGTCCAGCTGATTTGGAGTCGATTCGGGCAGGCACAGGTAGACCTGTTCGCCTTCCAAGAATCCTCCCACTGCCCGCTCTGGTACGCCCTGACCGAGGCACCTCTCGGTATAGACACGCTGGCACACAGCTGGCTCCCTGGACTTCGCAAATATGCGTTTTCCCCAGTGAGCCTACTTGCAGAGACCCTGTACAAGGTCAGGGAGGACAAGGAGCAGGTCGTCCTGGTAGCACCCTACTGGCCCACCCAGACGTGGTTCTCGGACCTCACGCTCCTCGCGACAGCCCACCCCCGGCGAATTCCCCTGAGGAAGGACCTTCTTTCTCAGGGATGGGTGTTGGGCTTCATGTATTCAGATAGAAGACAAAGGCAGGCCTAACACAGTCGTAAAAACATAACTCAAGCCCCCACCTTCTAAGTCGTAAATTTTACTGATAAAAATCGGGCCAAAATCAAACAAAGGGAGTCCAAAACAGACTACAGATCCATGAAGCCTTGCTCACTAAAGGATCGAGCTCTCAACTCCTATTGGATGAGGCACACAACAGAACGTCCCTCAAACATGACATCATCAGGAGTTTAAATAATTCTGAAATGCGTCCAGAATTCACTTCCAGCGACTTTGTTCACCGAATATAGACGTAGCTTTTGCTGCTCTCCGGTGCAACCTCGTGGCACAAGGAAGTAATGTCTGACATGAAACTGTAGCCATACAATCTCCATCTTGCTGGACGAGTTGAGATTACTCTGTGTTCAACCGAACACTCTAACGGATCCGAAGGAGACCGCCAAGCAATTCACATCTTCATCCGTTTGCCTACAGAAGTGAAGAGATTAAAGATTTCTCTTCCATTTTCGATCAAGTCGACATTTCTGAGTTCTCCGCCAGCCCGCCGAGAATCAACAGCCGTACCGCCCGCTGACAATCAACAGCCGTACCGCCCGCCAACAGAGCGAGGAAACGGCCTCCCGTCATCACACGAGCCTCAAGGAACAGGGTCAGAGTTAAAGGACGGAGGAAAAAACATTCTACCTGTGTCCTCATGCGATACAAGTAAGAGGTTTACGTCTGGGCAGAGATATTATAGCATGTTATTCTTGTGTTTCAAGGTTTTTGCTTGTACAGTTTACGGACCGCCATGTCCGCTCATTATTAATACTCAGAGTATTAATTATCACAATTTTGTTTTGCTGTATTTTGGTCCAACCAAATTGGATTGTGCAATTTCGCCATCGCGGGTGAGACAGAAACTGAGTTCATCCATTAGAGTCAAATAACGCAGGACTTTTACGAGCCCCACTTGTAAAACCACATCTCTGAGTGATGAACACAGCTGCTTTCTCTCCCGCTATCGTGAAATCAGCTTTAGGGCTGTCACCTAATCATCTCTCTCTCTCTCTTACTAATCACACACACACACACACACACAGTCACACACACACACCTTATGTGTTATAGGATTATTTTGATTTCCATATCTAATCATATCACTGTTTAGTTTGTAGTTGTAAGTCGGAAGTTTATTGACTGCATTGTATTAATTATTAATTTATATTACTGCATAAATAAACTTTGTTTATATTACAAAGAGAAGTGTTTTGGTTTGTTTTGCATACGCCTGTGTCATGCTGACGGGATGTCAGTGCTCGGATACAAACCTTCATTCATTGTTTTTTTTCCCGAAAATCGATATTCTTCGGATGCCGATTTTCCTAAGAAAACAATCTAATATTGAGACTGTTTTACTATTTGGTTATTAGTCCCTAATTCCAGGGTGGTGCTCCATCAATGTTAATCCTTATTAATATTTTATTGATTTATGATAATTGATAATTATCTTTGATAATTTAGTTTGAATGATCAATAAGCTAGTGTTAATTTTAATTAATGTTTCATCGATGTTAACAATTAATGATTATCTTTGATAATTGTTGATTTAAAGGATTAAAAAATGCTAACATTGATTCTCATTGATTTTGATAATTAATAATTATCTTTGATAATAACCAAACTTGCTCCTAAACATAGCACACTACATTTACTGGAGTCCCATATGAGGTTTTAATGAGTTAGATCCAATTAATTAATTTAAATATTAATTAATAACTACAGAAATAATTATTAATTATTTCTGATAGTAACACTGATCTAAACAACCGGTAAAGCCCTACATGGGGCACCATCTGGCACCCACGACCAGACCTCTGGAATCTCCATGTCTGGCCCCTGGATGGGACGCAGAAGACTTAAGTGGTCTACCACCTGCGGTGGTGGTAGGCCGCGATCACTCAGGCTAGGGGCCCCTCTACGAGGCACCTGTATGCCTTTAAGTGGTGTCTGTTCGCTAAGTGGTGTTCTTCCCGATGTGAAGACCCCCAGAGATGTGCAGTCGGATCGGTGCTTTCCTTCCTGCAGGAGATGTTGGGAGGGCGGCTGTCCCCCTCCACCTTGAAGGTGTATGTAGCCACTATAGCGGCACACCACGACACAGTGGACGGTAAGTCCTTAGGGAAGCACGACCTGATCATCAGGTTCCTGAGAGGCGCCAGGAGGTTGAATCCCTTCAGACCGCGCCTCGTTCCCTCATGGGACCTCTCTGTAGTTTTTCAGACTCTATGGAGAGCCCCCTTTGAGCCCTTGCAGTCAGCTGAGCTTAAGGCACTCTCTTTGAAGACTGCCCTCCTGACTGCGCTCACTTCCATCAAGAGGGTAGGAGACCTGCAAGCATTCTCTGTCAGCGAAACGTGCCTGGATTTCGGTCCGGGCTACTCTCACGTGATCCTGAGATCCTGACCAGGCTATGTGCCCAAGGTTCCCACGACCCCTATTAGGGACCAGGTGGTGAACCTGCAAGCGCTGCCTAGGAGGAGGCAGACCCAGCCCTGATGTTGCTGTGTCCAGTGTGCACTTTACACATCTATTTGGATCGCACGCAGAGCTTTAGAGTCTCTGAGCAGCTGTTTGTCTGCTTTGGTGGACAGCGGAAAGGAAGCACTGTCTCCAAGCAGAGGATCGCCCACTGGCTCATTGACGCCATAACAATGGCATATCACGCCCAGGACGTGCCGCCCCCAGCAGGGCTACGAGCCCATTCTACCAGGGGTGTAGCGGCCTCCTGGGCCTTGACCAGTGGTGCCTCTCTAACAGACATTTGCAGAGCAGCGGGCTGGGCAACACCCAACACATTTGTGAAGTTCTACAATCTCCGGGTGGAACCAGTTTCATCCCATGTAGTGGCACGCACAAGCAGGTAAGTCCGGGACAGCTGGCCGGGTGTATCACTTGCGCATAGCGCCTTTCACCTCCCCTGAGCTGAAGACGTGCGCTGTTGACTCCCAGTAGTGTTCACAAACTGTGTTCCCTGGATGATTTCCTCCAAGCCCTGTGGCAGATGAGTTTGCAGAGAAACTCACTGCCGGCTCAGTACACGTGCTAACTAAGCCCTGTACTGGGATAGGTGCTCCGCATGTGGTGGTTCCCCGTAGGTAACCCCATGCGACGTATATCTTCCGCTAATTCATTTCCCTGTTGGTAAACTGCGTCTTCCTTAGGCAGAGGCCCCTCTGCCCCAGTCACCATGCTTGTAGAAACTCCTCCCCCGTAGGGAAGGACCTACCATGGGACTTCTCCACATGACATACTTCCGACAAAATTCGGCAAGACCATGTGACATATTTCCACTCAAAATACCCCCCCCCCCCCCCCCCCCCGGTGTGGTCTCCGCGGTGTCTTCCCCTTGGTGGCCCCAGTCGTTTAATTCTTTTTTTGGGGGGAGAGGAAAAAAAGGAGGATAAGAGGCCACGACTGGGCTAGCCTGTCTCTATCTTTTGGGCAGTCGACTTGTCCCCAAAGGGCCGTTCGACACTCATAACAGCGTTGGGGGAGGTTACGTGTCAGCCTGGTGCGCTGGCTATGAGGCACACAGTGGTCTGCCTGTAACACACCGGCAGTTCACGTAACACAGTTCAGCCAGTTGCGCCGTTTCGTATAGGGACCCCTAGTGTCACTACATTGACACAACGTCGAGTGAGTGACAGATAGGGAACGTCCTGGTTACTTGCGTAACCTCCGTTCCCTGATGGAGGGAACGAGACATTGTGTCCCTCCTGCCAAAACGCTGAACTACCCTCTAAAATGGCTGGGACCTTGTCTCGGCTCCTCAGCACAAAACCTGAATGAGTGGTTGCATACCAGCTCCTTTTATACCCATATGTCCGGGGAAGTGGTATGCAAATACCACTCGCCAATTTTCATTGGCCTTTTATCAAAGACCAGAGGTGTCTCGGGCTCCCAAGAGTGACCCCTAGTGTCACTACATCGACACAACATCTCGTTCCCTCCATCAGGGAACGGAGGTTACGCAAGTAACCAGGACGTTTTCCAACTCAGCTGTGTCAAAGTTTACCAAAACTGACAATTATGTCATTTTCATGTTGTTCCAAACCTGTACTACTTTTTTTTTTGCTTCTGTGGAACACATAAAGAGAAATTTTGCAGAAGGTCCAAGCTGCTTTTTAATGATCACCATGGCTTTTCCTGGTCCCCATACACTTTCATTGTATTGGGTCCAGGAAAGGTTGTGGTAACCGTTAATTTTAATTGTACGAAAAAGCAGCTTTGGCATTCTGCTTTTGTGTTCCATGTTGGAAAGAAAATCATACAGGTTTGGAAGGTCATGAGGGTGAAAAAAAAAAAAAACAGAATTTTTAATTTGCGAGAACTAGTCCATTAACAATCCAACTTTATATCAACTGTATTTCTGTAACACTATATAGGTTTGAACTGTTTAGCTGTAACATTATAGGTTCAGTCCCTGACCGTACTCAGGACAGACAACAGTTCTGGTGGAACACCTGTAGTGACATGGCGACTCACGATTGGTCACTTGCCCAGCCAGTCCATTTTTATTTCTGAATTTCACAGCACCACAGTGATAATAGAAACTGTAAGCATGTCAGTGAGCCTGGATCAGTATGAAACAGAATGGCACGTCACAGTTCCACAATGAGACCTGTTTGGCCTGATGGTAGACAAGTGGCTTTCATCTTCTCCCATCAGGCACGGTTTGCGTTGCAAACCACTAGTTTATTCATCATATGAAGGAAACAGTGTGTTTTGTTTTCAATGATTTCTCTCTTGTTTCAATTTTCCACATTGCGTGTGTTCACATGCTATTGTGCGTGAAGAAGGCCTGCAGGCTTTTGGATTACTGAGAATAATAATAACAATTTAAAAGCAAAATACAATATTGACATACTAAGAAGATTGCCAATAATGCTGAAAGCTTTCAATTAGTGTGTTTTAGCTCCACTTGCATTTCATTTGTTTGCAAGTGCTCACCTTCTTGGATGGTCTTATTGGTCAGTTTGTTCTAGAACACACTAAAGGTCAGAATGGTGCAAGTTATCTCTTTTGATGGTAGTGTTATGATGGTCAGTTGTCAAGGAAACAGTTTTAGCTTGCAACATACTGTGGTGCACAGAAAGTTAGTCACGATCAGGTATATCAAGTGCACATGCGCTCACAAAAATAACATGGTGTTTGATCATTCTTGATGCCAGTTCAGTTTTGCTGTGCTGTAATATCACACTGACAACATGGATAATGAGCTGTGTGGCTGTCTGAATAAATCCAAACCTAAAGCAATGATAGACATGATCTCAGACAGGCAAGAGAGGGCATGAGATCATATCAATATAAATCATGTGTTAAATTACACATCAGGTATCAGGTATAGATTATGATCTTGACTTTGGAAATTAAAAACTTGTGTGCATATGTTATTAAATTAAAGAGAGTCAGAGAGATGGAGATGGGGAGAAATGTCTATTAGTATATCTTTGTAATTTACCATGTTAAGCCATGAGTCATTGGAGTGTGACATAATTTAAAAACCAGTTGCAGCTCTGCAGTCCCTTTGATCATACACTTACTCTGGCTAGGTAACCGTGTTGAGCTCCTGGCCCAGTTTGAAATCGTATCGTACCAAACTGTGTTCAAGTGAAAATGCTACTGGAACGTTGCACACAGTGCTCAGAACCATTCGGTCCGATGGTGGAAAAGCACTTACTGTCAGGTCAGTTTTTCATGTAAAACTTCAGGATGGCATCGGGTTCTGGTTCAGGTTTGTAATTATTAAAAAATATATGTATATTATTGTTATACATTTGTATGATTTAATTTTAACAAACCTTGTTGGGCACACACGCACTCTCCTTCATTTTTGAGTCAGAGCTGTGAGAATCTGTGCTTCTGAGTCAATTCGCACTGAGGAAATAAAAAAGTTAACGATTTAGGGTTCGCTTTTAAAATTTGATAGTACTGATTGTGTTGGATCAGGCTTTCCAAAAAAGGTGTTGGTTAGCTCCATTGAAAAGTGTTGGGTGATTTATTTAATTTTTTGGTGGGAATATTTGAGCTGAGCGTCAGATTTATGTGGGAGTTGTGGGATTATCAGAAGAGCATAGCAAGCGGTGAGAGCATTAAAAGTTTGAGAAATGCCCAACTTTATTCAAATGAGAGTCAAAAAACACTGTGAAGCAAATCACTGTGAGGTGAAGGTAGTAATGTCTGGATTCGGTGCTTGAATCATATTGTTGTATATTACTATGCTTCATTCCTATTTCAAATTCAGTTTGCACTTTTTGCTTATGCTTTGGCTGGATTAACAAGAGTGCATTAAATTGACACCATGCTTTATATATGCTTTTGGCATTAAACATATATGATGATTTTGTCCATAGAAAGCAATCATAGTCCATACAAACGACAACCTTACTACTGTACATTTGACAGACACACTCCAAAGCGGCAGACCCTTGTCATTTTGGCCGGTTTTGAGCAATTTTCTTTTGTTCTAGTGAACATAACTGTATGGGAAAACAGATAAAAAGTGAGGAATTCTTGAGCAGCTCCATGAGAACAGGTCAATTTTACCTAGAGCTGATTGATTAGCTCTGGATTTAGTGACATTACAAGTGCTTCAGTAGACATTCAGTGAGCACTGAATATTCTCTACTACTGAAAACCCGTCTTTTGGCACATAATCATTTCCAATTGCTGTCATTACTGTAGAAGGACCAGAAATTTATTTGACAATTAAATAGCAGGATTAATACTCACTTGTTACATTAACAAAGTGCAGTGAAGACCAAAAAGACAGTTTTAGCCTGGGTGCTATCTGCAAAGAATTCCACAAATGGTAAATGTCACATCAAAATGCAATAAGCTGATTTGTGAAGTCCAGGGAATACAACAGGATGAACTGAATATTTCAACCTTCTGACTTAATTTAAGAGATGGCAAGTTTCCCCGTAAAAAATACAAAATAAATTTCTGAACCTTTCAGACCAAAATGTGACTGATTTTGTTATAAGATGGTATTAAACACTTAATAACATGTTAGTTAACCCAAATAAGCTAAATAAGCTAAATAAAGTCAAATTAGTAAACATCATACAATGATCCTTTTCTGATGACTGAGACTTTCAAGTGACCTAAGAGTAACCCAGTGATATTTTCAACATACAAACACACTGGAAGTAACAGTTCAATTGTGCAAAACTCTCTCACAGATTAGTTTCAGCATACCATTGTAATTCAATCATCACAGCTGTAGCTACAAACTAAAGAGAAAATTAAAGTCTCTCGAGGAAACCGTCTCAGAAATATTTAAATAACAAATTTGTGGAAAGAAAGAGCTGAGAGAAGTCTTTTGAGAAACAAATTGAATTTGCTTAAATAGTGTAATTATATATCTAAAGGCATATTCCCAAACAAATACAAGCTGGCATCTCACCGGGACAAAAACACAAGTGCAAGAGGTGTGAAGAGAATCAATGGAGCTATAAAAAACTGTTTAACTTTTATCTGTTCTTTCCTTTAAAATGGAAAGAATGGGTAAAAGGGAACCAAAGCGGTAACACAATACAGCCAAATTTATATGACTAAGGTGGAAACATAGTGGTGAAAAGTGATGTTGTGCTACACCACTACCAGAAGAAAAAAGTAGAAAAAATAACCTTGTTACTAAAAAAGCTATGATATTTTTTAAACAGCTGAACCACTCTCACGCTACTGAAAATTTAGTAGTGTTGGTACTTTTAGTTATTTAATCCCCTCCACTGGTTCTTTGAAATAGAGTGTTATCTTGATAAAAGCAGAACGTTGTTGATAACATAAATCTACAGCTACATCATGATATAAGCAGTGTGCTCTTGAAAATACCAAATCAATGCATCAAGAAATTAATTTTTTAATATAAGCAGCATGTTATTGTGCAAAAAAATAAATAAATATAATAGAGCTGTATCATGATATACCCAGAATATATCTGAAGAATAAGATCATAATTACTATAATCAAACATCAGAGGATTTAAAACTTCTAATGTCAACTACAACAAAGGCCAAGGCAGACCTATATTCAGCATTATATAATACTCATACATTAGTTCAGATAATAATCATACAGTAGTTTATCATTTTCTAAATGCACCTTTAGAAGTGCATCAAGAATAATGGATCGCAGGATCTTTGCTTTAAAGGTCATCTTACACAACCTTTCAAAAGATGCTTTTAATTTGTTGCAAAGAGTTAGAGGAGTTACAAAACCTCCTCATTTTATCCTCTACAAAAGCATGTAGATAGTTGCTAGGAGATGGTGAAATCATTTCATCTGTGGGTCCTGTTTATGTTTCTGTTTGTGTCTCAACCAACTGGCTTGCTGCAGAGAGCCGGGGTGTGAGTGTTGCTCATGGAGTCCAGGGGAGCACTCTTCTTGGAAAGACTTAGATGGAAGACTTATCCCCGATAAAAAAAAAAAGAGGGCTTTGGTTGACGGTGCTGTTGATTGGTCCCAAATGACAGCATTCCAGAATCTACACAGAACGGGAGACTGTTGCTCATTTAACTGCCTCTGACTTGAACTGCCCAGAGACAAACTCTGACTTTAAAACAAGACAAATGTCTCTTTCTTTGTCTCTCCTTCTCTTTCTCTGTCTCTCTTCCTCTCTATCTCACTACAAATGTAGTCTTGTCCCGAGAAGCCTCTTGTTCAAAAGCAGAAAATTATAACACAAGTGCCATAATTACCCCAATGTTCTGACATGAGACTTCAGCATTAACCATTGCAACTCAATATGATAATTCTGTTATAATTTGCTCACCCTCATGTTGTTCCAAACCCATTTGACATCCTTTCATCTGGGAAACACAAAAGGCAATGTTAGGAAGAATGACAGTCTCAGTCACCATTCAATCTCATTGAATAAAAGTGATGCAATGAAAGTGAATGGGGACTGAGACTAATATGCTGTCTAATATCTTTGTGTTTCACAGAAGTCAAATGGGAACAACATGAGGGTGAGTAAATTATGACAGAACTTTCACTTTGGTGTTTACAAGTCTACATTTGGTCAGTCCAATCAACTCAGATCTTTTGCTTTAAACGGAAAATTCTATCATCTACCCACCCTAATGTCGCTAGAAACTTTTGACATTTTGTCTTGAAACACAAAAAAGTTATTATAAAAATGTCTATACAATGAAAATGCACTAATAACTGGCTGTCAAGTTCAGTTGAAATTTATCTTGATTTCTTAAAAAAAATATAATTATAGATCAGAACTTTAACCCCGGGTCCCCTTGCTCGTAATTGAAAATTACCTCACTACATGTTTGACGTATACAATTCATTACTAAGTAGATCAAATGTACTTTTATTTTTCTCAGGTCATGTTATATCTCAGCTAGGGCACTAAGTGAGACAGGACTGCCCCTGTAGCCCCTCAAAAAAAATAAATAAAAAAAAAACATTTTGTACCTAATAAATTGTATACATGTATGATGACAACCTGCCTTCTTGAAAACGTGACAACATGACCCAACCTGACTCATGAAAAATACCTTTGTTCTAAGAACACATTTAAACCTTGGTAAATATATCCCTTCATTATATAGTGGACCCTTGCCTTAATATATGCTAGTGGGGTTTGATTTTGTTTGCTTTTTGATTTTATCCAGGAGCCATAACAAAAATATGATGATGGTGAAAATTTAACCAGTCACTGTCAGGATCCTGTCGCTTTATCAATCATGTTTATTGCTGTGACAGGATCCTGACACCCATGTTCTGTGCCTGTGTTTTCATATTTGGAGTATGGTGTCTGGGTCCTGACCCTTCAGTCTAGTTCGGTCAGGATCCGGACACTCGTGCTCCATTTCTCATCTTTGTCAGCGCATGGCTTCGGTTCGGTTCTCTTGCCATGCGCTCTTCTGTCAGTCTTGTGTGTTGTATGTTAGCACATGGCTTTGTGTTTGTCTTGCCATGTGCTTCCCCGACTCCTCCTCCTCGTTCCCTTTTCACTCTCCCTCGTTTATAAGTTTCACCTTCTCCTCGTGCCTTCCTGCCTATATATTGTGCCCTCTTCCCTCATGTCTCTGCCAGATTGTGAATTTGTGAATCCCAGCATGTTATGAATCAGTTTATCTGATAATAGTACAGATGCAGTGGTACATGACTTTACGACCTGGAGAATTCCAAAGCAATCACATGAGTTTTTGTGCTATTTAGTATTCTAAAACATCAAGCCACAGGAGGAGATTTTAATTCCTTGTGGCAGTAATATCTTGCGATTTAGGAATAAAAAAAAGAAGACAGGCATGGCCAGTGGCTGCGTTAAATGAAACTCTCCATCTTTTACAGAGTTTTTAAACATTGATGGATAATTATTCCAAATGCAGTCCGACATTTGACAGTTTCATATTTAAAGGGGAGGCAACCTCTAGGTATGGCAAAGCATTTGTTTGAAAAGAAGAGAACAGGATGAACTTTGTCAAATTATTTTCAGTGATGTGGTCGTGAATAATATGGGAATAGCACAGTTTTAACATGCCCATTATCTCCAAATGTTTAAAAGCTTCATGAACACTCAGTTTTCATAAATTGTGCGAGCTGTAACACCTTCTCCTGATTGGTCAACTTCAGGTCGATCGCCAAATCAGCTTGTTCAACCGCACTCACCTCAGGAATTCAAAAGACGACAGTGCCCAAATTTTTTCGACATGTTTAAAAATGATGGGGAGGTCGTAAGCTGCTCGCAAGTCACTCGGCTCTGCTCGTAATTCCTCTCACATGATGCGAGCCGAGACCAAACAAGCACCAGCGATTAATGGTAGGTAGCTCGCATGACAGGCAAAAATCGCACTGTTTACGCCTGGCCTTAGCCTTTGTGACAACTATCCCTGGTGTTTCCTACTACATCAATTTGTTTTTTAATAAAACTCATTTAAGTTATTGTCAGAAAGAACAGACTATAGATTACTTGCTCACAAGCAAAAGAGCAAATATGGTGCCTTAGGTTAAAGATTATTAAAGTATTTCATACAGTTATACATCAGTGAATAAACCAAGAGGACACATTACTCAGCGGTGTACTATAAAGGGACCCGCATAACCCCGAGACTGCTCAGATAAAACCCAAACATCAATTAAATTAGGACCTTAGTCACAAAATAACCATTCACAGGCCTGTGGGTTGGCTTACTGTTGTTTATAAACTGCATAACACAAAAAAGTCCTCAACATTAAGATGTTTTATAGACTCACTTAAAGAGGTTGGCCTTACACACACACACACACACACACACACACACACACACACACAAACATGGGGATAAAGCAGCTCAGTGGAGAATGAGTTGCCAAGAAACTGACACTCCCACACCAAAGTTAGTAATGATCTAAAATGGCGCAGAAGTTGACTGATGATAGCAACTAAGCATTATTTTTAAAAGAGTTACTGGTGAAACTATGAAGGCCTAGTTAGGAATTTAGCAGCAAAAATACCAATAAATAAGCTAAACAGCAACAAAATGTGTGTCCTTCATGTCTCTGTTCACACTTGTGAAGAGCTTAACTAGGCCTTTCACATTTGAACAGCAATCCTTTCTGGCTGTTTATTTGTATGGCTAAAAATAACAGCATGACATTGACTATAATGAGATGTTTCTGTGATGTTTCTGTGATGCTATTCAAACAGACATAATTAGGTGTCTAGATTTGTCAAATTAGCTGCAAGAAAGAACATTGGCTTTAATCAAGATAATTAAAGAGTACAACCATGCTACAATAAACTACACAATATGTATACATATGGAAAATATATACAACCCCAATTCCGAAAAAGTTGGGACAGTATGAAAAATGCTAATAAAAACAAAAATGAGTGATTTGGAAATTATATTCACCCTTTGCTATATTGAAAGCACTACAACTAAACATTATATGATGTTTTACCCTGTGAATTTCATTTTCTTTTCTTTTTTTAAATGCACAGTAATTTCAAATCAGATTATTACAATACGCTCCAAAAAACAGTTGAGTGTTTTCCACTGTGAAACATCACTATTTGTTCTAATAACACTTATTAAGCATTTGGGCCCTGAAGACAAGTTTGTTAAGTTTAGAAAGTGGAATTTTCCCCCACTCATCCATTATGTAGGTCTTTAGCTGCACAATTGTATGGAGTCTTCATTGCCATATAGTGTGCTTCATAATGTGCCACACATTCTCAATTGGAGATGGTCAGGACTGCAGGCAGGCCAATCTAGCACCCACACTCTCTACTTAAACAGCCATGCACTTGTAATCTGGGCAGTATGTGGTTTGAAGTTGTCCTGCTGGAAAATGCAGGGACATCCTTGGAAAAGATGGTGCTGTATGGCAGTATATGTTGTTTCAAATGTTTTACATCGTGTTCTTACAGATGTGCGAGTTACCCATGCCATGGGCACTGACATACCCCTGGCCCATACAGACATTGGCTTTTGGACCTGACGCTATTAACAGCTTGGATGGCCCTTTTCCTCTTTGGCCCGGATAACATGATGGCTTTGTTTTTCAAAAACTTTTTGAAATGTGGATTCTTCAGACCAAAAAACACGGTTCCACTCTTCTACTTTCCATTTAAGAAGAGACCGAGCCCAGAGAAGTCGGCAGAGCTTCTGGACATTGTTGATGATGTAGGGCTTCTGCTTTGCATAGTAAAGTCTTAACTTGCATCTGTGGATGCAGTGGCGAGTGGTGTTGACTAACAAAGGTTTACTAAAGTTATCCCAAGCCCATGTTCATGATATCCATTACAGATGAATTTCTAAGACAGTGACATCTGAGAGATCAGAGATCACGTGCATTCAGAAATGGTTTTCGTCTAGCCCTTTACACACCGAGATTTGACCTGATTCCTTGAATCTTTTAACTATATTGCACACTGTAAAGGGTGAATTGCCCAAAATCCTTCCAAATTGTCTTTGGGGAACATTGTTCTCAAAGTGCTGGATTATTTGCTGAAGCATCTCTTGGCAAATTGACAAGTCTTGAGTGATCCTTGCTCTTGAAGGACTAGGCTGTTTTTGGAGGCTCCTTATACAGTATACAGTACTATGACACGATTGCCTCACCTGTTTAACATCTCCTGTTTGACATCACCTTGTTATTTCAACTAGTCAAATTGTTAATAGTCTGAAATTGCCCCGGTCTCAACTTTTTTGGAGCATGTTGCAATCAACTGATTTGAAATTACTGTACATAAAAAAATAAAAAATAAAAAAATAAAAAAAATGAAATTCACAAGGTAAAACATCATATAATGTGTAGTTGTAGTGCTTTCAAAATAGCAAAGGCTGAATATAATTCACAGATCACTCCTTTTTGTTTTTATTCGCATTGTTCATACTGTCCCAACTTTTTTGGAATTGGGGTTGTACATAAATAGCAACTAAACTGAAGAAAAAAAAGAAAAAAAAACTCTTTAAAATGGTTTCACTTTTTCTACTCTTTAAGAATTCTTTATGAACTTACAGGCACAAAAGACGGACTATGTTAATATACCATACTGAAATTAAAGAGTCAGTTTATATAGCATTTAGCAAGCAAGGGCATTTCAGCTGCAGGGGACTGCCATATATGTCCCTCTTATTTAAAAAAAAAAAAAAAAAGGCAATTCTTTCCCCCACACTTCTTTTAGCACTGTGTATTGAATCCAATCTAAAAATGGGATTTTCTGTCAGAAAATTTTCTGGTATTGGTTACTTTGATTTTATAGGATATAATCCAGCCAATCAGAGGTGAGTGTTATGATCCTCTGATTGGCTGGATTGGGGGGGGGGTTGCACTTGCTTGTTTTCATTATTGAATTCTATGCCCTTGCATAGAGCTAATCAGTTAATTACATTTAATTTATAATTAGTTAAATACCATCAAATTTTTTAATGCAGTTGACATTATAATATGAACTTTTTATGGTTTCATTCACTTCTGTGTGATTTCTGCTGCCCTATACAACGTTTTAAAGGATTATATCACTTTAACCAAGACTAAACTTTAAAATGCTAAAATGAATAAAAAGTCTGTAATCGTTTAATCATTTATTAAGCATTTAATTATATTTTTGTTTGCCATGGGACACAAAACTAGTTTTCAGAATATGCCAAAAAACTAAATAAACCACAAAAAGCACCATAAAACAATAATAAAATTAATCCATACATTTGTTAGCTATAATCCAAATCTTCAGACTGCTTTCTTTCACGCCCGCTGTAACCGTCAACATGTGTTGGTTTCATTTTCAAAATTAAAAAATTGCCGCAACAAGCATTACGACCAGCGGTTTTACGGCAGTGATATTGAATGCTCATTGGCTCTCAAGTGATTTGTGACCATTTGTGAAATGCCGTATTCTTCTATGTATATGTTTGAATGAGAAATGACCGCGCCATCATGGAGTGCATCCGGAGAAGATTTAGAGTGATTAATAATTTAAATTCTATTCTTCACCTCACACAAAGCTATTGTATGCCATCAGGGAGCACACTGGATGCAGCACATTGCCTTTGGACTACTTTTGAACTGAATTTTGCAATTGTTCTGAATAAACTATGGTGATAAAATAAGTCTCTACAGTATAATGACTGTTTGTACAGTAACATTAGTTCAGTTTGTTGATTTCTCATAATTTCTTTATTTATGCAGTCTAATTACTATGAGCTAAATACCTTTACTGTAGCTATTTTTGTATCAGTAAGTCTATGCTGTGTTCTTTAACTAGAGTTTACGAGTTAGCCAAGCTTTATGAGTTTTGTGTCTCAGAACCAACTGGCTGGTGTTTTTACGGACATTTTCAATCTTTCCCTCTCTTTGTCTGTAGTCCCCACATGCTTCAAAACATCCACCATTGTGCCTGTTCCAAAGCAATCCAAAATCACTTGCTTAAATGACTGGCGTCCTGTTGCGCTGACCCCCATCATCAGCAAATGCTTTGAGAGACTAATCGGAGATTACATCTGCTCTGTGCTGCCTCTCTCACTTGAGCCATTGCAGTTTGCTTACTGCAACAACCGCTCCACTGATGATGCCATTGCATCTACAATACACACTGCTCTCTCCCACCTGGAAAAAAAGAACACTTATGTGAGAATGCTGTTTGTAGACTACAGCTCAGCATTCAACACCATAGTGCCCTCCAAGCTAGATGAGAAACTCCGGGCTCTGGGCTTAAACAGCTCGCTGTGCAGCTGGATCCTGGACTTCCTGTCAAGCAGACACCAGGTGGTTAGAATGGGCAGCAACATCTCCTCATCACTGACCCTCAACACTGCAGCCCTGCAGGGCTATGTTCTCAGCCCACTCCTGTATTCCCTGTACACACATGACTGTGTGGCAACACATAGCTCCAATGCCATCATTAAGTTTGCTGATGACATGACGGTGGTAGGTCTGATCACTGACAATGATGAAACAGCCTACAGAGAGGAGGTGCACACTCTGACACACTGGTGTCAGGAGCACAACCTCTCCCTCAACGTCAGTGAGACAAAGGAGCTTGTTGTGGACTTCAGAAGAAAAGACAGAGAACACAGTCCCATCACCATCAATGGAGCACCAGTGGAGAGAGTCAGCAGCTTCAAGTTCCTGGGTGTCCACATCACTGAGGAACTCACATGGTCCATCCACACTGAAGCCGTTGTGAAGAAGGCTCATCAGCACCTCTTCTTCCTGAGATGGCTGAGGAAGTTTGGAATGAACCGCCACATCCTCACACGGTTCTACACCTGCACTGTAGAGAGCATCCTGACTGGCTGCATCTCCGTCTGGTACGGCAATAGCACAACCCACAACCGCAAAGCACTGCAAAGCGTGGTGCGAACTGCCAGACACATCATCGGAGGTGAGCTTCCCTCCCTCCAGGACATATATACCAGGCGGTGTGTGAAAAAAGCTCGGAGGATCATCAGAGACTCCAGCCACCCGAGCCATGGGCTGTTCTCACTGCTACCATCAGGCAGGTGGTATTGCAGCATCAGGACCCGCACCAGCCGACTTCATGATAGCTTCTTCCCCCAAGCAATCAGACTTTTGAACTCTTGATCTCCCACGATCAAAATACATCAGCACTGCACTTTATAACTCTTACTCTAATATCTCACAACGGACTGTCATAAATTATATATTATTATATTCGATTCTCTCTTAACATCTTACTATCAACCGACAGCCTGAATGTCAATACAGTACAATACAACCTACTGTACATTCTATATATACTATATATACTTTTTTATTGTATTGTGTGTATTGTATACTGTACAGTGTATGTTATTATTTGTATATTGTGTTATGTGTAATTATGTGTATATTAGATTATAAATTGTGTTGTGTTAATCTGATGTTTATTGTAAATTGGTATATGTCTCATCACTTCCACGACTGCTATGTTGCTCGGAACTGCACCCAAGAATTTCACACACTATTGCACTTGTGTATATGGTTGTGTGACAATAAAAGTGATTTGATTTGATTTGATTTTGATTAAATGTATCTGCCTGTTACATGTTTTATATGCTTAATAAATGGTTATGGTTAGATTTAGGAGTAGGTGTGGGATTAACGGCTGTAAAATATTTATAAATTAATATATTGTAACAAAAATTATTGCTACTGTACATTAATCTACTCGTTACATGTTTTTATATTGTTGAAATGTGGTTATATTTAGAGGTTGTGGTAGGGTTAAGGGATCTAAAATATCTATGAAACTAAAAATGTACAAATATATTTATAATCGATTAGTGTATTCAAATATAATGGATTTGTCAATATTTTATGTTTCTAAAGCTGTAAATACATACAACTGTTTACATTTTAGATGCTTTCAAATGTCCAAATTGTACATTTTAGTGTCTATCCAAACGCACAAACATGTACTGTACGTTTTAATGTTACAAATATTAACGTACAAATAGCTACGTATATTAATGAGATCAGGCTAATAAAACCCAGATGACTAATATTTCCTTCTTCATAACAAAACATGTAAATCAAGATTATGTTAGTGACAAAGTCTCTACAGTATAATGACTGTTTGTACAGTAATATTAGTTCAGTTTGTTGATTTCTCATCATTTCTTTTTTTATGCAGTCTAATTACTATAAGCTAAATACCTTTACTGTAGCTATTTTTGTATCAGCAAGTCTATGCTGTGTTCTTTAACTAGAGTTTACGAGTTAGCCAAGCTTTATGAGTTTTGTGTCTCAGATTAAAGTTTTTTTTTTTATTATTATTATTTTTTTATTTTATTTAGATGCTTTCTTACCAAAAGTAACTAATTGGAAACTCATTATTATAGTAACAGGCTTAGAGAAACTTGGTTTTAAGTGTGTTGTTCAAGGACACAATGAGGAATTTGTTAATGGATCATACAGTGTGTCCCTTGGATTAGCTGACAGACAGTTGTGAATACATTTTACTTCACAGGCCTGTGTTCAATGGTGTGTGGATATTCTGGAAAACAAGGCAAAAAAAAACAAAACAAAACAAAACAAAAAAACAATAAAAAATAAAAATCTCTAGGAACAGATCAGTTTTCTCTTACAGAGTCTGATATGCTTAACAGAACAGAGATCACAGCTGCAGCCAGCAGTTTCTAATCTGAATTGCCTGCATCCCTGCACCATCACGATTGATGTGACAGGAGCAGAACTGAGACTATCTCCTCTAAAAGATCTTGTCTGTGATAAGATCATTTACACATTCCTCTTTCACTGCATTTCTGCCGGCCTAATACCAACTTTGAACATATCTATTTTTAATCTAGGATTTGCTGTACAAATGGCAAATTTCGTGAGGTTAAAAATCCCAGGAACTTCTTATCATCCTCAGCATTTTGGCTCTGTCTATTCCATATAAGACACATCCAATGTAATTGTCCTCCTGTAGGAGGGTGGAGAGCTCTACACCGTGATCAATCATGTTTAAGGTCTTGATTGGGGCTTTTCTTGTGACCTCTGTGATTATGGTTTTAGGGAATGATGTTAATCCATGTCTACTCCAGGGCTGCTGTGGTATGACTCATCTCAGCCCATTTTCTGAACCTGTCAGCAGCCGGTCAGCCATCAGTGCAGTTATAGCATCAGCATATGAGCATAAAAGCCATTTAAAGCATGGTTTAGTTCTAGCATTCTAAAATAGATCTAAGCCTTGTGAACCGCAAGGGAGTTCTGCATTGACAAAGGGGATCCAAATGCCAAATAATACACCTTTTATTCAGACATTTGAATCCATGATGGCTTGCCTGTTAGCACAGAAAACTGCCATAAGGGAGCCCAAAGTGAAGAAAAACATTTGAGCAAATTACACTTGCTCTGGATGATTGGGGATTTTAAGAATATAAAATGGGAAGTTCTTGAAAAAAGAGGCCTGCACGCTGGGTTTCAAGGGTTTAAATAAACACATTTGAAATTACTATTAGAAATGTTTTATTTCATAGACAGTTTAAGTATTAATTGATGTCAGCAAGCCAAGTACAAATAATTTTTATGTGGAAGCTTTATGCTTGACCTTCACAAGCAAGACCTCAAAAAGTAGTCTTGTTTTTAGGAAACAATACACCGTACACAACATACACTTCAGCCTGCACAACCAAATCATGGTTAAAGCTTCAGGACTAAAGGCCTGATTAGTAGTGGTTTTTGTTTTTGGACACTAGTGGTTAGGTTTAGATGTTGGTTTAAGGCAGGTGTTTTCAAAGTCTTATACAGTAAGCCAGAGGCAGAGCTATATGGCTTTTAATAGATTTGCGAGTGCACAGAACACGTTTTGAGCATGCTCACACACTCTTTGAGCGAGAGCAGGTAGATTTCGTAAAGCAGTGTATAGTTGAGAGCGTGCGTCCATTTTTGTACGAGAACGAAGGAAATCCATGTGCGAGCCAAGAGATTTGCGCTTGTGCAGCCGGTACATGGATGTGCTCTAGCATGATATGCATGTGTTCATGACATTTAACAGTATTATAACACCATAGATCTTTGGTCTATTAAGCTGGACTATGGTCCATTGAGCCAATAATTTTCATTTATCTTCACAATACATTTTTATTGTATGTATTTATATATATATATATATATATATATATATATATATATATATATATATATATATATATATATATATATATATTATTATTATTATTATTTTTTTTTTATTTTATTTTTTTTTACTTTACCTGGTGAATTTATCATCAATCGCCGCGCCTCCCCTGGCATGCTCTGACACCCCTCTGGCACGTCTAAGGACGTCTGTTTTGTCTACCACTCATTTGCTTTTTTGAACACTATTGGTTAGGTTTAGGTTTAAGTTTCAGGTTAGGGAGGTACGTTTTACTCATTAAAACCTCAATCTCACCTTAAAAACCTGTCTGATTACGACATCATTTCACTCGCTTTTGGTGCCCCCCATTGGACATTTCACTTGGAAACTGCTGCGAAATGTGTACTAAGGCACGTCATTTTGTTTTGCAAAAATTTTTCACGGTCACGTTATGTTCATGAGATCATCCTACATTAACAAGACAAAAGATCGATTAAAATATGAGTCAAACTCATTTACGATCGCCACACCCACATCTTGTTGCCAACAATCACTGTCACTTGTGTCGCCGGAAGTCGCTGTGCTTTCATTGAAAATTAATGAGAACGTATCTCTTTGTTGCTGTGTGTTGCTGGCAGTGTGAATGTGGTCTGCAACATGGCCTGGGCCAGACGGGTCCAACAAGGTTCGGATCAGGTTCAGGTCAGTTTTTTAAATATGACTTCAAATTTGGGTTTGGGTTTGTAATTAATGAAAATAAAAAATAGGCTTACCTACAGTAACTTGTTTATCGCACATGTTCTCACTCACAGACACATGGAAACAGACGAGTTAGAGGCTGTTCGCACCGAACTGGTTTTTGCATGCTGTTTTTCAATTGTTTTCCTATGAAAATATGCGCTGGATGGATGTCTTTGACCATTGCACCACTTGCTGTCTTTTCAGCATCTCACGCAAGACTGATGCATTTTTTAGACACTGAGTCAAGTTAAAAAGAACTTGAACTATTAAAAATGATGTCGTGTTACCAATGTTGCCTATGATGCTTACATAAAATACAGCCTATTGCAACAAATTTACTTGCTTGGTAAATAAATTATATAGAGAGTGAGCGATTCAGGTTCGGGCTTTAAATATGACGGTACAGGTTGTTTCAGGCTTAAAAAGTCTCAGGCAAAGGTCAGTTTTAGGCTTCAATTTAGGACCCGTGCAGACCACTAAGCCCAGTTACATTCCAAGAGAGGTCAGGTTTAGAGTTGTGGTAATAACTCATAAAAAACTCATAAAAGCTGGACTGAAATATAGACAATTCTTGATTTTGACACCCAAACTGGATTCCCATAGAGTTCAACAACACAGGTTCAATGAAAAAGTTAGGAGGTTACCCAAGTCCATGTTTTATATATCATGAAAGTTTCATGATTTTCAAAACTGTACAGTGCTAGTTATCAACTGACAGAGAATGCCTTTCAGTCTGCCAGAGTCCACCTGCTCGCATCAAATTTTAACTTCAGAGCCTGAGAGCTGATGAATGTCTTTGTAGGAGTGGGAAGTTTTTTTGGAGTATTGCTCAAGCCTGCATCATATTTTGGTTTGAAAAGGCCTAGATGAAATGGTGTGAATACTCATGAGCCATAAAGACAACACACTCCTTTTCAGTTATAGCACAATAATAATTTGGACACTTCCACCATTTTATATTTATGTTAAACTTTATTTAAAGGTGAAATGTGTGGTTTCTGCACCACTAGTGGCACCAATAGGAATTTCAAAAATAAAGACATGTTTCCCGAACACTGCCATCATCTGCCTTTGGTTAGAAAACAGATAGTTCTGTCCCAAACTGGTTGAGCCAAAGTTGCAGTGTTGGAGTAGTCAGGATGCTCTAACAAACAGAGCAATGTTTTGAAACCACCAAAGAATTGCAGTGTTCACAATTTTCAGGGAAATCTACCTACTGTATAATTGACTTACTTACTGTTGATTCTACACATTAAGCTGGGCCTCATGTCACTCACCGTATTCACTGTCATAGAAGACGATAAACTTGTGCCAGTGCAGCTCAGAGACGAGTGTGATCATGACCTCATTGAGACGCACCGGAGGGCGCGCGGCCAGTGTGTAGCGCTCTCCGTCAGGGCTGGAATTGAGCTGGCACTCGGCACGGGGTGTGCCATCTCCGTTCCTCTGAATGAACAGGTGAGGAATGTGCATGGCATCTGTGAGAGACTGCAGAGCATTGGCTGCAGCACAGCCTGTAGATGACACCAAAGCCAAGATCCCCTGATTCATGAGCTCACAGGCTAGAGAATGAAAAAGAAGAGAAAGAAAAGAGACAGTGAGGTTAGAGAATTGGCAGGTGAAGAGGCCATAGAGAATAAAAATGTAAGATACTTAACAGTTAAGTATGTTGACCATTGTGGAACGTATGGTCTATTTCCATCAACCAGTGGCAATTAATGCAGCAAATGTCAGGCTAATACCAAAGGGAACAGGTGGGATAATGTGTGGATTTCAGAGGGCAAATGTAATTCTCTTCAGTGTATTGCCATATGCTGCTAATCTATTGCCACTGTTAAACATCAGTGTTACAATTTCTCAAGGAAATCTTGTTAAAGTGGAAATAAATAATTTATATTTCATAACATTTAATAGATGTCTCCATCTGAGCTCTGCAGGTTAGAAAACATTCCTGTATATTATGTGTATAGTTACCCTTGAATTTTAAGGGCATTGTGGCATAGAAAATGGCATTAATTTTCCCAGCTTTCTATTCTGGAGCATTGCTTCCCCTATAGCAGGGGTCGGCAACCTATGGCATTCGTGCCATCATTGGCACGCGGTGGGGTAATCACTGGCACGCCAGCAACAGCAAGAGAGGAGTAGACTATTTTATTTAGATGAAATTCCGCACCTGCATTCCAATCTACATCGTGATGTAATCCTTCCTCATGATCACACAGCATGTTTTCATGAGCTGAATGGGAGACTAAACAAAAAGTTAAAATGTGATGAGACTGCATTATACCCAACAGACTCGTGCAGCGCGTGCAAGCCATTCGCGCATCACAAGCCGGCAGCGCTTCAGGTTCTGTTAATCATGCGAGTAAACACGCCCGCTTTGCTTCAGTCATGCTGCGCAGAAGACAGCCTACATTCCGTGTTTCAGTTGTTTCTTTCTGCTTTCAGAACAACACGTGATGTAATAAGGAAAACACCACTATTAATCCTTAAGATTTCCAACAAAGCTTCAGGTACACCCTCCTTAAATCATGGTCACACTCAAAATTACATTAAAAGATTAAAAGAGAAAACATAAAAATCTAATATAATCAAGTCTAATCAAAATATAAATTAAACCTGGAAATAAAGTTTTAGGATTTTGTAGGTGTGATTCACCGAAAATGGCTAAATAGTTGATCAGCTTGTAATGCGCGAATGGCTTGCACGCACAGCGTGAGTCTCCTCGCACTTTAATTGTGTTTAGTTTCCCATTCAGCTGATGAAACACGCTGCGTGATCATCAGGAAGGATTACATCAAGATGTAGATTGTAATGTAGGTGTGAAAAACTTCATACAAGTAAAATAGCCTGCTCCACTCTCACTGTTGCTTGCGTGCTAGTAATTACCCCTCTGTGTGATTTTGAAAATGTAGTATGACATAATATAAGAAATATTTAAGATTGCACAAAATTTCGTGATCAGTAATCAAATAAGCAAATCTGTGACATTAACTGTAACTCATTTAGTACAAAAGGACAGGTTCCCTATCTGTAACTCACTCGACATTGTGTCGATGTAGTGACACTAGGGGTCACTCTTGGGAGCCCAAAACACATCTGCTTTTTTGAAAAAAGGCCAATGAGAATTGGCAAGTGGAATTAGTATGCCACTCCCCCGGACATACGGGTTTAAAAGGAGCTGGTATGCAACCACTCATTCAGATTTTCTCTTCGGAGCCGAGCGGTTCTATTCATTGAAGCTGAATTCATCCACGAAGTTCATTCACCACATCTGCTGGATTCTACGGCGCATTTCAGCAGCTTCTCCCCCTCTGCACCCGTGGAGTGCAAAGAACGCCCCTTGGTGCTTCGGCAGAACAACAAAAAGAGTATATTCTAAAAGAGTATATTTTCTTTCTAAAAGAGCGACACACACGGAACGTCTTTTTAAAAATGCCTTTCCGTTTGTGTGTTATTCCTGGTTGCGGTCGTTATCTCTCCGCTTCTGACAGCCACGATCGCTGTCTTACGTGTCTAGGCGCTGCCCACATGGAGACATCGTTCGTGGATGGGTCTTGTCCTCATTGTGAGAACATGACCATGGCAACGTTGCGGTCACGGCTTGCATTCGTAAGAAAGCAAGCCACCCCAGTGGCTCCCCGCACCGGTCCTTCTACCTACGGGTATGAGGCCGTGCCGGTTAGCACTGGGGGCGATTTGGGGACATCAATGGGACCACCTCCGCCGGGTATCCCCCCAAGGACCTCCCATTCCCCAGCACGCTCGCTTGCCCCGGTCGGGCGCTCAGACAAGATCGCCGGCTCGTCTCAGGGCGTGTTCCACCTCTTGTTCGGAGCCCGGGAAGAAGACGAGTTATCAAGCGCAGCATCGGAGAGCGGGCTCATCCAGTCGGATGCAGAGACTTCGACTGAGAATCCTCCTTTGGGAATGGTCGCCCAGTCCCAGGCCGACGCGGAAATGACAGACATGCTTTCCCGGGCGGCCGTGAGCGTCAGGCTAGAGTGGAACCCTCCACTCTCCCCTGAACCCTCATGGCTCGACGATTGGTTCCTGGGCTCGGGGCACCGCCCACGGCCATGCCCCACCCCGTTCCTTTCTTCCCGGAAGTGCATGAGGAGCTGACAAGATCATGGGAGGCACCTTTTACTGCCCGGTCCTGGTCTTTCAGCTCCCCTGCTCTCACTACCCTCGATGGTGGAGCGGCCAGGGGGTATTCAGTGATCCCCCAGGTGGATAAGGCGCTCGCGGTGTACTTGTGTCCTTAGAGCGCCGCCACCTGGCATGGGTGCCCGAAGCTCCCGTCCAGGGCCTGAAGGTTTACATCGTCCCTCACGACTGTGACCTGCGGTGCCCCTGGACAAGCCGCCTCCGTCCTGCATGCCATGGCTCTCCTGCAAGTACGCCAAGCCAAGGCGCTAAAAGAACTGCACGAGGGTAGTTCTGACCCGGGATTGATGCAGGAACTGCGCTTGGTGACCGACCTCGCTCTCTGGGTGAGGAAGGTTATGGCATGGTCTCTCGGGCAGGTGATGTCCACCCTGGTGGTCCAGGAGCACCACCTTTGGCTAAACTTGGTTGAGATGCGAGAGGCTGACAAGGCACGGTTCCTTGACACCCCCATCTCCCAGGTTGGCCTGTTCGGTGACACCGTCGAGGACTTTGCCCAGCAGTTCTTGGCGGTGAAGCAGCAGACAGAGGCCATACAACACATCCTGCCCCGGCGCAGCTCAAGACCCCGCACCCCATCTGCTCATCGCCAAGGGCATCCTCCTGCAGCCCCCGTGGCCCGGCTCCAGTGTGGAGCCCAACGCATGAAGCAGACGCAACCCGTCTCACGGCCGGCCGTTAAGAACCCGAGGAAGGCTTCGAAGCGCCTCTGAGACGAGCGACCCAGGGGCGAGGAGACCCGCTTCTCTAGAGCTGGTGAGCAGACCACTCCATCCCCTGGTGGAGGGCCGGGAGGAGAATCTTTTGTTTCGTTTTCATTTAATTTCGCCGCATGTCCAAGAGGCTGTGGTACCCAAAAATTCAACAAAAGAGTGGTTTTCTTGTTCCCTGGGTCACATGTCCAGTGTGCATGGCCGTCGTCATGACCACCATCCACCGTCCCATCTTTGCAGGTATGGTGCTCCAGCGGCAGACCCCCCGCTCCTGTGCGCCCAGCTGTGGCAAAAACACGCCCACACGGGATTGGTTCCAGTGTATACGGGGACGAGACTCCTCCTCCCCCCTACTCGGCCAATCTTATGGTGGGCAGCAGGAGCCAGATAAGTGCTTTGATGTCCCTGGACTCAGCACAGCCACGGGGCTCGAATCCCCTCGACAAGGCACCTCGAGCTCTGCCGCGAGGCCCCACCCGCCGGTACGTCTGACGTGATCATTCCCTTGGTCCCCCTCACCCGGAGTTTGGGCACATGGCTCACGCTTTCCAACCCGTCGCGATGGCTGACCCAGACCGTCCGACTCGGCTACGTGATTCAGTTTGCCAGGCGCCCGCCCAGGTTCAGCGGCGTCTGCTTCACCTCGGTGAAGGACGACAACGCCGCTACCTTGCATGCGGAGATCACTACCCTTCTGCGCAAGGGCACGATAGAGCCTGTCCCTCCAGCTGAGATGAAGAAGGGGTTCTACAGCCGTTACTTCATCCTACCGAAGAAAGGCGGTGGGTTGCGACCAATCCTGGACCTGTGAGTACTGAACTGGGCTTTTCATAGACTCCCGTTCAAGATGCTGACGCAAAAACACATTCTAGCGAGCATCTGGCATCAAGATTTGTTCGCAGCGGTAGACCTGAAGGACGCATACTTCCACGTCTTGGTCTTACCTCGACACAGACCCTTCCTGCAGTTTGCCTTCGAAGGCCAGGCATACCAGTACAAGGTCCTCCCCTTCAGCCTGTCCTTGTCCTCTCGCATCTTCACGAAGGTTGCAGAGGCAGCCCTTGCCCCTCTAAGGGAAGTGGGCGTCTGCATCCTCAACTATCTCGAAGACTGGCTAATCCTAGCTCACTCTTGAGAGTTGCTGTGCGCACACATGTACCTCGTGCTCTGGCACCTCAGCCGACTGGGGCTTAGGTCAACTGGGAAAAGAGAAAGCTCTCCCTGGTTCAGAGCATCTCTTTTCTCAGGTTTGGAGTTGGACTCAGGCTCAATGACAGCGCGCCTCATGAACGAGCACGTGCAGTCGGTGCTGAACTGTCTCAAGGCATTCAGATGGAGGACAGTGGTTCCACTGAAACTTTTTCAGAGGCTTCTGGGGCATATGGCATCCTAAGCGGCAGCCACAATGCTCAGGTTGATGCATATGAGACTGCTTCAGCACTGGCTTCAGACTCGAGTCCCAAGATGGGCATGGCACCACAGGACACATCGCATGGCCATCACGCCAATCTGTCGCCGCCTCTTCAGTCCTTGGACCGACCTTGCATTTCTACGGGCAGGGCTTCCCCTAGAGCAGGTCTCCAGGTGCGTCATGGTTACAACAGACACCTCCAAGATGGGCTGGGGCACCGTATGCAACGGGCACACAGCCACCGGCTCCTGGACTGGCCCGCAGCTGCATTGGCACATCAGCTGCCTAGAGTTGTTGGCAGTACCGCTCGCCCTGCAGAGGTTCCGGCCGTTGATCCAGGGTAAGCACCTGTTGGTCCGGATGGACAGCACAGCGATGGTAGCATACATCAACTGTCAAGGTGGTCTATGCTCCCGTTGCATGTCACAACTCACCCGCCATCTCCTCCTCTGGAGTCAGCAGTGCCTCAAGTCGCTACGAGCCAGTCACATCCCGGGTGACCTCAAAACCACAGCGGACGCGTTGTCACGTCAGGTTACCCTCAGGGGAGAGTGGAGACTCCACCCTCAGGTGGTCCAGCTGATTTGGAGTCAATTCGGTCGAGCACAGGTAGACCTGTTTGCTTCCCGGGAATCCTCCCACTGCCCACTTTGGTACGCCCTGACCAAGGCACCTCTCGGTATAGATGTGGCCCCCGGACTATGCAAATACGCATTTCCCCCAGTGAGCCTACTCGCACAGACCCTGTGCAAGGTCAAGGAGGATGAGGAGCAGATCATCCTAGTAGCACCCTACTGGCCCACCCAGACATGGTTCTCGGATCTCACGCTCCTCATGACAGCCCCCCCCCGGCGAATTCCCCTGAGGAAAGACCTTCTTTCTCAGGGACGGGGCACCATCTGGCACCCGTGACCAGACTTCTGGAATCTCCACGTCTAGCCCTTGGACGGGACGCGGAAGACCTAAGTGGCCTACCACCTGTGGTGGTAGACACGATCACTCAGGTTAGGGCGCCCTCTACGAGGCGCCTGTATGCCTTGAAGTGGCGTCTGTTTGCTAAGTGGAGTCCTTCCCGACGCGAAGACCCCCAGAGATGCGCAGTCGGATCAGTGCTTTCCTTCCTGCAGGAGAGGCTGGAGGAGCGGCTTTCCCCTTACACCCTGAAGGTGTATATAGCCGCTATTTCAGCTCATCACGATGCAGTAGATGGTAAGTACTTGGGGAAGCATGACTTGATCATCAGGTTCCTGAGAGGCGCCAGGAGGTTGAATCCCTCCAGACCATGCCTCGTCCCCTCGTGGGACCACTCTGTAGTCCTTCGGGGTCTACAGGGAGCTCCCTTTGAGCCCTTGCAGTCAGCTGAGCTTAAGGCACTCTCTTTGAAGACTACCCTCCTGACTGCGCTCACTTCCATCAAAAGGGTAGGGGACCTGCAGGCATTCTCTGTTAGTGAATCATGCCTGGAGTTTGGTCCGGGTTACTCTCACGTGATCCTGAGACCACGACTGGGCTATTTGCCCAAGGTTCCCATGACCCCTTTTAGGGATCAGATGGTGAACCTGCAAGCGCTGCCCCAGGAGGAGTCAGACCCAGCCTTGGCATTGCTGTGTCCGGTGCGAGTTTTACGCATCTATTTGGATTGCACGCAGAGCCTTAGAAGCTCCGAGCAGCTCTTTGTCTGCTTTTGTGGACAGCGGAAAGGAAGCGGGGGATGATAAGTTTCATTGGCCTTTTTTCAAAAAAGCAGAGGTGTTTAGGGCTCCCAAGAGTGACCCCTAGTGTCACTACATCGACACAACATCTCGTTCCCTCCATCAGGGAACAGAGGTTACGAAAGTAACCAGGACATTTTCTTTCATTAAAGCATTTAAGATGCTCTGTGAAAATTCACATGCAGGATCATGATTATATCATAATCATTGGGTTTTCACTCAAACTGTTATGCTGATCATATCATTTGTAATAAAAATAAATAAATAAATGATTAAATTAGAAAAATGCTAAATAGAAACATTTTCACACGTGGACTCAAACTTCAGAAAATCACATACATGCACATACATATACAGCTCTGGAAAAAATTAAGAGACCAATCCAAATGCTTCTTAAATCAGTATCTCTACACAGGGGCCGACTGTCCATAGGGAGAACCATAGGTGTTGGGGCAGATGTCGGCACAGCCATTAACTAGGAAAATAAAAAATGGCACTCCATGTCAAAAAGGTTGCCGACCCCTGCCCTATAGTATGTGATTGCTGCACAATGTCATTACATTACAACACACATTAAAATAACATTACAACACAAAGTATGCACCATGGGACTGAGAGAAAAGACTAAGATTTATCAAAGTACATCTGATTTAATTTAGACACATTTATTTCCAATTCTTTTCTCATCTTTACACAAATCAAAACTAGTTAAGTCACTTTGCTGTATTTATTTGAATTGTAATAAATATTTTAGAACAGATCCAAAAATGAAGGCAGCAATTAATTTTGTTGGTGACAGCAGAAAAAGTTTTACTTAGTCAAACTGCGGGAGCTGGAAAATTAATTATTAATAAAACCAAAACAGCACTCAAAATTCACTGAGCCCACTGTATGGAGAGTGAAAAATAAAACCCATTAGTTTGTGTAACTTTTGTACAATAGCTCAGTGTCCATGTGTCCCCAGAGCACCCATGTGCTTGTTTAATTTCAGCAAAGCCTGGATACAGATTGGATGAGCTTAAAGGTTTTAAAGAACAGTCCATTAAAGACCCAGGTAGATCGATGGACTATAAATCACACTGAAAATTACGGTATAAACAAAAAGATTTTTTCCTTGGTAAACATTTGAACAAACACAATTTAATTCGACTACGTTAATCAACCCTGATCTGGAACAAAATTTCCTAAACATCTAGGCTTATAGCTGCTAATAGCCTTGACATTACATTCTTAATGCAATAATCCAAAATCCTGTTTTTCAATAATACATTTTCCAAAACTTTTCTAAGTATATGAGTTTATGTGGGTAATTTCATATTCTTTAGAATCTGCTGTTAAATACTTCAGACTATAGTGATTTCCACCTGTTTAGATCATGTTAATTGTATTAATTGCCCTTTATTTAAAGTCCCCAATATGACATATTCGTGTACTGAAAATCTGACAAAACATAATGAAAAAACAAAACAAAAATATAACATAAACTCCAATATAACATGAAAAAGAATCCAGAGTAATACTTAGAGATTGTAATGTGATTCAAATCTCACAGATAAATGTGCCTGTGAGTGGAGCTGACAAGCTTTTTGACAAGCTCCCATCTGTCAATAACCATGCAAAGGAAATGGTTTACAATGAAAAAAAAAAAAAATTGGTTACAAACTGGTCATTACAAGGGTATTATGCTATAAATGTGGTTTATGAGGACATTTCTAATGTCCCCATAATTCAAATCACTTAAAAAACATACTAGCCAATTTTTTATTTTTTTTTTTAATGTAAAAATGCAGAAAGCTTTTTGTGAGGGTTAGGTTTAGGTGTAGGGTTAGGGTTAGGGGATAGAATCTATAGTTCGTACAGTATAAAAATCATTGTGTCTATGGGGAGTCCTGCTAAGGATAGCCGCACCAACATGTGTGTGTGTGTGCGTGTGTGTTTAACAGAGCTATGGAGGAATATACTGTAGGTGTGAAAAGCATGATAGATAAATGTATCTGCTGATTCATATCACAGAACTACACTGCATTTGATAAATATAGAGACAGAAAAAGAGTGATAAGGGTAGAAAGAAAGAGGAAAAAAACTGCACAAGTTTGTCTAGAGGAATAGAATACTTCAACCTTCTGCAGTATGTAATGTTGTCCAGAAAGAGTTGAAAGACAACGCAGAAACACAACTCCATCAATCAAACTGACAACATTCCCCAACTTCTCTCAGTTTAGAGCAAGATAAACATCCTCAACCTGCAGAGTACAGCAAAACACAGCATGGGAAAACTATATGTCAAGTGAGAATGGCCATTAAACCATCTGATGTGGAAATTCACACCAGCAGTTGCTGCTTGCTGGTCCATGAATGCTACATCTATTCTTACACTTCATGGTGATGACAACTGCAAAACTTAAAAGAAGGAGATAGTTTGGTTTGTGCTGCACACTGTTTCCTATCATCATTCAACAGATGTTTCCCAGTCAATCAGAGCAGTAAGATGAAGCAACATGGACATTCTATCACTGCAGTGTGACTAGAATTAGATTAGAATTTAGTGTAATAATAAAGCTACCTCTTTTCCTCTCTGTCTCACTGGCATTTAGGACATGCAGGGGCTGCCCGGATCAATGTGGTGGCCCACTGACAGCATTTTAATGGATATTATTTTTGGCATATCTAGACCAGTTTACACTGCTATATCTAACTGTATATAATAAATACAGTAGTGGCATTAATGTATTTACACTAGAATCATAGGCTTGTGTTATCACACGCTTCAGTGTTGATTGTTCAGTCTCATGCACATAATCTTTGCAGCAGAATCACTTCTCTCTCATTTACATCAAGGTCAAATGTTTAATGATTTGTTTAAAATTTCAGTCTCCATGGCTAACGTGCTATACAGTTATAGGACTGTAGCCAAAGTCCCTTTAAGGAAAGTCAGGTCACTCACCAACCATGCTTGTAATCAGAGGTGGTTCTAGGGTCAGTGAATATTCGGGGCTTAGCCCAGACCTCTACATATGGGGCAATTCTTTGACGAAATATCAAAATATAGTACTCTTCATTATTAAAGTTAAAATGTTACTAATAGGTCCCACAAACTTTGGTCTCAGCCTCAGATACACTTAAAGATAAGAAGTTGCGTGCTTTCCAAGATCCAAGATGGCGGCTCCCGGATGCTAGACTGCTACACCGCTACACCGTAAACAAGATTAAGATTCAAATATCTTTTTTTTTTTCTTTTCACATTTTCTCCTGTTTCAAAACTGGACTATAAAGTTATACAACCTGGATCATCTTGAGGAATATATCGACGCCCACTACAACAGATTCTGCTGCACCATGAACAGGGACAAACCAGACGACAACAAAAAAAGTAAAGGTAACCCCACTCCAACCTCCAAGAGACCACATCCCGGTTCACTCTCCAGCCTAGGTACAACACCATCTACATCACCAAAACCACCGTGCTGCACAGAGGTAAGCAACATTCTGCTCTCGATTGAAAATACATTTTCTGGACTTGATGCCAGGATCGCAATGATTGAAGTGGTACACAAGGAATTACAGGAACTGTGGCACAGCTTGGAATTCAGCCAAGAACAGATAGACACTCTCACCAAAGAAAATACTTTTTTAAAGCACTCTGTTCACACACTTGCTGCTCAATTCACCTCCGTTGTCGTAGAAAACAAAGCCATGAAAGAGAGCATTCTGGACTTGCAAATGCGCAGCATGAGGGACAATTTAGTGTTCACATGCATCCCAGAACAAATTCCAGACGACCCCGAAAAATCAGTTAAAGTCTTTATGATAAAACTCAAATTAACAGCCGAAACTGTACAGAGTATTACTTTTCACCGTGTGCACTGTATGAGATCCCAAAACAGCAACAATTGACCATGACCGATTATCGCAAAATAGAACACTATAAACAAAAAGAGCTGGTTCAGAGGCAAGGCAGACATCTCAAAGGTACAAACAACGGAATCAACGAGCAATACCCAAAGGACATGCTTGAACGTCGAAAACAGCTTTTCCTAATTAAAGAAAAAAGGCAATCATTGCAGTGGACAAATTATACGTAGATGGACAACTATATCGTGATAAGGACATTACCCCCTGGCTTTTCTGAACACTTCACTCACATTCCTGAGTCAATAACGGCCGTGATCATAAACTTATATCCACCACCACCACTACCCCACTCCCCAGTACTCCACAGAACTTTTTTCTTTTTCTCTCTCTCTCTCTCTCTCTCTCTCTCTCTCTCTCTCTCTCTCTCTCTCTTTTAAATATATAAGATGTGCTTTTACGTTGCACCTAGGTCTCGTGTCCCCCCAACCTGTTAAACCTGTTCTACATTATGTCTGTATTTAATGTTTTTTTTTTGTATTGTTGTTGTTCTTCTGCTGTGTACATTCTGTCATTTGTGTATCTTTAGTTTTAGTCTGCCAACAGCATTGCCATGTTATGCATGCACGCATACGCATTGCCGTAATTGCATGAACATATACACTCACACGTATACATATACAGTACTTTATTTTCCATTTCCTCATAAAAACATAACATGTCATCAATCACTTTTCTAACCTGGAACATTCATGGATTTGGTTCTCAGATAAAGAAGATCAAAGTTTTGAATAATTTAAATAAACTACAAGCCGACATATGCCTTTTGCAAGAAACGCATCTATCAGAATCAGATCACAACAAAATTAAATCATCAAAATACAATCATTTATTCTCGGCACACTACAACACAAAACAAAGAGGAGTATGCATTTTAATAAGTAAAAAAATCTCATTTGTTCATAACACCACCGTTATAGACCCTGAAGTACGTTTCATTATCATAAACATTTCAATTAATAATAGCCCAGTTACAACTGGTAATGTATATAGCCCAAACACTGATGACCCATCTTTTTTTCAGACCTTTTTTTTTCCTTCATTTCAAACCTTTCTAACTGTCCAGTCATAATAGCAGGTGACTTCAACACAGTTCTCAACCCAACAATAGACAGATCTAATAGTTCGAGCAATAAACGCATTTGCCAATCAGCAGAAACCATAAAACAGTTCATGAGTGATTTTGGTCTTGGTGATAGTTGGCGATTACAGCATCCAAATGCTAAAGAATACTCATTTTTCTCACCAGTCCACCACTCATATTCCCGCATTGATTTCTTTCTCACCAGTATTTCTATTATATAAAATTTTTCCGAATCAAAGATCCATCCAATAGTCATTAGTGATCATGCCCCGGTAACATTAAAATGGAATAGAACTAGTCCACATAAACCCATAACCAGATGGCGCTTTAACACATCTTTTCTGAAAGATCCTGAATTTGACAGTTATTTTAAAAGAGAGTGGGCATGCTTTCTAGAAATGAATGACACCCCAGAATAATCTCCATCTCTTCTGTGGGAAGCAGGGAAAGCTGTACTAAGAGGAAAAATAATCTCATTTTCCATTTACAAAAACAAAAAAAACAAAAATAAAACAAAAATAAAAAGAAAGAAAAGAAACAAGAAGCAGAACTAGAACAAAAAATCAAACAACTCGAAGACATCAATATAAATAACCCAACAGAAGAAACACAGAATAAACTAAGAAAATATACATTTAAACTAAATGAAATAATCAATAAACATACTCAATTCCTGATACATAGGCTAAGACAAGAAGACTTCCATCACAGTAATAAATCTGGTAAATATTTGGCAAATCAAATCAAACGAAATAAGGAAAAAACAACAATCCCAGTTATCACGGACACAGCAGGGAAGTCTACCAACTCACCGGAGGAAATAAACCAAATCTTTCAAAATGTTTACAGTAAATTATACTCATCAGAAAAAGACCCAAAACAGAAAGACATCAATTCATTTCTCAACAGTATCAATCTGTCACAACTTAGTAGACATCAAATAAATAGCCTGGAATCACCCATAACACATGAACTTTTTACTGCCCTAAAACTCATGCCGAACAATAAAGCACCAGGTCCTGATGGATTCCCTGCCAAGTTCTACAAACACTTTTGGTCCATTTTATCACCACTTTTCATCTGAATGATAAGTGAATCAAAACAAAAATCAAAACTCCCAGTTAACATGAACACAGCCACAATTACACTCCTCTTCAAACTCAATAAAGACCCAACATTACCATCCCATTTCTCTAATTAATGTAGACATTAAAATCATCGCCAAAGCACTAGCACATAGAATCGAAAAAGTCATGCATCTATAATCCACCCAGATCAAACCGGTTTCATTAAAGGTAGACTTGCATCCACCAACACATGCAGACTTTTTAACTTAATGTATTATTCTTCAATTCAAAAAGCAAAAACCATCATAGTTACTCTCGATGCAGAAAAAGCTTTTGATAGAGTCAACTGGAAATTCTTGTTTTCCACATTGGAGGGGTTTGGTTTTGGGAAGTCATTCATTAACTGGATCAAAATTCTATACACATCACCTTCAGCAACTGTCATCACCAATGGACTAACATCACGTAGCTTCACACTGCACCGGGGGACTAGACGAGGATGCCCACTCTCCCCCTCACTATTTACCATTTTTATTGAACCGTTAGTAGCAACCATCCGTCAAAACAGCTACATTAAAGGAATTCAAACACTAAATATACACCACAAAATCAGCCTTTACGCTTATGATTTATTATTGTATTTACAAGAACCCCCATCATCATTACAAGAAACGATTAAAGTCGATGATTCATTCTCTAATATTTCCGAATACTCAATCAACTGGAGTAAATCTTCTATTCTTTCATTACATTTCAACAGCTTGGATGTGTCATCCCAGACACCACCTATCCCTCTATGCACCAATCACATCACATATTTAGGCATTAATATTTCCCCCAGGCTTTTTTTCCCTTAACTTTACTCCGTTATTTAAAACAATAGACGATGATCTTCAACGCTGGATGAACTTAGCACTGTCCATTATGGGCAGAAATATCAGTAATTAAAATGACTATACTCCCTAAACTAAACTATTTATTCTCAATGATTCCAACACAACCCACCCTCACATGGTTTAAATCTCTAGATTCAATCATTACCAAATTCTACTGGAAAAATAAGACCCCAAGAATTAAATTTACTACCCTACAGAAACCAAAAACACAAGGAGGACTAGTAACACCTCATTTTTACCATTACTTTCTGGCCAATCAGCTTCAAAATATACACAAATGGATTCATCCTATCCCATCAGAAAACACATGGTTAGATGTTGAACAAACAATTTGTAAGGACATTCACATTTCAGACTTACCCTTCTACGGTCAGACAATCAAAAAACACTCCTGTTTTAAAATGCCAACAACAGCAGCAGCTCTGACAGCCTAGTGGAAATTGTATCAAATCACAAGCACCCCTCTTGCACCATCTAAATACACCCCCATTTGGAATAACCCAGATTTTACAGTTAACAAAAAGCCACTTAACTTACGCACACGGGCAGAAAAGGGCATCACACAACTTCAACATATCCTTCACAATAATTACCTGGCCTCATTTTCCCACATGGTCCAGAAAAACGGCATCGGGAGTAAATGTTTTTTGGAATACCTACAAATCAAATCATCTATCCAATCAAAAATCGACACTCGGACCATTAATTTAGACCTTTCCCCTTTAATCTCAGAGCTAATTAATATATCCTCCTAAAAAAAACTACTCTCCAAAATATATAGAATAATATCAAAATCAGACAACACATTAAACTTACCAAATGCCAAATGGGAATCAGACTTATCCATTACTCCCGATGCCGATTTCTGGACACAAATCTGCAAAAATATCTACTTCATGACAAAAAATGCCAGCCTGCAACTTGTACAGTATAAGGTACTTCATAGATTTCACCTAACTGGACGGAAATTGTTTAAAATGGGATTTACTTCAGAAACCTGCTCACATTGCACACAAAATAACCCAGACACCTATGTTCACGCCATTTGCCATTGCACCCCAATTAAAATTTTTTGGGAAATCATCACTGAATCACTATCCCAATGTCTCCCTCTCTCTGTATACTAGGTGACATATCCATAATCAATTTAAACAACACAAACAGTCAATTACTCCTAGTGGCATTAACTATCGCCAAGAAAACTATTCTCATGAACTGGAAATCAAGGAACACCATACATATTGCATCTTGGAAAAACTTACTAATAGATTACATCTCCATGGAAAACCTGTCCACATCCGTTCAAAACAATACACTAGAATTACACCCCTCTTGGTCATCTCATTACCTTCCAACGGTCATGAATCCGCTGACCTTCTTTGTCTGAAACCAACCACAACAATAGGGGGGGGTTGTTTTTTTTTTCTCCTCTACTTCGGGACCCCAGTAGGCCATGGCATCCCAGTCTGTGTCCGGTGCAGTGGGGGTTAGTTGTGGGTGGGTGTGGTGTGGGGCCCGGGGCTTGTACCTTCCCACCATCTCCCCGCACTTTTTCACCCTGGATTTTTTTTTAATGCATCACATATTAGCTGAGATACCTACACATCTATTAAGAGCTTAACAAGGAATGCATCAGAAAAAGGAGTAAAGGGAAGGGAGAAAAAGTGAAAAAAGAGAAAAAGAGAACACAACAACACAGGGTAAGCGTGGCATGTGGAATGGGGGGGATGGGGGTGTGGGCCTTGGGCCTTGGGCCCTGTGCCCCGCGGCATCTCTCCCTGACGGCCTGTTGTGGCGTGACATGGGTGGGGGACTAACTTATGACGTGGCCACGGAGGGATCAGAAGCAGCCTTATAATAATTTATAAAAAATTATTATTATTATTACTACTACTATTATTATTATTTGCCCTCTCCCCCCCCCCCAAATTCTTAATGAATTGAGTTTATTATTATTATTATTATTATTATTATAGTCATTATTATCGACTATAATTTACCTTACATGTAAATACTGTCACATTCTTTGTTTGCATATTAATAAAAAAATAATAAAAAAGAAGTTGCGTGCTTTCAACACTGTGTGATTTCAGAATGTTTCCATAGTTTCCATAGTTTTACTGACACTGTGTACAATTTACACTTTAATAGCCTATTATTGATTCGTTGGGTGTTTTAAGTTAGTTTAGAGATAACACCCAAAATGTAACTTTCAATATTGTCAGTTTTACTTAATCCTCTCATGTTCATATTTCTCCAGAAAATTATTGTATATCAAGCAAACTTAAATTAACTGAGTTGTGTCAACAAGAAAAGGTCTTGTCAGCTTTACTTAATCCATTTGTGTTGGGACAGCATTAATATGTTTTGTTTGGTTAACCGAAAATGGGCAGGGGATTTATAGTTCCCAGTATGCTTTGCATGGGACTTGACGAGAAGAGTAAATGTTCAAATTAAGTGTCATTTTATGAATACAAAGGAGGGGACTTGTTTGTGCTCAGTGTTTTGTTATATTGAGATTTAAAAGAGCTTCAGTGATGTTGTTGTTTTTGGGGTTACCATTTTGGTGAAGAGAGGAGTTTGAGCTTAGGTTGAGGAACAATACACATTGTGTATTCTACCTATTGCTTTATCAGTTCAGCAATTGCTGTGCTTATCGTAGCAAAGTGACCAAATTTCACTCAGAAGTGCTTCCCACCAGCATGCATTTAGCATGATAACATTTACTGTCACTAGCTAGCTTGTAAATGAAAGAGATTAATTTGAGTTCCTTTAACATGTCTAGTTTTGTTAGGTTTACTTTATTCAGTAAGGTTTCCTCTACTTTAAGTATTTAAATTGAGATAACATGGTAATTATAATTTAGGAAAACTGACCATGATTTAATCAAATTCAGCCAAATAGTTATTTTTTGAGTGGCAGGATGAAATACACAAAAATAGGTGATTATTAGGGAAAAAAAAGTTCCCAGATAACCCAAAGTTTTCAAGGTTTATGGCATCATTTCTTAATAAAAGATTTTTGCAATTGTCCTAGATCTTGACTTAAAGTTAGCAAATTCCTCGAGCACATCTCTGTATATATTACTTTTTGTTTTCACAGTTAGATATCTAACTAATTGGTACATAATAAATCTGGATGGACCAACTCAAAACAGTTTCTAACATCTCACCAAGAAAGGCATTTTGACCGTTCACACAGCCACAATTGCGAGTCCTAGCAAAGTATTTTGTTTCCATTCCTACAGATGCGATTTAAGTGTTACGATTTCACCCATTCATAAATAAACCAGTGGCCAGTCTCATATTATAATGTCTTTGCTATATAAATATATTTACACTTTCTATATGACAGAAAGATGATCAGAAAATATGTCACAGAGCACAGAAGAGGCAAGATAAAGAGGAATGTGTTGATGAAAGAGATAATAACATTACCCAAATAACATCACTGCCTTCAACAGCAATACTATTTTGTGATTGTGCATGACATCACTACTTGTGGGCGGGGCCCCATCTTATGGTACACTGGGGGTCCACCAAGGTTTGCGGTACGCAACTACTCATTCTCAGTCTATAAATCCACACATAGCTTCTTATGCAGATTTTGCCGTATTACAGACTAATACTCAATTACAGAGCCATGGCTTACATAAAGGTAGGTTGGCACCATTGTATTCTAATCTGATTCTGGGATTTGAATATTGTATATCTCTGCATCATTGATAGAATGCATTAAAAATTGATCTGTCATGCAGATTACAGACCTTTATCACCAAACAGGATTAAGAAACTGTTATCTTTTTTTTTTTTCATGTTAAAGTGACAAGGCAGATAATCAGGTAGGAGGAATAATTCATAATCAAACATTACACACAGGCAAACAAAATTAATTAATCCAAAGTTCTTGGAGTGTGCGTGTCTTTGATTTTAAAAGCCCAGTGTCATGACATTTATGATACAGCAAGAGAGAGCACAAAATATTGAGGGATTATACGTACTGTAATTCTCTTACCAGAAATTAAGTCGTGCCGTCAAGGCAATTTCACACAAACAGACAGAGGTTTTTATTGGCTCTTTGGATTGTTGGGAACAGAGAATGATACACTGAAGGTGTTGTGGACAGGCTTCTACCCAGCAGAGTGCTGTTTGCTGATAAGGAAACTGTGGCTGATACACCCAGCCCATCAGTCTGTGATTGCATCCATGTCTTTAAGATTGAGTTTCGAAAAGAGAAAGATAACACTGTGTGTTCATATGTGTGTGCATTCAGTGTATGTGGGTGTGTGTAGGAGTGTGTATATACATGTGTGTGTATGTGTATAAGGTGCCATGACCACTGGAGCAGCTTAAAAGATTACAAGACCAAAAACATCAACCCTACAAAATCCTATAATCCTGTTGGAACAGGCTTCATCAATTTTTTCAGTGCCCTTTAATATAAGGAAGAAAATTATCCTTCATCTGTGCATGCAGAAGCCTATAATTAGCAGTTTTGTGTCCTTAAATATACAAATTCAGTCATAAAATGAGCGGGTGTAGAAATTAAGCATTTTTAATCACTATGTTTGTCTGACTGCAATCGAACAATTCAAAAATCATTTTAGAAACTATCACTAACTTGTTCATTTGAAAAATGCAAATTTGAGATGTCATTGCTTTCCATGCATCACATAAAGACCATGTTCTACCCAACAAGAACTTATGACATTTAACATGCAGTGATCATCTCTATCTATTAGCATTCCACAACAAAACAATTATTTAGCCTCTTCTAAAGAACGTTTTTGTTTTGGTTCCTGTGCAGAAAGACATAGAAGATAGAGAAGACTGATACAGAGACTCATGTATGCGTCCTCTCTCACTCTCATATTTGGTGTCTGATCTGTAAACACAAAACATGAGGTCAGGGACAGTAAGTGCTGGAAAAAACTGATTTTATTTTATTGTGATCATATGAAAGAATGTTAAGCTCCATACGTCTTTTGTTACTAAGAAATATGCTATGACATTTTGAGATGTGTAGTTTAAAAAAAAGAAAAATATGTCTGTGTGTTGATTTACGGAAGTATTATATCAAAGGATGTACCGCACTTTCAGAAATATGCTCTGGTCCAGCTTAGACACATTAAGAAAATGGGCTTGTGTTAAATGGATATTACAAAACAATAAACTGATGGAAAGTGAAATTAAGGACATGAGTCAAGTCGTCATTTTTGAAGTGCTTTTCACAACACACAAAATTCTAAAGCAGCTTTACAGAAAATCATGCTTTAAAAGAAAATTAAGCTGTAATATCTGTAAAGTCTTAGAGTCATAATTGTGCAGTTTGATAAAATCATGATTGTAAATTTTGCCTTAAAATAAATAATTAAATAAATAAGTAAATAATAATTGTATTTAGACCCCCAGTGAGCAAGCTAAAGGTGACTGGCATGACACAACTGACGTGAGTGACATGAAAAACTTGAAAAATTATTGCCAATTAAAACTCCTAATATTCCCACAAAAACATGTTTTGTTTGAAAAAAATAAGAAACAGATATTTATTAATAAGTTGTAAAATTTTCATGCTAGAAGTTGTATAACATGCAGGGACATGAAACAGCAACATCTGCATAAACCAAATTAGTAAAATTATTAAAAAATTACCCATATATTCATTTAATTGTAATATTGTGATAAAGTTACAATTTCTATTTGTTAAAAAAAAAAAATATCTTAAATATTTTAAGTTTTTTTTAAGACATACTGTATATGATGGGAACATGAACTACATAACAGGATTGACCTGACTATCAAAAATAAAGTATGAATTAATTCATAATCAGCACCTAAACAACTGAAGTGAGTTTTGAATCAACAAAACCTACCTACCTCCCTACCCTAAACCTTACACCTCAACCTAACCAATAATGCCATAAAAAGCAAATGTGAAATGAAAAACACAATTATTGAAACAACCACGTCATTATGTTTTACATCTCCTCCGTTCCCTGATGGAGGGAACGAGACGTTGTGTCAATGTAGTGACACTAGGGGTCGCTCTTGAGAGCCCTGAACACCTCAGATCTTTGAGAAAAGGCCAATGAGAATTGGCGAGTGGAATTTGCATGCCACTCCCCCGGACATACGGGTATAAAAGAGAGCTGGAATGCAGGATTCATTCAGGTTTTGTGCTGAGGAGCCGAGACACGGTCCCAGCAATTTCTGCGGCTAGTACAGCGTTATGGCAAGAGGGACACAACATCTCGTTCCCTCCATCAGGGAACGGAGGTTATGACAGTAACCAAGACATTCCCCTTCTGTCACTCACTCGACGTTGTGTTGATGTAGTGACACTAGGGGTCCCTATGGAAAAACGCCACAACAGCTGAACCATGTTACGTGAACTGCCGATGCAGGTGCAAGCAAGCTGCTGCGTGCGTAATAGCATGTGCATCAGACTGCACGTAACCTCCCCCAACGCCCCAAAAGACATCACGTAGTTCCCCACATCCCTGAGGGGGGGACGCAACATAACTTGCATGGGAGGAGGCCGCGCCAGCCGCCTTTTCTCTCTATGTTTTCTCTCGACAGAGTATTAGATTCAGCTGGGGCCATCTAACGCTATCATACGCATCGGGGAAGGTGTTCTTTTCCTTTCCTATTCTTTCAGGGGTAACAGACCCCAGAGAGACCACATCCTGCCCAAAAGAGGAGGTCAACATGTGGCAATACGACACATGGGCTCAGCAGCCGCACATGGAAGAGGCACGGTGGTAGGTCCCGCCACGAAAAAAGGGGGGGGGGACTCTACAAACACAGCGACCGGGGGCAGAGAGAGCTCTGCCCAAGGGAGACGCGGGTCCGCCGACAGGGAGACTGTACCGCGGAATATACATCACAGGGGTTACCAGAGTTATCGGCACTTGTGGAGCACCTATACCAGTACAGGGCATATTAGACCCCGTAGTGGGGCTGGCTGCGAACTCCTTTGCTGAGTTTGCGAACCATAGGGCTAGGGAGGAAGGACGTCCAGGTTCCATGACTTCGTGAACTCGACTGGGGGTAAAAGCACACGTTTTCGCCTCAGGGGAGGGGAAAGGTGCTATACACAAGCGATACACCCGGCCAGCTGTTCCGTATTACAGAACTCTACCTGTTCGTACATGAAAGAACATGGGATGAAACCGGCTAAACTCAGAGATTGTAAAATCTCGCAAAAGTATTGGGTGTTGCCCAGCCCGCTGCTCTGCAGATGTCTGCTAGAGAGGTGCCATTGGCCAGTGCCCACGAGAACGCCACACTCCTTGTAGAGTGTGCTCGAACCCGCAAGGGGGTGGGCACGGCCTGGGTCTGGTAGGCCAATGCAATGGCGTCCACGATCCAGTGGGCAAGCCTCTGTTTGGAGACGGCGTTCCCTTTCCGCTGTTCACCAAAGCAGACAAAGAGCTGCTCAGAGCATCTAAACTCTGCGTGCGATCCAAGTAGGTGTGCAAAGCATGCACCAGACACAGCAACGACAGGGCTGGGTCTGCCTCCTCCCGGGGCAGCACTTGCAGTTTCACCACCTGATCCCTGAAGGGGGTCATGGGAACCTTGGGCACATAGCCCGGTCTCAGGATCATGTGAGAATCTGCCGGACTGAACTGCAGGCAAGTGTCGCTGATAGAGAACGCTTGCAGGTCCCCCTCCCTTTTGATGGAGGTGAGCGCAATCAGGAGGGCCGTCTTTAAGGAGAGGGCTTTCAGCTCGACTGACTCTAGCAGCTCAAATGGGGCTCTTTGAAGGCCCAGTAGGACCACGGTGAGATCCCATGAGGGGAAGAGGCATGGCCTGGGAGGATTAAGCCTCCGGGTACCTTTGAGGAACCTGATGATCAGGTCGTGCTGTCCAAGGGACTTGCCGTCGACTGCGTCGTGGTGAGCCGCTATAGCGGCTACATAAACCTTCAAGGTGGAGGGGGACAGCCGCCCTTCCAGCCTCTCCTGCAGAAATGAGAGCACTGGACAGCGCATCTCTGGGGGTCTTCGACTCGGGAAGAACACCAATTTATGAATAAGCACCACTTTAGGGCATAAAGCTGCCTGGTAGAGGGAGCTCTGGCTTGAGTGATCGTGTCTACAACTGCTGGTGGTAGACCGCTTAGTCCTTCCGCGTCCCGTCCAGGGGCCAGACATGGAGATTCCAGAGGTCTGGGCGCGGATGCCAGAGGATGTGCAGGGTCTGACCCCGCACTCTGACCTCAGCTTAGCTGGGATATGTGAAAAAAAGAATTTCACTGTATATGTGCAAATGTATAATGTGTGAAAAAAATAAAAAAATAAATATAATTATAATTATAAATTATAAGGGTGCCCCGTCCCTGAGAAAGAAGGTCCTTCCTCAGGGGAATCCGCCAGGGAGGTGCTGTCACGAGGAGCGTGAGGTCCGAGAATCAAGTCTGAGTGGGCCAGTATGGGGCCACGAGGGTGACTTGTTCCTCGTCCTCCCTGACCTTGCACAGGGTCTGTGCAAGAAGGCTCACTGGGGGAATGCATATTTGCACAGCTGTGTGCCAGCGCATCTGTCCCGAGGGGGGCTCCCATCAGGGAATACCAGAGCGGGCAGTGGGAGGATTCCCGGGAAGCGAAGAGGTCTACCTGTGCTTTGCCGGATTGACTCCAAATCAGCAGGACCACCTGGAGGTGGAGTCTCCACTCTCCGCTGAGCATTGCCTGTCGTGACAGCGCATCCACTGTGGCGTTGAGGCTGCCTGGGATATGAGTGGCCCGCAGCGACCTCAGCCACTTCTGACTCCAGAGTAGGAGATGGCGGGCGAGTTGCAACATGCGACAAGAGCGTACGCCGCCTTGGCGATTTATATATGCTACTGCCACTGTGTTGTTGGACCGGACTAACACGTGCTTGCCCTGGATCAATGGCAATAGCCTCCGCAGGGCGAGTAGTACAGCCAGCAACTCTAGGCATTTGATGTGCCAACCCAGTCGCGGTCCTGACCAGGAACTGGCGACTGCGTGCCCATTGCACATGGCACCCCAGCCCAGTTTGGAGGTGTCTGTGGTGACCACGACACGTCTGGACACTTGCTGTAGGGGTACTCCTGCCCATAGAAATGCAAGGTCTGTCCAAGGGCTGAATAAGCGGCGGCAGAGCGGCGTGATAGCTACGCGATGTGTGCCGCGGTGCCATGCCCATCTTAGGACTCGAGTCTGAAGCCAGTGCTGAAGCAGTCTCATATGCATCAACTCGAGTGGCATGACTGCCACTGAGGAAGCCATATGCCCCAGGAGCCTCTGAAAGAGTTTCAGTGGAACCACTGTCCTCCGCCTGAATGACTTCAGGCAGTTCAGCACCGACTGCGCACGTTCGCTTGTGAGGCGCGCTATCATTGAGACCGAGTCTAACTCCATGCCGAGAAAAGAGATTCTCTGAACCAGGGAGAGCTTGCTCTTTTCCCAGTTGACCCGAAGCCATAGACGGCTGAGATGCCTGAGCACCAAATCACTGTGCGTGCACAGCAACTCTCGAGAGTGTGCTAGAATCAGTCAGTCGTCAAGGTAGTTGAGTATGCGGATACCCACTTCCCTTAATGGGGCAAGAGCTGCCTCTGTGACTTTCGTGAAGACACGAGGGGACAGGGACAGGCCGAAAGGGAGGATCTTGTACTGATATGCCTGGCCGTCGAAAGCAAATCGTAGGAAGGGTCTGTGTTGAGGTAGAACCGAGACGTGAAAGTGTGCGTCCATCAGGTCTACCGCCGCGAACCAATCTTGATGCCGGATGCACGCCAGAATGTGTTTCTGTGTTAGCATCTTGAACGGGAGTTTGTGTAAGGCCCAGTTCAGAACTCGCATGTCCAAGATTGGCCGCAACCCACCGACTTTCTTTGGTACGATGAAGTAAGGGCTGTAGAACCCTTTCCCCATCTTGGCTGGAGGGACAGGCTCTATCGCGCCCTTGCGTAGAAGGGTCACGATCTCCACACACAGGGTGGCGGCGTTCTCGCTCTGCACTGAAGTGAAGCAGAAGCCGCTGAACCGGGGTGGGCGCCTGGCGTACTGAATCACATAGCTGAGTCGGATGGACCTGGCCAGCCACCGCGACGGGTTGGAAAGCATTAGCCACGCGTCCAAGCTCCGGGCGAGGGGCACTAAGGGGACAATCGCATCTGACATACATGTGGGTGGGGCCTCCCGGCGGGGGGGAGCAGGCAATGCCACGTCGAGGAGCGTTGCTTCGTACCCGGCATAGGGCGGGTTAGCGACTGAGGACCTCTTGGGCCGTCCTCCAGACTAGTCACAACTGGCTGGCCATAGGTGTGGTGTGGCCGGGCACACGAAGGTGGGGGGGTCATGTTCGCGGGGCCCTGGCTGCGAATGCTCGGTGTCTGGCGGCCGTGACAACGGTGGCCATGAACACCAATTATGTGACCCAAGGAGTGAGGCTCTTTTGACAATTTGGGTACCGCAGGCGAACAAAAAAAGAAAAGGAAACAAAGTATTTACCTCCCGGCCCTCCAGCGGGGGATGGAGTGGTCTGGATACCAGCTCCATAGTGGACGTCTCACTCCCTGGGTCATCCATCTCAGGGGCGCTTAGGAGCCTTCCGGGTCCTTGTGCCAGCCCGAGAGACAGGGGGCGTCAGCTTTCTGCGGGGGGCTCTACGCTGGGGCCAAGAACTAGGCTCGGGCTGAGGCGGAGCCGCCTGGGCTTTCGCCGCCGCAGAGGGACACCCTCGTCGAGCAGATGGGGTGCGGGATCTTGAGCCGCGCTGGGGCAAGCTGTGCCTCCGTCTGCTTCTTCACCGCCGAGAACTGCTGGCCGAAGTCCTCAATGGTGTCACTGAAAAGTCCAATCTGGGAGATGGGCGCATTGAGAAAGCATGCTTTGTCTGCATCCCTCATCTCGATTCTTATATAATTCAGCCACAGGTGGCACTCCTGGACCACCAAGGTGAACATCGCCTGCCCGAGTGCTCGCTCCATGACCTTTGTCACCCGGAGGGCGAGGTCAGTCGCCGAACGCAGCTCCTGCAGCATACCCACGTGTAGTTCTTTTAGTGCCTTGGCTTGGTGTACCTGCAGAAGGGCCATGGCATGCAGGGCAGAGGCGGCCTGTCCAGCGGCACTGTAGGCTTTGGCCAACAGAGATGACGTAGTCCTGCAGGCTCTGGAGGGGAGCGCCGGACGATCCCGCCATGTGGTGGCGTTTTGCGGGCACAGATGCATCGCAACCGCCTGATCCACCTAAGGGACCTCAGTGTACCCGTGGACCGCCCCGCCGTCGAGGGTAGTGAGAGCAGACGAACCCGGAATTCTGTTTCGGTAAGCGAAAGGTGCTCTCCACGACCTCGTGAGTTCGCCATGCACCTCCGGAAAGAAAGGAACCAGGGTGGCATGGCTGTGAGCGGCGCCCCGAACCCAGGAACCAATCATCAAGCCGCAAGCGCTCAGGGGAGGCTGGAGGGTTCCAGTCCAACCCGATACTCGCGGCGGCCCAGGCAAGCATGGCGGTCAGCTCTGCGTTGGCCTCAACTGGGAGGGCAGACCCGAAGGTGGCAGCCCAGTCGAGTCCTCAGCATCCGACATCGCCAGTGCGCTCTCCGATGCAGCAATCGAAGACTCATCCTGCTCGCGGGCCCCAAAAGAGAAGTCAAGCCGGCCATGAGGCGGGCTGGTTTCATTTCGGAACCGGACAGGAGCAAACGAGCGTGCTGGGGAATGGGAGGTCCGCGGGGGGCGGCTAGTGTGGCTTTCCCTCGGAAGAAGGAAAGCCGCGACCGTGGTCATATCCTCGCAATGAGAACATGAACCATCCACAAACGCTGCCTCAGTGTGATCGCTGCCCAGACACGTGAGGCAGCGCCCGTGGAAGTCGGAGGCAGAGAGATAACGACCGCATCCAGGAATCACACAAAGACGGAAAGGCATCTTTAAAAAGATGCATCTTTAAAAAGACGTTCAACGTCAATGTGAGTGCTCTAAAATATAAGAAAATATACTCTTTAGCAGGAATATACACTCTTTTAGTGCTGTCGAAGCGCCCAGGGGCGAAATCTGCAGAAGGAGAGAAAGCCGCTGGAAATATGCCGTATATCCAACAGCATACGCTTCTCAAGAGGTGAACAGAACAGCAGTAGTATTCAGCTCGCTGATAATACAACTGCTCGGCTCCGAAGAAAAAATCTGAACGAATCCTGCATTCCAGCTCCATTTTATACCCGTATGTTCGGGGGAGTGGCATGCAAATTCCGCTCACCAATTCTCATTGGCCTTTTCTCAAAGATCTGAGGTGATCAGGGCTCTCAAGAGCGACCCGTAGTGTCACTACATCGACACAACGTCGAGTGAGTGACAGAAGGGGAACTTCTATGACTCTTTCGGCTCATGTGTCAACTCACTTTCTCTTCAGTACTTGTAACCTGGCGCTTTGCACTTTAGGTGCAACACTCTTTCATTAAGCTACAGTGCATTTAGATCGTACTCGACAAGCTTTTGATTGAAGTTGTTTATATAATGCAAACCTTAAAATGTATAGCTTTACGAGTCATGCGCTATAGTAAAAGTATTTATATAAGAAAGCATTATGTGAGGAACAGGGCGAAAAGTAAGGGTTTATGAACTGATAATGTACCATATTACTCAAGATTTGTGTGAAAGGGAAAAAAAGTGATTGTTTTTGTAGCGTTTCTAGTTCTGACCAGGAAATTGTTGTGGTACATAAAACGAGAAATGTAAAAATTATTTTGCAAATATGTAGGTATAGTAATTTGATTCTCTAAAACCAGATTGCAAAATCTAGTTGTGTTAGTCCATTGCGAATGATCCTGTACTGCCTGTATTAGTATGATCTTATATGAAATTGCCAGGAATTCAAAGAACACTAGAATCTTTGTGATATTATATGCTTTTCCCTGTGAGTTGGCTGTAATTTTCCTCAGGTTGTGAAGAGAGATATAATTTGACCTAAAGTCCCATTTACTTTCATGGATGAATGGAAGCAAAACTCCTTTTTGTCTGTACAATAGAGGATAAGGATGAAAGAAAGAGAGAGAGAGAGAGAGAGAGAGAGAGAGAGAGAGAGAGAGAGAGAGAGAGAGAGAGAGACCAGGAGAAAAAGAGTAGGAGAGAAAAAGGTAGAGAGAGAGGAAGGAAGAAGAAGAGAGGGAAAGAAAGAGCTATTCACTTAATTATTCTCTATTGTCCACACCCTACACAACTTTTCTACCACTTTTCTCCATCCCGTCTTCATACTAAAACCCAGAGACAACAAGGGAGCTAAAGGAAGAAAAGAGAGCATCCCTCAAATAGACAGCCAGGCACTAAACACTTCCTGACTTTGTCAGAGTGAGTTATTAATTTTTGCCCGCCCTGTCCTGTGTCCTTCATTAATACGTAATATGTAGCACCTGCAATTACACACAGAAAAGCTATTTCAGGTTTGATGCTTTCAATTACTGTATCAGAGGCAGAGAAACTGCCTTGAAAATACTAAGCTCTTGTCCCAGAAATTTGACTTTAAAATTTAGTTTTGATGTTTTCGCTCTGCCAGATACATGTCTATATTATTTTCCTGTAAACAGGATATACGGTCTGGATTGAGATTGTAATATTGAAAAATGTTACTTTTTAAACTAATTACAGTTCAAAAGTTACCTTTTTCTGCAAGAGCTCCATTTTTTTTTTTTTTTTTTAAAAAAGCAAAAAGCCTGAGAAAAATACAATACCTCATGAAGCACTGTTCCAGGAGGAACTGAAGAACTGGAGGAGGCACTTAAGCAAGATTCTTTATCTGACGGAACTCCTCAGATACTGTATGTCCCAATACACCTTACAGTCGAGGAAAAAAAAAAAAAAAAACAGGACAACAGCCTAATATCTTCCACTGGAGTTTCCCTCTCTAGCAATCAGTGATTGTAAGGATGCTAGTGTCAGGGTTCAGCCACTTCTGTTGGTTTTGTTTTTATCTTTTTGTGGCTGAATTCTGACACTCGTGTTTTGTGTCATGTTGTGTGAACACATGGCTTTGTTTGGTTTTCATTGCCATGCGTTCTTGTGTCTTGTCATTTGTTGTGTGAGTGCACTTAGCTTTGGGTTTTCTCACTGTCATGTGCACTCATGTCAGTTCAGCCTTGAGTGATACCCCACCCCCTTGTTACCTTGTTATTAGTTCATTTGCCTCACCTTCCTTCCCTCGTTACCCTCCTCATTTCATTCCTTATTTAACCTCATTGTGTTTTCTGTCCTGTGCCAGTTCATTGTGGATGTTTCCCTGTCATGGTGTTCGATCATGTCTGTTTGTATTCCTGCAGTTCCCTGGAGATTCCTGTGTTGAGCCCGGACCTCAAGGCTCTCCTTCTCCAACCCAGCCAGTTCATTTATTTTGCCCTTGACTGTGATGTATTCCCCTACAGGAGTTGTTTTGTTTGTTTTGTAAAGCCCCTTCTATTTAACTCTGCACTTGAGTCTTCACCTCCCTCTATGCACCCTGACAGCTAGTGCTTCCTAGAAAACAAAGTGCAGAGGCTTTTTTTTTTTAGCCATACAATATTGACTGCCCTCATGAAAACTACAGAATTTCCTGACTGCATATTCTATAGACGACATCATTCAGAGGTGGCGCAAACGCGTAATCTATATTTACTCCATGGCCATTATTGTATGGCTTTGTGGTAAGAATATTTTACTTCCATAATAAGATATATTTCAGAGAAACAGTATATTTTATCCACCATAAAAAATGGGTGAACCATTCCGTGGAATGAAGCCATACCTGAAATCTACCCTAAACATCCAAATTACTAACACCCATGATACCTCATTCAGACATTTGTGTTAATTGAAAAATGTTCACCTTTCCCTGTGGAACTACTGATCTCTGCAGCATGGGTTCTGGTCCTGTAGAAACCAGGATGTATTCACGTTCATTTAAACAATGGTGAGAGCAATTCAGCGGTCACATTTTTCTCTAAAATTACATTTTTATTCCACTGATGGTTAGGTTTAGGGTTTGGGTTGGGGTGTAAGGTAAGGTGGCTGAGAATTGCACAACACAACCAAATTAGCAGAGTAAAATGAACAAATTAAAGCTGAAAAGACAATGGAAATAAGCCACAACAAAATAAAGCTACAACACAATGGAAAAGACACAGTACAAAGGAAATAAGCAACAACACAATTAAATAAAGCAACAATATAACACACACAAAAATCCACAGCACAAAGGAAATAAGCCACAACACAATTAAATAAAGCCATAGCATAACAAAAAAGCCACAGCACAAAAGAAATATGCCACAATGAAATAAAGCCACTCCACAATGGAAAAGCCACAGCACAGTGGAAATAAGCCACAACACAACAAAATTAAGCCACAAGACAGTGAAATTAAAAGAAAATAAATATCTTTTCCACAGTGTATTTTAAGTCGTGTGGCAGTCTGCCCAAAGTCCCTTTCAAGACAAGTCCGTCCACTTGGTGGCCATCTTTGGAACAGACAGGCTGGGCAGCTTTTTTCAATGTAAACAAGCAGCAAATAAGTACAGCTCCTGTCTACTTGAATGGGGAAAGACTGAATCTCCAAAATGGTTGGTCAAGATTACATCAAAGAACATTTTTTAAATCTACAATATCTGACAACAATGGTATCATAAATTGTGCTTCTTTAGCTCAGATCAAGCTTAAAAAAAAAAAAATAATAAAAAAACAAAACAAAAAAAATGCTATTTTTCAGGCTGGTTCAGCTAATGCACATGTGCATCCTTGAGTTGATTGAAAGGCGATGTCTGTATCTAAATTGATTGGCTCTTTCACCTGTAAGGTGGGACATCATCTTCTACATCAGTTGGCCATTCATTTTAACACCAGTGGTCTGTTTCTGTTTGACTGTTGTGAATTTCACAAGTCACTACAAGACTTCCCTATTCAACGCGCCACAAGAGAGCATTGACTGGGGAAAAGAGTATTTCCCCTGAGCGATTCGCCATCCAAGCGGGGACTAAAGCCTGCATACAGCCCATTTTCGTGGAAGCAGGACACCTTATAAGACCTGCCGGTACGCAAGAAAAGCTGCTGGTACTGTGACATCATTTTTGCATCATTGCAAAATTCAAGCAAATGTTGATGAAGTTATGTTCATTTACAGTTCTGGTAGAAACCTTAGGACAAATAAGTACAGCGTTTGTATAACTAAACAAAAATATTGTTGTGTTGTGTCATATATTTCGTCATTTTGTGCCTAAGTTTCGTTTTGTTGAAAATTATTTCCGTTGTGCTGTAGCTTTTCTGTTGTGTTGTGGCATCATTTCATTGTGTTGTGGCTTAATTTTTTTAAGTTGTGGCTTATTTACATTGTGTAAAAAGCTTTTATTTGCTTTGCTAATCTGGTTATGTTGTGCACTCCTCTGCCACCATAAGGTTAATAAAATATGCATTCTTGTTGAGAATAAAACATAATTTACAACTAAAAGTACAACTCGCTTTTGATGTCACCCTCTGAACATTTCACCTCAACAACACTTCCAGCTTCGGCCACTGGGTTCTGATTATTTTCCTAATGAGCATATTTAGGCTGGCACAGCTGGACTGTTAATTACTCCTCTAGCTCCAGCAGTTTGTGTTGAGGCAGACCAGTCTTGTGAATGGATTAGGGAACAAACTCTGTGTTAAACCCACTTCAGGACTCAATAGCTCATTCTTCAATGTTATATCCACAACCAGATTTTAAAATCTACACCCTCAAATCACTTCTTTCAGAGAATCATACGATTCATCACCCAGAATGTTTAACAATTCTCTCTAAAGCCACAATCTACAGTCAGTGGGCTTGTTTGATAAAACCCCTCTGTTGGCTTTTAATCAATTTTTAAAGCATGTTGAGGACATGAAGCCTCTCATGAATCAGAAATCTCTGATGTTTTTTTTTTTTTTTTTTTTGCTCTGTGCATACACCATTATTGTGTTTTTTTTTTTTTTTATCCACCCCCTTGGCTACAACATATAAATTATTGTAGAGTCGAGAAGGATTCTGAAGGCTTTAACTAGGCTTTAACTATTTAAAAACTATTAAACGTTGACAATTCAACAAGGGTAAAGATAATATAGTAAAATTGCTGTGAATGACTAAACAAACACTAATGAAGACAGAGGGGGGACCAGGGCTAGTTGTCACAGTTTTTACACTGGTAAATATTCCTCAGGATATTTTTGTTGTCATTGTTGTTGTTGTTGTTTGAAAGTCAATTTCTGTACATGCATATTTCTTAATGTCTGGGACTGCAATAAATCTTTTTTAACATTTCCACAGTTATTTCCCAGAGGTAAAAAATTATGATACAGTTCTCTAAAGACATGTTAGCCATTTGTGATAATTATAAAACACAAAATAATTTAGGAAACAGCAAAGATGTAATATGTACTATACAAAAATTACAAACCATTGTTTTGGCAAAAAATAAATAGGCCTGTTGTAATTAATACATTTAGAACATTTAAAACACTGTTACAACTTGAACCAATAAAAATGTGACAACTTGCCCCTACCTGGCATTTATGAAAAATACCCTTAGCTTGAGAACACAGGTTAAATCTATATGTACCTTCATTATAAAGTTGACCCTTATGTGAATGTATGAAAGAGTAGTTTTATTTTGTTAACGTTTATCTATGACAAAAAAAAAAAAAAAAAAAAAAAAAAGATTTTGGAAATTTAGTTTGGATGGCAGACTTTCCAAAAAAACATTGTAATTTAAGATGGTATTGAACTAGGTGTTTGAACAATCACAAACACAAGCGCGCGCACACACACACACACACACGCGCGTTGGTGCGGCTATCCTTATGAGGACTCTCCATAGACATAATGATTTTTATACTGTACAAACTATAGAGTCTATCCCCTAAACCTACCCCTAAACCTAATCAGGTCACAAATCTCCAATGTTTGTTTTTTTCATCATATCTGATGCATTTAGCTTTTCTGTTTCTTCTGCAGGATTTCTATTTTGAGGAACCTGTTGAAAGTCATTATGATGTTAGTATAAGCTTAGCAAATACATGATAATGGCATCTAGTGCCACTTTGCCCGTAATCCGTAGGCCCATCTGTGTGTATGTGTGAAGACTGTCTGTGTGTCTGTGAATGTGGACTGAGGTCCCTCTAGACAGCTTTTATTGACGTTTCTTTACTGAGTTGAAATGTCACTGTATTCAGACATTGAGTAGAGAGATGACAGTGCTTATCTTTTCTCTAACACCACTGTGTTTACAGAAACCTATAGTGACTTTAAATCAAACAGAACTGGATTTATCTGCTCACTCTTTCAACACCCACTCTTTTCTTGTCTGTCTACTGTCTGATTTAGACATATTTATTAATCTTTCATTTTTTCTATACCTCTTATCAATAAGCATAATTTCTGTCTTATTTAGTTTTCTCTAAAATCTTATCTCTTATTCATGTTCTCTGTGTCTCTTCACTTTATTAAATAATATTGTCATTGGATCATTATTAGATCACAGATTTGTATGTTGGACACCTACAGTAGTTTAAAACCCTCTTGAATCATTTGTGTGTGTGTGTGTGTGTGTGTGTGTGTGAGTGTGTCTATCTATTCTATCATACAAAATTAAATTCCAATATCATAATATTTATGTAAAAGCTGTTGGGTAAACATGTATATATTTGTATTTACTGATTCAAATTTTTTTTTTTTCTTCGATACCTCTTATTAATAGGCCTCTTTCCTCTTTTGGTCTATCCTTTTCTATTTTTCTCTATCTTCATGTGAGGTCCATTTTTCTTATTTTTTTTGGTCTCTGCTTTCTCGCTCTTTTCCCTTATTTATGCTGTCTGTGTCCTTTATTTAATAAAGCTAATTGGATCTGCATTGTAATGATGAAATGCTACTGCTTTTATCAGAAATGAATTTTAGAATCTTTCCTTAATTCTGAATATTATCTGGCTAGTACAAAAACTACTGTGACATCATTTTTACCAACCAAAGCAGAGCATTTTTCCCCTCTAAGTTATCCTTTTTCTCTATAGTTCCTCCCCTAGGGGTCTGTATGGCAAGGCAAATGACCTCTCACCCATACACTAGGGCAAAATGTGAGCAGTAACTCCTTTACCTCAGTCACTGCTGAGAGAACAGAAGCCAGCCGTGGGGAGTCTATGATGAGCTGAGCTTTAGAGATCATGAAGCTCAAAGATGATCCTAATAATAACTAACAGTCATCCTCTTTGCATAAATTCACGTTGCTCCAAAAAAAATAAAAAATAAAAATACAAAAAATATCATAATTGGGGAGACCAGGGCAAACAGGGACGTTGTCACAAGGGGTTTATCTCAATAACTACAAGGTTTTGTGTCAAAAATTACACAAATGTGTGGATAGCAGCGTTTGTGTGTGTGTGTGTGGGCGAGTTTGGGTGGTTTACGAGGACATTTTTATGTTACAAACTGGTAATTACAGGGGTATTATGCTATAAATATGGTTTATGAGGACATTTCTAGTGTCTCCATAATTCAAATCGCTTAAAAAAAACATACTAAACAATGTTTTTTTGAAAATGTAAAAGTGCAGTTTTTTGTGAGGGTGGAGATTAGGAGACAAAGAGAGGGAAAGAGAGAGAGGGTTAAGAATTTCATAGCAGATGGTTGCCCAAGTCGCAAGCTGTAGTGTCTTCAGAGCCAAATGTTCAGTGTCTACCCCAAAATATGACTCCAGTAAAGTAATTCATGTGATATTTTAGTCTGAAAGCTGAGACCACGTTTGCCCTTAAGGTGTCAAAAGAATTCTTATTCGGGTCCCTCTCTATTTTAAATAAATGGAATATTGAAAACAGAGCATAAGTCTCTCTCTCTCTCTCTCTCTCTCTCTCTCTCTCTCTCTCTCTCTCCTCTCTCATCATGTGTATCGTCACTCATCATAGGTCTGACATTAACTTTCAAAAGCTGCAGTCTACTGCAGGATGAGATGTAGTCAAATGTCCCTGAAAGTGTTGTGATCAGTGGTGTAGTCCTGACAAAAAAAAAGTGGTTTACTATTACACAGTCCTTGATCGTCTGTCTATTAATCTGTGAATAGAGAATGCCGCAACTGCAGCTCTGTACATATCGTAAATAGGTAATTCCTAGAATTCTGTGACATTCCGGCTTTGAGACTTTTGAAAAATAAAACATACTTTTACAAGTATCTTCATGTTTCATGAAGGGACATGTTAATGATTGTATTAGTCATACTGGCCAAGCTAAATTACTAAAAAATTCAGATGCCCATTCAGTTAAATGGGCAGCATCAGCCACTACATGATTGAATCTAGAAAACACATTTGTAAACTAATTTATTTTTTTTTGTTAACATAAATACTGTATATTGAAATTTCTAAATTATAAAAATTTCCCATATATCTTCCCATAACAGGGTGTACATGTTATGTTTGACCACATATGACTAACACCACAAAATAAAGGAAAACATAAATAAAACAAATGAGTTACACACTTCAAATAACTCAAAGAAATTTTGCAGAATGGCTGATGTCCACTTCCAGTTTGTGTGATGTAATTTTACAACACATATCGGTAACACTTTATAATAACAGTACATGAATAACCATGAATTAATAGATACTTCCACATTAATTAATGATGAATTAAGGAATGTTCTAATCAGGAACTAATAAAGAGCTAACATTAACTACAACATGAATCATATGAATTCATGCATTAATAACGGCAACCTTACTTACATGTTAGTACATGTTTGATGCATGTTAGTTAATGCATTAATTAACTTTAGGGAATAAACTGAATCAAACAGGCTTTATAAGAAAGAATGTGAAGTATTTCAACCTTGAATTAAACATGCATATTTAATATTGTCATAATTAAAATATTTTATGCATTTAGCTGTCTGCAGTTTTACCACAAACGTCATTGAATGGTGCAGTATAATTGCCATTTTTAAAAATGAACATAAAAGAACAAATAATAATGATCACCAATAATTTGATCTCAATCCATTTTTACATTATTCTGTCCCTTTCAGTTCATACTCTACCACTCAATTCACTTGTCATCTGGACCATAGAAGTAAGAAAGGTTGTTTTTATGTTGCTGGATCAATATTTGCTTTTGTTATATATATTTATTATGTATACTCAATATTTTTCATGGTTACTTTGTGAGTTTCATCAGAACTCAAAACAGAAATTCAGAATGATTATAATGACTGGATCATCATCATCTTCATCATCTTAAACATCGTTGTTAATAGTAGTAATCTCTTTTATTAATTTTTCCGTGGACATTTGCGCATGTAAACATTAAATCATTTGTTGTGTGAACTTCATCCATTTCAAGTGCAGATAGTACACTACATTTCTGCCCAGAACTACAGTATGTGGAGAGTTTGTTTCAGGTGGGGCACTTATAAGCGGTGCTCTCTTGGTGTTGGCAGGCTGCTTTCCACTATTTCCTATGATAATGTTGACATTTTTAATTAAAATTTTTTTGGACTGAATTAAGGATTGAAGTCAGAGTGTTCATAATATCCATTTTGATGATTTTATGGGAGTATTTGAATAAATTGTGTTATTTGATGTATTAAGTGCTAACATTAGCATTTTTAGCATTTCCGATTTGACATCAGGAGAGATAGAGATAAAATACAGCTTATAAATCATTTAAAAGTGTCTTGTATGTCTTAACAGGTATGTTTGCTTTTTCTTTTGAGGGTGTATATGTTTTAAAAGAGATTTCATTCATTTAAAGCATCTTGGTGGAAGACTGACACTTGTATTTCAGTTTTTATTTCACGTTAAAGGTGTTTTTCCCTTTAAATTTTGTGTTTTTCATATATGCTGGTGGATTTGTAAATAAATTCTTATATGATCTTTAAAAAAAATCTTGGTCTTTATTTCACGGGAGCATGTGTATTAAATGATTTGTTAATGAAGCATAATGTCATGACTTAGAGGGGCACATCGTTATTAACTCATTATTAACTACTCATGAACCCATGACTTGTTAACCCTCTGGGGTCTGAGGGTGTTTGGGGCCTTGGAGAAGTTTTGACATGCCTTGACATTTGTGCTTTTTTCAATTGCTTAAAAACATATTAATGGCTAAGCTGATAACACTGTATTCAGCACAAACTGGGCTACGATAATATGTGAACAACATGTATGTACATGTTTGTACTTTTGAGAAAATAACATTTATGCATGGTTTTTGAAAAAACAAAAATTTTAAGTCACTGAAATAAGGCCATATAACATATACTAAACATTTGTGCACAAGACTTTTCAGAACTGGATCTTGTAGCCTAGAGTTTTTGCTACAAAAATTATGTGAAAACCATCCTGATCACTGTAACGTCTGTGTAAGATCAGTGATGGCTAATTACACTTTGTTTGAAAAAACTTTGTTTGAAAAAAACCTTTTAGCCTTTTGACATTTGCATATAAATTACTGACCTGGTCTCCACGTTTACATTTATATGGGTGCTAAATTGCAGATGGTCTTTATCACTATCAAAAGGATGCTAAAACAGGTCTCCTCTGAAGTGTCTCCATCAAGCTTCAAACACATTCCACAGAGAGGAGGGTGACCCCCCCGTGCCAGGCACCAGAGCAGTGTCTGTCTCCAGTAATTCCAATACACGTCACACACACACCTAAAGACATATTCTCTATTTTAGGCCATAGTAAGCAGTTATAAATGTATCTGCTATATGCATGTGTTGTATGTATATTCCCCTATCATATTAACTTAGTTAAAACCCTTTACTTGTATTAGTTAGACGTTAAATGCCTATATTCAAGTGTATGAGTGTATCTCTGCTTTAATATCGTCTGGAGGTTACCTTCTTGGTATCAAAATGATCTTCCCTTTATTTCTCACACAATAATGTACACCATGTGATCGTGAAATGCATCAAACAATTCTTACTATGTTTTGAATTAAAAGCTGCACTAGCGGTCCAGATCAGCAATAAAATGCGAATGGGCCATAAACGGAGACAAAGGATGTTTCTCCCGCTCAAAATGCATGCCTCTGATTGACCACTCCACCCACAAAATGGGTGCGGCAATGAACTATCAAAACTCCAGAGCGCAAAGAAATCATCGCTCAAAAACTCTTCTTCTTGAGACCAACCCACTCCAAAACTCTCTCTTGAGTTTAACCTTCTGGCAGTGTTTACCTTCAAGTAACTTTGTGGATTTCCTGTGGACTTCTTCAACTCACTCCTAAAGAAATCGTCGAGAACCTCGTCTACCGCATCAAGACTCTTATTCAGCAACAAACCAATGCAAGTAACAATTTACAACTGATTAGATGCGCGTTTAAGTTTGAACCCCTTTTAAGGTGAATTGTGCCTCTGATGATTCTCATTTAGGTTGTGGTTAACTGAGAGTTTTAAAACCCTTGAAATACTGCCATTCTTTTCTCTCTCTCTCACTCTCTTTTCCTTACTTTTCTTCATTCTATATATGTATGTTTTGCTTAGTTTGTTTGTATGTTAGTTATAGTTTCATTTATTAAATCCCTTATATTCACAATTGATTGTCTCTGTGTTCCGCTCACAATTCAAAGTCACTGAATGTTGCTCCTTGCTACATGCTAAACTACTGCTAGCACTGTATAAGTAGGAAGGCTATTGTTCCTTGGCCAGGAAAGTAATTTTCCTAGAATTGATAAATAATTATATTGTCTGCTCGCTGGACGGACAGATCAAGTAATTGTAATATCGATTCTGCTACAGTTAATTCTAAGATCTAATCTAAATATTTATTATTAATTATAACCAGTTATAATTAGTTATAAATAATTCCCTTTTAAGCTAATTTGCTACATCACTCATTCATACAAAACAATATAGTCATTTAACTTTTGTAAGACACTTTTAGTGTTAGAAATGCCATATGCGAGGAGGCATGGATGATCATGAATATTGATGTGATTCACACCTGAGGAGACAAAGACCCCTCCCCTGAGAGAAAATGAATGTGAGGAGACTTAATGATTGAATGTATTGTTTGTAGCTTATTCACAAAATCGAGTTTAAATTAAAAGATGTAATCTTAATATACATTTTCTTTACATAAAAACTTTACTTAAAAACTTTAGACCTACACTACCGTTTAAAAGTTTTAGATCTGTAAGATTTTTTAATGTTTTTAAAAGAAGTCTCTTCTGCTCACTAAGGCTGCATTTATTTGATCCAAAATACAGCAAAAGCAGTGATATTGTGAAATATTTGTACAATTTAAAATAACTTTTCTATTTGAATATATTGTAAAATGCAATTTATTCCTGTGATCAAAGCTGAATTTTCAGCATCATTACTGCAGTCTTCAGTGTCACATGATCCTTCAGTAATCATTCTAATATGCTGATTTTCTAATATGGGCATATTTCAGCACATTTTACACATTTACACCCGAACAGATATTTGCAAGCACAAGCTTCGTTGATGATAATGAGGCAGCATAAACACTAGTTAAAATATAATCTAAACCTTCATATTATTTTTATATCATATTACATATCATATTTATATCATACAGCATACAATTTAAATACCTGCTTTAGTCGAAACAACATTTAAATAAGTAACTAAAACTTGCCTATTAGGACATATTTCAAATTTCAATACTCTGAATCCTGGCTGGCAAGTCTGGAAATAGTCCAACTAGTAAAATATGTCCATGTTTATATAAAATAGCATGTCAACTAATATGTAAGTAAAACTAAATGACTTACTCATCCGAAATTGTATCCTCGGCAGGATCAAGTCGCTCTTCAAAATGCAAATGTTCCTCGTCGGATTCCCGTTCTTCTTTTGAGGAAAATGTGAACTCTTCCTGACTATCCAGGAGCTTCCTCACCTGTGTAGCGTGCCATCTTCCAAACACGCAGAAAAGTGAATGAACTTGATGTTTTTTAAGGCATTGTTGGGTGCATTTACCATTTGCATTGATCTCCTCAGCACATTACCGTATGAATAGCGCGCTCTGCTCGTGGGTGTGATCACATTAGCGATAATTAGCTGAGCCAGGAGAAACTGTACATCGCTATGTTTCATACAGATTACATTGCAGGAGAATATTTGTTTTAAATTTGAATTGTTTTATTTAAAGCTTTCTTTAGACATATGTTTCACGCTTGTCTGATAATAATTCAGTGAGTTTCAGTTCATTTTTGTGACGTGTTTCAGAAAGATGCTCGTGGAGACAGAGACGGCTGAAAGCGCAGCCTGATATTTTCTTTATTTTACAAATGCACAAGGTTTTGTTGTTATTGTGAGTGTACACATATAAGAGTAAACCCTTTATAGTCTCTAATGCTGTCTTACACTTATCTGTATGCCCAAAAATGACGGAGTATTTTAAGTTGTTTCCGCTGTTATGAGGAAAAAATCCAGTAGGACGCGCCGGCACGTCCGTCGACCCCAGAGGGGTAATGAATCATCATGTCATGACTTTACTTGGTGGGGCATATCATTATAAACTTACTATCATCTACACATGTACACTAGTATTCATCCCACTTAAATCACATATTGTTTAGTATCATTTGGTTTGTTTGTCATGATGTAAAAGCTGAGATGCAGACATGGCCTGTGTTTGGATAACAACTGAACTGAGTGGTAGGACCCACAGTGGTAGGGTGAGTATGAAAGGAAAGAAATGGAGAATCACACAGAATGGGTTGAGATCAATTATTATTATTAAGAAAAATGATTGGTGGCAATCATTAAGGGAAACGTTCACCCAAAATTGAAAATTATCTTATCATTTACTTACCCTCATGCCATTCCAGATGTGTATGGCACAGAAACAGTTCTAAGAAAAAATCATTAATAAGGCTAGAAAACACACATATCTGGGGATAACAGTAACTACCTTAAGAGATAAAGTAATCTCATGGAAAGATTCGCTGAAATTATATGCCGATACAGATAATATGCTGTTGGTTTTACTGCAGATAACATGCAATTGTGCAGTTACGAAATTAGACAGTTTAGTGTAATGTTTGGTAGGAATATGAATTAGCATCCATCCATACAGGTACTGTATATATAAGGCTTTTATGTATTTAACTAATCTTAGACTTGGTATATTGACAGACGTAGAATGGTTTTCTCTAGTTTTGTGAAAAATTAGGAAGGAATCATCTAGATATGATCTCTACATGGACATTTACGGATCCCAAAGAAGGTTATAGAGAAAAGAATAAGACAGAGAGAGACACAAAAAGAAAGAGTTGGGCTGAAACAGTCCTTGAAACAAACAAACATTGTAGTTGAGAGTCTCCAACAATGCATCAAAGCACAAAAGTTCCCCACCTTCACTGGCACACAAATTCAAGTATTGCATAAGACTGATTCCAGTTGACGTTATGGACTATCAATCCTCACAAAACAACCTCACACTACTAGACAAACATACCATCTGACATTCAGGCCTAGAGGTAGCAGGAGGCTGCACTTGAAATTATTCATTTTGAGTTTTCTGTCAGACCCAAAAACGAAAGAACATAATGCACTGCTTCTATTTTGTGCACAGGCAAGACCATGTGTCCTTTTTCTTTACTTTGCCTCCTTTTAATTTTCTCCTACTTCATTTGCTATGGATTTAGAGACAAAATACAGAAAAGAAACAATTTTATTTCATATTTTCACATCTTTTTAATTTGTCTCTGATCAATATGTTATTACTGTGCATTTTAAAACTATCTGATGATAGTCTAAATGTTGTTGAGATCGCTTCGCTGACATGCCGTTTCCAACTGATTCTGAAAAAAAAATTATAATGCCTAGTTAATTGGCTGATTATTAGGCAGAGTTTGAGAAATGGCTCCCTGCTGAGCTACAGCCCTTGGTGCATCATACCATCTACAGTTTTCCAGATAAACTGTGAGACATCTTGACATCTTCATTTGCATCCAAACAGCTTTCAAAACAGCATAAACAACAAAAATTACAACATGAATATACATTCTAATTTAGAGACATAGAACTTTAGAGACATAAATTACACACTTCTCTTTTAACGTTGCAATGAGCAATTTGCTGCACTACTAGTTTCACCAAACAAAATTGCAAAAATAATGATTGTTTTCAAACAGGTTTCCTGAACTCTCCCTGTCTGCCAATTGTCAGAAACAGTTTGTCCCGCCTCAAACACAAGCCATTCGTTTTGCCGGTGTTGTTATAGTAAGGCTGGTTGGGATGCATACAAACAAAGCAATGTTTTGATGGTGCCACAAAACCACTATTTACACTTTTCAGGGAAATCAAACTACACATTATTTATGTATGCATATTTATATTTCACTGCATATTAGGATAACATGAAATGTATTTTAACATTGAATAAATTCCACACTTCAGCTTTAGGAGAATGGTAGGCTCCTCAATGGCAGGGAAAGCAAAATTGTGCTGTTACAAAAAGAGTTCAGTGTACACACACACACACACACACACACACACACAAATAGCATGTACGCAATCATAAACCGCTAAACTTAGGAAAAGGCTTTAGGCTAAATGCAATACAACTAAAAACGACAGAAAGTTGGATCTATGCAAGACATTAAATAAATGCTGTGACTAATCTCCCTGTTCTTGCCAAAAAAAAAAAAAAAAAAGGGAGAGTATGTATCCTTGCATCAGGACATACTGAGACATGCACTCCTAAAATCCTGACATTAAGGAGTAGCCATATGCTTTCTAAACTTTTATATGAACAAAAAAGATATTAACCCCTCGATGTATGGGTTATTAAATTATCAAGGAAAAATATCTCAATATTTTGTTTCATAATTTAAAATAGTATTATAATCCTTCAGAATTCCCCCATCCCCTCACACCCACCTACACATGCCATTTCTAAACCATTTTAAACAATTAACTAGCAAACTGTTTATAAAATAGCATACTATAATAAAGTATGATTTATCCCAGTATCTAATGTTTTTGCAGGACTGGAAAAAGGCTGCATGTGCATAGGCAACTTTCCTGTCACACATCACACACACACATCCTTATTGCATATGCTTCTACTGCATATCCATAGAAGAGATCCTGTAATGGCCTCTAAACCCACCACTACCCCATCATTCACTAATATATCACACTTAAGAAACAGTAGATATGATTATGAGTGAACATAAGTTTTTGTTTCTTTTTTGTCCCTGCAGATGTAACTTACTGTACCCTCAACTTTGTAACTTTAAAAAAATTCAATGGTTGTTATGAATTTATTTATTTCCACCCTCTAAGGCCTTAATGGACTTTGTAATAGCAATGGTTGGGTTGATGCCCATCAGTACCAGGGCATAATGTTTGCTCACAGAAGCATGTGGGTCACGTTTAAAGTCTGGCAGGATGTGAGCATTGGCTTGACTTTGCTTGGCTAATAGCAGGTACCCACATTTGAGGCTAATGAATCTCTCTCCCTGCGTTAAACATGTCTGTTATCCTAAGAGGGCCATGAGGCTTAAAGCTACAGAACACAGCATCTGGATAATATGCTTTTTTTTTTTTTTGGTGTAAGTCTATGTTTGCACATTCATTTGCAAAATGATTATAAACAGTTTTAACATTAGTCAAATGCACCTGGTTTGGTTTAAAGGTAAGGTGTGTAATTTTTCAATGTTAAAATACTTTCTCCTATCCAGCTTAATATGTGGATACAACTATAAGTAAACCATTTGTGGGTTGATTTGCCTGAAAAGCGTAACACTGAGGAGCTATCAAAACATTTCTCTGTTTGTTTGAGCATCCTGACCAGCCCAACATAGCAACATTGACTAAACAAATGGTGAGAGTTTAGGGCAGGACTATCTGTTTTTTTAAATCAGTGGAAGTCAAAAAAGGAGAGTAAACAATTTTTGTATGGGTACTTTACCCATACAGATCTTAAGTATCTTAAGATCTTAACAACTTCAAGCAAGGATCCAATTTTTTTTTTTTTTTCTTTCCAAGCTTTTAGCCATTCTGATCCTTTTAGAATTACAAGTGATTACAAGGCATTTAATAGGACATTACAGAGGCAAGTCATTTAATTTTTTTATTAGGAATGAAAAACCTTCTGAAGGTCTAGAACAACCTCTGGCCATAATTAAAGTAACAATTCTAGCAAAAAATAATTCCATTCTTCAAAAGCTTAAACTAATATGATCCATATTCCTAGTGATCTGATCAGTTCCATGTATGAATATTCAAATATGTCTACATTGATGATTCTTATTTGCATAAATGTGAATATGTAAAAAGGTCCATGTTTCCTATACCAGTCAGTGGGGTCTATTTTTAGACAGCCTGTTTAATGCTCTCCCCCAGATCTGCGTCAGGTACCTTTATTACTGCCAAATCTCAAATTTGACCATTAACGTGGTGGTAAGCAGCACTTAGGGGTGGCTTATTAAAGCGCAGAGACCTGATGGGTATAATTACCTCATCTGTCTCCCTTGACAGATGCGATGGGGACATTAATGCGCTACTAAAATCTCTCTTGGATGCACACTCATCATTGATTATGGCAGTATTTTCACAAACAAATGCAGACTGCTTTTAAATGTAAATTAAAGAGGACTATCCCCATCACCATAACAATAATAATAAAAAAATAAAATAAAAAGCTTAGCGAGCCAAGTCAGGATCAAAAAACACATTAACAGTATATTTCTTTTATATAAAAATACAATTTAAACAATCAATTCTGTAAATACAGTAATAAAATGTACATATAGGCAGAGGTATTAGAGAGTTTTATTACAGAGGTATTGGACTCAAGATACCGCCGAGTATGGCTGCTGCGTTGCGAGCTCCGACACAACACTGCAGTTTTTTTGTTTGTTTTGTTTACAATTCTATGTTTTTTGTCTTGGATATTGTCTGCCTTATTGTCTACGACAAACAAACACTTTTGGACATTGGTTCTGCAATAGCGCACCGAAAACCGGACTTTAAATACTTCGATGCCAACCGCTGTTTACAAACACACCAGCGGAGACCTTTGTCTGGGCAGACCGGCCGCGGAAATGCAGCAGGAAAAGGGGAAATAGAGCCAGCGTTCTCATCAGAGTAAGACGTCGTGCAAATCGAACCCCGCTTCCCAGTATTCAACTGGCAAATTTTCAGTCTTTGGACAACAATCTCTGCGAGCTGAGAGAGCGGAACTTTTTCCAACGAGAGACGAGGGACTGCTGCATTATCTGCCTTACAGAAACTTGGATGTCTGCTGAGATTCCAGATTCAGCCATCGAACCTGCGGGGTTCTCCGTGCACCAAGCGGACAGAGCGAAAGACCTCTCAGGTAAAAGCAGAGGTGGTGGTGTATGTTTTATGATCAACAAATCCTGGTGTGATCAGGTGAACGTACATTCTATCAAGTCTTTCTGCTCCCCTGATCTGGAATTTCTCATGCTTCTGTGTCGACCATTCTGGCTACCGAGGGAATTCACAGCAGTCATTCTCACTGCTGTGTACATCCCACCACAAGTCGACACAGAATGGGCACTCAAGCAACTGTATGGGAGTATAAGTGAGCAGGAAACCGCACACCCTGAGGCCGTGTTCATTGTGACCAGGAATTTTAACAAAGCCAGTTTCAAATCAATCGCACCAAAATACCACCAACATATCAGTTTCAACACACGAGGGGACCGGGTTTTGGACCATTACTACTCTCCCTTCCAGGATGGCTACAAATCCCTCCGCCGCCCACCATTTGGCAAATCAGACCACTCTTCCATTCTGCTTCTGCCCGCTTACAGGTAGAAACTGAAACAGGAAGCACCCACCCTCAGAACGATCCAGTGCTGGTCGGACCAATCAGATTCCACGCTACAAGACTGTTTTGATCACGTGGATTGAGAGATGTTCCGGTCCGCCTCTGATGACAACATCGAGAGTTACGCTGATAGCGTAACGTGTTTCATCAGAAAGCGCGCAGAAGATGTTGTTCCGACCAAAACAATACGGATCTACCCCAACCAGAAGCCATGGATAAATAGCGATGTTCGTGCTGCACTTGATGCGCAGACTTCCACTTTTAATTCAGGGAATGCGGAGGAGCATAAACAAGCCAGTTATGCACTCTATCAGAACTATCAGAGCAGCCAAACGCCAGTACAGGGACAAGATTGAAGGACAGTTTAACACCACCAACTCTAGAAGCATGTGGCAGGGAATTAATATCATCACGGATTTTAAAGGGAATAAGAACTCCGCCATGAACACCGCTGCCTCTCTCCTGGATGAGCTAAATACTTTTTATGCTCGTTTCGAGGGAAATAACACCGCCCTCGCGGAGAGAGCTCTCACGGCCGAAGCTACAGAGGTTAGTTCACTCTCCGTCTCTTTAGCGGATGTAACCCGATCCTTCTGACGGGTGAATATCCGTAAAGCCGCGGGTCCAGACAGCATTCCGGGCCGTGTCATCAGAGTGTGCGTGAACCAATTGGCTGGTGTTTTTATGGACATTTTCAACCTTTCCCTCTCCTTATCTGTAGTCCTCACATGCTTCAAAACATCCACCATTGTGCCTGTACCAAAGCAATCCAAAATCACTTGCTTAAATGACTGGCGTCCTGTTGCTCTGACCCCCATCATCAGCAAATGCTTTGAGAGACTAATCAGAGATTACATCTGCTCTGTGCTGCCTCCATCACTGGACCCATTGCAGTTTGCTTACCACAACAACCGCTCCACTGATACACACTGCTCTCTCCCACCTGGAAAAAAGGAACACTTATGTGAGAATGCTGTTTGTAGACTATAGCTCAGCTCTGGGCTTAAACAGCTCGCTGTGCAGCTGGATCCTGGACTTCCTGTCAAGCAGACGCTAGGTGGTTAGAATGGGCAGCAACATCTCCTCATCACTGACCCTCAACGCTGGAGCTCCGCAGGGCTGTGTTCTCAGCACACTCCTGTATTCCCTGTACACACATGACTGTGTGGCATCACACAGCTCCAATGCCATCATTAAGTTTGCTGATGATACGACGGTGGTAGGTCTGATCACTGACAATGATGAAACGGCCTACAGAGAGGAGGTGCAAACTCTGACACACTGGTGTCAGGAGCACAACCTCTCCCTCAGCGTCAGCAAGACAAAGGAGCTTGTGGTGGACTTCAGGAGAAAAGACAGAGAACACAGTCCCATCATCATCAATGGAGCACCGGTGGAGAGAGTCAGCAGCTTCAAGTTCCTCGGTGTCCACATCACTGAGGAACTCACATGGTCCGTTGACTGGGTGGGCAGCGTCTAAATTTAGAGGCAGAGCTGATGCTGATTCAGGCCACACTCAGAGCCCAGGCTGTTTCATTAAAGAAATGACAATACCTTATAGGTCACAGTCTTAGACAGGATCTGTTATGAAAATGGCTCCATCCTCTCCTTCAAACAGTACTTCAGAGAATTAAGACACCAAAGATGCATTTCAGAGCGAGCTGAGAGTTGAAAGCTTTTATGATTGTATTTCTGTTGAGGTTTAAAATTATGCAGACAGTGCTGTCAGTGGAAGTGATGCTGGTGAGCAAGCAACAGTTTTGGGCCTTTATAACCAGTGTTAAGCATAAAGAGTAAACATTTTTATTTTCTATAATCTGTCCTGCCAGAGAGCACGGGTAGGAGAAACTGAATGTCAAATGAATAACAAGCCAACAACTTCTGGAGATAAGGTAGAAGTTTCAGCATTAGTTTCACATCTTTGGACATGTCAGCTCCAGTTTCAGTTCTACTTAATGTGGATTATACGGGCTGGTGTAAATGTAAGTGAAGTTAAATTACTTATATAGCGTAATTTCCCACGTTATTATCACAAAACCCGTTCTGGATCTGATTTTCTACCTTACTGAATGCACCTGAGCCTAAATCTTTAGAGATCTCTCTCTTATTTAGCAAGCATTCATTATAAAATATTTTTTGTATGTATAGCCTACATCTGTTGGGTTTTCATCTCTCGAACAACAATCAGTACACACTTATGTTATTTATAATGAGGTATTTTCACCGTCTTTTATTTAATGTTTTGCACTGTACAATGCAGAAACAAGACAAATGTAGTGCAACAAGTTTGGCAAAACAGACAATGAAGCGACTCTGATGAAACAGTACGCAGGAACAGATGTAAAGAAACAGGTATGAAGAAACAGCAGCTAGCGTTATACAGGGGCACACCGCAACTGCAATGGCAAATTTATTATGAATACACTTAAAACATAAAATTGGAATCCTTTATAAACCACCACACTAAAGCCCAAATAAATGCCTTGCCTACAGTGAGAAAAGCTCTAAATCACTAAAATAGTTTACAGGGAAGATAACAAACACAATGTCCTCTTTATGAACAGCATTTATCAATCAAATACTTAACACGCACCAATTACAAGGCAGAGGCACACATGTGCTCAATAACGGAGAATTGAGCTTAATTTTAGCAACAGCATTCTCTAATAAGAGGTGCAAACCAAGCGCGCTCAATAAGGAAGGCGCATAGACACTGACAGACATAATGATTAAAAAAACATATTAAAGGCATCTTGTCGGTCACTTATAATTATGATGCATGCAACTTTTTTTAAACTTATAGTAACTGAGATAGATCCATCATTTAAAAATTCACTTGTTACTCTGGACCATTTAAAATTAACTAGTGAATTTAAAAATGTGCTTAAATTCTTTAAAAATCTTAAAGGAAATGGTGACCATTTACAAGACCCGTACATGCTGATTATGGCAATTCTGTGACGTAAACTAAAGCCTATTTGCTATAAAATAAAAAAATAAATAAAAAAAAGATCCCTTTTATATGTCACCCAAACTTCCTGTTTCAAAAAGAAATACATCAAAACAGAAAATTGTTAGTCTAAAAACAGCAGAAACCTCTTGCATATGAACATTACTTCTGAGTTTAATTTGAGTATTATTCAAATGCTTCTAGCATTCTTTGTGAAAACAACAATCTGCCATACTCAGCAGATCTGGAATAATCCATCTCAGTGCAAGAGTAAAACTATACAGCCACAGGCGGTCCATGAGATTCTCTCAGAATCACGTTTTCATTTAAACTCATCCTGTGGTCACACACTAAGGTCTCTGTACAAAACATCTCAACTCAGCAAGATACCAGCACTTCTAAACACAGTGGATGAAGACAAATGTTTGCAGGCACCACAACATGTCTGCTCATCGCATTTTTTCCTTTTTTTGGTCAAGCTTAATGCAGCCCTATGTGAAATAATTGAGAGCAAAGAAACTAAATCAAACTGGATGTTATAAATAAGCTTGTTTGTGTACTTCAGAAAACAAATAGAGCTTTATGACATTGAATGGCTGCTTAGCAAATGCAGTCAGCCTGGGCATAAAAGGGCAATGGGGGAGATCACATGCTTGAAGAGAGGAAGGCAACAACACAATGAAATTACACCAAATAATGCGTTCCAGATGTGAATGCATAAGCAGCTCTCCAATCCCAACGGCAAAGCAAGAGTCATTTAAACCAGAGCCAGAGCTTGAAGAGAATGCGCCACAATTATTTTCAGGGAATGGCGTCCTATATTCCTCAATAACATTGTCCAAATCAATCATTACCAAAACCCAGACAGGTGTCACTAGGAATGAGGAACAGTCTGATTGGACACACATTCCGACGCTCCAGTCACCTGAGACTTTTGTCATAACAAACCCCTCCAACCCCAGTCTTAATTGGGGAATGATTAATGAGCTCGTGGGAGACATGTCCTTGAGAATGCCAGACAAAACAGACGACCACATCAGTCCTCCAAAGATATAACAGGAAAAAAGTACAAGTTAGATGCCATGGGTCTCAGAAGCCTACAAATGGAATCATGAATTATGAATCTAAATGTTTGAGTGGCACTTAGGCTACATTCATCTGGATACATTTAAAAATGGCATTTTCATTTTCGAAACGCTTTCGTCCACACTGCCGTTTTTAAGCATTTCCAAAAGCTGCTTGTCCACACTGAAACGTATAAAAATGCTTAAATCCCCTTACTGTGCATATGTAAAATCGCTGTTGCATTGTCGGTCTGAAACACAATTGTTCGTGTGCTCCGTCGCCGGACACCAATTCTGAGTAAACTTCCCATTGCCTTTGAAGGAATGCAATGTGTATGTAGTACAAAGGAACATTTATTTTTAACAACGCTATCAAAGAGAATATCAGGCACAACAGCACCGCTACAACACGGGCCGCCATCTTGATTGTTTTGGTTGAATGGATCACATGACTAAGTCACATGACAACAAATGCATCATCGTTTTCAGATATATCAATTTTCCCAGTCCACACTACAATGTGCAGGTGGTATTTTCAAACTTATCCGCTTGGGAGAGCATTTTCAAAAAGCTTAAAAACAAAAAAAACAAAAAAAAAAAAAACGCTGTCTCAGTGTGGACGGAAGGCCAAAAAGTAGAGAAAAAGTTTCGTTTTCAAACGAAAACATATTAGTGTGGACGTGGCCTTAGAAATGTTAACTGGCCCAAATTGGTTTCTGTTATTAATGCTGTTGACAGTACAATAGTGTGCAGTGTGACTAAAAGTAGCAATACTTCTAACTATTTCACTATGTTAATCTTCAATAGTAAGCTTTTTCAGTAACATGATTTTTCAGTTCACCTGTTTTCATAAAGGCCGTTCACTCCAAACCCGTCCTCTCGCTAATAAAAGCAAGACAGCTGCGCAACAAATGGAACAGAATGCAAGTGTGTCAAGACACATTTAAAAGTTAAATTAACTTAAATCTGGCATTTAAAAAAATGCTGCACCCCTGCATGAGATGATAAAAAGAAAAAAGAAAAAAAAACAGCAAGACAGTGCAACAGTGAAAGACGTCAGACTAGCATGTTTACATAAAAAAAAAAAAAAAAAAAAAAAATAGAAAATAATAAAACAGCATTGAATGCATGCAAAAACATTTTCAGTGTGAACAGCCCCAAACAGTGTAGCATTTCCATTAACAAGTTACTTTTTCCAGTGAGTAGCAGCATAGCATAGCAAAATTCTACACTGCTGTTTTTGTCACACTGTATTGTGTCTGCAGTTTCACTGCAGTTTAACTTAAAATTATGAGTACAGTTTGAAACTAGTTTCCCCAACACCGATAGTGTAATATTCTACATGTATGTAGCAATTTATCTTCTACATGGTGCTAAGTTTTATGACAGTTTTTTATTGTATCATTTAATATGTTGTATTCTTGCAGCCTGCTAATGTTACACATGTGCTTATTATTCAATCAAGGTTTTCGGCATTGCATTATGAATTCTGCCTTTATTATCGTAAATGTTTTGAATGAGACATAATGAGAGATAATTTACATTTAAATCAGAATTGTATGAGAGAGCTGTAAAACAGGGTGCATGAAATCATTTCCTGAATGGGTATCATTTAGGATCAGTAATGAAGTGTCTTTACACTCTCAGCATGGCAGATTTGAGCAGAAGCCCTCATATGAGAAGTGGATGGAAAGGTCATGGTTATAACCATTATTTGTGCCCTTCATCTACTCAGTCTTAACTGCAATGTCTCGACTTCATGCCCCATAACTCCAGTTTTAGTATAAAGCTGTAATGAAGATGTCTTCCTGCCTAATCTTATAAAGTGGTTAGTTATCTAACAGATGTGAACTTTATGGCTTTCAAATTATGGGACAGTAAAATATAAAATAAGGAAATCAAAACTTCATATGCCACCTTTGTAAAATTTATCTTTAATCTAAATGTTACCATATGAAGTACATTATAAACACAGTACATTTACATACGCACACACACACACACACACACACACACTCAAAAAAATAGTTTACAGGAGATTTGACAATCACTGGGTTATTTTCTGTTTTTGACATCAAAACTAAAACTTCATGCACACAACACTTGTGCACATTGGATAAGTCTGTAAGAATGCTGGTAAATGTGTTTACATGCAAAGCAAAATCGGGGTAAAGAGCAAAAATTTTCTGTATGTGTGCCGATCGGTTTATGTTTGAAACATTTATAGTATGACCTTACCATGATAAAGAAAAAATATTTAAGACATTAGCATGACCTTACACATTGTTGTCTTATTATCATAATCGGTTTCCTGTTTCCTGTTCCAATTTTAAGAGCCACCACAAATAGCATATTCAATACATCACAGTCCTGTGACAGTGCTGATACGTCACATACAGGAAAAGTAAAATTTCAGGATTAACAGTTCATCAACTTAAACACAGTAATGTCATCCAGCCTGTTCGTGCGGAAGATCTGGACATTAGATTAGCTGACTATATCTTTGATTTGCTGAGGAATCAGCCAAGCATGAATATGATTATAAGAGCATATGGATGAGTGAAAGCATGAGGGTATTTAATAGGAAAGAGCTCTGGCCTCACAAGGCCTTAACACTCTGACAGTTCTTCAATGTAAATAAGCTGTCCTCCATAATGCCCCAACACTTTAAGGCTAATTTATACTAACTGGGCGAACAGGCTTCTTTTAAAAATTATGACCAATTGCACTGATGTTTTTATTACGCTAAGGTGTTCGTTTCATGACTTTTCTCCTGTCCATGCACATCCATGAAATTCCTGACCTAGGAGAACTTGGCTAGTCAAAGAGCATTTATGACTGGTTAAAACTAAACATGGGTTTAGATTGGTGATAACATTCTTTACAATCAAGTTACAATCGCGTCAAAATGTATAACTTTGAAGCCCGTCTCTTCAAGGTTGTTTAAAAGTAGGGTACAATGGTGTTAAAGGCCCACCTTAAGTAAAATTAGTTTTTTATGATCACAAAGTGTCTCAAGATTCAAAAAATATGTTTATTTTTATTTAATATTGATGGAGCAACATAATTTGCATGAAAAGTAATAACAACAGAAGGTTGTATTGAATACAATTCTTTGAAGGGATGTTGCAAGCCGCTGGCACCCCTCACGACATAATATTGGGAGGAGACTTTAATCAATCGATGGACTCAGTCCTTGATCTTAGTGAAGCAAAAGTGTGTAAGCCCCCTAGAGCAACATTGATGCTTCACAGGATGTGTAAAATTCTGGTTCTTACAGATATTTGGAGAGTTTTGAACCCATCTGGTAGGGACTATAAAAAATTTTTCATCAGTTCATAAGATTTATTGTAGAATAGATTTTTTTTTTTTTTATACCTAAGTCCCTCATTTCATCTGTTGTTGATTGCTCAATTGGAAACATCTTAGTCTCAGATCACGCCCTGGTGTGTTTAGAGGTGTTGCCACATAAAGAGAAAAAAAAATCATTTAGTTGGCGCTTTAATGTATCCATTTTGCAAAATTCTGAATTCCAACAAATGTAAAAGGCTGAAATCAGTGTTTATATGGAGACCAATTGGTCCTCAGTATCCTCTGTGGGTGTGGCTTGGGAGGCAGTTCTTAGGGGTCGGATCATACAGTATGCCTCATTCATCAAAAAATCCAAAGCATGAGAACTCGTGGAACTGGAAGGGAATATTAAAAGTGCCGAGGCAGAGCTGAAGCGCCGAAAGTCGTCCGATGGCCTCAGAGAATTGAGCCGACTGAAATACAGATATAATACTATTTTGTCACGGAAGGTGGAGTTTTGGCTATTCAGGCCATGACAGTCATACTTTGAGTCGGGCGACAAAGCAGGGAAGCTTTTGGCTAGATATATAAAGCAGAGAGAGTCTTTTTCTACCATTCCCTAAGTGAAATCTGCTGGTGGTGAAATATTTACCTTGGCCATTGATATTAATAATGCTTTTAAAGAATTCTATCTTGATCTCTATAGTTCCACATCTTCATCTACTCAAAGATATTAGAAACTTTTTGGAAGCATTAGATCTCCCTAAACTGATGACTGAGCAAAAAAAAAAAAATATCTTGATTCTGAGATAAACTTGAGGAGCTGGGCGAGGTAATTAAGGCCTTGCCTACAGGCAAGGCTCCGGGGCCAGATGGCTTTGCAGCTGAAATTTTTAGATCTTATGCTACAGAACTGGCTCCACTTTTGCTAGAAGTTTATACAGAATAATTAAAGAATGGAAAGCTTCCGCCAACCATGGCACAAGCCAGGATCAGTGTGATTCTTAAAAAGGACAAAGATCCAAGCGAGTGTAAGAGTTACCATCCAATTTCCCTGATCCAGCTAGACGTAAAAATATTGTCAAAAATTTTGGCTAACCTATTAAGTAAAGTTATGACATCTCTTATACATATAGATCAGGTGGTGTTCACTCGGGGCCGTAGCTCTTCTGATAACATTAGGCTTTTCATCAATATCATGTGGTCAGTGGCGAACGATCAGACTCCGGTTGCTGCCATCTCACTTGACACCAAAAAAGGCGTTTGATATGGTAGAATGGGATTATGTTTTTAAGATTTTGGAAATATACAGGTTTGGAATACTTTTATTGAATGGATTAAGTTACTTTATAGATGCCCGGTAGTGGCAGCCCAAACAAATGGATTAATTTCAGATTATTTTACTCTGGATAGGGGCACCCGGCAGGGTTGCCCTCTTTCCCCATTATTGTTCTGTCTTGCCCTGGAACAATTAGCAGCTGCGATAAGAAAGGAAGATGATTTTCCAGGGGTGGTATAAGCTTTTGCTTTACGCAGATGATATTTTATTATTCGTCTCCGACTAGTTCTATGCCTTGCCTTCACAGAATTATTAATTCCTTTTCTAAGTTCTCAGGATACAGAGACAATTGGTCTAAATCCGAAGCTTTGACTCTGACAGCATACTGCCCAGTAATGTTTTTTCAGCCGGGCACCTTCCAGTGGCCCAAACAGGGCATTAAATATTTGGGCATAGAGTTAATTTTGACCCCTTAATAAAAAGGTTTTTGAGCGTTGTGGGCAGGTGGGCTTCATTACATTTATCTGTGATAGGGAAGATTAATGTTATTAAAATGAATTGTATTCCAAAATTCAACTACCTGCTACAGTCTCTCCCTGTAGATGTCCCCCTCTTATTTCAAGCAATTTGATAGCATAGCAAAGTCCTTCATTTGGAATGGTAAGCATCCCTGATTACATTTTAATAAGTTACATTGGATGATTGACAAAAGTGGGCTAGGCCTACCCAAGATTTTGTTTTATTATTATGCATTCGGTTTCAGACATTTGGCTCACTGGTCGCTTTCACCTGAGAGAGCCCCTCCCTGGTTTTGTATTGAACAGGAAGTTCTTGCCCCTATTTTGCCATTGCAAAGCCTTTCTATTAAACTAACCGGAGGAGTTAAGTTACACCCCGTTATCTCGCATTTGCACGCGGTATGGACAAAAGTGTCCAGAGTGTTTAATTTGGACATTTATTTAAATGCCGTCTCTAGCATATGCTGAACCCAAAATTGCATATTAATAAGTACCCTTTCTGCTGTTCAGAGTGGATTGTGAGGGAGGTTAATACGTTGAGTGTTGAGATATTTTGAAAATATGGGTAAACATTTTAAGATTCCCAGATCTCAGTTCTTTATGTATTTACAGCTGCGCCACCTGCTCTGTATTATTTTTGGGGGTAGCATACGCACCCCTAAAGTGGCAGATATTCTGGAAGTGGTGATTACTGCTTTTGGAAAAGGTCATGGGGCATCAGTGTATTACTCCCTGTTAATTCAGAGTCTGGGGGATGGAGCTTCAACTTCTCTCAAGAGATTATGGGAGAAAGATTTAAACTTGGTATCGGAGGAGGGAGTGTGGGCTAGGATTCTAAAAAACGTCAAGTCAACATCTAGAGATGTAAGGGTGCATCTGATGCAATTTAACATTTTTCATCAATTCCAAAGACACGCCCACCTGCTGGCGATGCCAATCAGAAGAAGGTGACACAACCCATGTTTTTTGGGGATGTGTTAAGATCCAAGAATTTTGGTTGAGTGTTCAGAGATTTATGTGTGACATATTGGACACACATGGGGAGGAGTTTAATGTATATAATTGATTCCATATTTTATGTTGTGTTTGATTGTCTTATGAATGGAATCAATAAAAATTGTTAATAACAAAAATATGGGCCTTTAGCCTCTGCAACAGGTGGGCTTTTTACCCCAAATACTATCCTTTCACTTACTGATTTATATATATATATATATATATATATATACACTATTGGTCAACACTTTTGAAACACTTGACTGAAATGTTTCTTTTGATCTTAAAAATATTTTGATCTGAAGGCGTATGCTTAAATGTTTGAAATTAGTTTTGTAGACAAAAATATAATTGTGCGACCATATTAATTTATTTCATTATAAAACTAAAATGTAATAAAAAATAAAAAAATTGAAATTGATGACTTGGAACAAATAATAAAGAAAAGCAGCCAATAAAGTGCCCAGCATAGATGGGAACTCCTTCAATACTGTTTAAAAAGCATCCCAGGGTGATACCTCAAGAAGTTGGTTGAGAAAACGTCAAGAGTACATGTCTGCAAATTCTAGACAAAGGATGACTACTTTGAAGATGCTAAAATATAACACAGTTTTGATTTATTTTGGATTTTGCTTAGTCACAACATAATGCCCATAGTTCCATTTATGTTATTCCATAGTTTTGATGACTTTACTATTATTCTAAAATGTAAACACACATATATATATATATATATATATATATATATATATATATATATATATATATATATATATATATATATATAGGAGCACAATATGACAATACTTGAACAAAAATGAGCTGCATGGTCGAGTTGCCAGAAAGAAGCTTTCAAGCATGTGCTGTCCCCTATGGGGCAAAACTGCAAACTGACCGCAATAATGAAAAAAAAAAAAAAAAAACAGCAGAGAAGGATGCATGGCAAAAATAAATCATTATATCTATTAATTGTATGGTCTTGGGTCAGAGTGAAAAAGAGCAGGCTTCCCAGTGCATAAACAAGATGTGTCAGCCATGAGACCGCACAGAAAACCAATGTCTAGAACTCAGTTCTGTTTGATAGAGTTAATATTTAGATTCCATAAGTACCACGCCCCCTCAGAGCCCCTCAGGCTTAAAAAAAAAAAAAGTATCTTTGATATCTGTCTAAATTTCGTCAGACCAAATTTGGTCTGACTAAATTTGGTCAGTCTGTTTGGAACACACCTTAAGCAAAAAAAATTATTTAAACTGAAAATTATATTATTATCTACCTCATCATGTTGCTCAAAGCTTGACTTTTTTCTTGTGGAACAGAAAATACGTTTTTAAAGTTATAAAAATGTTAAATCTACTCTATCCCATGCACTAGCTGTTCAGTTTAGTTGCAATTTTTCATGGTTTATTTAAAGATAAACGGTAACAGTGGAGTGAAGGGAGCTACAGAGAATATATCACTTTAATATCTCACATATGGATTGGTGGGGTGGATGAGGGGTCTAGGTGTTTTAGAGTTTGAGCTAAGTGAAATCAGAGAGTGGTGTTCAGTTTGAGTCAGCTAAAAAGAGAACTCGGCTCTGTAAAAATTATTTTACAGACTTGGCTAAAATATCTTTCATGCACACTCTCGCTCTTCTTCCTGCAACACCTCTCACTTTTCTGTGCTGAAACTGCTGATATAGTAATTAGAAATGCAGTTTAGACTTTTAGACAAAACTCAGTAGAACTGCTGTTAAACACTGATTTACTTCACTCTACTGCTGTAGACACTGAACTCTTCTCTACCTGTTCTAAAGCTGGTACTGCCGAGTATTTTCAACCCATACTAAAATCATACTTGAAGAGGGAGTGACATGACTGCCCTGAAAGTCAAGTGATGGACTGCACACACACTCAAATTCCTCGAGGGATTCTACATGCTGGTCCTAATCACGGTGGTTGCTGCAGAAACAAAGGGCATGGCGAGGGCTTTACTGCATGAATAAACAAATAAATGAATAAACTGTCCAAAACTTTGTATTCTGATTCACCACTTTATCTACAAATAGACAGCAGAACCTCAACTCTCCAGCTAGCCATATGTCCAAACATCCCATTTCCTACATTCAAGCTGCTACGAAACTGAACGCAGTTGTCATTTCATACATTTTCTAGCTGTAGGAAGTTTTCTGCATCTCTTCTCAAAGACCATTTTTGATGTCTTTTATTCAGCAGATTACAAATACAAAGACTCAACTGAAAACAAAAAAATGACTTCGCTGCTTTTCTTTTTGCTTCATCAGATCTGTAACCAATACCACAAGTCACTTTTAGCTTTAGAAGTAATGCACCTCTTGTACCTCTTGTACTAATCATAAACAGGTTTTTTTTTCTTCTTCTTCTTTTCTTCATTGTTTTTTTATTTTTTTGTTTTTGTTTTGTTTTTGTTTTTTTGTTTTTTTTGCCTTTCCTACCCAAAAAAGGAGGTAAAGGCTAAAAATCCATAGTGGCGCAATGTAATAGAACATTTGAGCAAAAGAAAAATCCAAAGACAAGCATGGAGGGAGGGAGTCTTGGCTCTTTTGATCTCTCTCTTGCTCTCTCTCTCTCTCTCTCTCTCTCTCTCTCTCTCTCAGTCTTAAATGACAGTGCTATAGAGTTGGTCTACTTCTATTAACTTTTTTTTCTCTCTTCCAGTTTGTCACCCTCCAGTTTTTCCCTACTGAACTTTTATAATGACTTCCTAACTTTAAGAAAATACTTCATCTTTCCGCCATGAGCACACTGACAGTGAGCAGAATACAACAAACTGACAAAAGCTGCCAGTCAGAGAGACAGCATTACATGGAAAATATTACAAAAGCTCATGACTAGTCATGTAGAGAGGAAAACAGGTGTTTGTAAGGCAGAGATGACAGGATATGGGCTTTGAACCTGTCCAGAATATAATAAGAACCTCCAAAGGCCAAACAAACGAATCGCCATTCAGCTGTGAGTGAGTGACACTTCATCTTTGTAATAACCTTGGGCTGAGACAACAGCACAATGGAAAAGTGCCAGCTTTTATTGGATTTTCTGAACTGCAAAGCCCTGCAGAGAGCACCAGCCCAATTGTGCAGGAACTTCTTGTTTTCTGACTTTTTCATTCCTCTGGCTTCCTTCCTTCCCTTCCCTTCCCTTCATTCCTAAACTAAAGTTAGTTTCAACAAGTTAGTTTCTAATGTGTCTATTGTGTTGAAACATTTGCTGAAGTGTTGCTATCCAGACCACAGCTTTGCATCTTGTATGAAAAACAAGTAGAAAAGTCAAGCGTAGCAGTTAAAACAAAATGCAGAAGAAAACGCCTGTTGCATTAGTAAGAATTATTTAGCTCATTTTGAGTACTGTTACAGAGAAACACCCCAGTCAAGTTGTCACACAACACTGTTGTAAATCACAGCTGTGTCACTCTTGAACTTTATGGGTAAAATGTATTGCTGTCTAGAGCACCAGTCAAATATTTACCACATGCACTACTAGCACAATGATTTATTACAAGGAGGAAGACAAGCTCTTCAACTAATCTCTGGTCATTTCATTCAGAACCAGATCCGTTCATCATATGCTAAAAGCTAGAAGATAACAGATTCCTCTTTTGCTGTGATTGGACATCTGAGCCTGAGTATCAGTCTTCCATGTCCTCATTTGACTCATCTATAATGAATCCATTTCTTTCTGTCTGACACATTGACATCTCTAGCCGCAAGACTAGCTGAGATTATTCTTAACACACAATAATGAACATAAAGTCTGGCCAGTTACAACACAGAATAACCAATCAATACTGACCCAAAGTAGCATGTCTTATATTCACCTTTGTGTCTCTGTGATCACCAGAAACAACACCTGTCACATATTGTGAAACCGTAAAGGAATTTTTCACCCTCAGAATGTTTTTCTACATATTTCAAGCTCTAAGATAACAAAAAAGAACCATTAAAGTACCTTAAGTTATCCATATGATGAAGTCTTCTGAAGCTATACAATAGCTTTGTGTGAGAAAAAGAGAAATTCAAAACCTTATTAATTGATGATCTTCTTCTCTGCTGTAGCTCAGAGGACTCATTCTGCTAAAAACCTTATTTTGTGTTCGATGAAATACAGAAATCTATATGGGTTTGAAATTAAATGCGGGTGAGTAAATGATGAATTACAATTTTTGGGTGAATTTTCTCTTAAAGCTTATAGAACTCAATAGACATTTACAAAATCAAGATATAATAAGTTTCAAACTGGATTGAGGAGGAAACCTTTCTCTTTTCATGGCCTATGTTGAAGGCAGACTGCTGTTTGAGAATTCTTCATTCCCTATCTGTCACTCACTCGACGTTGTGTCGATGTAGTGACACTAGGGGTCACTCTTGGGAGCCCCAAACACCTCTGCTTTTTTGAAAAAAGGCCAATGGGAATTGGCAAGTGGAATTTGCATGCCACTCCCCCGGACATACGGGTATAAAAGGAGCTGGTATGCAACCACTCATTCAGATTTTCTCTTTGGAGCCGATCGGTTCTATTCATTGAGCTGAATTCATCCGGCGAGTTCATTCATCTCATCTGCTGGATTTACAGCACATTTCAGCGGCTTCTCCCCCTCTGCACCTGTGGAGTGCAGAGAACGCCCCTAGGCGCTCCGGCAGAACAAAAAAAAAAAGAGTATATTCTAAAAGAGTATATTTTCAATTCTAAAAGAGTGGCACACAGGAACGTCTTTTTAAAGATGCCTTTCCGCTTGTGTGTTATTCCTGGTTGCGGTCGTTATCTCTCTGCTTCTGATGGCCACGATCGCTGTCTTACGTGTCTGGGCGCTGCACACGCGGAGACTTCATTTGTGGATGGGTCTTGTCCTCATTGCAAGAACATGACCATGGCAACATTGCGGTCGCGGCTTGCCTTCGTAAGAAAGCAAGCCACCCCAGCGGCTCCCCGCCTCGGTCCTTCTACCTACGGGTATGAGGCCACGTCGGTTAGCACTAGGGGCGATTTGGGGACTCCAATGGGACCACCTCCACCGGGTAACCCCCCACGGACCTCCCATTCCTCAGCACGCTCGCTTGCCCCAGTCGGGCTCTCGGATGAGACCGCTGGCTCATCTCAGGGTGAGTTCGACCTCTTATTTGGGGCCCGGGAAGATGATGAGCTATCGAGCACAGCATCGGAGAGTGAGCTCGTCCACTCTGATGCGTAGGCTTCGGCTGGACTTCCCCCTTTGGGTGTGGTCCCCCAGTCTCAGGCCGACGCGGAAATGACGGACATGCTTTCCCAGGCATCCGTGAGCGTCGGGCTAGAGTGGAACCCTCCACTCTCCCCTGAACCCTCGTGGCTCGATGATTGGTTCCTGGGCCCAGAGTGCCGCTAACGGCCGCGCCCCGGTTCCTTTCTTCCCGGAAGTACATGAGGAGCTGAAAGGGGGAACCTTTCACTACCCGGTCCCGATCTTTCAGCTCCCCAACTCTCACTACCCTCGATGGTGGGGCGGCCAAGGGGTATTCGGTGATCCCCAGGTGGATAAGGCGCTCGCGGTGCACTTGTGTCTCGACTCAGTCTCGATGACGGTGCACCTCACGAACAAGCGCACACAGTCAGTGCTGAACTGTCTGAAGGCATTCAGACAGAAGACAGTGGTTCCACTGAAACTTTTTCAGAGGCTCCTGGGGCATATGGCATCCTCAGCGGTTGCCACACCGCTCGGGTTGATGCATATGAGACCACTTCAGCACTGGCTTCAGACTCGAGTCCCAAGATGGGCATGGTGCCGCGGGACACATCGCATGGTCATCATGCCGATCTGTCGCTGCCTCTTCAGCCCTTGGACCGACCTTGCATTTCTATGGGCAAGGGTTCCCCTAGAGCAGGTCTCCAGGCATGTCGTGGTTACTACAGATGCCTCCAAGATGGGCTGGGGCACCGTATGCAACGGGCACACAGCCGCCAGCTCCTGGACTGGCCCGTGGCTGCGTTGGCACTGCTCCCCCTGCGGAGGTTCCGGCTGTTAATCCATGGCAAGCACGTGTTGGTCCGGACAGACAACACGGCGACGGTAGCGTACATCAACCATCAAGACGGTCTATGCTTCCGTTGCATGTCACAACTCTGGAGTCAGCAGCGCCTCAAGTGGCTACGAGCCACTCACATCCCGGGCGAACTCAACACCGCAGCAGATGCGCTGTCACGACAGGTTACGCTCAGGGGAGTGTGGAGACTCCACCCCCAGGTGGTCCAGCTGATTTGGAGTCAATTCGGTCGAGCACAGGTAGACCGGTTTGCTTCCCCGGAATCCTGCCACTGCCCGCTTTGGTACGCCCTGACCGAGGCACCCCTAGGTATAAACGCGCTGGCACACAGCTGGCCCCCTGGACTACGCAAATACGCGTTTCCCCCATTGAGCCTACTTGCACAGACCCTGTGCAAGGTCAGGGAGGACGAGGAGCAGATCGTCCTAGTAGCACCCTATTGGCCCACACAGACGTGGTTCTCGGACCTCACGCTCCTCGTGACAACCCCCCCTCCGGCGAATTCCCCTGAGGAAGGACCTTCTTTCTCAGGGACGGGGCACCATCTGGCACCCGTGACCAGACCTCTGGAATCTCCATGTCTGGCCCTTGGATGGTACGTGGAAGACCTAAGTGGCCTACCACCTGCGGTGGTAGACACAATCACTCAGGCTAGGGCTCCCTCTATGAGGCACCTGTATGCCTTGAAGTGACATCTGTTCACTAAGTGATGTTCTTCCCGATGCGAAGACCCCCAGAGATGCGCAGTCGGATCGGTGCTTTCCTTCCTGCAGAAAAAGCTGGAGGGGCAGCTGTCCCCCTCCACCTTATATGTAGCCGCCATTTCGGCACATCATGAGGCAGTGGATGGTAAATATTTGGGGAAGCATGACTTGATCATCAGGTTCCTGAGAGGTGATAGGAGGTTGAATCCCTCCTGACCATGCCTCATGCCCTCTTGGGACCTCTCTGTAGTCCTTTGGGGTCTACGGGGTGATCCCTTTGAGCCTCTGGAGTCAGTTGAGCTTAAGGAACTCTCTTTGAAGACTGCCCTCCTTACTGCACTCACTTCCATCAAAAGGGTAGGGGACCTGCAGGCATTCTCTGTCAGTGAATCGTACCTGGAGTTTGGTCCGGGTTACTCTCGCGTGATCCTGAGACCCCGACTGGGCTATGTGCCCAAGGTTCACACGACCCCGTTTAGGGATCAGGTGGTGAACCTGCAAGTGCTGCCCCAGGAGGAGGCAGACCCAGCTTTGCCGTTGCTGTGTCTGGTGCGTGCTTTACGCATCTATTTGGATCGCACGCAGAGCTTTAGAAGCTCTGAGCAGCTCTTTATCTGCTTTGGTGGACAGTGGAAAGGAAGCACTGTCTCCAAACAGAGGATCACCCACTGGGTCGTTGATGCCATCGTGATGGCATATCATGCCCAGGACGTGCCGTCCCCCGTGGGGTTACAAGCCCACTCTACTAGGAGTGTAGCAGCCTCCTGGGCCCTGACCAGTGGCACCTCTTTGGCAGACATCTGCAGAGCAGCGGGCTGGGCAACACCCAACACCTTTGCGAGGTTCTATAATCTCTGAGTTGAGCCGGTTTCATCCCGTGTGTTGTCAGGTCCGAATAAGTAAGTTCTGGGACAGCTGGCCAGGTGTACTGCTTGCGCATAGCGCCTTTCCCCTCCCATGAGGTGAAGACGTGTGCTTTTGACTGCCAGTCGTATTCACAAGTTGTGATCCCTGGATGACTTTCCTCAGCTCTGTGGCAGACGACTTTGCGGAGAAACTCGCTGCCGGCCCAGTACATGTGCTAATTAGGCCCTGTACTGAGGTAGGTGCTCCACATGTGGTGGTTCCCCATAGGTGACCCCATGTGATATCTTCCGCTAAATCATTTTCCTGTTGGTAAACTGTGTCTTCCTTGGGCAAGAGCCCCTCTGCCCCGGTCACCATGTTTGTAGAAACTCCTCCCCCCTTGGGTAGAACCTGCCATGGGACTTCTCCACATGATATACTTCTGACAAGTCTCGGTAAGACCATGTGACGTATTTCCACTCAAAATACCCCCCCCCGCCCCCTTCTCTGGGTGGGGTGTGGTCTCCGTGGTGTCTTCCCCTTGGGAGTGACACCCCCCTGATGTAGACATTTATGGCCCCCAGTCGGTTAACAAATTCCACTCTTTTTGGGGAGAAAAAAGAGGAAAAGAGGCCACGGCTGGGCTAGCCTGTCCCTATTTTTTGGGCAGTTGACTTGTTCCCGAAGGACCGTTCGACGCTCATAAGAGTGTTGGGGTAAGTTACGTGATGGCTTGGTGCGCTGGCTATGAGGCACATAGTGGTCTGCCCGTCTCGCACCACCAGTCCACGTAACACAGTTCAGCTAGTTGTGGCATTTTGTATAGGGACCCCTAGTGTCACTTCATCAACACAACGTCGAGTGAGTGACAGATAGGGAACGTCCTGGTTATTTCGTAACCTCCGTTCCCTGATGGAGGGAATGAGACATTGTGTCCCTCTTGCCACAACACTGAACTACCCGCTGAAATGGCCGGGACCTTGTCTCGGCTCCTCAGCACAAAACCTGAATGAGTGGTTGCATACCAGCTCCTTTTATACCCGTATGTCCAGGGGAGTGGCATGCAAATTCCACTCGCCAATTCCCAGTGTTCTCCTAGTGTCACTACATCGACACAACGTCTCGTTCCCTCCATCAGGGATTGGAGGTTACGAAAGTAACCAGGACGTTCTTTCATTCAGTTTCTACCGCAACATGGTCATTTTCAGTTGATCTTAAAGGTCAGGTCAGAAATGAGCGAATGTTTCAGTTGAAAGGCCATTGATATAAGCCAAATATTAATACATAATTTTCTGCAGCATAAATATTGTTGAGTGGTTAGACCTGGGCCCACGGAGAATGCCATTCTCATTTCACAGACTGGTACTATTTTCAGAAGTTAATGGTAACACTTGGTGGAAAAGAGACTGTACTTCATATAAATTGAAAATTAAATTTGAACTTTGGCTTTTTTATTCTGTTGTCCACATATTGCCTTTTTTTTCAAGAGTAACTTTGAACCTCTGTCCATGCAAATGTATTGCTCTTGTGGCAAAACCATAAGTGTTCAAGGCTAGTTTGAAATGGAAGGAAGGCAGGAAACATGGGCTACGTTCATTAAGTCAGTGTCTGGGATTGACAACCGTATTTACTTTCAGGTCTGAGTCTCGTTCACACAACAGCTTACAGTAGTGGCTCGAATGCTGTCTGTATGAACGAACAACCGAAGTCATAACCATATTCTAACAGCTTTAACCATTGTGACAGTGACTAAAAGATGGCGACGTCCATAACACCGGCATGTCTTATCACAATTGCCGCCACATTATTAAATAAATGAGTCCAATCGAGGCATGAGTTCATCCATCAGATCATAATTAACCGACAGCAGCTTTGAATGCTTTTTAACCACGTGTAGAGTGCAGCATTTGTGTTGCATGGCTCATGCCCGCGAGAAGCTCTGGTAGAAGACAGTGTTGGATCTTTGAATCATACAGCACACTTTCCCCGTCTCTGTGAGTTAACAAAACCCCACATAAAAAACACGAGATACGCTTCTGTACAGTGCAGCGTGGCTCTCACTGTACATGACGTGACTAATGACTAGTTGTCCAGTAAAGTTCCGTTCATACAGCACAGGTTTCCTGAGAATGCGTTTGTGAGACCTGAAAATTCGGTTAAAGGGTGCGGTTGTCACTCTCGAAAATAACCATCCTGTGTGTGAACGTAACCGTATTAAGCACTCAAAACAAGACTGACAGTTGTATTCTGCTGCTGTGTGAACGTGGCCATGATGTTTGAATCTTAATTCAAAGGCAGGAAGCAATAGCATTGTCTTGTTAATTCAGTGGATGGATAATGGATGGATGGATGGATGGACGGACGGATGGACAGACGGATGAATGCACAAAGTGCACTAAGTGCACAAACTCAACATACAGGCTGCGTTTGTATGAACATTACAGATTAGGAATAGTTTGCCCACATTGCTATTTTGTGGCCAATCTGATCCGAAACACTCCTGGACTGTCTATATTTGACCCCAGGACTTCAGTGAGGGATGTCACCTGCCTCAGACCCTCTTCTTCACTCCACTGGGCCACATTACTCTCCCTTTCAGACAGAGAATGGCAGTGAGAGCTTAAGTCAAGATGAATGCAGGGAAAGATGTTTTCCTGGACCCAAACAGATTATGTGTCCGCAAACTCATAGGTCCTTATTCATCTCAAGGTTAGAGCCCTGTCTTCGAGCACTCAGACTTCAACAAAAGAGGGATGAGGGAATGAGAAAGAAGGAAAGAAAAGGGAGAGTGAAGAAAAGTGTTGTTTTTAAGAGCGTCCCTATCAGAAAAATTGACATTATGTGCTGTGACATCCACAGAGGCAAAAGGAGTTAGATGAACACGAATGAGAGGAACATAAACTAGGCAGCACATCAAACAATATTTATGGTAGAATCAGGCCCTGAGATGAATGGTATTGAATAAAATCTACTTTATATTTGACCTATTTGTATAAGCCGCTATGTAAAATATGTACGTACATGGCAAAGACCTTAGACTGTTCAGAGTGTGCACAGACGTATGAATCTATCATGTGTTAGACTGTCAAGAGTTTTAAAGGCGTGAAAGCAAACATACACCATATGCATGTAAACTCTCACCACAACAGAGTTGTTCTGAGAAGAATCACAGCTGTGCAGGGATCTACTGTGACCTCTCTTTCCCTGCCTTTGTGTTTATATGAATGTGGTTGTGTGTAAGGTTTATCACTACAAAGAGCAAATGTATTCCTAATGGAAAAGTGATAACTGTGATCGAGCTCGTTTACATGCATGTTCTTACACCGATTATGCTTAATACGCTGGCAACATGAGTGACCACGTAAACATATTAAACTGTGTTCCTTTATTGGGGCAAGGTCATAAACAGTTTAAGCGATCAGCTTTTTAAGCGACCCCGATTTTGCATTTTATGGAAACACCTTTACCGGTGTTCTTGTCGGTTTATCCAATGTGTGCAAGTGTTGTGGGCATGATTGCTTATGTTTTCACATCAAAAGCAGAGAATAATCAGATGATCAAATCTCAAGTAAAAGCTATTTTGTCAGTTTTCTTGAATAAGCTAAATTTGGTAGTTATAGTTGTATTTTGTAGTGTATTGGTGTGCATGTGAAACACTTAACTGTTTTGTGACTGCACTTGTACTTAGCTGTAGTTTAGGGATAAAACTGAGGGAAAAAAGTGACAAAACCTAAATCTGACAAAACCTCCCTTACTGGACATTTAGGGACATCGTCAGTTGTACAGATGATTCATAAATGACCAAATGTTCCCACTAGGATAGTAAAACCTGAAATCACCTACACTGTAGGGACCAGTTAAAAGTCCCCACAAGAAAATTATTTAATAAACACTAAATATTGTCATAATGAAAATGTAAAAATTCAGAAAGGTTTCTGTGATAGTTAGGTTTAGGGGAAAGAAAATATCATTAGGTCAGTATAAAAACAATAGACATCAATGGAGAGTCTCCACCATGATAGAAAAACAAACGTATATGTATGTGTGTGTAGGGAAAACAATGGCTCAAGTCTATCAATATAACATCAGCTTTATTACAAGCTTCCAGCGGTAATGTCACACACACAAATCTCCTTCTCTTTCGCTCACACACTCTTCAGTCATTCTTTCCCCCTCTCTCTCTTTAAAGCTTTCTGAAACACAGACACACTCAGAAGGGCAAAGTCCAGGGAGAAGGTCATAGACAAAGAAAAATAAACTATTTGAAAAAGGAATTCAGTGTCTTTATGAGTCTGCTCTGCAGTGACACTGAGTTTCATGTACTGTCTCCTTTAAAAAAAAAAAAAAAAGAAAGAAAAATAACATTAAAAATCTGCTCTTTTTGAGAATGTGATTAAAAATAACAATATAATATAAATACAAAAGATAGACATGTCTCCTTGAAATGCATAACAGAGTGTTGCACAACTTAGGTTTTAAATTCAGGTCCTTGCTTCATAAAATTCCAGACTTTAATTCGTAAAACAGAGTCTTAAATGAGATCCACCAGTGTAATAGTGCTGGGCTATCGCATTCCAAGTTAATTAAGCTCAGAGGGATAGGTTACAGAGTCTAAACGGAAAAACGTTTTCTTGCTCAGAGGGTGCAAAATAATAGCATGGCATGTCTATTTCACCTTTTCAGTTGCAAAATATATAAAACATTTTCAAACATTTATTTAGTAGAAACTCAGTTGTAACAAAACAAAAACCCAATTAAAACAAAACACTGTAACATTAAAGCCATTGATGCAATTAAATGTCTGTAAATGAAACATTCACAAAAATCTTTACTGTTTGTTGGACTCTAGATGTGACGTTGACTCGTGGTATCTTGAGCATACCATTATGAAATTTCAGTCATTTTTAAATGTAACAATTAGTGAGGAAGTGTTGCAATGAAAAAATGCTAACAAGTCATTCACTTCAAAATTAACATGACCCATGGCAACTGGATGTTAATTTCACAGGTTAATGGAAGGCCATGGAGCAATAACCTTATTAAACTATCCTTTTTTTAAATTTTTTTTTTTTACAATAATTAAAGAGAAAATCATATTTGACTATATCTAACAGAACTGTGTAAAAAGGCTGTATAAATTTGTCTGTCTTAAACCAAAAGACAACAAATGCATTTTTGTTTCCATCTGCGCTCTTTTTCCACTGATTTCCAATATAAACATGCACTAGATGTTTACACAGAAATGGTACAAAAACTTGCTAGATAGACATCTTTAACATCACAGGCAATATAGTTGGCCGACCAGGGCTCCAACACGCCCGCACAGATCCAATTTCAAAGTGATTATTCACTTTTATTTTGAAAAATTGAAGTGACTTTTATTTTGAAATAACTATCACATCAATACGCATTTCCGTTTGTGTTTATTAACTCCGTAACTCGCGTGGACCTCATTATTTGACACACAAATCACAATAATGATGACAACCAAAGACAACAAATTAAGTATAAGATAAGCTCTGAATAATCACAAAATGACAAATACCTGCAAATTACAACAAATATAATAACAGCAGCGTATATAAAATCTGCAAACAGTAAAGCTATGAGCAGTACATAGTAATTTGCATAATTTATTCATACCACAAAGCATTTCTGGGAACTGAAGTGTGGCTTGCTGAATAATGCTCACGCCTGATAAAAATGCAGAAAATAAGTCATGAAAAATATGACATTGTGGCTAAATGAGTCTTTGAGGCTTACTTTGTTTAAAGGATAGCAGAAACAGCGCTTGTCAAAGCATTGGTCTTTTCACTTTTTCTCAAGAATAATTTGGGAAGGAATTAAAACACTGCAGATATAAAGACGCAACAAACTCACATAGAGTGAAAATATGAACAACTAATCTGCAAAATATTTGCAAAGATCTACACATTAAGAGGTATGTTTATTGTTATTTTTTTACATATATTTGTATTTGTTTATATTTATATATGTACACTCTGGCCAACTTTGTTTTCATTGATTTTTTAAAATAAACATTTACACATATTTATGTGAGTAATTGACATGAAATTTTAATAATTTTCATCACTACATCACCCAGAGTTCACTGCCCTAATCACTTCCATCTGTTCATCGTCATCCCCACCTGCCTTCCATTCCCTCATTAGTTTTTTGTATATAAATACCCTCTAGTTTTCTTCATCATTTGTCAGTCCTTGAAGTGTTGCGTTGAGTTTATGAAGTGTATTGCTATATTGATAAAGTGTTTCCTTGTTTTGTTATTTTGTGAAGTTAGCTCTATCGTTTGTTCTACTCCAGCGTTTGTTCCACTCCAGCATTTATAATTAAAGGATTTAAAGATTCTACTCCTGTGTCTCCTCTCTTCCTCTTCCACTTCTAGACACCAACACTACATAAGGACTGACCCACAAAGAATATGGATTCACTTTACCTGCTCATCCTAACATCTTCCTCTCCACCTTCTACTCCAACGATCCCACTAATCCTCCTCTCCTACAAAGCCTCACCTCAATGAGCACTTCACTGAGCATGGAGCCAACAGAGTTATTCTTGGAGCTGTTCAGGCAGGACCTGCCCCTCTTGGAATACACAACCAAGTTCCTTCACCTCGCTGCTTCAACATCAATTCCGGACATATACCTCAAGCCCATTTATGGAATGGGATTAAACTTCCACAGACCCACAGCACTTCCGGAGGTGGAAAATCTTCCCTTGGAAAATTACATCCTAGCCACCCTGAATATGCATAACCCTTCACTCGCATCATGTTTAATACAGGAGTTGACTTCTTCCATGGCCCCTGTCTCCGCGCCTTCCACGCCCCTTATCTTCAAGGTAACTCCTCTCCATACAATTCCCTTAAATAATTTTTTTGGGGGGCTCATCCTCTCCAGGTTCCAGTGGTCGATTCCCTGCCGCAGTCAGCGGTAGCAACCACGGAACCCCGGGCCACAACAGGTGCCCATGCCGGCCACGGTTAACAAGCCAGATCCAGTGCCTGTAGCATCGACTGTCCCAGAGCCAGGGCCTGTAGCCTCGACTGTCCCCATATCCATGCTTCCTGCTGGCCGGAAGAGGAGAAGAAAAAGGACACCTTCTCCCCAATCTCGGTCTATGCTCATGACCACAGAGGTCGTTCCCCTGTCTCTGCCTATGCTCACGACCACAGAGGTCGTTCCCCAGTCTCTGCCAGTGCTGACGACCACGGAGGTTGTTCCCCAGTCTCTGCCATTGCTCACGACCATGGAGGTCATTCCCCGGTCTCTACCCGTGCTCTTGAACACAGAGGTTGATCCCCAATCTCAGCCTGTACTCTTCCATGGCTCTCAGCCCCGAGCCTTCCACGGACTCTTCCCTTGATCCTCTCATAACTCTGCATTCCATGTCTCCGCCCCTCGAGCCTTCCCTGGCTCTGCCTTCCATGGCTCCACCTTCCATGGCTCCACCTTCCACGGCTCCGCCTTCCTCTGCTCCGTGCCCAGAGTCTTCCATGGCTACGCCAACAGAGTCTTCCATGGCTCCTTCCTCGGCTCTGCCCCTTGAGCCCCTCATGGCTCCGCCTCCCTTGGCTCCGCCCTCAGACTATTCCACGGCTCCACCCTCAGAGTCTTCCGTGACTCCGCCCACTTCCCCAGAGTCTCCTCCTCCAGCGGTTCCGCCTCCTGACCCAGTCCATGCCCTGTGGCCACATCCCAGGCCTCCGGATCCATGCCCTGCCCTGTGGCTGCCTCCCAGGCCTCCGGATCCATTCCCAGCCCTGTGGCTGCCTCCCAGGCATCCGGATCCATTCTCAGCCCTGTGGCCACCTCCCAGGTGTCCTAATCCATTCCCAGCCCTGTGACCACCTCCCAGGTGTCAAGATCCATTCCCAGCCCTGAAGCTGCCTCCCAGGCCTCCTGATTATCCTCCTGGGATTCTTCATCTTCTGCGTCACCCTACCCTCCTCATCCGTCTTTGGGCACCAGGAGTCGCCCTTTAAAGGGGGGAGGGTAATGTCACAGTCTGTCTCCCTCATGTCTTCAAGGACTCTTATTTTGAAGTTTTCCACTGGATTACATCACCCAGAGTTCACTGCCCTAATCACTTCCATCTGTTCATCGTCATCCCCACCTGTCTTCCATTCCCTCATTAGTTTTTTGTATATAAATACCCTCTAGTTTTCTTCATCATTTGTCAGTCCTTGAAGTGTTGCGTTGTGTTTATGAAATGTATTGCTATATTGATAAAGTGTTTCCTTGTTTTGTTATTTTGTGAAGTTAGCGCTAACGTTTGTCCCATAATTAAAGTATTTAAAGATTCTACTCCTGCGTCTCCTCTCTTCCACTCCTAGACACCAACGTTACACCTGCTGTGTGACACTTTCTTCATCTATTTTAAACAACAGTTTATGAGCTTGTATATCTATATCTATATATATATATATATATATATATATATATATATATATACAGGTACATCTCAATAAATTAGAATGTCGTGGAAAAGTTCATTTATTTCAGTAATTCAACTCAAATTGTGAAACTCGTGTATTAAATAAATTCAATGCACACAGACCGAAGTAGTTTAAGTCTTTGGTTCTTTTAATTGTGATGATTTTGGCTCACATTTAACAAAAACCCACCAATTCACTATCTCAAAAAATTAGAATATGGTGACATGCCAATCAGCTAATCAACTCAAAACACCTGCAAAGGTTTCCTGAGCCTTCAAAATGGTCTCTCAGTTTGGTTCACTAGGCTACACAATCATGGGGAAGACTGCTGATCTGACAGCTGTCCAGAAGACAATCATTGACACCCTTCACAAGGAGGGTAAGCCACAAACATTCATTGCCAAAGAAGCTGGCTGTTCACAGAGGGCTGTAACCAAGCATGTTAACAGAAAGTTGAGTGGAAGGAAAAAGTGTGGAAGAAAAAGATGCACAACCAACCAAGAGAACTTATGATTGTCAAGCAAAATCGATTCAAGAATTTGGGTGAACTTCACAAGGAATGGACTGAGGCTGGGGTCAAGGCATCAAGAGCCACCACACACATACATGTCAAGGAATTTGGCTACAGTTGTCGTATTCCTCTTGTTAAGCCACTCCTGAACCACAGACAACATCAGAGGCGTCTTACGTGGGCTAAGGAGAAGAAGAACTGGACTGTTGCCCAGTGTTCCAAAGTCCTCTTTTCAGATGAGAGCAAGTTTTGTATTTCATTTTGAAACCAAGGTCCTAGAGTCTGGAGGAAGGGTGGAGAAGCTCATAGCCCAAGTTGCTTGAAGTCCAGTGTTAAGTCTGTGATGATTTGGGGTGCAATGTCATCTGCTGGTGTTGGTCCATTGTGTTTTTTGAAAACCAAAGTCACTGCACCCATTTACCAAGAAATTTTGGAGCACTTCATGCTTCCTTCTGCTGACCAGCTTTTTAAAGGTGCTGATTTCATTTTCCAGCAGGATTTGGCACCTGCCCACACTGCCAAAAGCACCAAAAGTTGGTTAAATGACCATGGTGTTGGTGTGCTTGACTGGCCTGCAAACTCACCAGACTGAACCCCATAGAGAATCTATGGGGTATTGTCAAGAGGAAAATGAGAAACAAGAGACCAAAAATTGCAGATGAGCTGAAGGCCACTGTCAAAGAAACCTGGGCTTCCATACCACCTCAGCAGTGCCACAAACTGATCACCTCCATGCCACATCGAATTGAGGCAGTAATTAAAGCAAAAGGAGCCCCTACCAAGTATGAGTACATATACTGTAAATGAACATACTTTCCAGAAGGCCAACAATTCACTAAAAATGTTTTTTTTTATTGGTCTTATGATGTATTCTAATTTTTTGAGATAGTGAATTGGTGGGTTTTTGTTAAATGTGAGCCAAAATCATCACAATTAAAAGAACCAAAGACTTAAACTACTCCAGTCTGTGTGCACTGAATTTATTTAATACACGAGTTTCACAATTTGAGTTGAATTACTGAAATAAATGAACTTTTCCACGACATTCTAATTTATTGAGATGCACCTGTATGTATATATATATATATATATATATATATATATATATATATATACATATATAATTTTATTACTATACCTGTTGTTTCCACAACCTCATATTAACTAATACAATAGTTTATTTGCACTTCTAGAAAAAAAAAAAGTTGAAAGGTGATTAATATCTTTAAAAACTTTGAAGAAATGCTGACTTGTCACAGCATCTAAAATACACACTTTCCCTTGTACTTTCATGTAAATGATTTTAACCTAACATCTGTATGTTGGGAAAAAATGTTTTCAGACATATTATTTGCTATAAAGTGCTTATTTTTAGTGCTTTCTCTAAAGAATCCACTCATCACATTTATAGTGGTTTTATATGTTTAAAAGTTACTGGTGGGACCCGTTATCATGACTAGCAGTCAATAGAAATGTTTTTTTATTATTTTTTTTTTAACACAAATGTAAAATTGAGCCAAAAATGAAATCTATGTGCCGGTGTGGTGTGTTGCGGGCCGGGTTTGGTGGGCTGCTCTGTGCCAGAAAGTCCAGGGCCACTTTTTAGTCCTTTTCCACCCCTGCTTTACAGGCAGCGTTTTGTGCATGAAGGTACACTACCGTTCAAAAGTTTGGGGTCACTTGCCTGAAATGTTTCTCATGATCTTAAAAACCTTTTGATCTGAAGGTGTATGCTTAAATGTTTGAAATTAGTTTTGTAGACAAAAATATAATTGTGCCAACATATTTATTTATTTAATTACAAAACTAAAATTTTATTTACATATTTTTTTTTTTTTTTTTTTAAATTGATGACTTGGACCGAATAATTAAGAAAAGCAGCCACTAAGTGCCCAGCATATAGATGGGATCTCCTTCAATACTGTTTAAAAAGCATCCCAGGGTGATACCTCAAGAAGCTGGTTGAGAAAATGTCAAGAGTACATGTCTGCAAAATCTAGGCAAAGTGTGGCCACTTTGAAGATGCTAAAATATAACATAGTTTTGATTTATTTTGGATATTTTTTAGTCACAGCATAATTCTCATATTTCCATTTCTATAATTCCATAGTTGTGATGACTTTACTATTATTCTAAAATGTGAAAAAAATAAAAATAAAGAATGAGTAAGTGACTAAACTTTTGAACGGTAGTGTACCTCCAAAGGAAACTGATCAGACCAGCTTTCAAGGCACCATAATGTCATGTCTAATGATCTAAAACAAACTGAGCTTTAAAGACAACCAAACTAATATTTAGTGATGGCAATGCTTATTTACCCAAAGAAACTAGGTCATATGTTAGTATGAATAAATGTTCTCCTGTTAACAATTTAAAAATCCATTTTCATTCTTTCCATCAGCCACCAAACTGCATAAAAAATGTGGGATACTAACTAAAGAATAGTTGTTTTTCTCACAAAGGAAGATGGCATTGTCTTACCAAACACAATGGAGGCAACAACATCACAGTATGCAGAAGCCCTCAGGGGTTATAGGAAGGATACATTTTGCCCCTAAGTGAAATCTGAACCAGCAAAGCTCTCATTCATGATTCAGCAATCTTGCTCTCTGAGCCAGACCTTTGGAGATGGCAGACAACTCTGATTATTTCCCCGAGATATCCTTGAGATGACGGCTGATAGAAGGAGCTTTTGCAACACATGGAAAATGTATTATCAATGGCATTGCTTGTGTAATAAATCTGTCAAAAGGTTTGAATCGTAAAACAAACTGGCTAGTCCAGCAGCATCTACTATTAGTTTGCAAAGCAGAAATAAGAACATCAAATGGCCAGATCAATCAGAGGACCAATGCGCAAATTCAGAGAAGAAAAAGACAGCTCCCTCAGGCAAACTTTTTGATGGAAGGAACAGATCAAGGAGGAAAAGGCATAGCAGCAGCATTGATAAAGGGAAAGGTAAGGGATGTTTATCTTGTGGACTCTGATGATAGAGGTTTCATGACTCCAAAGAAAACACATATTCATTTCTAGTAGTTCAGAATCATAATCAGAATGAGCTTTATTGCCAAGTGTTCACACGTACACAAGGAATTTTTATTATTTTTTTATTTTTTGGTGATAGGAGAAACAAGTGCACACAGAATATTACAGTAAGACACAGAATATAAAACAAGGTAAGAGTATAAATATAGACATACAAATAAAGGACACATAACAGAATGGCGTATGTACATGTGCAAGTGATTATGTCTGTGCAATGTAGGGGTATGTACAGTTATTGAATTAAATATGTGAATTTACATATGTACATGAGATATTTATTTACATCATTGCACTATGGGGGAGTCCTGAGGCAGTTTAATTGTTCATGTGGAAAATGGCCTGAGGATAAAAACTGTTCTTGAGCCTGGATGTCCTGGCGCTCAGTGCTCTGTAGTGCAGGCCAGAGGGCAACAGTCAAAGAGGGAGTGGGCGGGGTGTGTGGGGTCCAGAGTGATTCTACCTGCACGTTTCCTCACTCTGGAGACATACAGGTTTTGGAGGGTGGGGAGGAAGCCACCAATAATCCTCTCAGCAGTCCTGACTGTCAGTTGTAGTTCCCTATCTGTCACTCACTCGACATTGGTGTCGATGTAGCAACACTAGGGGTCACTCTTGGGAGCCCGAGACACCTCTGGTCTTTGATGAAAGGCCAATGAAAATTGGCGAGTGGTATTTGCATGCCACTCCCCCGGACATACGGGTATAAAAGGAGCTGGTATGCAACCACTCATTCAGATTTTCTCTTCGGAGCCGAATGGTCATGCTCATTGAGCTGAATAGCACTGTTCATTCACCTCTGCTGGATCTGACGGCGCATTTCAGCGGCTTCTCCCTCCTCTGCACTGGTGCACTGCAGAGAACGCCCCTGGGCACTTCGGCAGAAAAACTAGAGAGTATATCTTCTGAAAGAGCGTTTTTCCCCTCTAAAAGAGTATATTTCTCTAAAAGAGCGCACACACGGAACATCTTTTTAAAGACGCGTCTTTCTAAAGATGCCTTTCCGATCGTGTGATATTCCTGGTTGCGGTCGTTTTCTCTCAACTTCAGAAGGTCATGATCGCTGTCTTTCGTGTCTGGGCGCGACCCACATGGAGGCAGCGTTTATGAATGGTTCATGTTCTCACTGCGAGAACATGACCATGGCAACGTTGCAGTCGCGGCTTGCTTTCGTAAGAAAGCAAGCCACCCCAGCGGCTCCCCGCCTCGGTCCTCCTACCTACGGGTATGAGGTAAGCGCGGCTAGCACTGGGGGCGATTTGGGGACCTCAATGGGATCGCCTGTGCCAGGTATCCCCCCACGGATCTCCCATTCCCCAGCACGCTCGTCTGCCCCAATCGGGCTTCCGGATGAGTTCGCTGGCTCATCGCACGGCGAGTCTGGCTTCTTGTTCGGGGCCCGCAAAGATGATGAGCTCTCGAGCGCAGCATCGGAGAGCGGGCTTGTCCAGTCGGACGCAGAAGCCTCAGCTGGGCTTCCCCCTTCGGGGACGGTCGCCCAGTTACAGGCCGATGCCGAAATGACGGATATGCTTTCCCGGGCTGCCGCGAGCGTCGGGCTAGAGTGGAACCCTCTGCTCTCCCCTGAACCCTCACGAATTTGATGATTGGTTTCTGGGCTCGTGGCGCCGCTCAAAACAGCCGCGCCCCACTCCAGTGCCATTCTTCCCGGAGATGCATGAGGAGCTGACGAAGTCGTGGGAGGCACCTTTTACTGCCCGACCCCGACTCCACAGTTCCCCCGCTCTCACTACCCTCGATGGCGGGGCGGCCAGGGGCTATATGGCGATTCCCCCGGTGGATAAGGCGCTCACAGTGCACTTATGCCCGCAGAGCGCCGCCACCTGGCATGGATGCCCTAAGCTCCCGTCCAAGCCCTGTAGGCTCATGTCGTCCCTGACGGCTAAGGCCTACAGCGCTGCCGGACAAGCCACCTCTGCCCTGCACGCCATGGCTCTCCTGCAGTTCCACCAAGCCAAGGCGCTGAAAGAACTGCACAAGGGTAGTTCTGCCCCAGATCTGATGCAGGAACTGCGCTCTGTGACCGACCTCACCTTCCGGGTGACGAAGGTCACGGCGCGGTCTCTCGGGCGGACGATGGCCACACTAGTGGTCCAGGAGCGCCACCTGTGGCTCAACCTGGTCGATATGAGTGAGGCCGACAAGACACAGTCCCTTGCTGCCCCCATTTCCCAGGCGGGCCTATTCGGCGACACCGTTGAGGACTTTGCCCAGCAGTTCTCGACGGTAAAGCAGCAGACGGAAGCAGTCCGGCACATCCTGCCCCGGCATGGCTCAAGATCCCGCATCCCCGTCTGCTCGTCGCCAAGGGCGTCCCCCTGCGGTGACTGCACCAGCTCCGCCGCAGCCCGCCCCTCCGGCCCGGCCACGGCGTGGAGCCTACCGCAGGAAGCCGACACCACCCGTCTCACAGCCAGCGCTGAAGAACCCACGGAGGTCCTCGAAGCGCCCCTGAGACGGGCAACCCAGGGATGAGGGAACCCACTCACGTGGAGCTGGTAGAAAGACCACTCCATCCCCCGGTGGAGGGCCGGGTGGAAAATCTTTTGTTGCGCCCCTGAGACGGGAAACCCAGGGATGAGGGAACCCACTCACGTGGAGCTGGTAGAAAGACCACTCCATCCCCCGATGGAGGGCCGGGTGGAAAATCTTTTGTTGCCTTTTTGTTTGAATTCGCCGCACGCCCAAGTGGCTGCGGTACCCAACAGTTCAGCAAAAGAGCGGCTTCCTTCCTCCCTGGGTCACATACCTGGTGTGTACAGTCGTCACCACGACTACCGTCCACGGGCTTTTTCCTGCAGGATTGGCGCTCCAGCGGTGCCCTTTCTGCCCCTGAGCGCCCAGCTGTGGCACACAGCTGCCCCGATGTGGCAGCCTCCACGGGTTACGAGGACAGGCCTCCTCCTCCCCCGTCTCAGGCTATTCCGGGGGTGGTCACAAGGAGCCAGGTAAGTGCTTCGATGTCTCTAGACTCAGCACGGCCACGACGTGCTGTGGCACCTTGCGCTCTGCCCCACCACGAGGCCCCACCTGCCGGTATGTCCGACAGCGTTGTCCCCTTGGTCCTCCTCGCGAAAACGCTGTTACCCTGCGCGCGGAGATCGCTACCCTCCTATGGAAGGGCTTGATAGAACCTGTCCCTCCAGCCAAGATGAAGAAAGGGTTTTACAGCCCCTACTTCATCGTACCGAAAAAAGATGGTGGGTTGCGGCCAATCTTGGACCTGCGAGTACTGAACCGGGCTTTACACAGACTCCCGTTCAAGATGCTGACGCAAAGACGCATTCTAGCAAGCGTCCGGCATCAAGATTGGTTCGCGGCGGTAGACCTGAAGGATGCATACTTTCACGTCTCGATCCTTCCTCGACACAGACCCTTCCTGCGGTTCGCGTTCGAGGGTCAGGCGTATCAGTACAAGGTCCTCCCTTTCGGCCTGTCCCTGTCTCCTCGCGTCTTTACGAAGATCGCAGAGGCTGGCCTTGCCCCGTTAAGGGAGGTGGGCATTTGCATTCTCAACTATCTCGACGACTGGCTAATCTTAGCTCACTCTCGAAACGTGTTATGTGCACACAGGGACCTGGTGCTCTCACACCTCAGCCGACTAGGGCTTCGGGTCAACTGGGAAAAGAGCAAGCTCCTCCTGGTTCAGAGCATCTCTTTTCTCGGTTTGGAGTTGGACTCAGTCTCCTTGACGTCGCGCCTTACGAACGAGCGCGCCCAGTCGGTGCTGGCCTGTTTGAGGGCATTCAATCAGAAAACAGCGGTTCCACTGAATCTTTTTCAGAGGCTCCCGGGGCATATGGCATCCTCGGTGGTGGCCACCCCGCTCGGGTTGATGCATATGAGGCCGCTTCAGCACTGGCTCCAGACTCGAGTCCCGAGATGGGCATGGCGCCACGGGACACACCGCATGGCCATTACGTTGGTCTGTCACCGTCTTTTCAGCCCTTGGACCGACCTCTCGTTTCTACGAGCAGGTGTTCCCCTAGAACTGGTCTCCAGGCGCGTCGTGGTCACGACAGACGCCTCCAAAATGGGCTGGGGCGCTGTTTTAATGGGCACGCAGCCACCGGCCTCTGGACGGGTCCGCGACTGCGTTGGCACATCAACTGCCTTGAGTTACTGGCAATTCTGCTCGCCCTGCGGAGGTTCCGGCCATTGATCCAGGGCAAGCACATGCTAGTTCGGATGGACAGCACGGCAGCGGTAGCATATGTCAACCGCCAAGGCGGTCTGCGCTCTCGCTGTATGTCACAACTCGCCCGCCGTCTCCTCCTCCGGAGTCAGCAGCACCTCAAGTCGCTGCAAGCCACTCACATCCCGGGCAACCTCAACACTACAGCGGACGTGCTGTCATGGCAGGTTTCCCTCAGGGGAGAGTGGAGACTCCACCCTCAGGTGGTCCAGCTGATTTGGAGTCGATTCGGTCGGGCACAGGTGGACCTGTTCGCCTCCCAAGAATCCTCCCACTGCCCGCTCTGGTACGCCCTCACCGAGGCTCCCCTCGGCATAGACGCGCTGGCACACAGCTGGCCCCCTGGCATTCGCAAATATGCGTTTCCCCCAGTGAGCCTGCTTGCACAGACCCTGTGCAAGGTCAGGGAGGATGAGGAGCAGGTCGTCCTGGTAGCACCCTACTGGCCCACCCAGATGTGGTTCTCGGACCTCACGCTCCTCGCGACAGCTCCCCCCTGGCAAATTCCCCTGAGGAAGGACCTTCTTTCTCAGGCACGGGGCACCCTCTGGCACCCATGCCCAGACCTCTGGAATCTCCATGTCTGGTCCCTGGACAGGACGTGGAAGACCTAAGTGGCCTACCACCCACGGTGGTAGACACGATCACTCAGGCTAGGGCCCCCTCTACGAGGCGCCTGTATGCCTTTAAGTGGAGTCTATTCGCTAAGTGGTGTTCTTCTCGACACGAAGACCCCCAGAGATGCACAGTCAGATCAGTGCTTTCCTTCCTGCAGGAGAGGCTGGAAGGGAGGCTGTCCCCTTCCACCTTGAAGGTGTACGTTACTGCCATAGCAGCACACCACGACGCAGTTGACGGTAAGTCCTTAGGGAAGCACGACCTGATCATCAGGTTCCTAAGAGGCGCCAGGAGGCTGAATCCCTCCAGACCGCCCCTCGTTCCCTCATGGGATCTCTCCGTAGTTATTCAGGGTCTACAGAGAGCCCCCTTTGAGCCTTTGCAGTAAGCCGAGCTTAAGGCACTCTCCTTGAAGACTGCCCTCCTGACTGCGCTCACTTCCATCAAGAGGGTAGGTGACCTGCAAGCGTTCTCTGTCAGCGAAACGTGCCTGGAATTTGGTCCGGGCTATTCTCACGTGATCCTGAGACCCCGATCCTATGTGCCCAAGGTTCCCACCACTCCTTTTAGGGACCAGGTGGTGAACCTGCAAGTGCTGCCCCAGGAGGAGGCAGACCCAGCCCTGCTGTTGCTGTGTCCAGTGCGCGCTTTACGCATCTATTTGGATTGCACGCAGAGCTGTAGAATCTCTGAGCAGCTCTTTGTCTGCTTTGGTGCACAGCAGAAAGGAAGTGCTGTCTCCAATCAGAGGATCGCCCACTGGCTCGTTGACACCATAATCATGGCATATCTCGCCCAAAACATGCCGCCCCCGGTAGAGCTACGAGCCCATTCTACCTGCGGTGTAGCGGCTTCTTGGGCCCTGGCCAGAGGTGCCTCTCTAACAGACATTTGCAGAGCAGCAGGCTGGGCAACACCCAACACCTTTGCAAGGTTCTACAACCTCCGGGTGGAACCGGTTTCGTCCCAGGTAGTGGCACGTAACACAAGTGGATAAGCCCGGGATAGCCGGCCGGGTGTATCACTTGCACATAGCGCCTTCCACCTCCTTTTGAGCTGAAGACATGCGCCGTTAATTGCCAGTAGTGTTCAAAAAATTTGTTCCCTCGTTGACTTCCTCCGAGCCCTGAGGCAGTCGACTAACACGCGCTAACTAAGAGCCCTGTTTTGGACTAGGTGCTCCGCTTGTGGTGGTTCCCTGTAAGGCTAAACCCCATGCGATCTATATCTTCCGCTAGTTCGTTTCCCTGCTGGCAAACTGCATCTTCCTTGGGCAGAGCCCCTCTGCCCCAGTCTCCATGTTTGTAGTAACTCCTCCCCCATTGGGCAGGATCTACCTTGAAGGCTCTCCACTTGGTTGGAAAGACCATGTGACGTATTTTTCCACTTAAAAATATCCCCCCCTCTCTTAGGGCGAGGTGTGGTCTCCGCGGTGTCCTCCCCTTGTGAGGGACACCCCCCAACTAGACCTGGCGGCCCAGTCGGATAATCCCCCTTCTTTTTTAGGGAGTGGAAAAAGAGAAGGGGAAAAGAGGCCACGACTGGGTTAAGCCTGTCTCTATCTTTGGGTAGTCGACTTGTCCCCAAAAAGGGCCGTTCGACACTCATAACTGTGTTGGGGGAGGTTACGTGTCGACCTGGTGTGCTGGCTATGAGGCACACAGCAAGTCTGCCCACCACACACCACCAGTTCATGTAACACTGTTCAGCCTTGTGGCGTTTTGTATAGGGACCCCTAGTGTCACTACATCGACACCAACGTCGAGTGAGTGACAGATAGGGAACGTCATGGTTACTGGTGTAACCTCCGTTCCCTGATGGAGGGAACGAGACGTTGGTCCCTCCTGCCACAACACTGAACTACCCGCTGAAATGGCCGGACCTTATATCGGCTCCTCAGCGTAAAACCTGAATGAGTGGTTGCATACCAGCTCCTGTTATACCTGTATGTCCAGGGGAGTGGCATGCAAATACCAGAGGTGTCTCAGGCTCCCAAGAGTGACCCCTAGTGTCACTACATCGACACCAACGTCTTGTTCCCTCCATCAGGGAACGGAGGTTACACCAGTTACCATGACGTTTCTTTCTGTCTGATTTGGTGGCTTAACTAAACCAGACAGATATAGATGTACACAGGACAGACTCAATGATGGCCGGGTAGAACTGTGCAGCAGCTCCTGTGGCAGGTTGAACTTCCTCAGCTGGTGAAGGAATTACAACCTCTGCTGGGCCTTCTTCACAATGGAGTCTATGTGGGTGTCCCACTTCATGTCCTGAGAGATGGTAGAGCCCAGGAACCTGAATGATTTCACTGCTGCCAGGAGAAGCGACCTATCTACAGAAGTCTGCAGTTGCATGTAAGTGTGTTTATTTCATTGTTTTACTTTGTTGTAGAGTAGTATTCATTGCTAGACTTGTGCTGTTTGTTTACTGTGTTGAACTCGCATCGCTTAAACATGTGTGGGTGTGCGTGCTACATTGTTTTAACTTGTCCCAGGGTATTCAATGCTAGATTTAGAGTTGTTTGTCTAATGTGTGTAAAACTATCATTATTTTTAGTGTATCTGTAAATAGTGCTTCATTTGTTTTAGAGTATTATTTATTGCTAAATTTTAGCATTGTTTGTTTGCGGTGTACTGAAGTCGTGTTTGACCCTTAGTTTTTGTTGCCCACGTGACTAGCATTGTTGTGCTAAGCAGCATTAAGGCATGTCCAGCTTTATCACTTAATGGCTAGTTAGCAGCATGTATATATTTGGTGTGAATGCTGATGCAGAAATGGCAGTGGTAGTGGTAGCCCTCGTGTAAAGTCCTACTCATGCAGACATACTTGTGTAAAGACCAGCGAGTCTACCTGTGTGAGTCCACCGAGCAAGGACACCAACAAGGCGCCACTCACCATAGCACTTAATTATCATTTAATTGTATCTTTTCTCCTATATTTTCCTTCTACATTCTAATATGTCTACTTCACGAATAACATATGCCCCCAAGAAAATTCCTGTTATCTGTTACAGACAGTTTACATACGCAAGATACAACACAACCCACACAACCTACGGCCACTTTTCACTTCAGCACATGCTCTACTCTCTTTCTCAGTGGGACTCTGGAACTGCCAGTCAGCTGTGAACAAATCAAAGTCCTGTGATTTTTTGGGGATTGGAATGATGGTGGAGCATTTGAAGAAGCAGGGAACTTCACACTGCTCCAGTGATCTATTGAAGATCTGTGTGAAGATGGGGGCCAGTTGGTCAGAGCAGACTTTCAGACAGGCAGGTGAAACACTGTCTGGGCCTGAAGCTTTCCTAGACTTTTGTTTCCGAAAGACCCAGCACACATCCTCCTCACAGATCATAAGTAGCAGGAGAAGGGAGGAGGGGGGTTCCAGGAGTTGTTTGTGTGTGTGTGTGATGTGAAGATCAGAGTGGGGGAGGGGTGTGAGACTGTGCTTTTCAAACCTGCAGTAAAACACATTCAGTTCATCAACCATTAGTTGACTCTCTACAGAGTGAAGGGGAGGTGTCTTGTACATGGTGATGCTTTTCAGGCCTTTCCACACAGATGCAGGATCTTTGGCTGAAAACTGTTTTTTCGGCTTTTCAGAGGAGCTTCTTTTAGCCACTCTGATATCCTGTCAGTGTGTTTCTGGCCTGGTTGTACAATATTTTATCACCACTTCTGTAAGCATCCTCTTTGGCATGACAAAGGTGTCTTCCTGTAAACCATGGTTTATTATTATTGAATGATAAAAATGTCCTAGTAGGGATGCACATATCCTCACAGAAACTGTTATATGATGTCACAATATCTGTGAGCTCATCCAGGTCTGTGGCTGCAGCTTCAGAAACACTCCAATCAGTGCAGTCAAAGCAGGCTTGTAGTTCCAGCTCTGCTTCATTAGTCCATCTCTTTACGGTCCTTACTACAGGCTTAGCTGATTTTAGTTTCTGCTTGTAGGTCGGGAGAAGGTGAACAAGACAGTGATCAGAGAGTCCAAAAGCTGCACATGGGACAGATCGATATGCATCCTTTACAGTGGTGTTGCAGTGGTCCAGTATATTTCTTTCTCTGGTGGGGCATGTGATGTGTTGTTTGTATTTTCGCATTCACGGGTGAGGTTAGCTTTATTAAAATATCCCAGAATAATAATAAGTGAGTCCAGGTGTTGTTGCTCCGTGTCTGTGATGTGATCAGCCAGCTGTTGCAACGTTGCGTTCATGAATGCTTGTGGCAGAATATAAACCCTCACCAGAATGAATGAGGAAAACTCCCACGGCGAGTAGAAAGGCTTACAGTTCACGAAGAGCGCTTCCAAATTAGGACAGCACATCTTTTTCAATGCTGTTACATCTGTACACCAACTTTCGTTGATGTAAAAGCATGTTCTACCCCCTCTCTTTTTCCCGATGATTCCGCAACGTGATCTTCTTTATACAGCTGGAAGCCCAGTAGATGAAACGCGCTGTCCGGGATGGCTTTATTCAGCGATGTTTCCGTGAAACTTAGAGCAGCAGAGTTAGAAAAATCGTTATTTGTTTGAGTGAGCAGAAGCAGTTAGTCTGTTTTGTTGCGAGGGAGCAGACATTCGCCAGATGAATACTCGGTAGCGGAGTCCTAAAGCCGCGTTGACGAAGCTTCACAAGCGCGCTGGCTTGCTTCCCTCATGTGTGTCTTCTGAATCACTTGTAGAGCACCGCTGCGCCTCCAACTAAGATGTCTAATAAAACGTCAGAATAATCAAACACTGGCAAAAAATTATCAGGTATGCTTTGCCGAATATTTAGCAGATCATCCCTGGTGAAACTTATCGGGAAAGAGTGACAAAAAACATGACAAACAAACAAAAATAACAAAAACACTAAAGAGCTCCACACCGAAGCAGCCATCTGCGGCACCATCTTGATGGTATATGGTTCACGAAGGTACGTTGGAATTTATTTGGATCCATTAAGAATTCAATAAAATCCACAGGAAAAGGTGAGGCAGGGAGACACATTTCGACTACTCTTAGGGTGTAAATCCAGAAGCTTCAAAGAACTATATCTCATCCTATTACAGTGAATATTTGCATCTACACAGCACAGCTACAGTATTTGTACCCCAGTATAGTCTCGTGGAGCCAGACAAAGTTCAGTCAAAATGCACATTTTCTGTCTGGGATATGGCATATTATTTTCACAAAGCATCTGCTATTATTCACTATGCAAAGCTCTCTAATAAACTCTCCAATAGTTCTTCTCAGACTTTTTGTTGGTGTTACTCTTCAAGTTGTGAAATACAGTACATTCTCGAGATCATTCTATTCCTTTGACACCAATTTAAAGCATGCAATCAAAAATCAAGCATTTTATAAATGTAATGGAATATGGAGGTTTCATTCATTAATATAATCGCACTGAGACTGCCATTTCTCTGGTTTCTCATGTTGTTTTGTAGCAGCTCAAAATATTCTTAAGCAATAAATAGTGGGAAAAGGAACTGTCCAAGTGATCAGTTAAGCAGAAATTAAAGGGTCTGTGAAACAGCAGTAAAATCATTATAAATATTCTAGCAGGAGGTCAGTGGTTAATGCTCACTTAAATGGAGAGAGTCATCAAATTCCTGAACATCTCATTACAGAATAAACATAGGGCCCATGGTTTACAGTATATGTGCATACTGAATTATTGTTCCAGTAAAATCATTATGTAAAATGCAGTACTTTATATCTTAAACCTGATCCTTTATTATGACCTGCAGTCTGCCCTTCTAATTAAAATTACCTTGTTTAATACTCCTAGCACAGTGTTAGCGACATTAACTGTAGCACATCAATGCTATAGAAACAGAATGAATCCCCACAAAACAGTGGCACACATGTCAAAGTGAAAAATAAAAAATCACAACCTTCTTTAACCCTCATGTTCTGTTAGGTGTCTGAGAGAATGTTATAATTCCTAAGATTCTCTGACTGGTGTACACAATGTCAAAATAAATTCCTGCCAGTTGTTTCTTTATTGTACCTTAAATTGACCCCAAACAGAAACCCTGTTAACAGAATGGATACCAGACACATTTCTGAAAAGCACATGCCTGCTTTGTCAAAACAGTGAGAAAGCACATAAAAATATCCATCTACTTGATTTTGAGTAGTTTTTGAGTAGTTAATTTTTTAACTACTATTATTATTTTTACACATACATCTTTGGGTTCTCTAGGACCCCAAACATAAAAACAGTTAGTCAATCTGAACAGAATATCAAGGTTAACTCTGTAACAGAAGACAGCTGATGTGCTGGTGAGCAAATGTGATTACTTTTATTTCCTTAGAGCCACATTCAGATCATATTAATTCCACAAGCCTCAAAAACAGAAGGATCTTTCATCGCCGCTCTTTGTTCCATTTCATTCTCTGTTGGGGTGCTTTGTGTGAAGGGGCCCCCAAAGAGTGACTGACGTGTGGATTTGCATAAAATAGCTACAGTGAGGCATTCGCTCATTCTACACACAGAGAAGGGTTGGTGAATCTGATATCCGAACTGATATCATGCTGCTATGAGCAAATCATTTGCTCCACAAAATTGCAGTGCTAAGAATATTACTTTTTGGATCACCGGTCACTTAAATAAATTGATTCTAATTTAATATCTAGCTAGGAGGAATTAAACATAATTCTATGCTCATGCATGTTTAACTGAACAGAGGAGATGACGGCAGTTGAAGTTCAGTTCAGGGTGAGCTGATACTGTAGGTGGGACTGATGACTAACAGTTGGAGGGTTACTGGGGCCTTTGTCATATTTTGCCACTGTTGTACCCTTGAGCAGACACTTCATCTCACATTATATCAAGGGGATTGCAGTTTGTCTACTGCAAACTCTTTTGGATAAAACTGTTCTTAAATTTTTTTTTTTTTTTTTTTTTGTTATATTCTTTGAGCTGCACTTTGCTGTGAAGGCTGAAAAAGCTTCGGATTCATGAACATTTTCAAAGTAAGCGTGTAGCTACTGATCAAGGTTGAGATTACCTTATCCTGGGTTCAAACACTGTAAAAATGCATTTTCAGTATGAATTTGAATATAATTCTGCAGAATTTGCAAATTTATTTGCTTTCCAACCAAAGTGACCTACAAGAGAGTGTACTGTATTGTGCTTGTTTTACATGAACAGCTAAATTAAGATATGGGTACGGAGAAAATATGGTAATATGGTAAAATTTACAATGAGACTAGGTAACACAATAGTAAACTTAAACTAAAAAATGAATATACTTTAACAACATGTATTAATTTTTTGTTAAAAATTTTTACATATACTAATACATTAGTAAAATGTATACAAGTGTTAACATTAGTTAATGCATTATGAACTAACAAAAACTAATTTACCACAATCAATCAACATTTAACATCAATAATTTACAGTATGTACATAAATTAACATGGTAACACTTTACAATAAGTTCCATTTGTTAACATTATTTAACAACATTAATTAACATGAACTAACAATGAACAATACTTATTAAGCATTTATTAATCTTAGTTAATGTTAACTCCAACATATACTAATACAGTTTTAAAATGAAAAGTAGTATTATTTAACATTATTTTATGCACTATGAACTAACATGAACTAACAATGAACAGTTCTATTTTAATTAACTAACATTAACAAAGATTACTAGATTATGTAATAAATATATTGTTCATTGTTAGTTCATGATACATAATGCATTAACTAATGTTAAAAAAATGGAACCTCATTGTAAAGTGTTACCATTAACATTTACCAAATTCAATGAACATTTAACATAAAATATTTTTTTTTACATAAATTAACATTTACCAAAATCAATAAATGCAGGTAACACTTTCCATTAAAGGGATAGTTCACCTCAAAATGAAAATTCAGTCATTGTTTACTCACCCCTGTGTTGTTATGACCCCATTTGACTTTCTTTCTTTTTCTTAACACAAAGGGAGAAATTGTGAAAAAAATGTTGTGCACAATGATGGCAGTTTATGGTGACCACCTCTTCAAGCTTCAAAAGCATGCAAAAGTATAATTCAGAAGTCTAATAAATCATTCCATGAGACTCACGATTGATGTGAAAGCATACCAAGAGGTTAGGTGAGAAACAAACTGAAATCTAATGTATTGTTTAGTGAAACTGTTGGCTGACCGTTGCTCTCCTCTATGAGATCATGAGACTGCAGGTCTCTGTAGCGAGATGGGGTGTTCAAGTGACAACTCATTTTGTTTATCTAAAAAGAGGTCCACCACAGCAATAGAAACAACAGAACACAACACAGCTGCACAAAAACAAGAGAACAGAACTTACTAAATATGTCTGATGAGATGAGTTTGTAGTCAAAGAATAGATGCATTTCTATGCCCAGCCTTATTTATTTGAAATAAGAGAGCAAGCTCTCCCCTGCACAGAGCATCTCTTTTCTCGGTATGGAGTTGGACTCGGTCACCATGATGGCACACCTTATGAACGAGCGTGCACAGTCGGTGCTGGCCTGTCTGAAAACCTTTAGGTGGAGGACAGCGGTGCCATTGAAACAATTTCAGAGGCTCCTGGGGCATATGGTATCCTCGGCGGCAGTACTCCCCCTCGGGTTGATGCATATGAGACCGCTCCAGCACTGGCTACAGACTCGAGTTCCAAAGTGGGCATGGCGCCACGGCACCCAACGTGTGACTATCACGCCATGGTGCTGCCATACTTTCAGCCCTTGGTCAGATCTGGCATTTCTATGGGCAGGGGTTCACTTAGAGCAGGTCTCGAGGCATGTCGTGGTCACGACGGATGCCTCGAATTCAGGCTGGGGTGCCGTGTGCAACGGGCAGGCAGTATTGGGGCTCTGGACAGGGCCCCGCCTGCAATGGCACATCAACTGCCTAGAGTTGCTGGCAGTATCACTGACCCTGCAGAGGCTTCAGCCATTGATTCAGGGCAAGCATGTGTTGTTCCAGATGGACAACACAGCAACAGTTGTGTACATAAAGTCACATGTCGCAACTCACCCGCCGCCTCCTCCTTTGGAGTCAGCAGACATTGAAGTCTCTGCGAGCCACGCACCTCCCGTGCATCCTTAACTGTGCAGCGGATGCGCTCTCATGGCAGGTAATGCTCGGCGGAGAGTGGAGACTCCACCCCCATGCAGTCCAGCTAATTTGGGAGAGATTCGGGGAGGCACAGGTGGATCTGTTTGCCTCCCGAGAGTCCTCTCATTGCCCCCTTTGGTACTGCCTGTCTGAGGCTCCCCTCGTCACGGATACCTTGGCGCACAGCTGGCCTTGGGGGCTGCGCAAGTACGCGTTGCCCCCAGTGAGCCTTGTTGCACAGACATTGTGCAAAGTCAGGGAGGATGGGCAGCAAGTCCTGATGGTTGTGCCGTACTGGCCCAACTGATGGTTCTCAGACCTGATGCTCCTGGTAGTATCCCCTCCCTGGCGCAGCTGTGTTATGTTCTGTTGTTTCTATCGCTGTGGTGGACCTGTTTTTAGATTTTTTATTTTTTTTTTGGATACATTTTACAAAACATTTGAATGCCCTATTTCGGAGTGGAGCTCTTGTGCAGTCTCATGAACGTGCAGAGGAGAGCAACGGTCGGTCAACAGTTTCACTAAATAATACGCTCTGTTTTTTTTTCTCACCAAACTTATGCTTTTGCTTTTACAACAACCGTGAGTCACATGGAATAATTTATTAGACTTCTGAATTATACTTTTGCATCCTTTTGAAGCTTGAAGAGGTGGTCACCATAAGCTGCCAGTGTATGACATCACTGAGCATGCATTTTTTTTTTCACAATTTCTCCCTTTGTGTTAAGAAAAAGAAAGAAAGCCAAATGGGGTTATAACAACACAAAGTGAGTAAACAATGACTAAATTTTCATTTTGGGGTGAAATATCCCTTTAAGGTTGTGTTTGTTAATGGCACTTAATGCAATAACAATGAAAACTACTTTTACATCAATTATTAATCTTTTTTAATGTTATTTTAAAGATTCACATACATTTTTACTATAAAGTTGTATATGTTAATATTAATTAATGCATTATGAACATAAACAATGATCAATAGTATTCTGATAAATGAACATTAACCAAGATGAATAAATGCTGTACAAAATCATTGTTCATTTTTAGTTCATAATACCTAATGCATTAACTATAATATTAACAAGTAGAACCGTATTGTAAATGTAGCCAAATCTATTGTTCATTGTTAGTTCATGATACCTTACATTTATAAACTAATCGTAATGTACAGAACCTTAATATAAGGTGTTACTGAAAATATCAAAGTGGCAATACAGCTAAGTATGATGGCTTTCCAAAGTGCCTGCAATGCCAAGACCAGAATGTGACCCTGGTGCTCCGTTTCGAATAATGTAAAATATGAAATATTCATGTTTGGTTCTGCTGATGATTAAGCATCAGGTGGGCAGCCCAATGTGAAGCCTGTGGTGAGAGTGGTTAGCTCGGTCTAACCACAGAATGACTTGCCAGGTCAAATTTTGTGGGCCTTTAATGAACCTCTATTCAGCAGTTAGAAGTGAATTTATAACTCTAGCATGCCTGCCCTTCCAAAAGTGACTGACGGCTATCATCACGTAAAATCCAGACATACAAAGTGACAGCCAGTGATTCACCATCAACATTCAGCTGAGAGATAAAACCACCTCTCTCTCTCTCTCTCTCTCTCTCTCCAATTCAATTCAATTCAATTTAGCTTTATTGGCATGACAGTTTTATAACAGTATTGCCAAAGCATTACAAAGTTGCTTCTATATAGATTTTAAATAAATATAAACATATAATATAAAGATGCAAGAATCCAATAAATAAAAGTGAAAAAAGAAGAGTGAAACATGTAAATACAAAAAAATTACATGGGGTGGGGGGGGGGGGACGACGACACAAAATGACTTAACTATTTCTTATATTGTGAATGGCAGACATATATTTAGCGGCTAGTGTGGTTGTGTGGTCATATTCTCCAAGTACATTTGTGAATTTCTCTGTATCAGAAATGTTTTAAATTCTCTATCTCTCTCTCTCTCTCTCTCTCTTCCTCTGCAAGCATAGCCTATAAGTACATAAATAATGAAGTGTTTATATTTTACACTGCAAATGTGTGTGCTTCTGAAAGTGTGTGTACTCTTTTAATAATGTGATGAAATATGGTGTGGGCGAGAGTTTATTAGTATGAAAAATCTTGCACATACTGTATATGTGTCTAGTTTCTTTAATGAGTGTGCAGGGTAATAGGCTAGACATGTGCATATATCAATGCACAGTATGTGTGTAAAGTTGGCAGTGGTTTCCTGCTGTGGGCGTCTCAGGATTAAAGGTGGATTAATGTAGTTTAGTAGCTCTAATCTCGCTCAAACACTCCTGTGTTTGCCCACAAAGCTACACAACATCAAATCCATGACCATGGCAAACGCATCCACATGAAATTCAACTAATACCTAGTGGACACTATACGACTCAAGCTCATCTCCACAACTAAAAAACAATTAGAAAACAAAATAAAATATCACCAACATATCCCTATATGCTGTCTTTATATTTTTAGCTGCTTTTATTATTTTTATCCTTTGCAAATTAATAAGTAAGTGTAAAACGGGCGCAAGCCGTTCTTTCAAGTTTGTTGAAAAAGGAGAGCAAGATATTGGGTAGCAGGAGACAAAAATAAATAGAAAGTAAAATAAAACATCACCCACATCTCCCTACTCACTGTTTTTATTATTTTCAGCAGTTTTGATAATTTTTTTCCTTTGCAAATGCCAATAAGTGCCACTAACTGCAAAAACAGGCGAGAGAAGCTCTTTCATGTTTGCTGACATGAGCTGCACAAGTTTTTGCATTAATTTCATTATCTCAATTTTAAGATGCATTTTGGGCGATCTATTTGAAACAGGATGACGCTAAAGACAACTGTAACATTTTTATTTTTATTTTTTATTTTTTTGCCAGTTACGTGTGGATTTAAAAGGGAAATAAGCATACAATCTGAAAATTTAAAAAAGCGAATGCATGAACATGCATAATAGAGACACATATATGAGCAGCATGTACACTAGAAGCTCAGTTACAGGTATTGCACTAAAATAACTCAGAATTCTGCTCTAAACGTCATGCTTGCAAAAAATTAAGAGAAACTCTGTGGTGGTTTTTAGAGCTTTATTTCTTGTATTTTACTTGTTTACGCTTTATTATCATTCAGTAAAATACAGACATAATGATTGATGTATATCCTCATGAAATCAGATACTCTCTCCTCGAAATTCGAACACAAGTGGTCAAAAGAGACAACCAGGTGTAACGTGAAGTCGCACGGATCATCCAAAAGGCATCTTAATATCAGTGTACACATGGCCTCAGTCGGGGATGAATGGTCATGTGGTTGAGACACTACAGTTCCAGCACGATGGAAAACAAGACGGGGAGTCCCAGAGCGCCGATTGCAAGTCGTGCAGTACATGTTTAAAGGGATATTTCACCCAAAAATTATTTCATTATTTAATCACTCTCATGATATTCCAGGTGTGTATGACTTTCTTTCTTCACCAGAACACATTTGAAGAAAAATATATAAAAATATCTTAGCTCAGTAGGTCCTAAAAATGCAAGTGAATGGTGATTTCTCTTTTGAAGCTCCAAAAATCACAGACAGTCAGCATAAACGTCATCCATACGACACCGGCTGTTAAATTAATGTCTTCTAAAGTGACATGATACATGTCAGGAAGGTGCTTCAGCAACAGCTATAGAACAGGCTATTCGTGAAGGCGGAGAAGTGTGCTTTTCATACGCAATCGGTTCCGTTCCTGGGGTTCATCATTTTGTCTGAGGGAATGCGCATGGACCCTGTCAAGGTTAGAGCCATCTCCAATTGGCCAACCCTAGATTCCCGTAAAGCTTTGCAGAGGTTTCTGGGGCTTGCCAACTTTTATCACTGTTTTATTCGGAATTACACCTCCGACGGACCTCACCTCCACCTGAGTTTTGTTGGTCCCCACAGGCCGAAGCCACGTTTTCTAAATTTAAGGAAAGGTTCACTACCGCTCCCATTCTTAACACTCCCGACCCTTCACGTCAGTTCGTGGTGGAGGTGGATGCGTCAGAGGTTGGTGTCAGATTGATTCTGTCACAGTGCCTCGGACGGAAAGATGCATCCAAGCGCTTTTTTTTTCTCATCGCCTAACCCCAGCGGAGCGGAATTACGATGTTGGTAACAGAGAATTGTTGGCTGTCAGGCTGGCTTTGGGTGAGTGGCATCATTGGTTAGAGGGTACGAGGTTACCTTTCGTGGTCTGGACTGATCATAAGAACTTGGAATACATCCGCGGTGCCAAGCGTCTTAATTCCAGACAGGCTCGCAGGGCACTGTTTTTTACGCGATTCGACTTCGTTCTCTCATATGGCCCGGGCTCTAAGAACATGAAGCCTGACATGTTATCTCGATGTTTCGAAGTCGAAACCTACACTGTCTCACCGAATACCATTCTACCTGCCTCCCGGGTGGTGGGCATGGTATCCTGGGACGTGGAGGCTAAAGTCCGTTCTGTGCTACGTAACACCAAATCTCCTGCCGAGTGCCCAGTGAGTCTGTTATTCGTTCCGCGATCGGTCCGGACACATGTCCTCCAGTGGGGCCACTCTTCCAACGTGGCCTGCCATCCAGGGGCGGCTTGCACTCAGGCACTCATTACACAGAGATTCTGGTGGCCATCACTAGCGCAGGTCATGCACCAGTTTGTTGCTGCTTGCCCCATTTGCGCATCTAATAAGACCTCCAGTCAGACCCCAGCTGGGCTCCTCCAACCGCTGTCAGTCCCTTCAAGACCCTGGTCCCACATAGCCATGGATTTTGTTACCAGTCTCCCCCCATCCCATCCCATAACAACATTGTCGTTATGACTGTAGTGGACAGGTTCTCGAAGGCAGCTCACATCATTCCCCTCCCCAAATTACCCACAGTGAGGGAGATGGTGGTTGCAATCATTAACCACATCTTCCGCATTCAAGGCCTCCCGGTCGATGTGGTTTTTGACAGGGGACCCCAATTTGTGTCACGGTTTTGGGCAGAATTCTGCCGACAGCTGGGTGCTACTGTGAATTTATCCTCTGGGCTCCATCCCCAGACTAATGGGCAGGCAGAGCAGGCTAATCAAGACCTTGAAAAGACCCTGTGCTGTGTGGCTTCTCAGAATCTGTCTTCTCGGAGCTCTCATTTAGTCTGGGTCGAGTATGCCCACAACTCCTTGCCTTTGTCATCAACGGGGCTATCGTCCTTCTAGTGTAGCCACAGGTACCAACCCCCTCTGTTTCCCACCCAAGAACCCGACGTTCGGGTCCTGTCCGCACACGCATTTACACAGAAGTACTGTTGCACCTTGAAAGCGGCCAGAGAAGCCCTCCTCCAGACTGGCGCCCGAATTCAGAGGTCGGCAGACTGACACTGGTCTTAGACCCCAGCTTATGTGTGTGGTCAGAAGGTTTGGTTGTCCTCCAAGGACATTCCACTCCGACTCCCCTCACATAAGCTGGGGCCCAAGTTTATCTGGCCTTTTCCCATCTCTAAGGTCATTACTCCAGTGGCGGTCCATCTCAAATTGCCCCTCTACCTTAAACCAGCCCGATTGGGCATCCATCGCGTATTCCACATATCCAAAATTAAACCGATTTTCATTCTAATTTGGATCAAACCGCACCCGTCCCACTTCCGCCATGCCTAGTTGAGGGTGCTCCGGCTTACACCATCAAACAGTTGATCGACGTCAGACAGAGGGGGAGAGGGGTCAAGTACCTGGTGGACTGGGAGGGTTATGTACCTGAGGAGAGATGTTGGGTCCCGGCCTGGGACATTCCTGGACCACGCCCTCATTGATCAGTTCCACCTCCGTCTTGGTAACCCTTTTGGGGACGGGGGGATGGGGGGGGGGTACTGTCACGGTCTTGGTTAGTTCGCTGGTTTGTTCTGTTCAAAAGTCAAACAAATGTCTAGCACAGGCTTCTTTTGACCCGATTCACCTTCTGCATCTTAAAACATGTCTATATTCAAGTCAGTGTTTGCAAAAATAAAGAATTCAAATGTACTTTTAAAAACCCAAGCAAAGCTTTCGTCTCCACTTGGTCTTCTCAGTGGATAATCCCTAATGGGAGAGGGGGTTTAGATAATGTTACTGAGGGGGCTTTTGCTTTAGAGTCAGCTTGCATAATTAAACAGTGCCGGTTGGAGGAGAACCGGTGTGATTTCACAGCGCCACAACAAAGCACAGAAAGAGAGTGCAACTGGTATTTTTTTATTGTCTTTAAGAAGAGAGAAATTAGAGGCTGCATGCAACCTCTTATTTCCCTCTGCCAGTTTTCCCTTCATCTCTGCTTCTTGTCTTTCTGTCTACGAGTTCTAATTTAATCAGCAAGGAGATCCAGCACACACAAAGGCTCAATTCACAGTGCACACCTCATAAAAATGCCCAGCAGGAAGCTGATTGTTGACAGCCAATCTTCAAACAGCAGACAATTAATATTTCTCCTCTCTTCACTCTCTGCCTCTGTCATATTGACTCTTCTTTGTTTATTTATTGTTTATAACATTTCATTACTCTCATTTCTCAAGCCTCTCTCATTAAATTCTGTTCCCCATCTGATCCCACTCTTTCTGGAAAGTGTGTGATGTTGTGTTGTTATCAGTGTCTCAATGAACAAAGAGCTTGAGAACAGTCCACAGAAAGAGGTGACAGATGGATGAATTTCTGATCTACTAAAATCGGTCTACTCTTTCCCAATTTCAAAAACGCCCACCAGTGGCCAAAGTTGGAACTGGAGTTGTGCGAATGCACACGTTTGCAACATTCCGCCTCGCCACTTGACGCTTTGCTGGTGAATGGGCCACTTCAGCATCCTGATTCCTGGCAGTGCTTCTGCAGGAGAGGTGTATCCTTATAAAGCAATTGTATATTGTACATTGTGTGTATAAATAAATATACAGTATAATCTAAAAGTCGCTTACATGTTCAAGTCTTTTTAAAGATGTTGTTCCATAAGTGTTCCTTGGGTGAGAGGTACATTCCGCCATCAGATCAGCATGAGAGCTGCATTCTCTGTCTGGGCCGCGCCCATGCAGAGTCAGCTCTCATGGAGACAGACTGCCCTCACTGCGAGGGCATGAGTCTCAAGACAGTGCGCTCGCAAATCGCCCTCGTTCTGAGGGACGATTCAGCCTGCAGCACCCTTCTACCCACCTCTTCTGTGATACCTGAGGGATCCCTCGAACGCGAATCTAAAATGCCACCTGTAACGCAGTGCAATTGGTATATGAAGTATGCGTCCTTCAGATCTATTAACGCAAATTAGTCCTGAGGACTGATGTGCGATAAGATCTGTTTCTGAGTTAACATTTTGAATGGGCGCATCACGAGCACGCAATTCAAGCGTCTCAGAACTAAAATGGCCCGAAGTCTGCCGTCCTTCTCCAGAATGAGGAATTAACGGCTGTAAATCCCACTGTGTGTGTTGCAGTCTGTGCATACAACACGGCATATCGTTTGGTCAGACCACAGATTGTGCTCGATTGTTGTAAACACCAGCTCTAATGCGCCGGTGAGGACTTGCCACGCATTCGCGCTGCAGAACAGCAGGCTTATTAATTGATATGAACCAACCTCTATTGCATTATTTGCAAGAAGATTGTGTATTTTGGCTCATAACACTGGCGCATCTTTGGATGGAAACGTGGACAGAACACCATTGAAATGGGGTGGATTGCAAATTGGATCGTATAACCATGTTTGATTGTTTTTTAGCACCTAGTCAGAATGCCAGTAAGAGCTCGCCACGCATCCATGTAACGGACAGAGGGCAATTTGGTATGTTCATAACATGATATAATGCGGCACTCACCATTGGGAAGCGGTTGCGCTTAATGTGAGGCTTTGAAGTGGGAAAGCCCTTTATTGAAAAAGTGTGAGCATCTCGTGCATGTGCAACCAGGGAGACACAGAATATAAAACAAGGTAAGAGTGTAAATAGACATACAAAAAATAGGACATATAACATAGAATAGCGCATGTACATGTGCAAGTGGTAATATATGTGCAAGGTAGGGGTATGTACAGTTATTGAATTAAATATGAGTGAATGTACATGACATATTTATACTCTATTGCACAATGGGAGTCCTGAAGGCAGTTAAATTGTTCGTATGGTAAATGGCCTGAGGGTAAAATTGTTCTTGTGCCTGGTTGTCCTGTCACTGAATGCTCTGTAGCGCCGGCCAGAGGGCAACAGTTCAAAGAGGGAGTGGGCAGGGTGTGTGGGGTCCAGAGTGATTCTACCTGCACGTTTTCTCACTCTGGAGATGTACAGTTCTTGGACGGTGGGCAGGGGGGCACCAATAATCCTCTCAGCAGTCCTGACTGTCTGCTGTAGTTTCCTTCTGTCTGATTTGGTGGCTGAACCAAACCAGACAGTTATAGATGTACACAGGACAGACTCAATGACGGCTGAGTAGAACTGAGACATCAGCTCCAGTGGCAGGTTGAACTTCCTTGGTAAGCAAACATAGGGGTTCTAGCAAGGGTCCTTCAGGTAGGTCAAAACCAGTCTCTCAAATGACTTAATGACCACAGACATTAGAGCGACAGGTCTGTAGTCATTAAGTCCTGTGATTTTGGGTTTTTTGGGGACTGGAATGATGGTAGAGCATTTGAAGCAGCAGATAACTTCACACTGCTCCAGTGATCTTTTGAAGATCTGTGTGAAGTTGGGGGCCAGTTGGTCAGCGCAGACTTTCAGACAGGCAGATAAGACACATCTGGGCCTGAAGCTTTCCTAGTCTTTTGTTTGCAAATGACTCATCACAGACCATAAGTGCAGGTTGAGTAGCAGGACGGGGGAGGAGGGGGGTTCCAAGAGGTGTTGGTGTGTGAAGTGAAGATCAGAGCGGGGGAGGGGTGTGAGACTGGACTTTTCAAACCTGCAGGAAAACACATTCAGTTCATCAGCCATTTGCTGATTCTCTACAGAGCAATTGGGAGGTGTCTTATACTTGGTAATGCTTTTCAGGCCTTTCCACACAGATGCAGGATCGTTGGCTGAAAACTTTTTTTTTTTCTTCTGATTTCCTTAGTGTTTTTCTGGCCTGGTTATACAATATTTTATCCCCACTTCTGTAAGCATCCTCTCTGGCATGAAAATGCTGCCTGAGTTTTCCTGTAAACCATGGTTCCCTGTCTGTCACTCACTTGATGTTGTGTCGAGGTAGTGACACTAGGGGTCACTCTTGGGAGCCCGAGACACCTCTGGTCTTTGATAAAAGGCCAATGAAAATTGGCGAGTGGTATTTGCATGCCACTCCCTGGACATACGGGTATAAAAGGAGCTGGTATGCAACCACTCATTCAGATTTTCTCTTCGGAGCTGAACGGTCATGCTCATTGAGCTGAATTCTACTGTTCATTCACCTCTGCTGGATCTGATGGCGCATTTCAGCGGCTTCTCCCTCCTCTGCACTGGTGCACTGTAGAGAACGCCCCTGGGCGCTTTGGCAGAAAACAAGAGAGTATATTTTCTGAAAGAACTTTTTTCCTCTAAAAGAGTATATATTTCTCTAAAAGAGCGGCACACATGGAATGTCTTTTTAAAGACGCGTCTTTTTAAAGATGCCTTTCCGATTGTGTGTTATTCCTGGTTGCGGTCATTATCTCTCAACTTCAGATGGTCATGATCGCTGTCTTTCGTGTCTGGGCGCGACCCACACGGAGGCAGCTTTTGTGGATGATTCATGTTCCCATTACGAGAACATGACCATGGCAACATTGTGGTCGTGGCTTGCTTTCATAAGAAAGCAAGCCACCCCAGCGGCTTCCCACCTCGGTCCTTCTACCTACGGGTATGTGGCCAGCGCAGCTAGCACTGATGGCGATTTGGGGACCCCAATGTGATCGTCTCCACCGGGTATCCCCCCGTGGACCTCCCATTCCCCAGCACACTCTTCTGCCCCAATCGGGCTTCCGGATGAGTTCGCCGGCTCGTCTCACAGTGAGTCTGACTTCTTGTTCGGAGCCCGCGAAGATGATGAGCTCTCGAGCGCAGCATCGGAGAGCGGGCTTGTCCAGTCAGACGCAGAAGCCTCAGCTGGGCTTCCCCCTACAGGGACAATTGCCCAGTCACAGGCCGATGCCGAAATGACGGACATGCTTTCCCAGGCGGCCGCGAGCGTCGGATTAGAGTGGAATCCTCTGCTCTCCCCTGAACCCTCGCAGCTTGATGATTGGTTCCTGGGCTCGCGGCGCCGCTCAAAGCAGCCACGCCCCACTCCAGTGCCATTCTTCCCGGAAGTGCATGAGGAGCTGACGAAATCGTGGGAGGCACCTTTTACTGCCCGGCCCCGATTCCGCAGTTCCCCCGCTCTCACAACCCTCAATGGCGGGGCGGCCAGGGGCTATACGGCGATTCCTCCAGGGGGATAAGGCGGTCATAGTGCACCTATGACCGCAGAGCGCCGTCACCTGGCGCAGATGCCCTAAGCTCCTGTCCAAGCCCTGTAGGCTCAAGTCGTCCCTGACGGCTAAGTGCTACAGTGCTGCTGGACAAGCCACCTCTGCCCTGCACGCCATGGCTCTCCTGCAGGTCCACCAAGCCAAGGTGTTGAAAGAACTGCACGAGGGTAGTTCCACCCCAGATTTGATGCAGGAACTGCGCTTGGCGACCGACCTGGCTCTCCGAGCGACGAAGGTCACGGCGCAGTCTCTTGGGCAGACGATGGCCACACTAGTGGTCCAGGAGCGCCACCTTTGGCTCAACCTGGTCGAGATGGGTGAGGCCGACAAGACACGGTTCCTTGCTGCCCCCATTTCCCAGGTTGGCCTATTCGAGGACTTTGCCCAGCAGTTCTCAGCGGTGAAGCAGCAGACGGAGGCAATCCGGCACATCCTGCCCCGGCGCGGCTCAAGATCCCGCACCCCATCTGCTTGTCGCCAAGCGCGTCCCCCTGCAGTGACTGCACCGGCTCCGCCGCAGCCCGCCCCTTTGGCCCGGCCCCGGCGTGGAGCTCACCTCAGCATGCAGACGCTACCCATCTCACAGCCGGCACCTAAGAACCCACAGAGGTCGTAAAAGCGCCCCTGAGATGGGCGACCCAGTTACAGATAGGGAACGTCATGGATACTTGTGTAACCTCCGTTCCCTGATGGAGGGAACGAGACGTTGTGTCCCTCCTGCCACAACGCTGAACTACCCGCTGAAATGGCCGGACCTTATATCGGCTCCTCAGCATAAAACCTGAATGAGTGATTACATACCAGCTCCTTTTATACCCGTATATCTGGGGGAGTGGCATGCAAATACCACTTGCCAATTGTCATTGGCCTTTTATCAAAGACCAGAGGTGTCTCGGGCTCCCAAGAGTGACCCCTAGTGTCACTACATCGACACAATGTCTCGTTCCCTCCATCAGGGAACGGAGGTTACACAAGTAACCATGACGTTTATCATTATTGAATGATAAAAATATCCTAGTAGGGATGCACATATGCTCACAGAAACTGTTATTTGATGTCACAGTATCTGTGAGCTCATCCAGGTCTGTGGCTGCAGCTTCAAAAACACTCCAATCAGTGCAGTCAAAGCAGGCTTGTAGTTCCAGCTCTGCTTCATTAGTCCACCTCTTTACAGTCATACTACAGGCTTAGCTGATTTTAGCTTCTGCTTGTAAGTCAGGAGAAGATGAACCAGACAGTGATCAGAGAGTCCTAAAGTTGCACGTGGGACAGAGCGATATGCATCCTTTACAGTGGTGTAGCAGTGGTCCAGTATATTTCTTTCTCTGGTGGGGCATGTGATGTGTTGTTTGTATTTTGGCAGTTCACGGGTGAGGTTAGCTTTAATAAAATTTAGAGTCCGGGTGTTATTGCTCTGTGTCTTTGATGTGATCAGCCAGCTGTTGCAGCACTGCATTCACACATGCTTGTGGCGGGATGTAAACACTCACCAGAATAAACTAGATTAACTTCTGCGGCAAGTAGAAAGGCTTACAGTTGATGAAGAGTGCTTCTAAATTAGGACAGCACAACTTCTTCAATGCAGTTACATCTGTATACCAACTTCATTGATGTAAAAGCATGTTCCACCTGCTCGTTTTCCCCAATGATTCCGTAAAGCGATCCGCTCTGAACAGCCGGAAGCCTGGCAGATGTAGCGCGCTGTCCGGGATGGCTTAATTCAGCCAGGTTTCCATGAAACACAGAGCAGCAGAGTTAGAAAAGACCTTATTTGTTTGAGTGAGCAGAAGCAGTTCGTCCGTTTTGTTGGCGAGAGAGCAGACATTTGCCAGATGAATACTCAGCAGCAGAGTCCTAAAGGCGTGTTGACGAAGCTTCACAAGAGTGCAGGCTCACTTGCGTCTCTTAGAGCACTTGAGGAACATCGCTGCGCCTCCAACTAAGATGTCTAATAAAACGTCTGAATAATCAAACACCGGCAAAAAATTATCAGGAATGCTCTGCCGAATATTCAGCAGTTCATTCCTGGTGAAATTGATCGGGAAAGAGTGACAAAAAACATGAAAAACAAACTAAAGTAACAAAAACGCTAGAGAGCTCCACACCGAGGCAGCCATCTGCGGTGGCATCTTGTATAAAAAAAAATTCATCCATAACATTCTCCAGATTTATTTAAAGATTATTTTAAAAAAAGAAAGAAAAGCACTGTGGGTATCCTCTCTTGGTAACTCATGTCACTATTGCAAATGACCCGGCAACAACGTGTTTAAAATTTTGGGGATTATTTTGATAAAATCTCGCTCAAAAGTTCTCAAACACACATTAGTTCCCACTGGAAAATAGCAAACGTGTGTCAGAGTCATGGCGACAGGGCAACAGTTGCTGAGACAGTATTGGTCAGAAGTGCTTTTAAGGTTGGTCTTAGCGAAGGGTCAATTAAATTACACCCAAGACTGGTCTGTCCACACAAACAAACACCTGTATTGAAAGGACCACAGAGCCACCAAGTTTACACTCTCCAGGAAAGTTAACCTACAAATGGCTTACTTATTTGTTCCCTCTTCACATTAATCTGGGACTTCAACGTCAGAAAAATTACACACTTCACCTTTAAATCCTTAAAGGAACACGTTGTAGCAAACCTTACCATGACTGATTAATCTACATGACTTCACATTCATTTGAGCAATGAATTCATGCCCAAATAAGGCTTTTGAAATAAAAAGGTGGAGCCGAGCTGGTGGCTGCAGCTCTTAAGGTGGGTAGGAGAGAGAAATAGTGAAGGAGAGATTGAGAGAGAAATAATAAGCCTGCCAGCAGTTGAGAGCTGAACTAAGGCTGGATGAACTACTTCAAGCCTTAAAGTTCATAAGCTGCAATCTGAGTTGCACAGTGAAGGTGAAAATGTCACAGTGTGTGAGTGTGTGTATTAGAGCGGAAAGAGAAATGGAGAGAGGGCATCAATAAAGCATGTAAAAGTCTAGTTTGACTGCACTGATATTTACAAATGCACAGATTTCAACCCTACAAGTGAAACTCCACTCAGTACAATTTACCTTTGACCTGAAAGCAGTTCTCCACCAACCTCGATAAAAAGTTGCCACTTCAAAAGAATGCAAACCAGAGGTATTAATCTCTTCTTAATTGTGCACTCTTTTTATTGTTTAATTGGAATGGCATGCCTGCCAAAGCCAGTGAAAAGCCTTGCAGGATGCCTGAAGCTAAACCATCTCAATGAGAAACATACCAAATTGAGAGATCATGAGATCAGGATTTATTTACAGTCTGAGTGGAATGAGAGCTTGTTCTCCTCAGAGAGAAACATCTATGAATAAATAAATAAGGTAAATTGTATAAAGTTTATTTATAACTTAAATAAGGATGCAAAGCTACACTTTCTAGCAGATACAAACTCATCCCCAATGACTTGAGCCAGTCTATGAGACTCAACAACACTGCGTAGTCTTGCCCTGGCAAAGTACCTGTATTAGTTACATTCATTTTTGAATTAATTGCACATTTATTATTTGTTCTGCACATCCTGTGTGATCAAAGTTGTTGCCTACTGGCATTACTATGTAACTTACATTTTAGACACAATATGGCCAATTATTTTTTCTTTTTTTTTTCTTTTTTCTATGATACCAAACAAAGCCAAAGCAGGATCAATTCTTGCATTTTAGATCCTAGTGCTGTTAAACTAAATATCAGCATTCTTTAAGATTAGAGGACAAGAACTAACTGTTGTATTATTTTAAATTATTAAACTCATTCAGCACATTCTTTGTAAATATTGTTCACATTATTCTTGACTTTCTTTTCCTCTTCTTTTGTTTTCCCTTTGTTGTCTGTAGCTCACAGCCAGATACCCATAAAGCTGTCTCAAATTAGCAACCAAACAAACAAAAGCACTAGCAAGCTTTCCCTATCTGTCACTCGCTCGACTTTGTGTCGATGTAGTGACACTAGGGGTCACTCTTGGGAGCCCGAGACACCTCTGGTCTTTGATAAAAGGCCAATGAAAATTGGAGAGTGGTATTTGCATACCACTCCACCGGACATACGGGTATAAAAGGAGCTGGTATGCAACCACTCATTCAGATTTTCTCTTCGGAGCTGAACGGTCGATGTTTACTAAGCTGACTGTTCATTCACCTCTGCTGGATCTGACGGCGCATTTCAGCGGCTTCTCCCTCCTCTGCACTGGTGCACTGCAGCGAATGCCCCTGGGCGCTTCGGCAGAAAAAAGAGAGTATATTTTTCTAAAAGAGCATATTTCTCTAAAAGAGCGGCACACACGGAACGTCTTTTTAAAGATGCATCTTTTTAAATATGCCTTTCCGTTTGTGTGTTATTACTGGTTGCGGTCGTTACCACCCAACTTCTGACGGTCACGATCGCTGTCTTTCATGTCTGGGCGCGACCCACGCGGAGACAGCGTTAATGAATGGATCATGTACTCACTGCGAGAACATGACCATGGCAACGTTGCGGTCGCGGCTTGCTTTCGTCAGAAAGAGAGCCACCCCAGCGTCTCCCTGCCTCGGTCCTTCTACCTACGGGTATGAGGCTAGTGCGGCTAGCACTGGGGGCGATTTGGGGACCCCAATGGGACCACCTCCGCCGGGTCTCCCCCCACAGACCTCCCATTCCCCAGCACGCTCGTCTGCCCCGATTGGGCTTCCGGATGAGTCCGCCGGCTCATCTCACGGCGAGTTCGACCTCTTGTTCGGAGCCCGCAAAGCTGATGAGCTCTCGAGCACAGCATCGGAGAGCGGGCTTGTCCAGTCAGACGCAGAAGCCACAGCTGGGCTCCCCCCCTCGGGTACAGTTGCCAAGTCACAGGCTACCCTCGATGGTGGGGCGGCCAGGGGCTATTCGGTGACACCCCCGGTGGATAAGGCACTCGTGGTGCACCTAAGCCCGCAGAGCACCGCCACCTGGCAAGGACGCCCCAAGCTCCCGTCCAAGGCCTGTAGGTTTATGTCATCCCTGACGGCCAAAGCCTACAGTGCCGCTGGACAAGCCGCCTCTGCCCTGCACGACATGGCTCTCCTGCAAGTACACCAAGCCAAGGCACTAAAGGAACTGCACGAGGGTAGTTCCGCCCCAGATTTGATGCAGGAGCTGCGCTCGGCGACCGACCTTGCTCTCCGGGCGACGAAGGTCACGGTGCGGTCTCTCGGGCAGGCGATGTCCACATTAGTGGTCCAGGAGCACCACCTTTGGCTCAACCTGGTCGAGATGGGTGAGGCCGACAAGGCACGGTTCCTTGCTGCCCCCATTTCCCAGGTTGGACTATTCAGCGACACTGTCGAGGACTTTGCCCAGCAGTTCTCGATGGTGAAGCAGCAGACGGAGGCTATCCAGCACATCCTGCCCCGGCTCGGCTCAAGATCCCGCACCCCGCCTACTGCACTGGCTCCACCGCAGCCTGCCCCTTTGGCCCAGCCCCGGCGTGGACCCCACCGCAGGAAGCAGATGCCACCCATCTCACGGCCAGCCGCCAAGAACCCACAGAAGACTTAAAAGCGACCCTGAGACAAGTGATCCAGGGACGACGAAACCCACCTTGGAGCTGGTAAGCAGACCACTCCATCCCCCGGTGGAGGGCCGGGAGGAGAATCTTTTGTTGTCTTTTCATTTAATTTCGCCACATGCCCAAGTGGCTGCGCTACCCAACAGTTCAGCAAAAGAACGGTTTCCTCGTTCCCTGGGTCACGTACCTGGTGTGCACGGCCGTCATCACAACCACCATCCACCTTTTTATCCTTGCAGGTTTGGCGCTCCAGTGGCGGTCTCCCCAGCTGTGGCACAAATCCGCCCCCGATGTGACAGTCTCCACAGGCATGAGGACAGGCCTCTTCCTCCCCCATCCTAGGCCGTACCGGGGGTGGTCACAAGGAGCCAGGTAATTGCTTCGATGTCCCTGAACTCAGCATGGCCACAACACGGTGTGGCACCCCGTGCTCCGCCCCGCCGTGAGGCCCCACCTGCCGGTACGTCCGACGATATTGTCCCCTTTGTCCCCCTCGCCTGGAGCTTGGATGCGTGGCTTGAGCTTTCCAATCCGTCGCGATGGCTGATCCGGACCATCCGACACGGCTACGCGATTCAGTTCGCCAGCATCCGCCTAGATTCAGCGGCATCCACTTCACCTCGGTGAAGGGCGAGAACGCTGCTACCTTGCGCACGGAGATCGTTACCCTCCTACGGAAGGAGGCGATAGAGCCTGTCCATCCGGCCGAGATGAAGAAGGGGTTTTACAGCCCCTACTTCATTGTACCGAAAAAAGGCGGTGGATTGTGGCCAATCTTGGACCTGCGAGTACTGAACCGGGCTTTACACAGACTCATGTTCAAGATGCTGATGCAAAGATGCATTCTAGCAAGAGTCTGGCATCAAGATTGGTTCACGGCGGTAGACCCGAAGGATGTGTACTTCCACATCTCGATTCTACCTCGACACAGACCCTTCCTGCGATTTGCAATTGAGGGTCGGGCGTATCAGTACAAGGTCCTCCCTTTCGGTCTGTCCTTGTCCCCTCGCATCTTCACGAAGGTTGCAGAGGCAGCTCTTGCCCCGTTAAGGGAAGTGGGCATTCGCATTCTCAACTATCTCGATGATTGGCTAATCCTAGCTCACTCTGGGAATATGTTGTTTGCACACAGGGACCTGGTGCTCTCGCACCTCAGCCGACTAGGGCTTCGGGTCAACTGGGAAAAGAGCAAGCTCCTCCTGGTTCAGAGCATCTCTTTTCTCGGTTTGGAGTTGGACTCAGTCTCATTGACGGCGCGCCTCACGAACAAGTGCGCACAGTCGGTGCTGACCTGTTTGAAGGCATTCAAACAGAAAACAGCAGTTCTACTGAAACTCTTTCAGAGGCTCCTGGGGTATATGGCATCCTCAGCGGTGGCCACTCCGCTCGGGTTGATGCATATGAGACCGCTTCAGACTCGAGTCCCGAGATGGGCATGGCGCCATGGGACACAGCACGTGGCCATCATGCCGATCTGTCACTGCCTCTTCAGCCCTTGGACCGACCTCACGTTTCTACGGGAAGGCGTTCCCCTAGAGCAGGTCTCCAGGTGCGTCATGGTTACGACAGATGCCTCCAAAACGGGCTGGGGCGCTGTTTGCAATGGGCACACAGCCACCGGCTTCTGGATGGAACCGCAGCTGCGTTGGCACATCAACTGCCTCGAGTTGCTGGCAATTCTGCTCGCCCAGCAGAGGTTCCGGCCGTTGATCCAGGGCAAGCACGTGTTAGTTCGGACAGAAAACATGGCAACGGTAGCATATGTCAACCATCAAGGCGGTCTGCGTTCCCGTTGCATGTCACAACTCACCCGCTGTCTCCAACTCTGGAGTCAGCAGCACCTCAAGTCGCTGCGAGCCACTCACATCCCAGACGACCTCAACACTGCAGCGGACGCGCTGTCACAGCAGGTTACCCTCAGGGGAGAGTGAAGACTATACCCTCAGGTGATCCAGCTGATCTGGAGTCGATTCAGACAGGCACAGGTAGACCTGTTCGCCTCCCAAGAATCCTCCCACTGCCTGCTCTGGTACGCCCTGACCGAGGCACCTCTCGGTATAGACGCGCTGGCACACAGCTGGCCCCCTGGACTTCGCAAATATGCGTTTCCCCCAGTGAGCCTACTTGCACAGACCCTGTGCAATGTCAGGGAGGATGAGGAGCAGGTCATCCTGGTAGCACCCTACTGGCCTATCCACTTTCATCAAGAGGGTAGGAGACCTGCAAGCGTTCTCTGTCAGCGATACATGCCTGGAGTTCGGTCCGGGCTACTCTCACATTATCCTGAGACCCTGACCGGGCTATGTGCCCAAGGTTCCCACGGCCCCTTTTAGGGACCAGGGGTGAACCTGCAAGCGCTGCCCCAGGAGGATTCAGACCCAGCCCTGATGTTGCTGTGTCCCGTGCGTGCTTTACGCATCTATTTGGATTGCACGCAGAGCTTCAGAGTCTCTGAGCAGCTCTTTGTCTGCTTAGGTGGACAGCGGAAAGGAAGAGCTGTCTCCAAGCAGAGGATCGCCCACTGGCTCATTGACGCCATAACTATGGCATATCATGCCCAGGACGTGCCACCCCCGGTAGGGCTATGGGCCCATTCTATCAGGGGTGTAGCGGCCTCCTAGGCCTTGACCAGTGGCGCCTCTCTAACAGACATTTGCAGAGCAGCAGGCTGGACAACACCCAACATCTTTGCGAGGTTCTACAATCTCCAGGTGGAACCGGTTTTCATCCCGTGTAGTGGCATGCACAAGCAGGTAAGTCTGGGACAGCCAGCCAGGTGTATCGCTTGCATATAGTGCCTTTCACCTCCCCTGAGCTGAAGACGTGTGCCGCAAACTGTGTTCCCTGGTTGATTTCCTCTGAGCCCTGTGGCAGACGAGTTTGCGGAGAAACTCGCTGCCGGCTCAGTACACGTGCTAACTAAGCCCTGTACTGGGGTAGGTGCTCCGCATGTGGTGGTTCCCCGCAGGTAACCCCATGCGACGTATATCTTCCGCTAATTTGTTTCCCTGTTGGCAAACTGCGTCTTCCTTGGGCAGAGGCCCCTCTGCCCTAGTCAGCATGCTTGTAGTAACTCCTCCCCCGTAGGGTACTTCCCCACATGGCATACTTCCGACATAGCTCAGCAAGACCATGTGATGTATTTCCACTTAAATACCCACCCCCTCTCTCTGCGGGGTATGGTCTCTGCGGTGTCTTCCCCTTGGGAGGGACACCCCCCGACTAAACCTGGTGGCCCCAGTCGGTTAATTCCCTTTTTTTGGGGAGAGGAAAAAAAAGGGGATAAGCGGCCATGATTGGGCTAGCCCGTCTCTATCTTTTGGGTAGACGACTTGTCCCCAAAGGGCCGTACTACACTCATAACAGTGTTGGAGGAGGTTATGTGTCGGCCTGGTGCGCTGGCTACGAGGCACACAGTGGTCTGCCTGTCACACACCGCCAGTTCACGTAACACAGTTCAGCCAGTTGCAGCGTTTTGTATAGGGACCCCTAGTGTCACTACATCGACACAACGTCAAGTGAGTGACAGATAGGGAACGTCCTGGTTACTTGCGTAACCTCGGAGGGAACGAGACGTTGTGTCCCTCCTGCCACAACGCTGAACTACCCGCTGAAATAGCCAGGACCTTGTCTCGGCTCCTCAGCACAAAACCTGAATGAGTGGTTGCATACCAGCTCCTTTTATACCCGTATGTCCGGGGGACAAAAGACCAGAGGTGTCTTGGGCTCCCAAGAGTGACCCCTAGTGTCACTACATCGACACAACATCTCATTCCTCCATCAGGGAACAGAGGTTACGCAAGTAACCAGGATGTTTTCCCCCAACACAGTGACTTTGGTGCAATTAAAGTACATTATATATGGCACTTTGAACAAACATTTTCACACCTTTGTACAAACAATGTAATAACTGAGAAATGGTGAGATGTTGCTACAGAGGCTGCACCCTGAGAGAAGAACTTCTTGATTTAGTTACTACTGTATGTTATTCCTCTGAAAGAAGCTTCACGCAAGATCCCATTAATGTATTAAAGGTCACTCTTTGAAACATCCCATTAATGAACATTCGGTCATTATTTACTGACGCTCATGTCGCTTCAAACCTGTATGACAATCTTCCTTCTGTGGTAGACAAAAGGAGATGTTTTAATGAATAGTGAGGGTTGTCTTTTCAATATACAATGGCAGGGGGTAGTGCCTGACTTTAAAGCTTAAAAAGCGTGTTCACACAAGAGTTGTTTTTAGCATTAAACAGTGCATGTTCTTGCATGAAAATGTGAGTCACTGTGAACAAGCTTCACTTCTAGCACAATTTTAACCAATGTGATCACACAGGAAGTCAGTATGCTGCTTCCGAATGTTACAGTACCCTAGGATCGCCAACAGTATGCCGACTCACTGACATGCGATATTTCTGCATCGGTTTCAGTGTGTTTACATTCCCACATGGCTCGTCCGACAGCTAGTTGCATCAGCAGTGTGAGAGACCTGGGTTAGTATCCACGTTGAAACCAGGAAGTAATCGCATTTGCTTAATCAGAGACAAGCGTGATTCAGAGGTTGCACTTTTCCCTCTAATATTTCATTTTTACTCCACTAATGGTTAGGTTTAGGTTTGGGTTGAGGGGTAGAGTCCATAAAGTTTGCATTGCTCTTCACTTTGTTACATCCTTTACAGCTGAAAAGAACTCGCTTCACAACTAGCTTTTGGCGACCTCTCCTGGACATAAACTGAGCTCACACGTGCCTATACGCTCAACAACACTTGTCGCTTTGGCCCTGGGGGCAGTGTTTTACATTTCGGTCAGAATATACAGATTTTTGCTAAAGAAAAGTCGACCTACTTTTTCTGAATTTACTGTGAAAGCAGGCTATTTTAACAGAAAAGTTACTTATATTTTGGGGTGTTTCTTACCATCGGGTTGTTTCTTGCCACCAGAAGACTTGGAATATGATGCAGGAGTCACATTAACTTTATTATACTTTTGGGTCTTTTTAAAAGGTTTAAAGTGAGCTGCTATCAACTGAAATTGAAAAGATGGCCTGCTGTATTCATTAAAAAAATCTCTTGTGTTGTGCATAGGAAAGACAGTCATATAGGATTCGAACAAAATGACAGTGAGCTATTCCTTTAAATTTAAAGGAACAAGATTAAAAGAAAATTAACATTAAATTCAACAATGCTGATCCCAAAGAATGTGCAGATTTATAGTTCAAATGTAACTATAAATATAACACTTCAGCTCGAAACACAATTCAATCCCAGAATGCATCACTACAGGAGCATGGCTCAGTAGCGATGCTGAACTGTCTGCTCTTTCCACATGAGCTAAATAACTTTAGTGTGGCCTTCTGCAGGGGTCGGCACAGTGTAGTCCACAGAGGGAGTATGAAACCAATCACAAACACAACCCATGAAAAAGTGTCTGTGCTGATGACAAGGGATTATGAAACCAATCACAAACACAACCCATGAAAAAGTGTCTGCGCAGATGACAATACTTTTTTTACCCTTACATGTCTATGGTTACAGAAACGTCCTGTGTCGTTGCTAGGTAACGTAATAGGTGACCATTTTCTGACATATTTACAATGTGCAAATGCTGGAGAAGAGTAAACTCGAGATCGTTGCTGGGACACTGAAACAAACATAAAGAAAATATGATATTGCAATCAGGCTTCAGGTTCTTTTGACCAGACAGCACAAATTATGCCTACCCTTTTCTCTTAAATTCAGCAGAGTGCAAGAGGTTGCTTTTCCAGCCAGACCATAAAGCCATTCATTTATAAGCCTCTGGTGAGCTTTGTGGTACCTACCGGGTTGGTTATCCATTGCTAATTACAGCATATGCCAGGGATAACCTTACATTACATTTCACAGAGACAGTATGGGGGATGAGACAGATCAGTCAGAGAGAGAGAAATGAATGGGAGAAATCAGAAAAAAATTACCATTATTGGTATTGTTTAGAATTAAATAGTAATTTACTGTTTACCAAACATTAGTATTAGCTGTTAAATGCAATTATCTGCACTATCGGATATCGGCCGTTTGTTTCAAATATATACTGCGCATTTTGCCAAATGTAATATGTCAAACAGGTATCACATGCATACAGGAAATTCACAAACTGTGCACAGTATATATTGTAGAGATAGTAAGTATTATATTAGTATGCTACAGTACAGCCCTTAAGAACAGGTGGTGCAACCAAATTATGCACTGATTTAGTTACAAACTAACTAGTAGTTACTAAGCCCTTAGTGTGAACTTTACGTCCCAACTTACGTGAGAACTTACGCACAGCTGGTGCAACCCTACCCAGGACTTTTTGCTCTGGAGTGTACATGCACATTAGCATTGCTGTCGAAATGTATTTGTGATTTGTGATGTTATTGAAGCTCATAAGCTTGCCAATCAGTTTTGGAGATTTCAGTCATTCCCCATTTAAGTAGATAAGAGCTGTACTTGCATGACAAGAAAATAGCTGCCTGAGGGTGTTACCAAGTTGTGTGCAGTGAACAGGGTTGCTTCAAAGAACTTTGCCTTTGAATACAACTGATTGTCGTACTGTAATCAGTTATGAGGAAGAACCCAGAGGGGTGGGAGGAAATGCTGCATACTCTTATGGTGGAGGGCACAGAGACATCAGCAGTGGAATACGTAATGTTTTGGAAATGTTCCCATGTCTCGCTACTGCTCAGTGCTAATGTGCTAACAGGTCTGTCTTGCGACTACCTACAGTAGAGACTAAAGTGACACCCTCCAAAGAAACAAAGGCAAAACGGCATACACACGTTTTTGGATTTAGGATTTAACCATTTCAGTATTAGCATATAAGCATACAATATTAGCAATATTATGCTCATGCATACACAAGCAATTTAGATCAGAAACATATACTGTAGATCAAATTTGGCATATATGCCTGATTCTTATACTCTATAGTGTTTCCCAGTCCTGGTTCTGGAGTACCCTCATCACTGCACATTTTAGATGTCACACTAATTTGACACACCCAATTCTACTAATGGAGCCTCTACTAATGAGCTAATGAGTTGAATCAGGTGAGTTAAATAAGGGAGACAAGCAAAATGTGCAAAGTTGAGGGTACTCCAGAACCAGGATTAGTAGTCCTCATATCCTATTTTTAGGTGTTTTCAAAATAACAAAAAAAAATAAAAATAAAAATAAAAATAAAAAATAAAAAAACATTTTTAAAGATTCATGCATATTTTAAAAACATGATTTCTATCTCTCTCTCTCAGTCCCCAAACATTCTCAGAGTGACTTTAGTGTTGCTCATTTAGACTTGCATGTTCATGTTTTGCTAACAGGCAGTGTGCATAACCATTACTTTATTTTGCTTTATGTTAAAAGGGTTTTTATCCCAGGTAATGTTAACATACATACAAAAAACATTTATTTTGAAAGCTGTAATACTTCATTTTCTTGCATTAAAGGGATAGTTCACCCCAAAAAGAATATTCTCTCTTAATTTAATCACCTTCATGGCATCCCATATGTGTATGACTTTCCTTCTTCTGATGAACACAACGATTTTTAGGAGAATATCTCAGCTCACTATCTCAATGCAAGTGAATGCTGACTAAAACTTTGTAGCTCCAAAAAAGGACATTAAGGCAGCATAAATAATCAATATGACTCCAGTGGATAAATCCATGTCTTTTGAAGTGATATGATATGTGTGGGTGAGAAACAGATCAATATTTAAGTTCTTTTTTAATATAAATTCACCTCCCTGCCCAGTAGGTGGTGATTTGCAAAAAGAATGTGAATCGGAAAAAAACAAAAGAAGTGAAGTGGAAATTTATAGTAAATTCTCTGCAGAAGGAAGAAAAGCATACACATCAGTGATGGCATGAGGGTGAGTAAATGATGAGAGAATTTTCATTTTGGGGTGAACTATCCCTTTAAGCTCCATCTGTTTGCTTCATTAACTTGTGTTTTAGGAGTATTGCACCGTTTTTCTTGGAAGGATTCTTCCTGGGAGGCATTGGTTTCACAGACTGTCCTCAGGGGCGGACTGGCCATAGGGAGCACCAGGCGTTTTCCCAGTGGGCCGCTGGGTAATTGGGCCGGCCCGCTGCTGCGCAATTACCAGCTCATCTTACAGGCGATATAGGCAGCCACCCTGGTCTCCAACATGCCTGCACGGACCTCATAACAAAGCGAAAATTTAATAAACTCTGCAAGACAAATCAATACAATGGCTTTTATTTTGAAATCGCTTACACATCGGAGAGCATATCTGTATGTACGCATCAACTCTGTACCTTGTGTGACATACCGCAAAGCATTACTGGGAGTTGAATCGCGGCTTGCTGAATAATGCTCACCCCTATAAACATGCAGAAAATAAGCCATGAAAAATATGACATTGTGCCTATTTGAGTCTTTGAGGCTTACTTTGTTTAAAGGATCATAGAAACAGCACTTGTCAAAGAATAATCTGTGGAAGGAATTAAAACACTGCAAATATAAAGACGCAACAAACTCATATAGAGGGAAAATATGACCAATTAATCTGCAAAATTTCTGCAAAGCTCTACACTTTAAGACGTATGTTTATTTTTAAATTGTTTTTACATATATTTATATTTGTATATTTATATATGTACATATTCTGGCTAAATTTGTTTTCACTGATATTTTAAAATAAACATTTACATATCTTCTTGACATGTTATTTGTCTGATCTATAAAGTACTTATTTTTAGTGTTTCTCAAAAAAATCCACTCATCACATTTACAGTGGTTTTATATATTTAAAAAAAATATGATAATTTTTGCACTGGTGGGGCCCATTGTCATGACTAACTGTCAATAGAAATGTCTTTTTTTCAACACAAAAATTTGAAATTGAGCCAGAAAATTAAATCAATGAGCTAGTGTGTTATGGTGTGGTGTGTTGCGGGCCGGGTTTGGTGGGCCGCTCTGGGCCAGAAAGTCCAGGGCCACATTTTTAGTCCAAGTCCACCCCTGACTGTCCTCACTGCCTTTCAAACAAGCTTTTAAAAGCAGACACACTAGACAAACTCTTGGGCAAAGACTGGATTCATCCATTCATGTGAGACTAATTCAGCATTAACACATACATGTCTTTCGTGGCCTGACATACTTCTTGTTAATTGTTCACTTTGCTTGCTAATGTGGTTATGACATTTAACCCAATTGTCACAACAACATTTATATGGCTGGACCTGCAGATTGGTGTGCTGGAAATACAAACAGATGTAAAAAGATTATTATTTTAACAATGAAACCAAATGCTAGTGCCAATTTGACATAAAAAATAAATAAATAAAAAAACGACAAAAAACACATTCTGACTCATATCGGAATGTTGTTGTCCACGTAAAAAAAATTTGGGTAACACTTAACACTCCATCATTTGATCATCTTTTGGAAAGTTGATTAAATGCTATATATATATATATATATATATATATATATATATATATATATATATATATATTTGTTGTTCTTATGTATTCTCTGCACAAAAATATGTTAAGCAAACTCTAATTGCACTAATTTGGCAATACATCACTTTTAAAGTTCATGATCCTCCAAACTCATTCTTATAGTCATCAGCTTTATGAGAATGAAGAGTTATGAGTGTCCTCTTGTCTGTGTGAGAGCCATTCTTCCTTATCTCTCTGTCTCACAAGGGAATTTCTGTACCACCGATAAATTCAATTCACGGCCTGATGGGAACAATGACACGGTCATTCCCCAGCCCTTTATACAGACAGCACCTTTTGTAATTTGTAATTTATGAAACTGCACTGTTAGAAGTCACGTACAAACACACACACCGCAAGTAGGAAGGGAACAGAAACAGGAAGAATAAGGTACCCTTTAAAGTACAAAAGATGCTGCTTGGTCTTGAATATGAAAACACTTATGGATGCTGTGGCTTCTTTGGAATGGACAATATCAGATTTTTTTCTCTATCTACATGAACACATGCTGAATATTTATTTAAATAATATGCACATTTCTGTAGGGAAATGCCTACTGCATACCATTTAAACATGTAATGTGAAACCAATCAGCTTAAACTCTGTCTGACTCTCTCTGCATCACCTGAAAGTCCCATAACAGTTTAGATATGGTGTCCACTGAGGTGAAACAGGACACAGTTTAAAAGACTGAATGCTTCAATGTGTGGCGCTTAATGGTCTGGGCACACAAGCACCTGCAGATGGCGAAAAGGTTGAGACAATTCTCTGGAATACATCTAAGAGTTTGAGGGGGGAACCCAAGAATGAAATTCACCTGCAGATTGGGTGGTTTATTTGCAAGCGCTGTCTGTGTTGTTTTGGCACCCGATTCACCAAAGGAATTATGCAATTCAGGTAAAGGCTCAAACACACCCAAACAATTAGTGCTGAATGCATTTTGCATGGCACAATTTCAGGGGCCTCATTTATAGACATGTATAGAATTACCCTAAATGTGAATGTACGACAGTCGACGTACAAAAAATAATGTGCACATGAACAAGCAAGTGCATGGACTCTACCTAAACAGAAAGGCCAAAAATATCCTAAATGGTGCGACAGAATACAATTTAAGTGCACGCGCAAGTTTAATTCAAATAATTTTGAACGCTCAAATTTTAGTCAAATCATTTGAGAGATTTAAATATAAGACCACATATAATTTCATTCATCATTCTGTATATTGATTTAGTTATTTTTAAGGATTGTGAACTATTATCCCACCTCTTCGCTGCAAAAATGTGTGCTTGACATATTACATTCTGTAGGCTATATTACACCTGCTTGTTATTTCGCAGGTCTCAAAATGAATTTCATACATAAACGCACAGATAAGGCTATAAAAAATATCCAAGGCATTTACAGGATGGATACATAGTCTAAATATGACCACATTCTGACTCATATCGGAATGTTGTTGTCCACGTAAACATGGTCACTCATTAATCAATTAATTTAGTCTGTCACTGACTTATTCACACTTGCATTGCTAAAAGTCATCAAAACATTTAATCAGTGTGCACTAGCACACCCCAGCATGAGTAAAAAAACAATTGGGTAACACTTAACACTCCATCATTTGATCATCTTTTGGAGGGTTGATTAAATGCTGCTGCCACGATCAGTAGAACATGTACACAAATGTCTCTTTTAAAGGTGCACTCAGTAATTTGTTTCCTAATTTAAAAAGTTTTACTTCTAAAGAAATATTTTAATAATTTTTAAACATATGAATAAAACGAGCACTAACATGAGATGAAGACTCCAGTTATATCAGTGACCTTATAAGCTGTTTTATTCTCAATGGAGAAGGTCCACTAATGGGGGCTGCTATGTTAGGATCACATGACCAGCTAAATACTACTCACCAAATCTCAGTAACCGCACTGTTATTTGATATTTTCATTCACTGATTAAATTTATCATGGCTGAATGTGAATAACGGATTTTTACAATGGCATCAGTGACCGAAACAATTGTGTTTGAATGATGATACATCCACAGCACTAGATGCCAGAATAAGTCCAAGATGGCTGTTTACCGACTGTTTTCCATGGACGGTAACACTGTAGCTAATTACACCAGGTGAATAGCGTTTTGTGAATAAGTCACAATTTATAATAAGCCTAATTTACATTAAAAAGAGACATTTAGCACGTTTTGCAGGTTTTTGCGCAGAGATACCGCAATCAAAATTGCTGCAAAGGTTTCATGAATTTGCCCCTGGCTGTGAAAGAGACTGAAATGCATCTGAAATACAAAGAATAGCAAAGCGATTAATCTAAAGAGAGAACCTTACACATGTCTGAGCTAATTTTTTTTTTTTTTTTTTTTTTTTTAAATAGCTTCAGTAGCAAGATGCACTGCCATGTTCACTTGAAAAACAATAGTATTCCTAAAACAAATAGCCTATTCTAGAACTAACGTGATTATTTTCTGCAGATAATGCCTGCAGGCTGACAGGGTGTAGCATTTGTGCCTTTATTTAAAGTAAAGCCTCTTTTTCAATCAGAATGAATGTTACAAGGAACTCTGAGAGTTCAAAAAGATTTGGATGGCTCTTCTCGAGGACAACAAAATCAATCTTCACAAAATCAAGCATGACAGAACCAGAGAGAGAGAAAGCAAGACAGAGATGACGGATGAAGAGGCTGTTTAGAGATTGGTACACTCAGCTGTATGTGAGGCAAAATTACGAGGGGCAAAAGGAAGCTCCTTAAGGTCACAGCACAGGTGAAAGCAATCAATCTGTTTCGATCATAGACAAATGGCCTTTGAGTGGCCTGCATGCTGCTGATGTGCCACAGTTTCTATTGATTTATTTGTTCTAATAGTCAAATATCTTGTGGCCCTACACCAGAAATAAAGGGGTTTCTGGTTCAAATTCTGGACAGGACTCCCTTTCTCTCACTTTGTGCCCTAAAGCAAGATACATTAAACCATTTCTGCTCTAAAGGGTGCTGTGCTTTCCCTGAAATTCTAATGTTAAATATATAAATACAGTATATATCTTTGTGCAACCCAAGTCCTCATACGTGGACATTGTATTTTGTCTTTGCTATATGTTATGCATTAATTTATTTCATATAAACCAATAAATCTAAGTTCAGAACACTCTGGGCTGTCAGTAAAGTGTTAAACCTTCGATGCACAGAGTCATGTGACAAAAGAATATTGCGCCGATCCCAGCAGAGTTTGTCTTTGGGAGAAACGCCAACAAAACTACATCTGGTAAGAAATCTCATTAAGTTTTTATATTCAAACCTGTTTGAGTCAAAACACTAGTCTCTAGTTTCATCTAACATGCCATTTTGAAATGTGAGCGATTTATCACGAAACGGCACGGTGTTAAACACTATGACCATTGACATGGACTATAGGCCTTTTCTTTCCCTTAGAAATCCCATATTTACAGGGCATTTTCACATAAAAATAAAAATAAAAAATGCTTTCAGGGGCTTTAAGTGGAGTTAGGATGAAAATAAGTTGCATTTCGAACTGTTCTGAGACCAGTGCAGACAGACAGCACACTGGAGGTTAAGTCATTCACTAGGGAGTAAGGGAGCATCCTATAGCTTTCCTATGCAGCTAAGTGCATTCACTCCTAACATCTGACCAAAAGTTCAGTTTCAGGTAGCAGATGATGTTTACACCACTTAACATGGTTGACAGATATTGGACAATGGTAATAAGTACATAGATTCAGAATTTTAATGTATAATTTTATTTTAACATGATTTGCAGTGATTGGAATATGCTGGGCATTACTTGTATCAGAATTAATTATGTTAATTTCTGATTGAATCACTTGTTTGTTTGTGCAAAGAGGGATTATTGAGATCTTGTTGCCAAAGTAGAAAAAAACATTGCAATATAAAAGTCAAATCAAGTCAAATAATTTTTATTTGTAAAGTTTATTTTTGTATATATTTGTTTATTTGTGCTTTTCATAAGCTGTGATATATGTAACGTCTTAAAAACATGAATAACCAACACTCCTGGAAACATAATATGAATAATAAAATAAAAAATAAATTAAAAAAATCTGACTTTTTATTATATTATTTAAAATTTCACAACTTACTCCTGCTGTCCCCATATGAGGACATATTTTTTTTTGGCATGTTTATTAGGGGCTACTAGTTACAGATAAAAAAGGGAAATGAAAAATCCACACAGCAGTCACTTTCGGGTATCAGGAGAAAATATATGGGGCAATCTGAGCTTTTGGATTATTACTACAGCCTGAAATTGGCACCCCCCACACACATACATACATTTCAAGCCACACTCTTGTCATCCAGTGATTGATAAATCTTGTTTGATTAATGTGTCTCACAGATTAATTAGTGATGAATGAAAGCGAGCTGTGAAAAAATGGCATCGTTGTTTGCAGAGGAGAGAGGAAGCAGTGTAGGTGGAGGTTATTGGCCTGATGGCCCAGTGAAGGATGAAGCCTCTACATTTAAACCAATTTTAAATTAGCAGTGCTCATGTTAATGGCCTGTGTGGAATCCTTCCAAGTCAAGGCAAATTAAAGATCAGCATTTGTCCTGCAATTTTTGCATTGGAACTTCTTAGAGGTCAAAAGAAGAGCACTAAATTAGCATACTGAAATGTGTAGACATTAAAAGTTAAGGTTGATAACAGTTAATGAAATGTTAATTACGTCATCATCTGGTTGAATCTGCAGGTTAACTCCACTGTTAAACACAGCAATACACACACACACACACACACACACACACACACACACACACAAATGCATGTCTGTAAACCTATTCGATTATGGCTTGGATATTCACAGCACTTTGGAATCCTGTGGCTGATCTGGACTGTTTACAGGTATTAAACTTCCTTGGATGTGATCTCTGATCCTCGCTGTCTTATGCTCTTTACTTCACTTTCATATGGAAAAAAAATCAGCTTGACCCAGCCAAAGTAAAACCTTATTAGATTGTTAGAATCAAAGAATTCACAAACAGGATGTCTACTAATTTGAAGTTCATTTAGACATGGCATCATTAAGGCGAGATAAGGCAAGTTAATTGTGTGTCTCTTAACTGTTTCTTGTAAAGACTTAATTATCTGTGCTTTGAATATAAGCATGAGCAAATGTTACATTTTAGTTTTTTTATCTTGTTTTTTTTTTTTTTTTTTTACAGTGCCAAGAGGCATTTTTTTTACAGCAACCTGGTGGGAGGAATTGCGGTTCTCTTGCATAAATAAAGGATGCCCCCGGACCCCCTAAGAAAAATGGTCTTAGCACTTGACATCAAATGACTCTAGACACTAGGGGTTGCTCAAACTAATCAACTAATCGACTACAACTAACATAATCCACACTGTCAGCCTGAAGTCGACTAATTGCTCACCATGTGATTTATTAAACGTGTCTGTAGGAAATACAGCAGGCGTGAAACCCAGTGGCTTAGTACTGAAAAGGCGCAGTGGCTTAAAGAAAGGCTGTGATGTTCTGTCAGACTCACATTAAAACACACACAAAAAGAATGCACTTCAGAACTGGTGTTTGTTTACTGTGTCACTCTGCTAAAAAAAAAAATGCCATGCATCAATGTATCAACAACAATATTACCCATTCTCAATATCTGTATTGCACATGCACATAGCTTTGTATGAATACTGATAAAATTGAGAACATTTAATTTGACACTCTGATAAAGATGACACAAATGCTTTGGTAACCTGCAATTTATTCAAATTGGCCTTAAAATATAAACAAAATACTAGTGTTATGCTGAGCTGGAAACGGTTTGCTCCTTCAAGAACATGATTCAGTGACAGTTAGAAAAGCTCTTTAAAGGGTGCACTTACTATGTTTTTGCTCATTTAAAAAATTTACACATAAAGATACGAATAGCATTTTTTTGAAAAATTACGAAAATTATGAACATTCAGATGAGATAAAGACTCCAGTCATATCAGAAACCCAATAAAAGACTACCACCCCTGGAGTTCGCGAGTTTGAATCCCAGGGCATGCTGAGTGACTCCAGCCAGGTCTCGTAAGCAACAAAATTGGCCCGGTTGCTAGGAAGGGTAGAGTCACATGGGGTAACCTCCTCGTGGTCGCTTTAATTTTTACATGGAGCAGGTCACCCTCTCATGGGTGCTGCCATGTTGACGGCACATAACACTGTGTCATGCAACTGACTGAGTTACTATTACTAATAATGACAATAATAATAATATTTTACTTTATATAGTGCTTTCAGCCAATGCTTAAACATAAAAGTCCATGTAAACAAAAGAAGCAAACGAAACAATAAAACAACAAACACATTTCTTACTAAAAACAACAACGGAGCCCAAGTCTAGTATAGTATAATATAGTATAGTCCAGACTCTAGAGTGATGGTGTGGTATTGATCAGTAGGAATGTGATCCACCAGACAGTCAGAACAGAATGAGTGCAAGTGGAAAGATAAAACAAGAGCTCCCTACTGGACTGATGACACAAACTGCAACGAACTACAGCTCTCACTGTGCAGATCACGGATAAATGTTACAACATCAAACACCAAATGCAAGCACAAGGCAGTGTTCATCCCGCAGAGAGCTGGTGAGTCATGGCTGCTCGGTCACAGTCCAGTGCGCAAAAATGCACAAAAATTTGTTTGGTATAAATCCAAGAATGTCCATAATAGAGATGTGTGTAGGCTGAGATGTGAAAAACACAGACTAAAGGCCTTTTCACACCAAACATGAACCTTCGACATGATTTCTCGCAGCGATTTCTTTTTTTTTTTTTTTTTTTACGGTAACAATGGATTCCTAACGAGCCCTTCACACTTGGAACGAACGTTTGTGCCACATCACATGCCAACAAAGCGAAGTTTTTTTTCAGTAACTATATTTCAATCCAAGGGTTTTTTTACGACAAAAAGTGTAGCGCATCAAAAGGTTTACCGATATAGCTGATGGAAACGCAAGTTATCGCTAAAATTTCACAAGTGTCGACATAATATTTTTCCGCTTAACTCTAGCGCAGAAACTCTATGTCGATACTTCAAATGTTGCGGAAAAACTGGTTTGGAAACACTTTTGTCAAGAAAATTGCCATTAACGCAAAAATATAGTGACACATGACAGAATTTACCCCAATCGTTAGCCTGTGTTAATCATGACGACATGGTATACATCCTTTAAAGCCAATTTATTGTACGTGAAGCATTACTCGCACTGTAATGGATTGGTCTTAACAGCATACCTGCACAGATCCGATGCTGCAAACACATCTGCGTCATGACACTTCCAGGAGTGCCAACACAAATATCTCGTATCTTGCACCCGTCATCGACAAGTGCACGGAGAATGGCCACTCTTTGCGATTAATTTAATCGCAGTAGCCATCCATTTTTTTTATTAAAGTTGCTTTTCCACACCATTCAAAATGATAGACGGCAGTCATGGAATTAGCCCACAACACAAAAACATATTTCTGTGCACAAAGATGTTTTAAATTAAAAATAAATACACAATACTAAGAGAAAAGCTTCAGTGTGCTTTTTTGGAACACTAACATATAGCCCAATTCTATACAATTATTGGTTAGCTTACTTTTAAAAAAATAAATTCAAAAAAAATTCCCTGTTTTAAATAAATTAAATTACCAAATGTATAAAGCATTAAATAATTATTTTTTTTAATTACTAAATGAAAAAATATAATTGTTAGGCCTGTAAAATTGTCTTGTCTTTACACAAACTTAAATTAGCCTTACCCTGTTTTGTAGACAAAAAAAGTCGGCTGAATGACATTCTCAGAATGTTCTACACTTTTTTCCAAGACTATAAACTATCAGAACTATTTGTCCAATGCTGAGTTCCCTTTCAGAAAACTAGCTTTTGAACATTTTACAACTTTTAAATATTTTAAATCAAATCCTCTTTACCTCGAATCGCATTTGCTGAGCTTCTTCAGAAAATGTAAATTGCATTATGACACTAAAATAAATTTGCATCAAATGCCTTAAAGAGCCCATATTATGCTCATTTACAGGTTCATAGTTTTATTTTGGGGGTCTACTAGAATAGGTTTACATGCTTTAATGTTCAAAAAACACATTATTTTTCTCATACTGTACATTGCTGCAGCACCTCTTTTCACCCTCTGTCTGAAACGCACTGTTGTAGCTCCTGTCTCTTTAAAGCCCCCTTTCTAAAAAGCCTAGTCTGCTCTGATTGGTCAGCTGACCCAGTCTGTTGTGACTGGTCAACTGCTTAGAGCGTGTGTTGGAAATGTAACGCCCCTTACCATAACTAAGTTTCAGCTCCCGAGGCTTCCTGAGCGGCGCATTCCTGAGGCGTGCATTATGCAAATGTGTTTCATAGTAATGTAGCTATGTTACAGAAGTAATGGCTGGACTGCAAACCCGGTGTTTCAGGCAGTTCAGGAGCAGTGTTTTCTGTGGGAGAGAGTAATTTCCTTTGGTGTGGACTTTGTGCTTTGTAACTTTACAGACCTTTACCTGCACAACAGCTATATTACACACTAAAGGAAAGGTAAAATCCCAAAAAGCATAATAGGGCCTCTTTAAAAATGAAAAAGAAGAAAAAAAAAAAAAATCTCCTATGGGTTCTCTTAACATGTAAATGATATTGCTGCATCACTGCCTTGCATCCCCTTTAAAAAAGCTCTCTAATCTTACATGGATTGTCTTCATATATTTCTCTTTAATATAACATATATCGCTGCATATTTGCCTTTGTATCACCTTTTTAAATAAACAACTGTTCAGATCTTGTTTCTATTCACCAAATAATAATAAAATTAATGCTGTGACCTGCAGTGCACTGTACAGGTGCATCTCAATAAATTAGAATGTCGTGGAAAAGTTCATTTATTTCAGTAATTCAACTCAAATTGTGAAACTCGTGTATTAAATAAATTCAATGCACACAGACTGAAATAGTTTAAGTCTTTGGTTCTTTTAATTGTGATGATTTTGGCTCACATTTAACAAAAACCCACCAATTCACTATCTCAAAAAATTAGAATACATCATATGACCAATAAAAAAAACATTTTTAGTGAATTGTTGGCCTTCTGGAAAGTATGTTCATTTACTGTATATGTACTCAGTACTTGGTAGGGGCTCCTTTTGCTTTAATTACTGCCTCAATTCGACGTGGCATGGAGGTGATCAGTTTGTGGCACTGCTGAGGTGGTATGGAAGCCCAGGTTTCTTTGACAGTGGCCTTCAGCTCATCTGCATTTTTTGGTCTCTTGTTTCTCATTTTCCTCTTGACAATACCCCATAGATTCTCTATGGGGTTCAGGTCTGGTGAGTTTGCTGGCCAGTCAAGCACACCAACACCATGGTCATTTAACCAACTTTTGGTGCTTTTGGCAGTGTGGGCAGGTGCCAAATCCAGCTGGAAAATGAAATCAGCATCTTTAAAAAGCTGGTCAGCAGAAGGAAGTGCTCCAAAATCTCTTGGTAAACGGGTGCAGTGACTTTGGTTTTCAAAAAACACAATGGACCAACACCAGCAGATGACATTGCACCCCAAATCATCACAGACTGTGGAAACTTAACACTGGACTTCAAGCAACTTGGGCTATGAGCTTCTCCACCCTTCCTCCAGACTCTAGGACCTTGGTTTCCAAATGAAATACAAAACTTGCTCTCATCTGAAAAGAGGACTTTGGAACACTGGGCAACAGTCCAGTTCTTCTTCTCCTTAGCCCAGGTAAGACACCTCTGACGTTGTCTGTGGTTCAGGAGTGGCTTGACAAGAGGAATACGACAACTGTAGCCAAATTCCTTGACACGTCTGTGAGTGGTGGCTCTTGATTCCTTGACCCCAGCCTCAGTCCATTCCTTGTGAAGTTCACCCAAATTCTTGAATTGATTTTGCTTGACAATCATAAGGCTGCGGTTCTCTCGGTTGGTTGTGCAACTTTTTCTTCCACACTTTTTCCTTCCACTCAACTTTCTGTTAACATGCTTGGATACAGCACTCTGTGAACAGCCAGCTTCTTTGGCAATGAATATTTGTGGCTTACCCTCCTTGTGAAGGGTGTCAATGATTGTCTTCTGGACAACTGTCAGATCAGCAGTCTTCCCCATGATTGTGTAGCCTAGTGAACCAAACTGAGAGACCATTTTGAAGGCTCAGGAAACCTTTGCAGGTGTTTTGAGTTGATTAGCTGATTGGCATGTCACCATATTCTAATTTTTTGAGATAGTGAATTGGTGGGTTTTTGTTAAATGTGAGCCAAAATCATCACAATTAAAAGAACCAAAGACTTAAACTACTTCAGTCTGTGTGCATTGAATTTATTTAATACACGAGTTTCACAATTTGAGTTGAATTACTGAAATAAATGAACTTTTCCACGACATTCTAATTTATTGAGATGCACCTGTATGTCTTTGCATCAAAATACCTTTGTATACCAAAAATGTGGTAATGTCTCCTCAAAATCGTTATTTCTGTGCAATTGTTAATAGTCATTAACAGCTGTCGTTGGCAAGTATGTGTATCTAATAATGGGTCAGACTGAAGATGGTTCGTTGGGTGAGGTGTTGTATTTCTTGCATTGTATAGACTCTGGCCATTTAAATGCAGTAACGTTTAATTAGTGACATTTTGTAGATACACATGCAATAAGATACAATCGGCAGTTCAAAGTGACACAATTTTGTTTCAACAGTCATTATGTGTGCATTATGCAGTGCATAAAACAAAATAAAAAAAATACATACATTCGTGGCAGTGGCATATAATCACTCTTATTTCAAATGATAACATGTTTTAACCATTTATATATATATATATATATATATATATATATATATATATATATATATATATATATATATTATTTTTTTATTTTTTTACACTCAATTCATTCTTATCACCCCTCAGACTGTGTACACATGATAATACATTATAAATGTGCTAACGGCAGTCATTCGCTTTGATTTCTATGGGAAAGGAACATTCCCCTCTCATTATCACATTTGGTCTGAAAAGGCCTTAAAAGTAACAAACAGAACATAAACAAAAATCTTTGGTGAGAAGCGGCAGCATTTAATAAACAAACTTCCAGTATCCAGGACGATGGGTGTCAGTATTGAGTCCAAAATCTCAAGTACTACTGGGACTGATGGATGAGTAAGAGCCATCTAAAAACTTACTGAGTGCACCTTTAATCTGGGGTCAGTAATCTGACAGAATCTGACAAATTGTTGTCCATTGACATGATGGAATGCATCACTGTCGTCTGCACTCTAGATCACTGGTCAGGTTTGTGGGTGTAATGATGTCAGTAGGGGCATTGATTCGGTAACCCCCACAATAATCAAAACAAGCAAGAACAACCCCACCCCTCCCATTATTTATACCATGATCAATGGGAACATGTAAATGCTTCACACTGCAACCCACCCAATGTTCAAGCCAAATTTACGCCCTTGGATGTCAGGACTGGGCTTGGTTCCACTGGTCGACTCTTAAAAATCAGTAGTCGTGCAACTCTGATATCCTACTAAACACAAGAGCACAACTATGATCCCTCAACCAAGTCTTACAGTTGCTAAAAAAAAAACAACAACAAAAAAAAAAAAACACTAAAGCTGCCTTGTATTTGTCTGATAGAAGGTCTGACATTTGAGAGCGACAAAATGTTAATGAATCATTTTCATTGAGCTCTTATAAGACATTTTTATTGAGCTCACCAACAAACTCAAAGTTTGACTGCATTTGTGCAAAGGGGACCTCCAAATAATATGTCTGTCTCTCTTTATTAAAAAACAACCTATTAAGGCACGCAATTATAGTCTGAGGTTAAAGAACTGCCCATACACAGAAGGATAAAGAGAGTCTCAACATATTCAGTGTGACTGAGTGAAATAAATGTGGCCATAACATATCTTCAAATCATTCCCTCTCTAAGCCTATGCTTACAACTGGACAACAGTTTATCAAATGTCACAGGTTGTATCTCAGTTATGCTGGCATGAAGTCACAGCCTAATGATATAATCCACCGTGCAATTAGTCTTTTTGCAACAGCGGCCGTTAATTAATTTAAATCAACTAAATTAACTCATGCCTTTTAGGGTTACTTCCCCTACATCACCATCATTTAATTCATCATTTAATTCCCTTCATCACCATCCAGTAACAGAGCTGTTTTCCCTACAGCTGAAGCCGCTATGGCCCCACAACACATATTTTCAGTTGAACAGCTGATCAAACCAGAGCAGCAGCAGAGTGACCCAACACAGGCCTGACTGCCAGTGTTTCCAGGTGTAAGAATGAATCATACAGCTGGCTGGTCAGGGGAGAGTCTATGCTGGTCTGTTACTAGAGAACCCAGACACCAAGAGTGGAAGACAGTACTTTGAGCCGATAAGGCCACATGAAAAAAAAAAAAAAAAAAAAAAAAGGACAAAGTAATTTGACAGGCAGAATTTAAGTCTACTTGACTGCTAGCTATGTTATTATAAATAATAAATAATTACATCTTTATTACTTGTGCTGCAAAATAAATCCAAAGATTACACTAAAATGAAATATAAGGAATATTTATTTATTTAGCGATATAATTACTAATGTAATTTTTTTTTTTTTTTACAATTATTTAATTATGCATTTACCGATTTATTATTATAAATATTTATGATGATTTAGTTTTGAGCAATTTGGACCTCCATGTCCAAAGTTTAATTCCCACCAAAATCTTTAGAAGAATATGATGCAGGAGTCACATGGACTACTTTTATGATACTGTACATTTGGGTCCTTGATAGGCTTTAAAGTGAAGCACTGTGCCATTTCACATCTAGACTGAATTCAAGTACCTGTGTCAAGACTTTAGGTTAGACATTCAACTTTTTGAACGTTTCGAAAAATCTAGGACACAAACCCTGGATTCTGAATTAAATATTTTAAAGCATGATATGTTGAATAAGACACTTCTTTCAAAATGATTCATGATGTTTTTCTGCATGATGAAATCTTCGCAGTTGGCAAATGTCTGGATATTGTTTAGATGTTATACTAAAACACACACACTCACACACTTTCAGATTGCTGTAGCTGTAGTGTCACTCTTTGCTAATGGAATGCACACCAGCCAAATGAGATCACGACTTTCTGCAAATGAGGTGTGCAGTAGAGTGTGTGGTAAAGTGCACCCAACAAACAAGTAGAACACACACGCAGTATCAATACATTCCTTTGGATGCATACACACTTTCCAAGCAGATGGGGCTGTAAGGTCTTCAACGAGAGTAAACAATGCTTTTAATTAAAGTTTCAGCATTAGTGGTCCCACTAGTCTTCCCTGACCACCACACTTTGTGCTTTCATCTCTGTCCACTTCTTGTCTGTTTAATTCAGCCCTGATATTTATTTGTTTGTTTGTTTGTTTGCTTGCTTTTCTTTTCAGATAAAAGACACAGTTCAGTGCTGCTGCTGAAATGCAGAACTCACTGCTGCGCACATGCTGTGGATTTGGCTTGTGACCAGATAGACCAAAGAGAGAGAGTACCCCAACACACACATTCCTGTGACTGTTCTAGAGTTGACCAGCAAAGAGTAACAGTTGGTGAAAAGAGTAACAGTTGGTGAAACCGCATCTCTGACAATGATTTGATTTATTGTTCATATCACAAATCTTGAATTATGTCTTCTCTTATGATCCCTGATAACACTGAGATGAGAATGAGAAAGAGTAGAGAGAATGAGTCAGGGACAGATGTGCTTTGGAGGTTTCAATGCCAATGTGAAACTAGATTTCACTGTCAATGTGAAATCACCATTGCCTACGTAATGGCACACACACATAGGAATATAAACACATAAATGTTATGACTCATTCTCTGACCTTACACTTTACCTGCTTGAATGTTGTTCACATTGTGGAAAAGCTTAGTCATGACCAATTTAACAAAAGGTACAAATTACTATGCAATTTATCTGAGAAAGACAACACACACTTTTTACTACCGTGTTTACGACCTAAATAATCAGAGCCATTCTGCAAATAAAGCATGCGAGAGAGAAGACTGGGAAAACATGTAACAGGTCAATCATGTGCTGACTAATCAGACCACATAAGCAAAATAAATACAACCTTATTTGACTGAAATCAAATCACTTCTTGAACATTGCATTGCTTGCACGCTAATTATGTGAGACACTATGGGATTCCTTGATGCTACATTAGCAGCTGTTGTTAATTGTGGTTTGTTTGCACATCCACAATATTGGAAAAAAAAAATTAAAAAGCAGCATTCTCACCTGATGCATCAGCATTCTTTGTGTTGCTGCATTTTTGTTGGTGTACTGTAAGTTAACAATTTATATTAATTATCTTTATTTGGAGGCCTTTCTCAGCAAATAATGATGTATGCAATTAATTGTGATTAATTAATCGGCATGTCATGTAATTAATTTGATTACAATCTATATATATATATATATATATATATATATATATATATATATATATATATATATATATATATATATTACATTGAATATAATGTTGAATCTTTCTGTTGTTATGCATACAAATAATACTAAATGTAGGCTATACAATTTGACAATTGAACATCATTATAGAATGTTTTGAATAGAAAATGTGGTATTACCATATGCAGTTTACAATATACTATGAAATTCAACATCTTAATATATTACATTAAGGAACTTGCACTGGATAGGTTAGCTTAGCAGGTGATATTGGTTTCTAATGCTGAAATGAATAGGGTACCCATAAAAATGCTGCATTCAAGTCCTCCTGGGACATTTGTATTTATGAGGTCATAATTATGAAGCGATTTTAATAAGTGATAAGAGATTTTAGTTGGAAAGAATGGACCATAAAGTCAAAATTGTCAATTAAATCAAAGTCTCATTAAAAGCTGAAATTCTTGATATAAGAAATGTTGGCATAAGTAGTTCAGAAAAAATAATATTTCTTAATAACATAAGCAGTGAAAGAACTTTGTTTTGAAATAAGATTAATATTTGAAAAACTTTTGTTCACCAAATCTAAGTCATGTGGTGTAACCAACATGTAGGTTCTGATTTTGCTGTTTATATTGACAAAAAGAAAAAAAAACCCAGAAAGAACCCTTTCTATACCCTTAAGACTGAGGGGGGAAAAATTACCTTTTAAAATGTGTTTGAAACCTTTTTTGAAATGAATGGCGAAGTCATGTGCACCCTTATGTATTCAAGATGCAATAAAAAATACTTTAATACCTTTTACTTGATAGTTACATCACATGTCACTAAACCCATAGAAAATGCTTTAAAAGTTTTCCAAAAAGTTATGAAACCAAATTGGGCACAAAGATTATATTTCTACGAATTTAACGTGTGTTTTAAAATATATTTTTAACAGAATTCTCATTTTTATCACCTCGGACAACCTTATTTGTCAATTACCCAAAGACAGAAAGATTTTTAACATCAACACAACAAAATAAAGACCAAAGCCTTGCATTAGGTGTATAATTAATGCTGCACCTACCTGCCTGCCTGCCTGCCTGCCTGCCCACCCGCCCACCTGTCTGTCTGTTTCACCAATCTCTTGTGGCCACATATAATGATGGGAAATGCAGTTTTGTTGCACTTACCTATCACCTGATAAACCAGCTAAATGAGTATTGTTTTCTGGTAAGCTTCATCAATATGCATGCAAACTAAACTGTACAGTCACAACTAACAATGTTATTTATTTATTTTATATATATATATATATATATATATATATATATATATATATATATATATATATAATTTAGTTATATGTGAATGTGATCTATAGAATGTTGGAAATGTAATAGTCAGTCTGGAATATGCTATTGAAGAAGGTGCGCTACAAACTGTGTCATATCATTGGTTTAGTATTTTAGAATTTTTCAAACCTGGTAGGCTACATATGAGGTAATTTGTCATGCAGTTAAGTTTTTATATAGTTTGTTATGTCTGCTGGATGTTTTTTTTTTTTTTTTTTTTTTTTTTGCAGTTTGTGAAAGTCATGCTTGTGGAAGTGTGAAAGCTGAATCCCACATGTCGGACAAAGAACAAAATCATCCCAGAGGGTTTTAAGATTTTTCAAAGCAGCTAAATGAATAAATGGCAGATGGGAAAGGGCATTCATTCGACTGGTGCATCTCACAGAACACGCAGACTCACACCAGCTACAAACGTAAAGAAAGAGAAAGTAAAATGAACAGACAATAAAGAAATATATGCATGGTGGAAGATAAATCTGAAGAAGAAAAGCAAGAGAGGAGATTGATGAGTTTTGGAGTGGATGGTTGTTGTCAGTTACACGCTCAAAACAAAATGGCTCCATTTGAGCAGTGGCACAGCAGACGGTGCATGGGTGGGCCGAGGATTTTTAAAGTGTGAGTTCTGGTGCTTAGATGAAGACAAAATGCTTATGGGTCATTGACAAATAAGGTTGTCCGAAGAGTTAAAAATAAGAAATCTTTTAAAAATTTAGTTTAAAACACTTGTGTCAAGTTCTTAGAAATGTAATCTTTGTGTTCAATCTGGTTTGTTGCAGTAATCCCGGAAGAGCGATAAGAGGGGGGCCGACGCCACAGGAAGGGAGAGAGAATTAGCACATTCATGCCCAGACTGTGCTCCTTTTTGAGTTAAAGATTTGTGTGAAAGCAACAAAAATGACCTGTTTAAGTTGGAAAACTGCCCGTCTCCTGCTTCCTCCTTTGGGGTGAACAAGAGCCTTGTCACAGTTGTGCCGAAACCCAGGATCTCAAGGAAGCTAGCACGTCGTCATGGAGTCCTCGCCGCTGGCCGAAGTAATCCAGTCCCTCGCCAGCATGCATCAGGCTCAACACCAGGCTCTGCTTGAGTTGTGTCGAGAGCAAGACAAGCGCTTCCAAGCTAATCTCCGAGCTCAAGCAGAGGACCGGCAGGTGCTCCGGAGCTTGTTACAACAGGGGGAAGGCCCAAATGTGACCCCGGACCCAGCAACATCCATGCCTCCGGTCACCCTCCTGAAAATGAGCCCGCAAGATGAACCGGAGGCATTCATAGAATTGTTTGAGCGGACAGCGGATGTGTCTAAATGGCCAAAGGTTCAGTGGGCTCATGGCCCAACATCTACCTGCAGCCAACCTCCTCGTGTACGAGGACTTAAAGAAAGCCATCCTGCAACGGGTTGGCCACAGCCCAGAGCAACACCGACAGCACTTCCGCTTGCTAACGCTGAGAGAGTGCGGCCGCCCGTTTGCGTTTGCCCAACAGCTCTGTTGTGCCTGCCAGAAGTGGTTGCTGGTGGAGGATAGCGACGCCGAGGAAGTCATCGAAATGGTGGTGCTAGAACAGGTCATCCTGCGTCTGCCAACTGAAACAGCGGAATGGGTCCAGTGCCATCGCCCAGTGTCGCTGGAGGAGGCCGTCCAGCTGGCTGAGGACCATATGACGGCGTATACGGGGCGGATGAGACCCTTATCTCTCGTTCTCTCTCTCACTCTCTCTCTGCCCTGCCCCCCTGTATCTGAACCCTGCCCCACCCCTTTTCCCCGGAAACGGGGGGCATTCACTCCCAAACTGGCTCCTTGGTCACGGGGGTTCGTCCAGCCATTGGTTTCCCCTGTCTCTTCTTGCTCTCCCCTCTCCCAGGTTGGTGAATCCGCTGCTGCAGGCATAGTGTCTGGGCTGGCTTGCTGGAGTTGCGGGGAGCCAGGGCACTTCTAGGACCAATGCCCTATGATGGAATTGGGAACGTTGGTCTGGGTCCCTGACACACCACTAGCTGTCCCCGATCGAGCTAGAACGTACCAGATACCTGTGAGTATCAGGGGAGGTACATATCAAGCCTTGGTGAATACCAGTTGTAATCAAACCACTATCCACCAATGTTTGGTTCAAGACAAGGCTTTGGGTATGGGGTGGAGGGTGGAGGTGAGGTGTGTGCATGGGGATATTCAAAATTACCCTGTTGTGACAATCACTATTAAATTTTGGGGACTGAAACATAGTGTCAAGGCTGTGGTTAATCCCTGCCTCACCCATCCACTAATTTTGGGAATGAATTGGCCAGCATTTACTTCTTTATTGAGGAGAATGTGTGTGGATGGGTCCTGCGACAAAGCATTTTGGTGTGTGGTGTGTGATTTGCTGGCTGGGGAAGTGGAGCCAGGGCCATCTACATCAGCTCCACATCAGGATGACCTGTTTGATGATTCCCTGCTGGGGATTTCCCTCTAGAGGAGTCGTGAGACAAGACCCTTAGGCACGCCTTTGATCAAGTGAAAGTGATTGATTGTCAATGTCTCCAGCCAGATGTTGCACTCACTTATCTATACTTTTCAATTATAAGAGTTAGGTTGAATTATTGGGTATTAAATCAATTCACACCAGTGTTTCTGAACCACAAACAGATGGGTTGGTTGAACAATTTAATAAAACACTGAAAAATATGATTTGTAAGTTCGTGCACGAGTACACTAGGTCATGCGGGAAGCTTGGGAGGAGGGACCATCAAATAGTAAAAACAAATGACAGTATGTTCTTTATCTTAGAGCAAAACTCCACACTTTGGGGTAATTAACACAGGAGAATTTGCTCCAAACTCAAGAATGGCAAAGCCGGCTGTATAATTGGGACACTCGGAATTTGCACCGGGAGACAAAGTGCTTGTATTACTCCCAACCTCAATCTCCAAATTACTGGCCCTTTGAGGTCACATGACAAGTGGGAGATCTCGATTATGAGGTAAAACGAACAGACAGAGGTGACGCACATCAAATATACCATCTCAACCTCCTGAAATTATGGAGAGAGGTGGTCCCTGTGACGTTGACTAGGGTTGTTCCGGAGAGGGCGGAGCTCTGGCCGGAGGTGAACTTAAAAGCCAGTCATCTCACCCTGGTCACTTGTGGAGACCACCTCTCACTGTCTCAACTCACAGACATTGCTAAGTTGCAGAAAGAATTTGCGGACGTGTTCTCACCTCTACCTGGTCAGACAAACCTCATTCAGCACCACATCAAGACTACCCCCAGGGTAGTGGTACGTACGTGGAGTGGTGGTGGCATAGTGGGCTAAAGCACATAACTGGTAATCAGAAGGTTGCTTTGGAGAAAAGCGTCTGCCAAATTCATAAATGTAAATGTACTCGTCCCTACCGACTTCCCGAGCACAAGAAAAAAGTGGTACGAGAAGAATTAGATGCAGTGCTTGAGATGGGAGTAATAGAAGAATCACACTGTGACTGGTCCAGCCTGGCTACATTCCAGCGGCTCATGGACCAAGTCATCAGACCGCACGGTGCTTGTGCCACTGCCTATTTAGATGATATCATTGTAACGTCTGTGTAAGATCAGTGATGGCTAATTACACTTTGTTTAAAAAAAAACCTTTTAGCCTTTTGACATTTGCATATAAATTACTGACCTGGCCTCTGCGTTTACATTTATATGGGAGCTAAATTGCAGATGGTCTTTATCACTATCAAAAGGATGCTAAAACAGGTCGCCTCTGGAGTGTCTCCATCAAGCTTCAAACACATTCCACAGAAAGGGGGGTGACCCCCGTGCCAGGCACCAGAGCAGTTGTCTGTCTCCAGTAATTCCAATACACGTCACACACACACCTAAAGACATTTTCTCTATTTAGGCCATAGTAAGCAGTTATAAATGTATCTGCTATATGCATGTGTCGTATGTATATTCCCCTATTATATTAACTTAGTTAAAACCCTTTACTTGTATTAGTTAGATGTTAAATGCCTATATTCAAGTGTATGAGTGTATCTCTGCTTTAATATCGTCTGGAGGTTACCTTCTTGGTATCAAAATGATCTTCTCTTTATTTCTCACACAATAATGTACACCATGTGATCGTGAAATGCATCGAACAATTCTTACTATGTTTTGAATTAAAAGCTGCACTAGCGGTTCAGATCAGCAATAAAATGCGAATGGGCCATAAACGGAGACAATGGATGTCTCTCCCGCTCAAAATGCATGCCTCTGATTGGCCACTCCACCCACAAAATGGGTGCGGCAATGAACTATTAAAACTCCAGAACGCAGACTAATCATCACTCAAAACTCTTCTTCTTGAGACCAACACACTCCAAAACTCTCCTCTTGAGTTTAACCTTCTGGCAGTGTTTACCTTCAAGTAACTTTGTGGATTTGCTGTGGACTTCTTCAACTCACTCCTAAAGAAATCGTCGAGAACCTCGTCTACCGCATCAAGACTCTTATTCAGCAACAAACCAATGCAAGTAACCATTTACAACTGATTAGATGCGCGTTTAAGTTTGAACCCCTTTTAAGGTGAATTGTGCCTCTGATGATTCTCATTTAGGTTGTGGTTAATTGATGTGAAATACTGCCATTCTTTGCTCTTCTCTCTCCTTTCCTTACTCTCCTTCATTCTATATATGTATGTTTTGCTTAGTTTGTTTGTATGTTAGTTATAGTTTCATTTATTAAATCCCTTATATTCACAATTGATTGTCTCTGTGTTCCGCTCACAATTCAAAGTCACTGAATGTTGCTCCTTGCTACATGCTAAACTACTGCTAGCACTGTATAAGTAGGAAGGCTATTGTTCCTTGGCCAGGAAAGTAATCTTCCTAGAATTGATAAATAATTATATTGTCTGCTCGGTGGACGGACAGATCAAATAATTGTAATATCGATTCTGCTACAGTTAATTCTAAGATCTAATCTAAATATTTATTATTGATTATAACCAGTTATAATTAATTATAAATAATTCCCTTTTTAAGCTAATTTGCTACATCATGGTGGTGGAGTGTACATCTGGGGGAGAGGGAAAGTGGTAAAGCTTCACCACTAGGTGATTATTATGACTAATAGCTGTTTCTTGTTGCTGTAATCCTGGAAGGGTGATAAGAGGGAGGCCGATTCCACAGGAAGGGAGAGAGAGTTAGTACACTCATGCCCAGACTCTGTTCCTTTTTGAGTTAAAGATTTGTGTGAAAGCAATTAAAATAAACTGTTTGAATTGGAACATTGCTTCCTCCTTTGGAGTGAACAAGATCCTTGTCACATTTATAAATATCATGAATTTTTGAGTCAAAAATATCACAACGTTTACTCAGGATTACACCACATGGCCACAATGTGCCTTTTCATAAAAAATTCTAAAATAAAATCAGATGTTTTTTTTAAGCTTCAAGCTGTCTTGAAGATCTCAAGGTATCTGCTCTATTTTATGGTTTTTATGGTCAACATAAACAACAAATACATGTTGTTTACACCACATGACTTTGATTTGGTGAACAAAATTGTTTTTAAAAATGAATTATATTTTAAAAATTGTTTTACTGCTTATTTTTTTTTTTTTTTTTTAAGAAATAACAATAAAAGATTATTCTACAGTAGTCATGCCAACATTTATTATTTCAAGAATTTCAGACTTGAACAACAAACTTTCAAGTGTGTGTTTTCAAAAGAGAGCACAATTATGCCTGTAATACAATGGAGTGATAAACTACAGTCATTGAATTTTGAGTGTGTCCTTTTAAGGCTTGTGCTCAAAACAAGAGGGCGAATGAAAGTGCAACGCTGCAATGCTCACCATACAAGAACTAGTTAAACTATGAGCACATGAGACTACATTGTACCCTCTAGCCAGTCAAATCAACTGCTCAGCTAATTAGCCAATTAAGAGAATATTTTAGAAAGAAAGAAAGAAAGAAAGAAAAGAAAGAATGAAAGAAAGAAATTCTTGCACTGACCCTGAAAATTTAGAATGTGACAAGATCATTGCAGTGGAAATTTGTCACCATTGAGGCATAAAGCTTTAGATAAGAGCAGCCATGTCTGAAACCTGTAAATGCTGCCTTAGTAGGCAGAATATGATTATGATGGGTACAAGTCCAGTGTTTGCACAGGATGCTTTGCTGCCTATGATCTTAAAATATTGTGCATGCATCGTTGGTTGAAAGAATAAAAATGGAATCAATGGAGCAGCTGAAAGCAGAAAATGTGCTTATATATGTCTTATCATATTTCACATAGTGCTTCCTCAGTAGATTACATTTCTACTGGAAAATAACAGTTGCAATATAGTCATTAAATATTTGCTTAGTTATCTCTAAAGCTCACTTGATTTTGTTCTTAGACTTGAAGTTATGGTGTCTTAAAAGCCTGTTTGAAATCAGATTACTCAAGGAGGTGCCTTCAAACAAAAAGGACTGGGCAGCCAGGTACTGTAGCTGCCTGCGGTTACCGCCTTTCAATATAAACTCTCTGAATAATGTTTTTTTTTTTTTTTTTTCTAAATCATAAATCCTGTCCTGTCAAACTGTGCAGTATATTCATAGACGTAAGGTTTGTAGCTGCTGGTCTAGGATCAGTTTCTCCTACCATAACTCGATAAACCGATGGGAAATTCTCACTCTAGATCAGTGGATGGGCATGCACACAGAAGATGTCTATTTCAGAAAATTATTATACTTTAGGCATTTCTAAAATATATTTTTTAAATAATCTGTTCTGTATTAAATTTGAAAGGTAGGCTAAAATTAAAAACAAAAATTAAAACAAATTATAGAAGGCAAAGTTTAAACAGAATTTATCATAGATCAGGATCCTGTGGGCACCTCTGTGTGTATGTGAGAGTGAAACAAAAAACAGATGAGACGTCAGGGCGTCAATGCTCCACTTAACGCCAGCTTCCAGTTTACTATGCAAGAAAGTGGGAAGTGTGCACAACAAACATTAAAGACATGTATTTGAACTTGGAAGAGAAATAAAGTAATGGCAATTGCTTTGATTGCAGAAAATAATAAGAGGACTCATTTACGTTATGGTCTTAGAATGTTCTTGGTGAATTTAAGTTAGTTAAAGAAATATTGTCTCTGGATGCTAGGAAACGAAATTAACGAAAATGAAAATACGAGTTTAATATCTCTTTAGAATCTTTGACATTTTACAAATACTGTATTTCTAGTTTCTTTGTCCTCTAAAAGACATCATTACAGAGGTAAAAATAGGGATGTGCACGGAGAGTCGAGATTTGGTTAACAGTTTGACGTGCCTGTATTCGAATACCAAAATCACTATTTGGTTATTCTACACATGCAATAATGGTCTTCAACTCAATCCAAGCCCGAAAGTACCCAACAAACCATCACGTTTTGGGCCAAGTTCAGGCCAATGTTTCAAGTATAGGCCGAATTAGGGGCTGTTCACACGTGTTTTTGAATGTGTCTGCACTGTTTTTCTATGTAAACACGCATTCCACGGATGTCTTTGATCACTGCACCACACCTTTTTTCAGTGTCTTGCACAAGACCGCTAAATGTTTTAGACACTGTGTCAAGCTAAAAATAACTTTTTTTCAATATTTATAAGTGCATCAAGACATCTTTCTTAGCGCAGGTGTCACAAAGATTTGACATTGCAAAGAGAACTTAATGTGACTGTTAAACATGATTCCAAATTGTTTTTCACCTGGCAAAGTTTCAGCACTTGATGACTGGTGAGCTATTGTTTTTTCCATTTTGCTCTGGTGTGCAGACAATAATTCCACAAGTTCAATGCTAAACCATTTAAAAATCAAAGCATCCAGAAAAGGCTAATAAATTGCAGCAATATACATGTAACTCCATACATGACAATAGCATTCACTGCCTCACAGAAATGTGAAACTGCCCACACAGAGCACATATCGGGTTTAGCACTTAAATTACATATTATCCATTGGTTAAGAATAATATGTTGCAGGGGCTTGGGTAGCTCAGCGAGTATTGATCATGACTACCACCCCTGGAGTTGCGAGTTCGAATCCAGGGTGTGCTAAGTGACTCCAGCCAGGTCTCCTAAGTAGCCAAATTGGCCCAGTTGCTAGGGAGGGTAGAGTTACATGGGGTAACCTCCTCGTGATCGCGATTAGTGGTTCTCGCTCTCAATGTGGCGCATGGTAAGTTGTGCATGGATCGCGGAGAGTAGCATGAGCCTCCACATGCTGGAAGTCTCCGCGGTGTCATACACAATGAGGCATGTGATAAAATGTGCGGATTGACAGTCTCAGATGCGGAGGCAACTGAGACTTGTCCTCCGCCACCCGGATTGATATGAGTAACCACTCCACCACAAGGACCTACTAAATCGTAGGAATTGGGCATTCCAAATTGGGAAGAAAAGCGGATTAAAATAATAATAATTATAATAATAATAATAATATGTTGCAGGCAGTGATAGTTTGATTATGTTGGTTTGACTTTAATGTGAGTGATTTTATCATTTAAAGATTTATTGTGTTATTAAGGTTCAAAGTTTACTGTGCACTTTATTCCCTGCATATTATTCCCTGCTATTTTTAGTAGTATCTGACGCATTTCCATTGCAATAAAAAAAATGTATTCCCGACAAATAACCGAATAACCATTCGTGAACCCTTGCGGTTAACTGAATATTACAAACAGTTACCATGCACAACCCAAGTAAATATATGTGAAAATAACTTTATTGTAAATTTGAACCTGTCATTGCCTTATGCCTTATGCATACACATATTGCCTGGTAATCATTGGCTGGCGCTTCAAACGTTCAGCAGCATTGGTGTCAGCAGCAAGTTTGAATTATGTAAACTTTGAGCGCCATGCTGGGGGGCAATGCTGCTGCTTCACTCCACAGACTTCAATGTATTCGGCAGAGCTGACGTGAGTCATGTGGACCACACTTAAGTGTCGTTCTGTGCATGTAAATCTTTGGTGGTAAATCCAAAGGGACAAAAACTGAAAAGAACAGTGAAGCTGCCATCTTCTTTTCACGAGTCGTTGACTACAGTAGTTACAATGGTAAACAGCTGCTACTAATGCTAATACTAATGCCGCAACCGTACCCAGGGCCGCATTAATGCACGGGCTTACCTGGGCTTAAGCCCATGGCCCCAGGCCGAGGGAGGGCCCCGGTGATGCTGGAAAAAATGATAACATCACCGCATTCTATAATGAGTTGATTGTCCCTTTACGGTTACACTTTATCGCTTTGCTTTGAATGCGTGTGCAAGCGTTGCAAGCCCTGCGTGAGAAGTGTCAGTCAAACCTCTCACTCACTGAACCCGTAATCGTCAGTGACCTTTATTTAATGTCCTGTCTCAAATCCAGTAAAAATATCCTTCATTGCTTAAAGTTTCTGAACACTTTCAGTGATTGGCCTGTATCGAACTCACGTGAGTCGTGACGTATGTACTTACATTGAATTCCTAATAAGCTAAATTGCTGCCCAAAACAGTTAGGCAAATTAGAGTTAATGTCACAATGATGTCTCGAAAATATGAAAGCAGATCTCAAAAGAGAAAAATAGCCAAAAATAAAGTGGAACATCAGTCATATTTGTGAAAACAATTCCAAAGCTCACAGCATATTTTAACGCAGGCCTAGGTGAAGATGCAGAAGATGGTGAAGGAAAAAGGCACCACCACCTCTTGGTAGGTCATTTGCTAGCGGTAGCTAGATACAATAGGCTATAATTAGTCGAATAATTAATTTCTTTTTCAACTTAATAATAACATAGTTGAGCTCTCAATAGTTAGTTACAATAATGTTTCATTTGTTAACATTAGCCTAGTTATTGCATTAGCTGTCAAGAATAACTACCATGATAATTTGTTAATTTGTACATAATTTATTAATCTTGGTTAATGTTAATAAATTATTAGACTTTTATGAAGGTAAATTAGTGCTTAAAAGATTTGCATGTGTACAGTAAAAAAGTTTATAGAAAAGCATGATAGAAAGATCTGCAAGCGGAAAAAAAGATTTGTGAAAGCATAAATCAAATTGTAAGTGCAAAGAAAAAATGCATGCGCACAGAACGTTTTGTAAAGGTGTAAATTTACCTTCACTAATTTACCCTCATACTCTGTACTTTATTTCATGATAGTTCATAATGCATTAACTAACGTTAACATATACAATTTAATGCTACACGTTTTTTAGCCTCTATGTAGAAATTAACGTTAACCAATGATAATAAATTAATTAATAAGTTAATAATGAATTAACTAATGTTAACGTATGGAACCTTAATGTAAATTGTTACTGAAATATTGTTTTACATTTTTATCTTTTTAAAATCACATAGCTTTTAATATGTAAAAAAAATAATAATATGTTAAACAAACTATCAAACCTATTAAATAGGCCTTTAAAATAGTTGGTGTTTGTTCATATCTTACACAGGCCCAACATTAGATGATGAACCACACAGCTCTTAAAACTTAAAGGACAGCTTTCAGGAAAGCCTGGATAATGACACATCAAGGGAACAAGTACCAACTTCAGCCTCCAATCAACAGGATAACACAAACACAGATCCAGGTTTCTGGGGATGCATTAAAGAAGAGGCAAGGGAATATTGGATCGAGAAAGGACCTTTAATATGCCAGAACAGAAATGCAGAATTTTCTGCGTCAGAAAAAAACGTACAAACACCAGAAACTGAGCTTTTCCAAAAGACTTTCACACACAAGCTTGCAAACGGTGAATCTGTGTCACGCGAGTGGATGACCTATTCTCCATCAAATGGATGTGCATTTTGTTTTGAGTGCCTCCTGTTTTCTGAGAAGAAAGATGCCCCGTTTTCCTCTTGTGGCTTTAATGACTGGAAGCATACACAACAGTGTGTGGCCGACCATGAGAGTTTCGAGTCACATCGCAGGTGTATGTTTGTGTAGGTATGTTGAACTGTACAGAAAGGGCAGATTGACAACAAACTACAAGAACAGTTTCAGACAGAATGCCACTACTGGGTCAGTGTACTCAAAAAAAGTCGTGGCTGTTGTGAAGTTCCTAGAGAAGCGTGGACTCGCATTTCAAGGGGAGACGCATGTTTTTGGTCAGCAAAATAATGGCAATCACATGGGATTGCTCGAATTAATTAGTCAATTTGATCCATTCCTCAGTGATCACATTGCTCGCTTTGGCAATGCTGGTAGAGGCAATCAATCATACTTGTCAACCACTACTTATGAAGAATTTGTGCAATTAATGGGAGAAAAGGTTTACTCTATAATTAACAGTGAAATAATTAACAGAATTAAACTGGCTAAATATTTTTCTATAAGTGTTGACTCAACCCCAGATATTGCGCATACTGATCAATTGACTGTTATTATGCGCTACATCTCACCTGAGGGTATGATACAAGAGCGGTTTGTAAACTTTTTGCCAATACAAAGTCACACTGGTGTAGGGCCTTGGCCCACTCAAAATGGCAGCAGAGACCGCATGGCCCTTTGTTCTATAATCAAAGGAGAGACATTGAACTCAGTTTCCCAGGAGCCTTCACAAATTCACAACTGGATGTGAAGTCCCACCCATGGATCCAGTCTCAAACGCCACTGGTCGAAAGCGGCCTACGACCGATGACGTCATCTTGTCAATAAAACCAGCAGACAGATGTAGTTCGGCCTCTCTGTGCTAAGCTCTGCCTGGCTGTTAAGGGACATCTGTACTGTGCACGTACTGAAGGAGTTTTCCCTCCGTTTTGGACTGAGAACAAAGAGACCACGTTTTTCTAACCTTACCATTTGGCCACGGTAGAGTAAGATTAACTTAGCTTTGTTCAAGTCTTATAGTATACTTATAACAACCGGTTCAGTTTCACTGTAAAGCAACATTTTGAAAAACGGAAAGGCGACCAGTTTCCCTTCTCCCTCTTTTTCATTCAACGTTGACTACTTTCTGCATTCTTCTCCATCGCTGGATCCGAAGAATAAAGGCTTGATATCTGGGCCGATTTAGTTTAGAAACTGTGATTTTTCTTGTGAAACTAAATCGTATTTTTGATTCTAAATGCTGATGTTTTGAGTATATTTGTATGTTAAACTCTGCTCGCTGTTTCGAGTTGGGAGATTTGTACTTAGTTTTCTTTTGGGGTTACGTTTGTTTTGTTGAGTGATCTGAACTAGTAATTCAGTCCCGCTGTTACGAGCGGTTACCCTTAATTAAATTGCATGCACTTTTCCTCTCTCTCTCTCGCTCTCATTCTCTCTCTCTCTCACCGATATTCATTGAGTGAGCGGCGCCACGGTTTATGTTCGACTCCAAATTCTCCCACCTGTTTCATCAGTTCCTTTGCGTGTCCGCTCATTTCGACCCTCACATGGTATCAGCTCCATTTTGGATCTAACCCTCCATTTTGAACCTGATACTCCATTTTGATTCCTTTGTTACCGCATCTGGACACACACACACACACACACACACTAGAATATAGCTCCACTGTTAATTTAGGATTTCCTTGATTTATTTTTGGATTATATTTGGATAGTATTGGCTGTGTTCACTATTGCTTGATTATAATAAATCTTGTTATATTATAATAAGTACTCCTGTTTGTTTTGTTTGAATATTGTGTTGAAGCCAATCTCTGCCACGTCAAGAACTCCCAAGTTACCTCAGAGTACTGTTATTTTATTGGTGCTAGAAACTAACTGTAACTAGATTACTATTAGATTTGTATAGCAATAATTTAACTAGTTTTTCCCCTTTATGATTATTTTGATTAACAATTAAGATACTCAACCTACAGAGTAGATTTTGTTTTGTGAGACTCAATCAGTAACTTGCTATCATTTTTCTCTTTTTAAAGAGTGGTGCCCCGAGAATAGAATTTAATGAGTTAAATTCTATTTAATTATTATTTAATTGTTATTTAATTATTCCATAATTAATAACAATTAATTATTGATTATTTCTGATAGTAAAACTGATTTAAACAACCAGTAGCACCTACACTGGTGAGTTCATATTTAATTCAGTCTTTGGAGTTTTAAACGAAATGAACACTGACATACAAAACTGCCAAGGTCTGTGCTATGACAAAGGCAGCAATATGAGAGGCTTGTATAAAGTAGTCCAGGCTCGTATACGGGAGATCAACCCCTTGGCAGAATGGGTTCCATGTGCTGCTCAGTCTTTAAACTTAGTCAGAGTAAATACAGTGGACTGTTCCCTATAGACAAATGGGTTTTTCACTTTTGTTCAGAATCTTTTCAACTTTTTCTCAAAGTCTACTTGGCGTTGGAAAATTCTAACTGCTGACCTGCAGTGCAATGACAGAGGGAGAATGGAGACACTCAAATCTTTATCGGCGACAAGATGGTCAGCACATGCCCAGGCGGTACACGCATTGTATTTAAACGTCCTGGTTACTTGCGTAACCTCCATTCCCTGATGGAGGGAATGAGATGTTGTGTCGATGTAGTGACACTAGGGGTCACTCTTGGGAGCCCCAAACACCTCTGCTTTTTTGAAAAAAGGCCAATGAGAATTGGCGAGTGGAATTTGCATGCCACTCCCCCGGACATACGGGTATAAAAGGAGCTGGTTTGCAACTACTCATTCAGGTTTTGCGCTGAGGAGCCGAGACCAGGTCCCGGCCATTTCAGCGGGTAGTTCAGCGTTGTGGCAAGAGGGACACATGTGTCGATGTAGTGACACTAGGGGTCCCTATACAAAACGCCACAACTAGCTGAACTGTGTTACATGAACTGGCGGTGTGTGACGGGCAGACTGCAGTGTGCCTCGTAGCCAGTGCACCAGGCCGTCATGTAACCTCCCCCAACGCTCTTATGAGCGTCAAATGGTCCATCAGGAACAAGTCGACTGCCCAACTATAGCGACAGGCTAGCCCAGCCGAGGCCTCTTTTCCCTCTCTTTTCTCCCCAAAAAGAGTGGAATTTGTTAACTGATTGGGAGCCATAAGCATCTGCGTCGGGGGGTGTCCCTCCCAAGGGGAAGACACCGCGGAGACCACATCCCACCCAAAAGGGGGGGGGGCATTTTGAGTGGAATACGTCACATGGTCTTACCGAGTCTTGTCGGAAATATGCCATGTGGAGAGGTCCTATGGTAGGTCCTACCCGAAGGGGGAGGAGTTTCTACAGAGCATGGCGACCGGGGGCAGAGGGGCCTCTGCCCAAGGAAGACGTAGTTTACCGCCAGGGAAACGATTTTGCGGAAGATATCAAATGGGGTCGCCTTCGGGGAACCAGCACATGTGGAGCACCTACCTCAGTACAGGGGCTCATTTGCGCATGTACTGGGCCAGTCAGCGAGTTTCTCCGCAAACTCAACTGCCAGAGGGTTAAGGAGGAAAGTAATCCAGGGATCACAGTCTGTGAACACGACTGGGAGTCAAGAGCGCACGTCTTCACCTCATGGGAGGGGAAAGGCGCTATGCGCAAGCAGTACACCTGGCCAGTTGTCCCGGAACTTACCTGCTTGTGCCTGCCAATACACGGGACGAGACCGGCTCAACCCAGAGATTGTAGAACCTTGCAAAGGTGTTGGGTGTTGCCCAGCCCTGCTCTGCAGATGTCTGCCAAAGAGGTGCCACTGGCCAGGGCCCATGAGGCCGCCACACTCCTGGTGGAGTGGGCTCGTAACCCCGCAGGGGGTGGCACGTCCTGAGCCTGATATGCCATCGTGATGGCATCAATGACCCAGTGGGCGATCCTCTGTTTGGAGACAGCACTTCCTTTCCACTGTCCACCAAAGCAAACAAAGAGCTGCTCTGAGCTTCTAAAGCTCTGCGTGCAATCCAAAAAGATGCTTAAAGCTTGCACCGGACACAGCAATGCCAAGGCTGTGTCTGCCTCCTCCTGGGGCAGCGCTTGCAGGTTCACCACGTGATCCCTCAAAGGATCTTGGCTGGAGGGACAGGATCTTTCGCGCCCTTGCGCAGAAGGGTAGCAATCTCCACAGGCAAGATAGCAGCGTTCTGGCCCTTCACCAAAGTGAAGCGGATGCCGCTGAACCTTGGCAGGCGCCTGGCGAACTGAAATGCGTAGCCTAGTCGGACGGTCCGGGTCAGCCATCGCAACGGGTTTTAAAGCGCGAGCCACGCGGCCAAACTCCGGGTGAGTGGGACCAAGGGAATGATCACGTCGAACGTACCAGTGGGTGGGGCCTCGCGGCGGGGCGGAGCTTGAGGTGCCACGTTGAGGGGATTTGAGCCCCATGGCCGTGCTGAGTCTAGGGACATAGAAGCACTTACCTGGCTCCAGCCACCCACCATAAAATTGGCCAAGGAGGGGGGAGGAGGAGTCTTTTCCCCATAGTCCACTGGACCCAATCCTGTGTGGGCGTGTTTGTGCCACAGCTGGGCACACAGAGGCGGGGGGACCGCTGCTGGAGCGCCATACCTGCAAAAATGGGATGGTGGACGGTGGTCGTGACGACAGCCGTGCGCACCGGACATGTGACCCATGGAACAAGAAAACCGCTCTTTTGTTGAATCTTTGGGTACTGCAGCCACTTGGACATGTGGCGAAATTAAATAAAAACTAAACAAAAGATTCTTTTCCCGGCCCTCCACCGGGGGATGGAGTGGTCTGCTCACCAGCTCCGGAGAAGCCCCAGAAACCCCTGTGGGTTTTTTTTTTTTTTTGTATCCTGAACATTTCTTCTGGCAGTTGTGGCTGAAATCTTTCCTGGTCTACCTGACCTTGGCTTGGTATCAAGAGATCCCCGAATTCTCCACTTCTTAAAAAGTGATTAAACAGTACTGACTGGCATTTTCAAGGCTTTGGATATATTTTTATATCCTTTTCCATCTTTATAAAGTTCCATTACCTTGTTACGCAGGTCTTTTGACAGTTCTTTTCTGCTCCCCATGGCTCAGTATCTAGCCTGCTCAGTGCATCCACGTGAGAGCTAACAAACTCATTGACTATTTATACACAGACACTAATTGCAATTTAAAAAGCCACAGGTGTGGGAAATTAACCTTTAATTGACATTTAAACCTGTGTGTATCACCTTGTGTGTCTGTCAGGACGATTCGCCTCGGCTACGCGATCCAGTTCACCAGATGCCCGCCCAGGTTCAGTGGCATCCTCTCCACTACGGTGCAGGGCAAGGGTGCCTCCGTCCTTGGGGCGGATGCATATGAGACCGCTTCAGCACTGGCTACAGACTCGAGTCCCGAGGTGGACATGGCACCACGGCACCCGGCATGTGACCATCACGCCACAGTGCCGTCAGACTTTCAGCCCTCGGTCAGACCTGGCATTTCTACGGGCAGGTGACGTGGTCATGACAGATGCCTCGAACTCGAGCTGGGGCGCCATGTGCAATGGGCAGGCAGTGTTGGGGCTCTGGACAGGGCCCCGCCTCCAATGGCAAAGAAAGAAAAGCATCAACTGCTTAGAGTTGCTGGCGGTACTGTTGGCCCTGAGGAGGCTTCGGCCGTTGATTCAGGCAAGCATTTGTTGGTCCGGACCGATAACACAGCGACCATAGCATACATAAAATGCCAGGGCGGCGTACGCTCATGTCAAATGTCCCAACTCACCCGCTGCCTCCTCCTTTGGAGTCAGCAGACTTTGAAGTCTCTGCGAGCCACTCACCTTCCGTGCGTCCTCAAGCATGCAGCGGACGCACTCTCACGGCAGGTAATGCTCCGTGGGGAGTGGAGACTCCACCCCCACGTAGTCCAGCTGATTTGGGAGAGATTCGGGGAGGCGCAGGTAGACCTGTTCACCTCCCAAGAGTCCTCTCACTGCCCCCTTTGGTACTCCCTGTCCGAGGCCCCCCTCGGCACAGATGCCTTGGCGCACAGCTGGCCTCAGGGGCTACGCAAGTATGAGTTTCCTCCTGTGAGCCTCATTGCAGAGACTCTGTGCAAAGTCAGGGAGGACGAGCAGCAAGTCATGTTCTACGAGGTGGCTGTATGACTTGAAATGGCGTCTCTTCATGAACTGGTGTTCTTCCCATGGGGAAGACCCAGAGACATACACCGTCAGGTCTGTGCTGTCTTTTCTTCAGGAAGGGCTGGAGAGACGGCTGTCTCCCTCTACCCTGAAAGTGTACGTGGCTGCCATCGCAGCATACCACGATACACTGGACGGGGGACCCTCACAACAGCACGACCTGATCAACAGGTTCCTCAAGGGCGCGAGGAGGTTGAATCCTCCTAGACCGTGCCTGATTCCCTCTTGGGTTCTCTCTGTGATCCTACCTGCCCTACAGAGAGCCCCCTTTGAGCCCCTGGAGCAGGCTGAGCTCAGCACTTTGTCCCTGAAGATGGCCTTCCTGGTGGCGCTCAGTTCCATCAAGAGGGTGGGAGACCTGCAGGTGCTCTCTGTCATCAGCGAATGCCTGGAATTCAGGCCGGCACACTCTTACATGATCTTGAAACCCCGGCCCAGTTACGTGCCCAAAGTTCTCACCACTCCCTTTTGGGACCAGGTGGTGAACCTGCAAGCATTCCCTTGAGAGGAGGAAGACCCGGCCTTGTCATTGCTGTGTCCAGTTCACACCCTGCACATCTATCTGTACTGCATGCAGAGCTTTAGATGCTCAAAGCAGCTCTTTCTCTGCTTTGGAGGGCAGCAGAAGGGGAAAGCTGTCTCCAAGCAGAGGCTGGCCCATTGGATTGTGGATGCCTTTTCCTCGCATACAAATCACAGGACTTGCCGTGCCCCTTGGGAGTCTGGGCGCACTCCACTAGAGGTGTTGCATCCTCCTGGGCACTGGCAATGGGGGCCTCTCTAGTAGACATATGCAGAGCTGCGGGCTGGGCTACACCCAATACCTTTGTGAAGTTTTACAACCTACGCATAGAGCCGGTTTTGACCCGAGTGTTACGCGGTAACAGCAGGTAGGCTGGGCAGCTGATTGGGTGTACCGCTTGCATTGCACCTTTCCCCTTTTTCAAAGGTGATAATGTGCGCCATTTGTCCACAACAGTTCCTTATATCCAGTGAACCCCGGACGCCTCTTTAATTCTTAAGCACTGTTCGGTGATGAACTCAGCAGAGGGGTTTTGGCACCAGGCCCAGTACTCGTGGTATGCCCCTTTTCAGGTGAGCTCATGTGCTCAGGGTCAGTGCTCCATACGTGGTGATTCCCCTTGGTAATCCCGTATGATGAGTTTCCACTGTTCGGTTTCCCCGTAGGTGAACCCTGTGTTTCCCCTCGCCAGAGCTTTCTCTGCCTTGGCCACTGTTGCTGCGTACCCTCTCTGTAGATAGGGTCCTCCGGTGGTATCATTCCATATGTGAACTTCCCCGTTGGTAAGTCCATGTAGGTATTCTCCACATGTTAACCTCCCTCCGGTAGGATGTGGTCTCCGTAGTGCCCTCACTCCTGGAGAGGGAAGAGCACTTCCCTGCTCTATTCTAGAAAGTACTTGGTGGAAATTACTTAACAGCAATCGGCAGCCTCCTTGGGTAAGTGCCTCCTCCCCTATTAACGGGACTAGGGAGACGCCTTACCTAACTCACTGGAAGGTCACAACGTGGTTGAGCGCTCACTGCGAGGCACACAGCAGCTTGCCCATGTCCACTCTTCCGTACCTTGTGACACAGTTCAACTCCTGTGGCATTTCCTATATGAACCCCTAGTGTCACTACATCGACATAACATCGAGTGAGTGACAGACAGGGAACATCTTGGTTACTGATGTAACCTCTGTTCCCTGATGGAGGGAACGAGACTTTGTGTCCCTCCAGCCGTGGTGCTGAACCAGCCACTGAACATGGCTGGGACTCTCTATCGGCTCCTCAGCATAAATCTGAATGAGTGGTGCACGCCATCTCCTTTTATACCCATATGTCCGGGGCGGAGAGTGGCATGCAAATTCCACTCGTCAATTCTCATTGGCCTTTTCTATTTTATGCAAAAGTGATTGGGGCTCTCAAGATCGAACCCCTAGTGTCACTACATCGACACAGTGTCTCGTTCCCTCCATCAGGGAAAAGATGTTACATCAGTAACCAAGATGTATTTCACAATGCTATGGTGGAATTTTTACCCACTCTTCTTTGCAGAACTGCTTTAGTTCAGCCACATTGGAGGGTTTTCGAGCATGAACTGCCCATTTAAGCTCCTGCCACAGCATCTCAATCGGGTTTAAGTCAGGACTTTGACTAGGCCACACCAAAACTTTAATTTTGCTTCTTTTGAGCCATTCAGAGGTGGACTTACTACTATGCTTTGGATCATTGTCTTGCTGCATAATCCAGTTGTGCTTGAGCTTCAACTCACGGACTGATGACCGGATGTTCTCCTTTATTATTTTCTGGTAGAGAGTACAAATAGCTGATACCGCCCCAGGCATCCTTCCAGGCCTGAAGGTGTATGGTTATGTAGAGCACATCGTTGTATCTTTAATAAGGCAGTAGATGACAAACCTGTCATGCGTGTGACATGATAATGCTCTAGCTGACAGAGCCTCAGTTCCACTTTTAAGGTAGAAATCACACGTCACCTACACCCTATGACCCAATGTACTGTTCACACAAGCATAACATAATGCACCACGGGTATTATTCACTTCATAATCTTCATGTGTAATGTGCAGGTCAGCTGATCAACTTGCTCAAGCTTAACTTTTTTTATACAGTCGACTGAAAGTTGTAAGCCATAGGGGAGGAGATAAAGAAAGAAAGAAAGAAAGAAAGAAAGAAAGAACCAATGAACCTGACTTTTGGATGGATGAGTTGAAATACATGAGGAAAAATTAGACTTGATCTTATCAAATAATTAAGCTCAGATAGGTTTGGTGCTCTAGTCTAATATATACACAACTTCCATTTGACAGGATGTTCAGTTTAATATCTTGTTATATCAAAAAATGTGAGTTGCTGTCCCTTCCAGGGTAATGAAATGTTTGTCATGACATGTTTTATACAACTACCATGACAATTTTGAAAATGTCAAATATTAAAATGCCATGAAACATTTTAGTAACAATTTTCACAATAATATTTTGGGGAAAAAAGTGTGTGAGAACAAAAAATAAAAGCCCACTGCAGCTTTAGAGAATAATAATAATTTATGTTCGTCCAAAAACAATACTTTCAGAATGAAAATAAATGTCAACAACTTACTATTTGCCTAATTAATTTTGTATATTTATTTCTTCCTTTTTTGTGTAATGATAAAAATGATGGAAACAAGCTTTGCTATTCTCTCTTTTATTTTTATTTATTTTTGCATTTATTTTTTTTACTGACACTGACATGTCTTTGCTCTACGCTACTCCTATGGCTCTAAATAGACTGCAACAGTGCATTTCAGCCATCCTGATTCCGGAAATATTTTTCCCATCATTTTTTTTTTTTTTTTTCCATAAGGTTTTCATAAAAGTCTTCATAAAAGAGTTCTAAGCCATGAACCAAACCAACCAGCTCCAAGGTGAATCACAACATTACAAACTAAATTTGAAGTAAAAAAGTTTTTGAAAATCAGACAAAAAGACAAAAGGCACAAGACTGAGAAATTACAATCTTTCTCGAGGACATGAACTACAATCCCATGAAGCAATGCAAATGACTAAACTGAATTAAAAACAATAGCAAAATATAAAACTATTGATTTAAAGTTGTTAAATAGAAGGATAGAAACAGTATATTTTAATTTTACTGCAAAATTTTAAGACATTTACAACTATATAAGTAGCTTGAGATTGTAGGGCAGGGCTAGTCAACTAGTAAACAAATCCGGCCGGCCAATCATCTTTGTCTGGTCCTCTGACTGATTTTTGATAAAAGTGCCTCACCATCTGAAATACCAGAGCGCTCTCTGTGCAAAACTCAGTGTTTGTAGGCACGAGCCACAGCAATCAGCGGTGAGTTTAACAACGCTCAATGCACATGCAAGAGCATTCAGCCGTCATTAGTTGTCTAGACAGGAGCATGAGTTTAAGCTTTTCTGGCCATAGTTTAGTTGCACTGCTTTGCTAAATATGGATTGCACCGTTTAGGTGAGCATTTGATTGCATCTTTTTCAATCAAATGTATTTAAATAAACTGCCTAGTTGTGTGGAGTGCGGTCAAATCTACAGATAGAAAATCACTGCAGTTTTAACAGAAATGATGTCATCACATATGCACATCTTAGGTACTTTTCTTGAAGTGTCAAACGGGCATGTTTCATCTCTTCAGGGTCTGTAGGGCTTGTAAAAAAAGTGATAATGTGAAACTGAACCTGCAAATATCCTGATTATATCTGGTTCTATACAACAGTGAGTCAGTCCTCTCAATCACAAACAGCATCAGCTCAGTTTGTTTCTTTTGCCAATGATTATCTGCACAAACATCTGGCTCCTGCACAGGCTAATTCACAATATTTGCAGGACATTTTTTTTCCTCACTGATTAGGATGATACTTTATAGAGAAAATGGAAGGATAGACATTTTATCTATCTATAATTTTTATTTTATTTTTCAAAAAAATTACATTTAATTTAAATGCATTCTTAAGTAAACATGACATTTCTTTATGACCATTGTTTTCAGTTGATCTAAATGTTTCTCCTCAGTTTTCATAATTTGTAAACAATAGCCATGTGTTAAGTGTTAAAACGATATTATGTTTTTTTTTTTGTTTTTTTATTTGTTTTTTTTCATAGTAAAGTTTATCAACAATTATTTGTTAGTTAAGAGTATAAGTCATGTTTGTTTTTCAGCCAGATCTTATAAGGGAATTTATGGCCAGACCTTAAAAAAAGATCATTCAATATACAGTATACCCTGTGACAATTTTAATATGAATAAATGCACAGTATGAATTTATTTATTTATTTATTTTTTTAATTAAGTAATATGTTACTTGCAATGAAACTGCTAGCTAAGATGAATCCTGGGAAAAAAAATTCACCCCCGCAAAGTTTTCATCTGGATAATCTGACCCCCGCAACAAAAAGTAGTTGAAGAGCTCTGGTGTAGGGAGACCGACTTGATTGGGTCAATTATAATATGTCATGTGAGTGGGCGTTAATGCAGCGCTTGTTTGGCATGCTTTGTTGGCTGCAATTCTCTGATAGGTGGATCTTTTCCCTTCCGGATCATGGGTAGTCTAGTTCTTCACCAGGAACTCTGCTATTTAACCCGATTTCTATAAAATTAAGTTGAAATATCATGGACTGATGGCTTCAATAGGAGCATATACCATTGATTAACAACATCAGAGCTCACAGAAGGTCTGTCTTAAAAGGTTTATAAGTTATCATTAAAAAGTATTTACCTTCCAGAACTGACTGTTGTGCTCTATAAAGCAAGAAGTTTAATCACAGTTTTGATTGCTGTAACAGGGTTAAGGATGGACAAGGAGGTGGCAGGAACCAGCTGAACAATCAAAATAATGTTAAATGAAAACTTAAAAGACACAAACATAAACACACACGGCAGCTGCATGGCTCTCTTTCTCCCGAACTGCCACATCCGGCTGCATTTATCCCTCTCCTCGGCTGATTAGCCCGATTGGGGCCCAACCCCACCCTCCTCCTCGTCACAATCGCATATCGATAGACTAACATATCCCCAGGTCCCTGCTGATCCCCACTCCTACTTTTTAATGGTGCAGTACCCACTGTATATTATTTATGTTTATGAGAACTTTCAATCTCAATCACACTTCTATGGCTCGACTGCAATTAGTGCAGAATGCTGCTGCTAGGCCCCTGACTCGGACACGGAAGCATGATCACAACACTCCTATTCTCGCTTCTCTTCATTGGCTGCTGGTACGATATAGAATTAAGTTTAAAACTCTCATACTAGTCTATAAGTCTGTTAACAAACTTGCTCCATCATATCTCTCAGACCTTCTCTCCCCTCATCACTCCTCCAGATCTCTCAGGTCATGTGATCGTGTACTGTTAACGGTGCCTAGAACCCAAAGGAAACAAAGAAGCGATTGAGCCTTTGCAGTAGCTGGCCCTAATCTTTGGAACAATCTACCTTTATATATTAGAACTGCTCCCACTACATATAAGTCCAAGTTAAAAACCTATTTATTCTCTCTGGCATTTGAATAAATATAGAGAATGCTTGGCTGTCTTTTTATTTTGACATACATCATTGTTTATCTATATTGTACTGTTATTATATGCTGTATTATTTTAATATTCTTAGTATTATTTTATTTTAGGAATACAATTTTAAGCATTTTTATTAGCTTCTGAATTCTGCCACTGAGTTTGCATTGGGACGCATACAAACTGATCATGAGGCCATCTGTTTTCCTTAGCTTATGAGCCACCTGAGCCAATGTAAGTAATAGAAATGGATAAGAATGTTACAAATGTAATGTTGTCTTACCTGAAGGTGTCATCAGTGGAGAAAGCATGGAAAAGAGAAAAAAAAAAGAAAAGCACATGTGAGTGAAAACCAAACATATTTCTTCCATGCATTTAAAAAAAAAAAAAAAAAGATTGATGCATTGAAGGAAAATTCTGTAAAAAGACCTTTGTGTAAGTATGCATGTAATCAGAAGGGCTGTAGACAAAAAAAGTTGTCAATGTAAAAACGCAGCTTTTGACATCTAATTAAGTGCCATTTCTGAAGAATGGGAAATTTGTTAGGTGGGATAATTTTGTGTGAAGTAGAAAATTTATGCCATCAGTTCAGAATTTCAGAGCCATTACATTTAGTTGGCTGTCAAAGCAAGTCATCCAGTTTACTAAAATAATTTTAGGAAATCAACAACCCATTTCACTAAAATGTGTTCTTAATGTGGTAAAGTTTGAATATATTTTATTCATACGTGGGCCAGACACGAGTGACATTGAAAAGCAGTTTATTTAAAATTTAAATACATGTAAACATCTGCTGTTTCTCTTTAAAGAATTGGTTAATTACACTGCAACATGGTTAAAACTGCAGAGAGTTAAAGATCTAAAGAAGTGACATCATTTCTGATTAGATGTTCTGCACAGATGCATTTATCCCATGCCATTCTCTATATTATTTTCTTTCTTCCATGAAATACAAAATGAGATGCAAGGCAGAAAGTCTGAGCAGCTCTTTTCCATACCATGAAAGTGGAGGGTGATTCCTAACAAAAATCTCCGAACTGGACAAAAGAAAATTTAATAAAATTAAATTAAAAAAAGCACCAACCAAGTCCCATAAAAGTTGTCCATATGGCTCATGTGCTATATCCCAAGTCTTCAGAAGATTTCTGTTGAAATCTGTCAACAGATTTCAGTAAGAAGCAGACATTTTCTTTTTTTTGTAATCATTCACTGATAATCTTCACCTTTCTCTACAGGGTTGAAACAAGTAAATCATTTAGCAAATGATGTACAAAAACAACAGAGAGGGGACAGGACATAATTGGAGAGATAGGATAAACAAGATGCATGACGTGGGTTGGATTCAAACCTGCGTTCCCTACATAAGTACCACAGCTTACTGAAATGCATATGCTAATCACTCGGCCATGGCTTCATCTTTCCTTTCATTTTCTCTCAGTCTCCAGGTATTTCTTTTGAAAGGCTGTCTGTCTAAGTTTATTTCTAATTCTGTTTTGGGGCTCTGATAAGGATGGCCAAGCCATTACATTTCTCTCTCTTTCTCTCTCTCTCTCTCTCTCTCTTTGGCATTCTCACTGTATTCCATCAAAAGTCTTTAGAGATATCTCCACAGTCCCCTTTACCCTCCAGCCTCTCGGCCGTCTCTGTCAGTCTAATCTCCACAGCTTTAGATGACGACAGGCAGGAACACACACACACAGCCACTCACACACTCCATAAGAGACTATGGCTACAGATTTTGAGTCTCAATGATATCATCTAGGGTGTCAAGATACTGTTGAGATCTCTCTCTCCGGCTCTCTCACTCTGCTTTGCTCTCTTTTTCTCTTTCTCACTCTTTTTCCTTCTTCACTCTCCACACACACTTACAGGAACACAAGTACGGACACATAAAGTGACACCTGTTCTTTTATCTGTGCAAAGAATGTCACTCATCCAAAATTACTCTTGCAGTGAGTCTTTCACTCTTGCTGATATTATAGGCTGTTTTATGCTGGTTAGTGCTGGTCTGCTGCTTGTCTAAGCTGGAGGACGAGCATAGCAATGATATTCACCAGCAAAACTAAGCTGGTGAAGGTGATCTTCCAGCATGGTCCTTCTGGGTAAGCTGGTTGACCATTGAACTCTTGCTAGCTGAAGTGTGTAATTTCTGGGCCACTACTGTCACCAAATGGAATTGCAAAAATAATAATTACAGAAAACCCAAACTTTCTTCCATTAGTTCCAAAAAGAGACATTCCTACCCCAAACTCACACCATTGGTGGGGCCATTATTGCTGTGTCGGGCTGGACAGGTCGCTCAAACAAACAGAGGAATGTTTTAATAGTGCTACAAAGCCCCAATGTTACACTTTACTATAGGTGAAATCAACCCACAAATGGCTTACTTATAGTTGACTCTGCATATTAAGCATTTAAAAAAAAAAAATTTTACATCGTAAAAATGACAAACGTCAGCTTTAAGAAGCTTGGTGGGCACATGCAGAACATGGACTTTATGAATACAAATTCCCCTAGCGGGATCTCATATCTAAAATAACACTTGATGAGCATGTGACTGGGTCATGAACCACTTCCTGCTGGCACGTGGTGAAATGGTCATGTTGGGCAGTGCGCAATTGGCACCAATCGATCAAATACCAGCATGGCTCTCAGCAAGGGTGAGTGGGTACCAAAGGGCATAGCTGGCATGAGGGATTATGTATGGGGAGGGCCAGCTGGTACTGGTGAATGGACAGGTTTGACACTAGAGATGCCAAGTAGAGGCCGCGTAGATCCCGCAGATGCAGTGGACCATCTTACCATGATGGAGCCAACAGCCTGGCAGTGCCAGGGCAGACAGCCCATGGAGCAAACGCAATCCCTTCAGTCCAGCCCTGAATAATGTGAGCTGAAAGAGGAGGAAATGGAGATGGAACAGACTGATGGACACCATGTGTGAATTCTGCTGTGGCGTACTGCAATATTGACTCCCTATACGGACCCCTGAATGCTGTGATCGCTGTGCTTTAAGGGGTGAACATGTTTACTCTAGCTGGAATGGGATTAGGCAGCACATCAATTACATTGTCTGTCCAGCTTTCTCACTGTTTGTGTTTGTTTGTGTGTGTATGTGTGTGTGTGTGTGCACGTGCGTGCGTGCGCGTCCGTGTGTGTGTGCGTGCGTGCGTGTGAGCATGTGAGAATAATGATGTCTTGTAAAGTATTTGTCAGTTTTAGTTAGACTATACACATCTGTATAGAGGCAAAACTTTAAGTCCTTGACTTGTGTTTCTCAACTCCCAAAAATGGGACGCAGCTCTGTTCTGACAGGGTCATGGACAGCAGGGAAAAAAACTATGTGAAATGTAAATGATAAAGTTTGACCTAATTAAAAATAAATAAATAAATAAATAAACCCTAAACAAATAATTGTGCATGGTTAGGGATTGCAAAATAAGTAAGCTTACCAACTTTTAATAGGGAGGAAAAACGCTCCCCATTTATTTTTATTGTGGATATCAAAAATTGTGTCCAATCAAACTCTACGGCATTTTGGTGTAAATTCACGTCACTTTGTAGAAGCTAGCCAAGTTAGAGAGATGCCAACATGGACAGAATGCATTACATTCCTTGAAAACCATTTTTAAAACAACTAGAAAACAAAATGCAATCCAGAGTGTTAAATAAGGGTTCAATTGCAGACAGATAAACATGGTTTGTCCAGCTAATTGTTGGCTGCCAAAATAAAACCAATTAAAAAGAGACATTTAGAAACCAAAATTTTCGATTTTCTTATTTACAGTTGAAGTCAGAAGTTTACATACACTAAGGTTGAAGTCATTTAAACTCATTTTTTAACCACTTTGCTTAAAATGAGAGCAAACTGTAGTTTTGTCAAGTTGTTTAGGACATCTACTTTGTGCATGACACAAGTAATTTTGCCAACAATTGTTTACAGACAGATTGTTTCACTTTTAATTGACTATATCACAATTCCAGTGGGTCAGAAGTTTACACACACTAAGTTACCTGTGCCTTTAAGCAGCTTGGAAAATTCCAGAAAATTATGTCAAGCATTTAGACAATTAGCCTATTAGCTTCTGATAGGAGGTGTACTGAATTGGAGGTGTACCTCTGGATGTCTTTTAAGGCCTACCTTCAAACTCAGTGTCTCCTAGAAATGAACGTAGTTTGGTGCAAAAAGTGCAAATCAATTCCAGAACAACAGCAAAGGACCTTGTGAAGATGCTGGAGGAAACAGGTAGACATGTATCATATCCACAGTAAAATAAGCCCTGTATCAACATAACCTGAAAGGCTGCTTAGCAAGTAAGAAGCCACTGCTCCAAAACCACCATAAAAAGCCAGACTACAGTTTGCAAGTGCACATGGTGACAAAGATCTTACTTTTTGGAGAAATGTCCTCTGGTCTGATGAAACAAAAATTGAACTGTTTGGCCATAATGACCATTGTTATGTTCTGAGGAAAAAGGGTGAGGCTTGCAAGCCGAAGAACACCATCCCAACCTTGAAGCATGGGGTGGCAGCATCATGTTGTGCCTGGTGCACTTCACAAAATAGATGGCATCATGTGGAAGGAAAATTATGTGGATATATTGAAGAAACATCTCAAGACATCAGCCAGGAAGTTAAAGCTCAGTTTCAATTGGGTCTTTCAAATGGACAATGACCCCAAGCATACCTCCAAAGTTGTGGCAAAATGGCTTAAGGATAACAAAGTCAAGGTATTGGAGTGGCCATCACAAAGCCCTGACCTCAAACTGAAAAAGCAACTGCGAGCAAGTAGGCCTACAAACCTGACTCAATTACACCAGTTCTGTCTGGAGGAATGGGCCAAAATTCCAGCAATTTATTGTGAGAAGCTTGTGGAATGTTACCCAAAATGTTTGACCCAAGTAAACAATTTAAAGGCAATGATATCAAATACTAACAAAGTAAACTTCTGACCCACTGGAAATGTGATGAAAGAAATAAAAGCTGAAATAAATCATTCTCTCTATGATTATTCTGATATTTCATATTCTTAAAATAATGTAGTGATCCTAACTGACCTAAGACAGGGAATGTTTCTACAATTAAATGTCAGGAATTGTGAAAAACTGAGTTTAAATGTATTTGGCTAAGGTGTATGACTTCAACTGTATATCATGTTAATTATTTTGCCAATTGTTGGGTCTTTGTAGTTCATTTGACTTATAAATCAATTTCTATGTTTGATTTTAAGGACATTTAAAATGTTGTACTTGTACTTTTGTCAGACAGACAGACAAATAATGTGTATCTCTCAAAACCAGTAACAGGAAGGTTTTATTATTTTACTCTTAATATTACCTGAATATTTACTTGACTTGTTGAAGATGAGGCATTAAATTATGATGACAGCCCAAAATAATATTGAATCTGACCTGTCAAAACATGACAGCTTCCAAGTGAAGTTCCAACTGAAGCTCAACAAGCATTATCTTGCACATTCTGTTGAAGAGTTTTGAGCTGTAGTAATAAATGAAGTTGCAGTTGCTTATATTTCTCTGAAGTTTGGTCCCTTGAAGTAAAGTTTTAAACAACAATGTCATTCTATTCATGTTTTTCTCCCTAATGTCATTCAGCGAGGCAGCATGACTGTCATACTGCTGTGCTTTTAAAACTCGGTTCCTGCTGCGAGTGAATGTTCACAAAGGCGTCCCTGTTTCTGGCCACTCAGAAGGACGACCAGGGGACTTCACATTCAGTATTCACTCACAGAAGAAAATGAGAGAGTGGATAAAAGAAAAGAGAGAGAGAGAAGACTATGCTCCTGTCCAAGGGATGATTCATGGGAATAGCTCAAGTGAGCTATAAGGTATATTTTCCCCTTAAAAAAACCAGCATGCAATTCCCATGCTGGTCCAGGCTGAATTACGGCAGAAAACCTAACTAGTGAAGCTGGTTAAACTAGTTTAAAAGACTGGTGAGGACACCAGCACATCAGTATTCCATTCTGGGGGACTAGCATCCAAAACACAACATAAGCTGATGACCAGCAATGCTAGTCTTTTCAGCTGGTCTTTTCCTTAATTTTGACAGGCTTAAAACTCTTCTTTCTTTCTTTCTTTCTTTCTTTCTTTCTTTCTTTCACACTTCTCTGCCTTGTCATATGGTTGCAGGCTGTTGCTGACCCCCTCAGTTGGACAGGTCGGCTCATTGCCATTCCCTGGGGTGGATGAAATGAGTTTTAAGAGGGAAAAAAGAGAGAGAGTGAGAGAAGGAATGACCAGAGAGTCTGGTAATATTCAGCATGGCCTGGCGGTAGTCGTCTAAATGCTAATCTACTATCAGGTACACAGTGAATCACAGTCCTGCGGCTCTGTAACGGCTCTATCAGTGTGTGGCAGGAAATTACAACAGTTTAATTTAATTAAGGCAGTGTAGAGTGGACGCAGAGTTAGCGCTAGAATGGAAGAGCGTGAAGAGTGACCTTTTAAATCAGCTTGCACATGGAAGTACTGAAAGTTGATGTCAGTTCCCAAAGGCGGGATGTCACAAAAGTTTTGACCCATAAAAAAATCTTCTAAAGCTGTTTTTCCATCATCCATTAATCGTCATTATTATTGCACTACATCTGTTGGGATTTTTTAAATTGTTAATATGACTATCGTAGACTTTACATGCCAGCAAATGTGCCTTTGGGCTGTGATGAGAAACATATTATGACACGTAGGTTGAATTTTACATGCCATATGAGTACTTGGACTCAAAAGCACATAGAATGATAGAATCCTTCTCCAAACAAACCTGATTCACGCTGTGACTTCACCGTGGTTCATTTGAGATGCCTACATGAATTTACTTCTTCAATTACATCTTCAAGTCACTTCAAAGGAAGTTCAACACAGCAAGTAAAAATGAAGGATTTTTGTACACATTCTGTGCACGTTTAAAGGCTGGCTTTGCGGTGAAAACAACTGTGGTGATGGGGGCATGGCCGAGTGACGTATGTAGCGAGCGAGACCGGGAGAGGAAGAGCGGTAAAGATTGACACCTGTGGGAAATTATCTCTTACAGCTGTTTTGTGTTGCAGTGAGAGCTGGAGAGGGATAAAAGGGCAGTCCAGAATGCCGGAGGAGAAAAAGTGACGTAGCAGAGTTGATGTTTGTAAATTTTTGTTGTGCTGAAAAGCAAACCATTTTGTGTTACACTGAAAATAATTTGTGTTAATAAAAGACTTACGTTGGATTGTTTACCCGGCTCCCGCTTCCTGCTTTAGAAGAGAGTTAGTGATCTGTCACAGTGGTGCCAGATCACTAACTAGGAGAAGAAAATGCTGTCATGGAGTCCTCTCTGCTGGCTGAAGTATTCAAGACCCTCGCCAGCATCCACCAAGCCCAACACCAGTCTCTGCTTGAGCTGCGTATGGAACAGGAGCAGCGGTTCCAGGCACTCTTCCAGGCTCAAGCTGAGGACCACCAGGTGCTACAAAGCTTGGTACACCAGGAGATGTCTTCAGCCACGACCCTGGACCCACCTATGGCCGTATCACATGTCTCGCTGGTGTAGATGGAACCTCAGGATGACCTGGAGGCATTCCTTGAGCTCTTTGAGCGGACGACTGGAGCATGGAACTGTCCCAGCACCAAGTGGGCAGCCTGCCTCCTGCCGCTGTTGTCCGGGGAAGCCCAACTCACGGCCCAGCAACTACCTGCATCCAACCTCCTGGTGTACGAAGACCTGAGAACAGCCATCATGCAACAGGTCAGCCAAAGCCCAGAGCAACATCACCAACACTTATGCTCACTGATGCTCGGCAAGCTCGGCCGCCCGTTCGCATTCGCTCGACAGCTTCGTGACACCTACTGAAGGTGGCTGCTGGCTGAAGATCATGACGCAGAGGAGATACTTGATCTTGTGGTACTAGAGCAGTTCATCACCCGGCTACCGAAATTGACAGCGGAGTGGGTCCAGTGCCACCGACCGGCATCACTGGATGGGGTGGTCCAGCTGGCTGAGGACCATATGGCGGTGTATTCGGGGGCCGGCGAGCCCTCTTCTTCTCTCTCTCTCTCATTCTATCTCTCTCTCCTCCCTCCCCCTCTCCTTCCCCTCATCCTTTTCCTATTCCCCATAAATGGGGAATTCTGACCCCAAAACCAGTTCCCCGGTCCCGTGAGCCGTTCAACCCACCGGTTTTCCCTAACCCTCTCCGCTTTCCCCCACAGCCTGGTGAATCCTCTGCCGTGGGTGTGGGCGTGAAGTCTGGAGCAGTCTGATGAAACTACATAGAACCTGAGCACTGCCAGGACCAATGCCCCACGATGGAGGTGGAGACATTGGTCCAGATCCCCAACACGCCACAGGCTGCCCCCGATCGAGCAGGAGCATACCGGATACCTGTGAGTACTAAGGGGGGTATATACCAAGCCTTGGTAGATTCAAGTTTTAATCAAACTGCCATTCACCAAAGCTTGGTTCAATCCGAGGCTTTGGATACAGGCTGGCGAGTGAAGGTAAGGTGTGCGCATGGGGATATACAAAATTACCCTTTAGTGATGGTTATTATTCAATTTCAGGGACAAAAGCATAGTATCGAGGCTGTGGTTAGTCCCTGCCTCTCCCATCCACTAATCTTGGGTACAAATTGGCCAGCATTTCCAACTTTATTGAGGGGAATATGTGTGGATGGGTCCTGCAACAAAGTGTATCGGTGTGGTGCATGATTCACTGGCTGGGAAGGTGGTGCCAGGGCCGTCTACGTCAGCTCCACAACAGGAGGACGTAAGGGAGGGGAAGTTTCGGCTTCCCCAGCCCTTAGAGGATTCCCTACAGGAGATTTCCCTCTGAAGCAGACATGAGATGAGACCCTTAGGCATGCCTTCAACCAACTGAGAGTGATCGATGGTCAACACCTCCAGCCAGACACTGCACTCGCATATTCGTATTTTTGTATTGTATCGAGTGACGCAGGACACTCAGTAACAAAAAAGAATACAACCCAATAGTTAGTACTGAAGAGCCGTCGGGAAATGTTATTTCAGATGGCTCATTATAATCCGATGGCAGGTCACTTAGGGCAGGAAAAAACACTGAACCGTCTAATGAGCGCCATTGCATTTACATTTACATTTTACATTTATTCATTTGGCAGACGCTTTTATCCACAGCAACTTACAAGAGAGGAAACATGAGCGAATCATCTTAGGAGACAGTGGTATGAAAAATGCTGTATTACAAAGTATCACTAGCATCATAATAGTATTCAAAACAGAATAAAGTGCAACAGAATTTTTTTATTTTTTTTTATTTTTTTTTTTTGCGCCCCCTTCCGTTAATCAAGGTCCCCTTCGAAAGAATTGGTATGGACCTTGTTGGGCCATTACAGTGGACGGCACGTGGGCATTGCTTTGTGTTGGTTCTGGTGGACTACGCAATGCAATATCCTGAAGCAGTGCCTCTGCGCAGCATTTCAGTGCAAAGTGTTGCAGAGGCACTCTTCAGAATAATCTCCCGAGACAAAAAAGGAGGTGAGAGAGTTCCTGGGGCTGGCTGGCTGGCTGTACCATCACCAGCCCGTTGACTGATCTGACTAAAAAGGGGGATCCGGTCCAGTGGACGGAGCCGTGTCAGCAGGCATTCACACAGGTGAAGTCTGCACTTTGCGGTGGGCCGTTATTGCACTCTCCTGACTTCACTCTCCCCTTTATCTTGCATAAGGACGCATCGGACAGGGAGGTGGGAGCGGTACTGTCCCAGATGGTGGAGGGGGAGGAGCAACCCGTGCATTAGTTGGTATCTAGCTCTCCAGCCTTTTAAGTTCGTGGTGGTCCACAGGCCGAGGGAGCAGATGGCTGTTGCAGATTTCCTCTCCAGAAATTGGGGAGGGGGGGGGGTGGAGTAAGTGACAGGCCGGATGGCTCCCCGGCCTGAAAGGGATAAAAGAGCGGTCCAAACTGCCAGAGGAGAGAGAGAGAGAGACGCATGCAGCAGAGTTTATGTGTGTGCATTTTGTTGTGCTGAAAAGCACTGAAAAGTGTGTAAATAAACGACTTACGTTGGATTGTTTAACTGGCTCCCGCTTCCTCCTTAAGAAGAGAGCTAGTGATCTGTCACAAGAACTTATACTGATGCTGTAACATATTTGTTGTTTTGTGGGTAAATTATTGTGTAATTGCTTGATGTGCCACTAAACACAGAACAAAATTGAAAACAACCACTTCAGTTCCATTTTAATGATGGTACTCACCTTATTACATCAGGGTGAACATACTGGGTGCATTAGGAAAGTCTCTTGTAAACAAGACTTTTCCAGCACTCAAATGGGAAGAAGGGTCTTTAAAACTCGGGAAATGGCATAAATCTGGGGCTGAGTCAATGTGTGTGTGTTTATGTGTGTGTGTATTGTGCCATGTACAGATGCTGGTCTTGTAATCTCAGGTACACAGTTGCACAGCAGTAAACAAGCAGTCCTATTCGTGTGCTTAGGAAAACAATGCATATAGTATATTCACCACCACACCACTCTCTCTTTATGTCTTTTCTGTCTGGTTGTGACTGACAACTTATTTGAATCACTCTCTGTTCATCTTTTGGCACATTATTGCAAACAGTAAGGCTGCAAAACAGATCCTAATAACACCGCATCCTATAAGACTTTCTGTTCTCAAATGGTGAGATCTTATACAACAGTTAGGCCTAGTTATGGCTCGCTAATGTGATTGGAAAAACAGCATTCCAAGATTGCTGATATTTAGAATAACAACAAAGGAAAACTTGACTGTTTATGTGAGAACACTTGTCTTCACTTTGTTTACTTCGGAAAAAAAAGAAAAAAGTCATTTTTGTAACCAGTATTTTTGTCTTGCTTTCCAAAAAATAAAACAAGACACATTTAATTAAGTAATGCCTGTGATTAACTAAAGCCAAATCACAACCAAGCTGATATTCAGTACAGCATTCTTGCTCATGTGATATTGCTTAAAAAATCACTTTCTGCGGCTATCCATTGGCATCTAAGTGTGTGGGTCACTCAGGTTTTCCCAGTGTGACCAACGTAAAATCATCCACTCTATTTGGTACTTATTGAGCTGCACTTGCACTTTATGAATTTTTATAGTTAATCTTCCCTGAGAAAGTGATTGTGTTTGATTTCTGTGTCAGGACAGTTATTTTGAAGTTTATTTGCATACACCTGCGTTTCACCCAACCTTCTCCCTGGTGAGTGGGAATCCACTGAGGGAAAAGCTGTGTGCTTTTTGAAGTGTGACGGCTTGAACCCTGAAGTGTAGTTTAGGAGTTCTCCCATGATTTAGACAGGAGTGTATACTCATCTGAATAATTATACCCACTCTCTCCTTTCTTCTGTCAGTCCAAATATTCTCCCTGCGTACATTAACGGCAGCTCTACACAAGTTATTAGCGCTGTCCCTAAAAATAAAATTAAAGATGCTTAAATGTAAAATAAGTCACAGCGAAAGTCAATATCACTGCAATCATATTTAAACCGGCATTTTTATAACTGTGACAGTGTGACAATAAAACTCCAACATAAGCTGTGAGTGCAAGCAAATCCCATCGAGTGAAGCTTCACATAAACTGATATTAAAATGTAATGGAATGTAAGGAAGAGCCCATAGGCAAAACTGCATAGTATTGTTACATTAGCACAATCAAGCTTTATGATGATGAAAATGAAAAAAAAGCATGAATGGAAATGAGAGAGAGAGAAAATGTGAACAAGAGAGAGGGAAAGAGAGAGAGAGCTAGAGAGAGTTTTGTCTCATTTTGGACTCTAACCAGAGCCTACGCATACGTGTTAATCCAGATTGCATGTGTTTGGGTATCAGTGAGTGTCTACTGAGGGGTTTAAAAAATAAAGAATTACAGCCACTAATGGTACTGTTTATTTGCATGCACTGATTCACTAAAGGAATTATGCAAATCATGTAACGGCGCAAATGTGCCCACACTATTAGTGCTATGCAATTTGTGCGCCGCTATTCCTGATTTCACAGGCCGGTTATGGAGTGCTAGCTTGGGGAGGATGCAGAAAACTACAACAAGTAAAATTTGCTATACTGGCACCTAAAACTTAAAATGACCAGTTTGTAACTTAAAAAAATGTCCTTGTAAACCACCCAAACCCGCCCACACACACACACACACACACACACACACACACACACACACACATGTTGGTGCGGCTATCCTTATGAGGACTCTCCATAGACATAATTATTTTTATACTGTACGAACTATAGATTCTATCCCCTAAACCTAACCCTCACAAAAAACTTTCTGCATTTTTACATTTTCAAAAAAACATAAGTTAGGATGTTTAAGAATTATGGGGACACTAGAAATGTCCTCATAAACCACATTTATAGCATAATACCATTGTAATTACTAGTTTGTAACCTAAAAACCGTAAACCACCTAAACACACACACACACACACACAGTTTTGCATATACTCATAGATAATATAACCAAGATGCCAAATGCATTCATGTCACATTCAAAAATCATTTCCTAAACAAAAGCAATCTCTTGGAAGAAAAGCACTGGAAAAGACACACAGAATCAAGTTCTCCAGCAGTGAAGCTTTCCGCATTTGAGTGTGAGACTGTATGTACATATAAATCAGAAAAACACAATACCTTCATGCAGCAGTAACCATATGGAACTGAATGGGTGATGGAATTCATGCAGGAGTGATGGCTTGCACAGAATTATTTATGATGATGTATCAGGAGTGATTTAGATGCAGTGCGTAAGAATATATATTCGAATATATATTCAGTATATGCAGTATGATTACTTATTAACCCCAAGGACAAACCATCATCTTTCATGATTTAGCATTAGATGAAGTTTTAAATGAGCATGACTGAATTTTAAGTGTTTACTCAGTGGATCTGGAAGGGATGTACAGTATAACTTCCTATATAAGAGAGTTAAAAAAAGACCTCATAACTAAAAGATGGACAAGCGTGTACATATTTATTGGCTTGTTTGCCACTAGGGACACTAAGACAGAAAACTAAGAATTGTGAGGCATGGGGTTTAAAGGGGCTTAATTGTAATGAAAATAATGTTACAATGCAAAATTTAATTTTATTTATGCGACATATCACTTCTTATTTCTTCCTTTTGATTTCGGGTTTAAATATGACCCAGACATTTCTTTAAGTAAGAGAGAAAACAGGAAATGGGGATTGAGAAAAGTTGCAAGCCACATTTTAACTCGCCTCACCTGCATGAGCATTAACCAATATGCAGACAGACAGACAGCCATATGATAAATAGACAGACAGACAGACAGATAGATAGTACAGCTGTTCAAAATCATCCTTGAAAAATACCATTTACTTTTCAATTAGTGAGTTTCAATTCACTCTGATGCCGTCTGAATTTGAAATTAACATTGACCTAGCCTTAATTGGTTTGTACAAAGCTATTAGAATTTAGATTAAAAGTGCTCTAATGAGAACAACTCTCCTCTTCCCATGGGAGTAATGATCAGATTTTTGGAGTAAAAATAAGCACTACACAAAGACTCTAAACAATGTTCACTAAAAATCGAAGTTGATGTAACCCAACTCATGAGTCCCTTGGGCCCTATATTTTGTGTTCTAAACACTTTACTTCTTTTGCCTTTCCATTAAAAGAAAAAAAAAATCTAAATTACTAGAATTATGTCAAACAGGTATGTGGTAGCACAACAAGCCCACAACCCTTGGCAGCTACCACAGTAGTAGAGCACAATGTTGAGTACAGTAAAAGAGAGTTGACCATAAATATTTCAAGCCTGCCTTCCTTTTTGTCACTTCTTCAACATGTAACACACAAATACACAGAGTTTCATACATACTGTAGCTAGCAACAGTAAGGTTACACGGTATACCAGTACTGAAAAAATACTATGGTACCAATTCTGTAATTCATCTATAAACGAAATCACGATGGGATATTAAAAACAAAGTAATTTGCACTCTGCGTATGGTGGAATTTAATTATCATCGAAGCTAAACAAGTATAAAATATTTTTTTACAAACATCAATAAGAAAATGGGAGGCTCCCATCCCCCACCGAGAAAAACATGCATTCTGGAGGAAATGCATGTCTTACAAATTGCAGAACCCAATACTTATGGTTTCTATCCTTAAAATGTGTTATCTACACAAAAAATATGACATTGACTAGGAATTCTTGACATTGAATTCTTGGATTTATTGACTTTGAGTTTTAATGAAGGAGAAGGAAAGGATGTTATTGAAACTCACTATTATTAGACTATTATTGTTGTCTTTTTGGATGTAAAATCATGCTCAAACTGAAGGAAAACTATAGATCTGCTTTGTTCTTTTAATGCTTAAACACTATAAAGTCTCTTGGTAGATTTCGGCCGTGAATGACTCAAAATGATTAAATGACTCGCTCGTAGCACATAAGACAGTCATTTTTCGTCGCCTAGTGACATCTCCAGAAGGGGTCACTGAACTAATCAGTTAATAAATGTAAAAAAATGTCACAGAAGCAATCCACACCAAAATACCCATTATTTTGCAGCTAATTCTGTACAATTGTGCAGTTAATTTGCTATACTTGAACCACTAAAATCTCTGGAATTGGTGCATTACAGTACATGACGTTTTTTGCATAGATGAATTTCAAACATTACAAGTAAACACACTACTAAGATGGATGGAAAACATGGACAAGTTCTTGAAAAGGAAAACTATCGATGATGGTTATGTAGGATAGTGGTGTGCCGTGGTATGTTTTTATCTGTAAAAAAAGTGATTGGTAAACACTGTTTTAAAACACTATTGGCTAGGTTTAGGCATTGATTTGGTAAGGATGTATTTTTTAAACATCTCGTTTATATCTGAAACACTTTTGGTTAGGTTCAGGCAAAAGTTTTGTTTTAAAAAACAAAAACTATCTAAAATTCACCTTCTGTATACACCTTCACCATCTGAATACAACACAATTTTACTTGCTTTTGGCACCCCAGCTAGACAGCTCACTGGAAACCTGCAGCCAAACGTGTCACACAGCACGTAATTTTGAATTGCAAAAATGTTGTCATGTTCAGGTATATTTCATGAGACCAGGCTGGTTATTTATGTACTATTTAGTTAAACGTTTTTTCGTAATCCATATCACTTTCACAAACAATAATGTTTTTCTTCTTCTTGTGATGTTTATTGCCGGTAAGTTATTGGAGAAACGAGAATGTGTGTGTGTGAGGGAGAGAGAGACAGAGAGAGAGAGAGAGAGAGAGAGAGAGAGAGAGAGAGAGAGATATGGAGTGTGTGCCATCACCTGTTGCCACTCCCAAGCAGAGATGCTGTCAGCTTTCTGAAGGTACTCTTCCCTATTTCGCGCAAGAGTCTTTCACAATAGAAACCACATTCTCCTCCGCCATTTTGAACAGCACGTCCTCTCCAATAAACTCTGGTAAGAGGTAAGCTTCTTGAGTTTGTGTAATTAATCAGTCTGTTGTGTATCTTAGCTGTGATGAGCCTTAATGCTGAAGTTGTTAGTTTAAAGCCGTTTAAAGCTATTTCCAGCTTTAGTAGTGTAGTAGTAATACGAGCGATCATGTAGTGCTGTTGTATGTAAACACTGACTGATACTGACTCACTTCACATCACCTAACTGGCTTATATTACACATAAAAATGGTCTTTTGCCACCACCTGCTGGCTAAAATATGTAATGTCAAAAAATTAAATGTAAGTAGACACATATACAGTAGCTCTTAATACATCTGCACTGCTCTTTCACTTTAGTTTAGAATGGCACGAACACAAGCGGAGTGATACACACGGTGAAGTGTCGGAGTGCTGATGGTGTGAGACTATCAGTACTCATAGAACATCTCTCGTCCAATCAGATTCGAGGACTGGAACTAATTGTTGTATATATTGTGATAAATATCAATATTGATTGATATGGGAAAAAAAAAATTTGATTGTTATAATATTTTTGGCCATATCAACCAGCCCTAGTACAAAGCCAGAACAATTCTCATCTCTAAGGTACATGTCCACTGGTGAGGGAAAAAATGGCTCAGTGGCTCTCACCATGTAGGAGAACTTCCACTTTGGACCGTGTAAGATTGAATGTGTATTTTTTATAGCTGTGTTTGCAATGGCATACTACTTTTACTGCTTCTGCCACATCAGTCTATGGCAGAATTAGTTGGAGTAGTATGCAGAATGACATTTGGAACTCAGCCTATGTTTGTTTTCAGTTCACGGTCAATATAATCATCATAAATATGCATGATTACTGTCAGAAAGATGCTAACTTTATTTCTGAATGCCCAAAGTATAAAGACTGTGTTGATTTATTGTACTTTTTTATCCAGACACAGAATTGTCACAATCAATGCAAGCAGCCTTCATTTGTCAAGTCTGTTTGAAGTCTCACTTTTGCTAACCCAGCCACAGTATTGCCATGCAATCATCATTTAAAATCAGTTTGTGATTAAAGCACTGAATCCAGCAGAAACTTCAGCATTATCTTCATATGTTGAAGCACTTATGACAGATGTCACTGCTTTCAGCTTACAGTGACTGGCTGCTGCCCAGCTTTTCCACTTCTCATTTGCATAAAACAGAGGAATTCTCAGCTTTTTTGAAGATCTCGGCCGCTCCCCAGGTTTGCTCTACACCATTGTCAATCCCACAATCCACCTTGCTAGCATGGTGCTCGACTGCCATAGGAATGAACTGAAAACACAAGCTCAGGTTCACTCACCACGCGCCAGTGAACATGTACCGTAAAGCCGAATAAACCTGGTAAATGGTTAATTATGTACAGTTTTGTTTATACCGCAGCTCTCAAGATCTCGGTTTCCACTTAGTTTTGAAGGGCATGTAATTGTGAAGCCTGTTTATCTGGTTGCAGCATTGGGACAAACATACCAATTTCCACATAGTCAAAGAAACCCACCTGGTTCTGAGCTCTGCTGCTGTTTTCCCATTCCCCCAGACAAGAGGGCTGCACATAAAGTAACATACAATTTTCATGTTAATTAGCAAGTCTTGAGACTCATTGTTAAATTAATAAACTAGATGCAGCCGATTAAATGATTAGGTAAGATGAAGTTTTGTCGTCAGGTTTTAAGTCTTCATACTTTCTCCTTTTTCATTTCAAGCTCGGTGGAGTCGCAAGTGTAATTGAATTTTCCATGATTGACTCATAGGAGGGGGATTTGTAATGCTCCTCTACATATCGAGATATGACCCGTCTTATAAATAACATTTAATTATAAATTCATCATCAATATTTCTGCATCCCATTGTGGTACATGTAAGTATCTCCTCTAGGCTACCTGCATTGACAGACAGCAAGCGAAACAAACAACATTTCAGGTCTGTAAATATTTTATAAATTCACCCGTGCAATATAGCACACAAGCTCATTTGTTTTGGGAGTTACATTTATGCATGCATGAGGTTTTCACTACATGTCTTCCTTCCTACATATCATCTATCTCTTCTAATGAGAGCTGGGAATCCTCTGAGCACATAATGCAATAACCACAGAGTATGAAACCTAGAGCCCTCAAGCTTAAGCCAGAACATAGAACTTACAGATAAATTTAGCAGCATCGTGTGTGCTATGCATCATAATGTGATTTGTTACAGAAGAGATATGTTTGAAGCATATGATGTGTGAAGTTGTTGCATTACTCTCCAGTTGTTGGGATCAATCGCATGTTTCTAGCGGTACAGATGGTGGTACAGATGTTGTTGGACAACAGGACTGTAGCGGAATGCAAACATGCTGCCCAAACCTCTTTAAGTATTACACATTTCATGATAATCTATGTGATAACTCGCTGGACCTGATAATGAGATGCAAAAAATTAGCTACGATAATTGCTGACAAATCCATCCATTCACAACGCTTCTGATAGTCTGTTAAAGCAATAAGCCAAAAGAGTCTGTGACTTACAATGATTTACCACATTTACCTGAGAAAGGGGTGTTCTTAACCTAAAACCCCACCAGTGGTAAAATCTCTGTAACACACAGACTAAAGTGCAGCCCTCTACATAGCGAGTAAATCACTAGCATCTGTGACCACATTTCATGCTATGTGAATAAAATGTGTATTTTATTAGCCACTGGTGAGTAAATATTCCAATTTTACTTGCCAGAGATTGAGTTTTGTAGTGGTGAAGAAGAACACGAGCGCCGCTATCGTTTTACTGAATAAGAAGCCGGCGATTAAGAAGCTGGATTCAGCCTCATCTTTTACAGCGTGTTGTGTCTTGTGAGTGCGCGCCCTGAAGGAAATTGATGCTGCAGTGGGTCCGGATTGCACTGTCACCATCGCTTTAATTCAGCCATGTAATGGCATTGACAGTGCATTTAACAAAGTCTACTCTTACTTTGGTTAAATTCCCGAGACTGTTTTCACAACATTCTGTTTTAAAAGTAGGTAAAAGTGTTGCAAAACTCAAGAGCTTGTGGATTTGAATTTGAGAACGTGTACAGTAAATACAGTATTTGTACAAGCAAGTCATACACATTATACAGTACAAGTAAAAGTTTCCTTTTGTTTTCATTCCGTGAATTTTGTGACCCAGGCACCCCATTTAAATTTCATGTCTCTTTTAAAATCATTTCTGTTATTTATAATCATTTGGCGATCAAAAAGATAAAATAAATATTATTTCTAATCTATATATATATATATATATATATATATATATATATATATATATATGACATATGATTATATATAAATATTATTTATGATGATGTCCCATTCTTGGTTTTCTTAATATCGTTTTTAGTTTTCAGCTGCATTATGCTTACTGTCATAGTTTGTGCAGGGAAGAAATGAGAGAGTGAGGATCCAACCACAGAACTTCAGAATCAACAACAGAAGAGGAAACAACGATGAAGATAACACAAACTAAACAGCAGTATGCTGGTAAATAACACACTACATACAAACAAGAACCGACACAGGAGCAAAGAACAAGAGGGTATATATACACTTGGTATGACAAGGAGAGAGAGGCACCTGGGATACAATTAATGTAAAGAACAGGAAGACAGACATAAAAGGAAGACACAAAACTTAAAAATAAGAGTCTCTTCAAACTAAGAGTCCTTGGGAAAACATAACGTGACACTTACATGTTGTCAAAATCTGGCGAGTAAAAAGAAACATTTACTAGCCAATGGCAATTAATTCTCCAATGTGTCCGTAGAGGGCTGAGCTTATTGCTTTTATAAAACCACAGCAACACAAATATGTAATAGATAGTTACATTTATTATTAAAGCTGTTAAACTTAAAACCCTTTTTGGTAACACTTTAGTTTAGGGATCAGAAATCAGACAGTAATTAATGACTAACAACTACACATGTAAGTGACTAGTTATGGACTTGTTTGGCATTATAAAGTATTTATTAAACCTTTATTGGCTGATTTCTTGTTCTTGCTTTATAGCCCCTTTATATTTGCTTTTGCCATAACAATGAATTTCTTAGCTAAAAACAAAACATATCAATAGCTAGTGTGATGCAAAATACATCCTTTATAGGTTCTCAGTACTCTGTGTGAATGTGAAGCTTAGAAGTATAAAATACACAAAGAATGCATAGAGTATTTCAACAAATCAGGGAAGGTAGGTTTAGGGGTAGGGGTTGGTGTATAGGGTGTATGTGGGACTCTAAATAAACACAGTAAACATGCTGCAGTGATGCCCCTATACTGTATGGTAGTATTTAATTAGGAGTGAAAATAGCATCTAACACTGTTTGCCTTTAGTGCAAAAAAGATGCTTTTTGTTGCTATTTACACTAAGCATCAAAAGTCTCTGCCTTCTATATTTATTTTATACTTCTAATTTGTACATTCATATAGTGTAATAAGAACCTATAATGGATGCATTTTGCACCTTACTAGCTATTGGTATCTTTTGTTTTTAACTTAATATGTTAATTGTGAGGAAAAAACAAATGTAAAGAGACTTTTAGGCAAGGGTAAAAAATCAACAAACAAAGGCCTTATAAATACCTTATAATTCCACACAAGTCCGTAACTAGTCCCTTAAAAGTCCAACTATTAGTCATTAATTACTGTCTATTTTCTGATCCCTAAAATAAAGTGTTACCCACTTTTTCATATCCCAGTTTAATATGCAGTGAGAACTACAAGTAAGCCATTCGCAGATTGTTTCCCTCAAAAACAGAAGTGTCCGACACAGCCACATTGGCTCAGCCAATTTCATGAACTTAGGGCAAGACTATCTGTTTGTTCAATCAATGTCAGATGAGGGGAGTATTTTGAAAAAAAGGTGAATGAAAATTCACAGCTTTGAATGCAACACATCCAATCAGAATTTAAAGATAGAACTATACCTTTTATAAAATATTTTTTATTTTATTATATTTTTTAAACATTTTTCATTTTCAAAGAAGCATTTCTGAAATCCATCCCCATCTTCTAGTCTTTTTCACCTGTTCCTCCCTGTCAAAACAGGTTCTGTTAGAAGATTCTGCTGAAATTATGGCTTCTGACATGGTATGTCAGGGTGATTCCAAAAGGGTATTTCTGCATTACCAGGAATTCATCTCCAGAAGCACAATAAACTTTTCAGATAGCAGAGTCTTCTTGCAAATTAACAGGGCTTAAAGGGTATAGTAGAGCACAATAATTATTTTTTTTGTTGTTGTTGTTTTTTCTTTTTTTTAGTAAACATATGAGTAGCATGTTTTCCTTTCAGAGGGGACAATTGCGTTGGTACAGGAAAAGCTTTTTTTTTTTTTTTACTCCACTGTTAGAATCTCATTGTAGGAGAACAATAAACTAGCACAGCACCAGCTTCAGGGTAACCCACACCTTTTGACCAACGAATGTCTATTTTTTTTTCCATTACTTCTCCGTGGTTTTTTACTGATTTCATGATTTTTAAGATTTCCCTCATTTAAATTATGCTTGGAATTCCCTATTTGAAAATATATTGATATTTCCAGGTTTTCCATGACTGTGGAAACCCTGCAGCTGATTCAATAATGACCAGGCTTAAAGGAACAGTGAACAGAAATAATTCTGTATTATTTTAACACCCTCATGTCTTCCCAAACCTGTACGCGTCTCATGACCAAACATCATGAAGTAAAATCTGTGCCATATTTGATCTGAGAGGTGTATAAATAGTTACATGAATGATTTGATTTGAGAGTTGATATACACTTAGTCGATTTCAGTCCATACATCACACAAATCTGCAATGTAGTATGACTTTATAATACTTTAAAATAAATTGTGCTCTAGTCCTAAGAACTACTATTATGGTGCTTTTTTGTCCTTTTGGAGCTTGAAAGGTGTGGTCACTATAAACAACGTAAAAAAAAGAAAATGCATAATAATCTTCAAAATCCTTTTTTTGTGTGTTCCACTGAAAAGATGACAGCATAAAAGTTTAATTTTTAAGGTGAACTATTCCTATAAAAGTGTCTAAAAAAGAGCACTATTTCACACAGCCTTATACTACAGTACAGAGGACAGTTGGGCTGGAAAGGTATTAGAAGTTCAAAGCTTTCAATGACCCTCACACTAACCTACAGACAGAATGAGTCACCTCAATGTGTCCGACACCCAGTGTCTGACAGCAGTCATACTAAATTCAATCACATTACAAGCCACAGCCTCACTTTGGCACTCAGGCACTCTAAATGCTCTCTGACTCCATATTAAATTTTATAATGACTCAGTGTGCTGTGCTCAGTTTGAATCCTAAAATAATAACAATAATAATAATAATAATAATAATAATAATAATAATAATAATAAGTTTTATTTATATAGCACCTTTCCACAAGTTTAAGGACACTTTACCCTCCATATACATTTAACAGGACAAAGTACATTAATATACAAAATGTTCGAAAGCTTATGTTTGAGATATGAGACAGACAATACAACACTGTATTTTGAGCACTGTTTCTTGTGCATAAATATAAATAGGCCTGCTACATAAAAATCTGCTCCATGTGCATAAACCATTTAAGAGATATTTATTTGCAATTTATTTTCATGAACAGTTTTCTCACCCTTTCGTCCTCTCCCCTGATTCCCCTTTCATCTTTTCCTGCTCATTTCCCAACAACATCTACTGAATTTTCCTTCAGAGACCAGTAAAGCATGTACATTATCGATCTATACACCTATCTATGTATCTGTGATTAATATCTATCTATCTATCTATCTATCTCTATCTATCTATCCACCCACAAATCCATCCATCCATCCACCCATCCATCCATCCACCCACCTATCCATCGTTTGGTACATCGCGATTTTGGGGCCATAATTTGAAGTACAAATTACTGATATTTTAATACCTTTACATATCAATCCAGTTGCCAATATTTATTTTTCAAAGACCCATTTGACCCCATTTTTCACAGTATTAAGCCATAAACTGCAGAAAAATGCACCTCATTGTAGAACTGCAGCAATTGACATTGTGAAATGTCAACATTAATTGGAACATAGAGAAAACAGAAATGAAAAGTATTGTAGTCACTGTCAAAGAGCATTGCATCCATTTACAACTTTTTTCGTCTGTGTCACTCTCTATTTTCTTTGCTTCATCAGCACTCTGGTTTCTTTTTCTGTGCCTCTCACCTGGGGTGTCTGAAATGGCATGCTCATGCTCATGCTTTTTCTCTCATATAGAATGAATTTCTTACAGTCTCAAACTAATTCTTCTCTCTGGTTCATCATTTTGGGTGCTCAGACTCCAGATGTGTGGGCTTCACAGATTCATTTTTCACCTCTACTATGCTCTGAGGGGATTCTCACCTAGCCAAGTGAGAAACGCAAAACAAACCACTCTCCATTCTCAGAAAAAATTGAAGAATTTGCTCTGTTAAAGGTCCATGTGAGGTCACTTGAGACACACTTGAATGTACAGACCCTTTGAAAAACAATTTTACCTACAAGATGCAGGTTTTGTACTGATAAAACCACTGTTGCAAAATACTGGCCACACACAAAGTCATAGGGGCCACCGTATCGGCAAAAAGCTGTGCATAAATTTGATTACAAACATGCTTTATATTTGAGGCTGTGTTGATTTTGAATGTGAGTACTTAAGCACACACACTGATATCAGTTATTTTCTGCTTGCTTGGTTCGTTAACCATGCAAGGCCGTCAGACTGTGAGTCACGTACAACAGACAAACAGCCATTCGGGCCTTGTTTCATCAAGGTGACGTAGACTTTGCAGACTTGGCAGGTACTTGCAGGTGAAGACATGAACAGCGGGCACCTGTTTTTCAGGCCAAATGGCATTGCTTAGTTAACCCTCCTCTGTTCTGCAACCCGTCACAAGGTGAAAAAGAGAGAGGCATGAGTGAGAGTGTGTGAGAAATGGGAAGAGAAAATGTCCAGGGCCAGAGCTTCATTAGAGGCCAAGCAGACGACTCAAGTGACTGCAGATGTGTTTACATGACGGCTAGAGCTGTTTGTGGTGCTAATTTCTCTCATAGATCAGGGTTCATTCAGGGTCCATAGATACAGTCGACATGGAGGCCCCACCCACTCATTGGGAAAGCAAAACGCTGTTACTATTGTTACTCATACATTCCTATGAGAAAAACGGGGAGAAATATCCAGTAGATTTGGCTATTTTAACAACGAAAACGTGACGAAAAGCTGTTGTGTAGTTTTTTTGTTGTGTCGTTTTTTTGCCAAAAAAACCCAAAACTGATTTTTTATTGCCTGCCAACTGACAGAAATATAAGCCCAAAGAACAACACAGTGGCTGCAAGCTGTTGAGCCATAAAGTAGTTTCTTAGCAGCACCATGCCATCCCAACACAGACATTTAAGTTTATGACTGTCACGTTAATATTTTGTCATTCGATTGGTATATTAAAACATTTTTATTTATACCTTTTAATATGATTGATGGTTAATGAAATGACTGTACACATAAAATAGCTCAAATTTCACATTTCACAGCAACTTTACCAGAAAACCCATTTACTAAACACTTCACCAAACCGAACTTACTGAGAAATACATCCCCTTAGAAATGTTTGATTTATTAAAGCATGAAAAACAATAAGCAGGGCTCCACTCCGATCATGTCAAGTTTTCTTATGTATCTTGTCTTGTTTTCTGGTGTTAACTCATCATTATACAGTATCTCTGCTGCAGCCAGTGTTGTGTTAATATGATAATCGATTTAGTCTTGAATCTGCACAGATGTTTCCCAAATAAAGGGTATTTTGGTGTGGCTTGTTTCTGTTTCACAGATTTGTTTAGTGACCACTTCTAGAGATGCCACTAGGTGACAAATGAGCATCTTATGTGCTATGAGTGAGTCATTGAATCATTTTGAGTTGTTCCAACCAAAATCTGTCAAGAGACTTTATAGTATTTAAGCATTATAAGAACAAAGCAGATCTATAATTTCCATTCAGTTTGTGAACTGCCAAGCATGACTTTTCATCCACAAAGACAACAATAATAGTCTAATAATATTAATGAGTATCAATTATGTCTTTACCTTCTCCTTTGTTAAAATTTGCATGTCAAATCTTCTGACTTCAGTAGACTTTTTAAGCATTATAAGAACAAAGTATATGTTCTGAATCATTTTCCTACAGAATTTTTATCCGAAAAGACAACAATAATAGCCTAATAATTATAATAATTTTGAGTTTCAATAATGTCCTTTGGTCATTGTAAAGCGCATTTCAGATGAGTTGATTCGAGGCATCAACGCTCTGCTCAACGCCAGCAATGCGCTTTGCCTTCCACATGACAAGCGTTGCAGAAAGTGTCACGGAGGGGTGAATTTATGAGTTTGACATGCAACAAAGCAGGAGGTGTGCACAATAAACATTGAAAACATGTATTTGGTAGAGAAAAAATGTCAATTGCCTTGATTGTAGAAAATAAAAAGAGGACTCGTTTATGTTTTGGTCTTAGTGTTTTTCTTTTTTCTTTCTTTTTTTTTTTTGGTAAATGTAATTATTGTAGTTCAATAACTGGGGCCTCTTGATACTTATAATTAATTAAAATAAATTATAAGACATTCAATATCTCTTCATAAATTTGGACAGTTTAAATTTCCTGTAACTTTGTACTCTCAAAGATACCATTTGTGTGAGGCAAAAAATGTGTGAAAAACACTTTGGTGTGAAGTTGGAGCCGATTGTTGCACTGATGCGTCACTTCATAGAATTTAATGTATTCGGCAGCTCTGACGCAAGTCATGTGAAAGCCTCTCAACGAGTATAAACATCAGTCACTTTTACGCATTAATAGCTCTTCCGCCCTTTTCTCTCCGTGATGAACAAGGTACTCTCACATGCCAATGCTAAAGAAAACAAACAACATGCCCCTCTCATTCAGTCGGTTGGTACATGTACCAGGTAGGGATGGGCGGATCAATCCTAAAGTATCAATACTTTCGATACTGATGTTGTATCAAAAATATCGATCCTCTCACAAAAATATCGATTTAAATAACAACATATCTAAATGTGTCATTTCTTATAATGAGTTTGTGTGTAATTGTTGTTAATAAGTAATTTAAAAAATAGTTAACCATGGTTTTACTAAAGTACTATTGTAGTAACCATGTTTATTTTTTTTGTTTTTGGCCTGAAATTAATTGTGTGGTAACTATGGTTTAACTAAATACCATGGTTAAACTATAGTTACTGTAGTGAAATTTTGGTTAATTTTTGTAAGGGTAAATGAAACAGAAGTCTAATCATTTTCTGTTTAGGCTCACAAATGTAAAAAAATAAAATAACAATGAATTGAATTATGACTAAAAATAATATTTTAAATTACCCATTTTATCCCAAGAAATCCAAAAAAAAAAAAAAAAAAAAAAAAATTTAATAGAAGTATCGGTATTGGTATTGGTATCGGTATCGGTATCAACGATATTGGACTTTACATTATTGGTATCGGATCGAAAAGAAAATAAGTCGTATTGCCCATCCCTAGTACTAGGTCATTCAGTTTGTTTATGAATGAGAAGTTTCACGCATGCTGCATCTCACTGTGCACGCGCCAAGCATGCGATTGGCTGTAGCTGTAACCAATCAAGCTATCTGCCTAGGTTGACCACTACTGTCAAGCACATGATTGGATGCTGCTGTAATCAATCACGAGGGTGTAAGCGCCCTTAACCATTGACATTGTTTCACAATGTGCAGTGGAAGTGGAAGAAAGATAAACTCCAGATTTAATATGATTTATTAAAAGCATGTCTAATCAGTTATCAAAGACCAGTGAAAGAGGTGTAGGAACAGTATGTGAGCTAGGAATTAAATTAAACTGTCCTTATTCGACATCATTATAATGTAAGGAAATTTATAATGGAATTAGTCACATTCAACAACCATTATAAGAAAGATAAATCACAAATAATTAGATTATTTGTCTGAATAAAATTCTCCGCCATTAAAATCGTAATACAATGTCTCGTTGTATCCCCTCACAATTTCTATTTTAAGGAATTAGCTTTAATAAGGGAATTATGATTAATTCACTTATTGGGGTAATATTATTCTCATGGCTTATTGAAAATAATATCACATATATTTAGGTATAGATTTTAAGCAAGATCTTTTAAAAACAGGGCCGAGATTATTTATCAATATATACCACGGACAAATTATCTTTGAATACAGACAAACTTTATTGCTATTCTAAACATAAACTAATTTAACACATGCAACATGAAACAGGTTGGCGAGTAAAGTGACAGAATGATCAATACAAAGAAAATGAACATTATGGAGTCTGTTGACAATGCCTTAAGAACCGTTTATCCTTCTTTGTGTCTAAATAAATTTGCAATCGGATTACCCAAAGTATTTAACTAATACACCACCACTTTGAGCAAAAGTCTGGAGATGTACTTGCGTGTCGTTGCGTTTCCTTGCATTGCATTTCCTTGTGTTGTTTGGTTCTTTGGCATTTTAAGAAAGTTTGTTCCGTCAATGTCTTGTACTCTGTTATGATCACTGATAGTTGTTGTCTTGATGGATGATGAGGTGGGCTTTGAAACAAGGCCTTCCGCAAGGAGGACTCGCGACTCCCATTGGGTGTGTGAACCGTAGAGCAGAGAGTGAGAGGCTTCATTGAGTTTCCTTGGACTCTACGTGGCACGGAGGCTGCAAGCCACGAGGGCAAGAGCACGGAGGAGCTGCAGAGGAATGTGAAGAGCAAGAGAGCTGAAGAAGAGAGAAGACCGAGAGAGTTCTTCCTTGGTAGGAAACTTTTGAGCTGAAATTGGCCGCACCCCAAAGGTGTCCTGAGCCAATCAGAAGTGGCTTTTCAGAGTCACATGGTCAACTGGTCTGTCCTTTTCAAAGTTGATTTACAATCCTTTGTGTAGAGGATTTTTACAACCTTCCCACTTATAATAGTGCATGTTTTAATCATTAATTTTATATCTTGGATACAACTAAATATATCAAAAATGTATTAACATAAACATTCCTGAAATGCAGAAAGGATTTAAACGATAGTAAACATGATGTGTTTTATCCTGAATATTTACCATTCTTAGTAAAAATGACATGAATAACACAAGATTAAAGATTATAATCATCGATTTGTCAGTTATAAGTGATTACAAATCACTACACATATTTTAAAAGGTACATCAGGCTATAATCATTAATTTGTCAGTTATAAAAGCAATCACAGGTCAAAGTAATTTTCAGAATTATCTAGCAAGGTTAGGTATTGTGTACATTTTGGGCCCAAATGCATTCTGTACATCTTAGAGGGTTAACTCAGCAAAGTTCATTGACTTTGTGTGTAATGTTCATGGATTAAGATGTAATATCTTCATATTAGGATCGTGCAAACACAAGGGGCTTTAACAAGGAAACGTTTAAAAGAAAGCCTGCTTTAGCTCTGTGTGGAAGTTCAGAAGGTCATGCTGAGTCTGCTCCACGTCACCATACAATGGGTTGAGGGGCCTCTGACCAATGGCCTCTTTCGTTCATTTTATTGGCCAGATGTGAGCTTCAGCTAGGCTTCTTTGTGCCTAGTCAGCTGAATCTTTTAATTTATGACCTTGAGGAATTCCAGGATTAAAAGGTTGGGTTTTCTAGATTCAAGTCATATTGCAGCAATTGTTCACTCTTCTGCATCGAATATCCTACAGAGGCTAAATCAACAGGCCTAAAGTACTGTTTAAAACTATTGATTCGGTGCTAAACCCTTCTGCAGTGCTTGTCCTGATCCATCTCTTGAGACCTGTGAGAATTTTCTTCAATTTTCTGATAATAAAATCCAAGATATTAAGTCGTACATTAAGCCCTTAAAATGTAATCCACCACTGGTATATCCATTGCTCAGTTATTTAGCTTTCTTTCAACCAGTCTCTTCAGCCCAGCTAATTGATTTAGTTTTAAAGGGGAAGTGTTCAAGTTGTAAGACCGATGTTATTCCTGCATGTCTTTTCAAAGATGTCTATGAAACTGTAAGATCAAATATGACAGCTATCATTAATAGCTCTCAAGTAAATGCAGTAGTACCTATTAGTTTTAAACATGAAGTTGTGCACCCTCTGCTTAAGAAACCTCATCTCAATCTAACTGTGCTCAGTAACTACAGGCCTATTTCCAAATTGCCTTTCATTTCAAAGCTCTTGGAGAAAGTTGTGTATTCCCGGCTATATTCTCATTTGAATTCTTTTAATATTTTAGACATTTTCCATTCCAGTTTCAGAACTTTACATAGTACTGAATCCGTGCTGTTGAAGGTCACTAATGATATTTTACTTTCACTGAACTCTGGATGATATGCAGTTTGGTTTTATTGGATCTTAGCGCTGCATTCGATACTTTTGATAATAATATTCTGTTAAATTCTTTGGAGAGTGTGGTCAGCATTCAGGGTGTGGCCCTGCAGTGGTTGGCCTCTTACATGAGAGATAGGTCCTTCTCTGTGAGCATAGGGAAATTTTCCTCTACATCGACCCGCTTATCTTGTGGTGTGCCCCAGGGGTCCATTTTGGGCCCTTTACTTTTCTCCCTCTATATGCTGCCCCTGGGCTCTGTTTTTCAAAAATATAATATCTCTTATCATTGCTACGCTGACGATTCCCAATTTTATTTACCGGTCAGACCAGACAGTAGCTGCCCTTTTGAAGTGCTCTTCAAATGTCTTGAGGACATCAAATGTTGGATGGCAAACAAAAAGGCAAATCTGAAGTTATTATTTTAGGCTCTTCCCCTCCTGCCCTTAAAGCACAGTTAGGTTCTCTTTTCTCCAACATTCAAAAGCATGTCAAAAATCTTGGGGTTATTTTTGACACATACTGTATATAATTTTTGACAAACAAAGCCATGGTTAAGGGAGGTTTCTTTCATCTAAGGTCTAATGCTAAACTAAAACAGTTTCTCTCTTAAAAAGACCTGGAACCATGCTTTTATTACATCACGGCTGGATTACTGCAATTCACTGTATATCGGTCTGCCTCAATCTGCTACATTTCGTCTGCAGATTGTTCAAAATGTGGCAGCTAGAGTTTTAACTGGGATTAAAAAGAGGGATCACATTTCTCCTGTATTAGCTTCTCTATATTGGCTTCCCGTTAAGTTCAGAATTGATTGTAAAATTGTTGTCTTTGTGTACAAGGCCCTTTCTGGCCTTGCACCTAAATACATTAGTGACATTCTGCACTCTTACACTCCTCCAAGAATGCTCAGATTAGGTAATCATCTTCTTTTATCTGTCTCCCGTTCGTGCTGCAAGTCAAAGGGTGATCGGGCCTTTTCTGTTGTTACTCCAAAACTTTGGAATAGCCTGCCCTTTCACACAAGGTCTGCACCATCTTTAGCTATTTTCAAATCTGCCCTTAAGTCTTATTTTTATTCATTGTCTTTTGATACTATTTAATGTATTGTTTGCTGATCAGTTTTTTGTATTTATTAATTTTCTTTTTTTTATGTAAAGTGCATTTTTACTATATATTGTTTGGTTGTTTTTATATGTTTTATTAGTAAATTGTACAGCACTTTGGATCAACCTCTGTTGTTTTTAAATGTGCTTTATAAATAAAGTTTGACTTGAGTTGACTTGACTTGACAATGCGCAGCCGCCAGCAGTGACAAAACGATACGAATTTGTGTATTTGACTCCTATTCCAAGTCCAGATCATTACCATGTTTTTATACATGTAACGAAAACCTTATTAGCAACACAGTCAAACTGTTTTATTATACTAAAATTTTTTCCAGGACAAATAATTATTTTCCTGGGCATTTAGGTATTTTTCCAATTTTCCATTATTTTTCCATGACTGGAAAAATGCATTGCAAAATTCCAGGGTTTCCAGGACACGTGGGAACCCTGTCTTCTTTAGTCTTCTATTTCTGTCAGTTGGCGGTCAATAAAAAAATACGTTTTGGCATTGTTTGGAGTACAAAAACTACACAAAAGCTTTTCGTCATATTTTTCATTGTTAAAATAGCCACATTTGTTGGATATTTCTCCTCTTTTTCCTCATAAGAATGTATGAATAACTATGGTAACAAGGCTTCTGCTTTCCCCCATGCTACACAACACCTTCGGGTATGACGCGTTGCCAACTGTATCAATAGGGGCTTGTGGGTAATCTGAAAGATCTGCATCACATAGACATATAGGCTGCATCCAAAAGCTGAAAAATGCTGCCTTTACAGGCAGTATTCAAATGTAGCATTGGTCAAAAGAGTAAAAATGGCTTCTGAACGAGCCCCATTCTGACATCAAATATCATAAAAATTTAGTTGGTTATGTCTAAAGCTCATTTTAATTTGTTTTAAATCATTAGACAAGATGTTATGGTGCCTTGGAAGCTCATCTGAAACCAGTTTCCTTATAAGGTACCTGCATACACAAATCGCTGCCTGTTCAGTCATTGACAGGCTGGGCAGCACGGTAGCTGCCTTACATTTCGTACAGTCATAGGCAGTGTTCAAAATGTGTCAGAGCTCTTAGGCTTTATTTGTACTTATTGTTTATATCTTGTGGCTATACTTTTGAAACTGTGAGTATTACCATTGACGAATTGGCCCCATTAACTTCCATTATAAGAGCCTCACTATAACCCAGATTTCGGTATTTTTTATCTTTTATTTATTTTTTTTATTTTTTTTTTTGTGGTAATCAACATTATGCCACATATGCTGTCGATTCATCTTAACTAAACCCAGAATATTCCTTTAAATCTTCAAGAAATCACTTTAACTAAATTCTGTTACAATATTGTTGTGTACCATTTTTGCCATTAATCCACTAGTTGGCCCAGAACTAAAGATCTTATTCCCCATAGGGCATGACTTGAGTTCAAATCCTGTGCTGGTTTCCATTAATGTATCATATTTTACTGTAATAAAATTGCTCTATGCCAGATAATGTATAACAGGATTATTTGGGGCTAGTTTGGTTCCATTTTAGTTGGTGATTTCACTAACTTGACCCCCTTGAACCCCCCTAGCCCCACTTCAATTTGAAAACTATACTGTAGGCTATGCAATGCAAATGCACAGCAATAGTGCTTTTTATTTTATTTGTGTGTGAGGTAGCGAGACACTGCAATGTTAGTTTTGTTTATGAGTAACAGAGTGGTGTGCTATGTGATGTTATTCCAGTAACTGATGCAATTTGGGTTACAGGATAAATGACTGGTTGGTATGACAGCATGAAGAGAGAGAGATAAGAGAAAGAATAGCAAAGGGAAAATATGAGAGAGAGAGAGAGAGAGAGTGAGAGAGACAGAGAGATTGATGGTAAAAGAGAAAGAAAGAGGAGAGAGAGAAGGCCTGAAGGCCTCTGTAATTGCAGTGGTTTGCAATGAATAAGGCCATTACTGTTAATGTCTTTAAGGATCGTTCGTACCATTTGTCACAACTCTTATCCAGTCAAGCAATGGCAAACCTTTAACGCGCTGTGTGTTCATAATCTAAACCGCTTCTATACAGAAAATCAACTGTACGTTTCGTCAATACGTCATCCTGATGCAGCTCTGACAACTGGCCCAATGAATAATCAATAATCTCTCTTTCAAACATGACCAGTGCTTATTATTTAAATATATGTTTGACTTCATTAGGTCATGGAGCATTATCAATACTAATAAGTTCCATTGAAAACAAAAACTGATACAAGAGAATGTGCCAAATAAGGTTTGTTCTGACACCCACACCCCATAGTCATTCAGTTACTCTAAACTAGCAGTTACAGACATAAAAAAAGAAATCCCACATATTTTACAAGATTTAACAGATTTATTATGAAGCAATATTAGTAAAGACCCTTACAAAACCCTTTTTGTAAAGACAAAAAGTACAATTGTGGTATCAGCAGTGTTGTAGTCGGTCTCGAGTCCGAGTCCAAGACCATATTTTCATGGTCTTGGTCTTGTCATGGACACGTGAGCAATTTGACTTGGTCTTGACTCAAATCCAGTTGGACTTAACCCTGAATCCAGTCAAGTCCCTTTTCCAAAAATCTACAGTGAAAAGCTTTGACTTATCTGACAATCATTTTTGACTGATAATATCAGAGATCTTGACGTCATGTTCCGCATTTCAATCTGCTGAGTAGAATCAGAACTAGTGATGCCCAGTTCACAAATAAATCATTCTACTGAGTCAGTTCTTTTCAGCAAATTGGCCAAACAGGTTAGCAAAAAGGTCTGAATCGATTGGCTATTCAGTTTGATTCATTCATTGGATGAAGTGGATATTTACCTCCAATCAACAAAAAAAATACTTTGAGAAACTTCCATTGGTGCTATGTCTCGTTAATAAGGGGATGTTTATACCAAACGCATTGTTGCATCCACCGATGCTGTTTTTCAGTTGTTTTTCTATGTAAACATGCTTTGTTTACATGATGTCTTTGATCTGCAGCGATCATGATTACGTATCGATGTGTTTTTGGCATCTCGTGCAGGAGCAGCACAAATCAAGTTAAAAAGAACATCAACTGTTAAAAACGTGTCTCAAGACACCTGTGTCATGCTCTTTTCCCTGATAGCACACGTACAACACCCAGACGTCTGTTTTATGTGTGTGTTTACATCTGGAAGACGTCTATTTTACATTGTTTGCTCATCTGCAATACCTCTATAAAACGTATGTCAATAAGTATATCTTGGATGTGAATAAGACATTCCGCAAATGAGACGTTTATGATTTAGAATGATTGTAAATCTGATCTTTTTAAGATGTTTATCAGATGTTAGAAGCTTTCCAGATGAAAAGCTGGAAAGCCATTAGTTACATGAATGCTACACATACTGAAGAAAATGTAAAAATACTTCTTTCAATGTCATCAGAACTGAATGTTTATGAAAAAAAAAGAAGAAGAAAAATAAAACGGTTTCTGCGCATACCCCGAATTGAAATCTTGCAGGCACAATAAGCAGAAATGTTTACTTGACTTACAATGAATGAAATGTGGTAGTGCAACTGAGGAAATTGTTAACAGATTGAATGTAAACGTTTATATCACTTTCTGCGTAAACATTGTAATATTTAATACATTATTGTTTGTTTTTTAGGCCCATTTTAGTTATTGTACAGTTATACTGTATTTTGTAAAGCAGAAATGTTAAATGTTAAAAGAACAAATTAGATTGATTTGATATATGCGCTTATATTTCTTTAAACTATTTAATACATTGATAAAAACTCTTGTCTTAGACACAGCCTTTACTGGTCTCGGTCTCGACTCGGACCCGGCCCTCTCAGGTCTTGGTCTTGACTCGTACTCGACCCTCTTCTGATCTCGGTCTTGACTCGAACTCGACCTACTCTGTTCTCGGACTGGACTTGAACTCAGATGAGCTGGTCTCGACTTCAACACTGGGTATCTGATGGTAATATCATGTTACTTTGATATATGCCATGGTACTGAATAATTACCATATTAATGAACCATTGCTTTTACACTGTCCTCAAAGGAACTTTAAAGAATACCATGGTATTACCATTATACCATGTCCAATAAAACATAGTATTGCAATGGTGCATGTTGTGCCAAATGATGTAAAAAAAAAGTAACCAAAGTTGGACCATTGAAATATAAACTACCATGGTATATATACATACAGTACACTTAAATGGACCCAAGTATATAAATTCTGAGCAACATATCGCTTGACCAAGACACATCACTTGGATCTATCTTCAGAAACCTTCAGAGATCATGGACTGAACTGATGACCCAAATAGATACACCACCCTTCTGTGGCCCAGCGTTCAGAGGCCTGCCCAGCAACACCCAGCTCTGGCACCCCTCCTGACTTTGGCTAGTGGAAATGGCTTGGGTCTATAGCTTGAGCCATATGTCCAGTGACAGACTTCTTAGCATTAGGAAGCAAACGCTGTGTCCTGCCATGACTCTGGACTATGACATACAGACAAGTGAAAGCTAAGCTGACGATGGAGCCACAGTCAGGAGAATATTTGGGCATGTACCATTAATTTCACACCAGTTTTGGGAAAAAACGAACTAAAAGTAGCAATGCTACTAACCCAATGAAACTTTTCACAAGTATGACCAACATGATGATACAGGAAATCGGCATTCTTCTTTGTTCATATACACTCAAATAGATCCCATTCTGCCAAAATACTAACAAGCGGCATTCACTATCAGACATTTTTGCATCAATTTATCTTTTTCTGTGGCACTACTGATAGCGCTTTGCACAAGCAATCTCTGAGATGCAGGTTTTGGTCCCATGGAAACCAGAAAGTAAGCACGTAAGCACAATAAAAAATGATTCAGAGGTTCCAGTTTTGCTATAAAATTATATTTTTACTTAACTGACAGTTATGTTTACTTTGACATTTTGCTGCTGTTCATGATTTTTCTTGACTTACCCTTACAACCCTTACAAAAATCGAGAGCTCATGGCAAATTTGCTGCAAACTTACCGCAAATTCAGCACTGATCATTTTCACATGCAAATGAGCTTTGCGGAAAATTGTCCATTGTTGCCACTACCGGTGAAGAGCTGCAAACTTCTGGCAAACATTTGTGGCAAATTACAAGCTCATCTGCATGTGAAAATACTGAGTGGCAAATTTGCAGCAAATTTGTGGCTAGTTTGCCAGAAGATTTTTTGGAAGGGAATTTATTTCTTAAAGTTTGATGACGTCACCCTTATTGAGATTTTTTATTCATTCAAAAACCCTCATTGGTTTTAAGCCAGAAAAAAAAAATATGAAGTTAAAATGTCATTGGACATGGGGAGAAAAAAAAAATTAATTGGTCATTTACAAAAAATGTAAAACACGCTTTGGTGTAGTAAACTAGTCTACAGTTAGTCTGGAGTTAAGATAACTACTTTTTCAAAATGGTAGCTTGACTCAAGTTTAACTATTTTCAACTATGAGTACATTGGCAAGCTACAGTTTCAAAGAATCTTCCCTGTTTCACATGTTTGTGTGGTTGGTCGGAACTGAAATCTGAAAACTGAAGTTTCTAAAACCATGAAAAATTAACTTTGGTAAAAGGAAAGACTCATTAGCATTTTACTTAATGGGATGCAAAAATGCACATCATTCATGCAGTGTTTATATCAGCAGCATTCCCTTTTTCCATTCCCCACTCTTGTTTTTAATAAAACACTACAGAATGAATCTGTCAGTTAGTATGAATAAGGACTGTTATGAAGCTTTCATAATCTGTGTTCTATTTGATATTTGAAGAGAGCTATAACTTTCATGTTGAAATGAACTGAAGATAATTTTTTTTCGACAGCTCTCAAAAATAAGTGAGAAACACAAACCGAACACTGAACAGTCCCACACTTCATTCTCCTTTATGATCCACTATCACCCTATAGCAGATTGCACATGCACCATGGGAAATTTAAGTGGGCGAAAAACTCTTCCCAAACAGAGAAGAGAGCTTTCAGCACACCTAAGCCCATCTCTTCTGTAAAGATTTGAAGCTACGCCTTCGTGTGATTGTGCAGCCCTTTTGGCAAAAATAAAGTAAGCCATTTAGAAACATAAAGAGCATCCCACCCTGCTGTTGCTGGCTGGAGATGGACCCTCAGATAATTATATTTGCCTTGAGCTGCTCTTTTATCTCAGACTGTGTGAGAGGTGTTTTTCAGTTTGAAAAAATGGCCACCACCTCCACTAGCTGTCTCACCTACTGTCTTCCAAAACAAGTTCTCTATCCCCTTTCTTTCGTTTTTTTTCTTCTTTTGTTTCCTATTCTGTTTCTCAAGAAAAAATTTCAATAATACACTGCTCACGTTTGCATTCATGTAGTTCTGTTTTTCCCCACGTTTCAGACTCTCTTGGTGGGGCAAATTAATGAAACAGTTGCACCACTTTTGTGTGCTGTATTTCAGCCCAAAAAATTGTGTCTTATTCAATAACTAGCCACAATTTAGTTTAACCAGATGCAAAATGCGCTGACAGTAGAGCGCAACAGGTGGGTTCATGAAGTAAAAAGCTCATTCATTTTCTCCATAGACTTGATTTTTAACAATAACTTAAACCTTTAAAGACAGGCCTTTAAAGGCCTCCAAGGTTGTTAATCGATGGTATATGCTTTTGATTTTGAAATTTCTACTTACATTTTTAAACATCATGTTCAACAGCAGAATTTAATAGATTCGTTCCATCGTTTTTAATTACAAATTTCAAAATTTGCAATGCTTCATGGAATTGTAGTTCATTACTAGGTATGTGCGCTACAACTAATTTGACTGTCATTTAAACGGAAGTTTTATAACCGACTAGTCTAAAGAGAAACCAACCTTCATAAAACAGTAAAAAAAAATAACAAATTTTATGCGACCTATTTAATACTATTCCAAATCCGATGCGGAATTCCACTGAAATGGGGCATTGATCTGCGACGTGCTCACCTTGAATTATTATCATTGTACATTAAATATAGAACATGACACGCATTCACTGAATCAAAGTTAGCGAATATTTAACAGGCATATTTACTGAAAACAGTTGAATGAATAGTGCAGGACCATTAGAGCAACCCAGCCTGTTCTAAATGGAAATCACCAAGTAAAAATTACTTAGCATATTAAAAGTCAGGACATTGTTGAAAATAATTAACAGGTAAGCCAAATCTATGAGAGAGAAAAAAAAATGTGCTGAAAAGTTGTGCGTATTTCACGACGTGCGGTCATGCATTAGCCATTGATCTAACATGACAGCTGTTCAGTAAAGAACGTCAACCAATAATAGTTAAGATGTAAAAAAAAAAAAAAAGTAGCTATAGGATAGAAAAAATAGGCCTGTGATCTAGCCTATAATAAACCTAATGTATTCTAAACATGACATGCACACTTTAAGCAGTTGGCACCTCATTGAAAATAGCCTTCTTAATCAGCAGATTAAAAAAAATTGCATACCTAGTCTAAAACAGTTATTTTCTAGGCTACTAACTCAAAAGCATATTTTTTGATGAGTAAAATTAACACGTCGACATGGTCCGGTGAAAGACGGGACTTGACTCAACTGAGGCGGCTGTCCTGCACTTGAAAAAGCCCGCTCAGTGGAAAATGCACAGATGCACAGAAGTAAAGAAGACTCAAATGTGAAAACATCCTTATGGACTTTCAAACATTTGGAAAGCCGATTCCCGCACCACCGAAGTGATTTCATAACTACTTTGCTGAGTTTGCATGTCTAGTGAGAGGACATTTTCCTGTGCGTGCCGCGAAAGAGAGGGAAAACGCACGTGCAGCCTGAGGTGAAATGAAACTTTGTATCTGCTCCAGATATCCTCTTTTTTAAAATAATATTTGTATTATTAATTCTATTTAAAATATGTAACATTAATATGACAGTAATTTAAGTGCAGCCTCTGTAAAAATATAAAGCCAAACCTAAATGTGTAAAAATTATTATCAGTTTAATGGGGGGAAATATTAACCAACTAGTAATTCCAGGGTCGACTAGCAGCATCCGAACCGTTAAGTCGACTAGTCTCCCACATCCCTATTCATTACCTCATTAAATACTTTAATAAAGTACAAAGTCTTGTATCTTTGTCTTTTTGTGAAATTTTCAAATACTTTTTTGCTTTAAATCAAAGTTTGTAATGTTGTGATTCATGGTTAGTTTGGTTCATTCTTAGAATGCTTTTATATAGAATTTGATGAAATCCCTATGGATAAAAATGAATGGGAAAAAACACTTTCGGAAACTGCAACGTATTTAAATTAAGTAATTCTTTTCAACACAAACATACTCCAACATACTCCACAATTTATGCAAATTAGTCTCATTATAGATTGTGCCTTATTTGCAAAACATATATATATATATTAAATAAAGATGTTTAAGTACATTTATTTTGATCAAAGTTGCAGCAATTCATCAAATGATGATGAAATGATGGAAAAGAGACTTAACTGGGAATACATCCAAACATGCAGTGTAGTAGAACATACTTTTGGCATTTTAAAGAGCAGATGCCTAGAATGCAGTGGTGGGGCGATGCTGTAAAGTCCTGGGAAAGTGAGCAAGATTGTGGTAGTCTGCTGCATCTTCAACAACTTAAAACACAGAACCAACCAGAAAGACTGGGATTTGCACTGTGCAAATTGTGTTCAGCACTAAACTTTGGCTGATTTGCATAATTTCTTTAGTGAATATGGTGCTAAAACAATGCAGACAGCACGTGCAAATAAACAACACTATCGGCTACGCAATCCGTTCTTTGTAAATTCCGCCTTTTGCCTTTTGCTTTCTTTTCACAGGAGAGCATAGCCAGCCCTCCTGGCTTTGTGTTCTTGTCCATGATAAGAGGAGCAGCTCTGATCAACTGTAGCCTGTTATTTCACAGAGGAAGCCACAGCTCTTCCCTCTCAGCTCTCATTATTCATTACGAGCACACACACAGGCCTGCAAGAGTATGATGAAAAGATGCACCAATATACAACAAAAGAGACCTGGAAACTGAAGCAGGGTGTGTGTGTGTGAGTGTGAGTGTGTGTGGGCAGGTTTGGGTGGTATACGAGGACTTTTTTTAGGTTACAAACTAGTAATTTCAAAGATATTATGCTATAAATGTGGTTTATGAGGACATTTTTAGTGTCCCCATAATTCAAATCACTTAAACATCCTAAACTAAGTTTTTTTGAAAATGTAATAATGCAGAAAGTTTTTTGTGAGGGTTAGGTTTAGGGGATAGAATCTATAGTTAGTACAGTATAAAAATAATTATGTCTATGGAGAGTCCTCATAAGGATAGCCGCACCAACATGTGTGTGTGTGTGTGTGTGTGTGTGTGTGTGTGTGTGTGTGTGTGTGTGCGCGGGTTTGGGTGGTTTACAAGGAAATTTTTTTAAGTTACAAACTGGTAATTACAAGGGTATTATACTATAAATGTGGTTTATGAGGACATTTCTAGTGTCCCCATAATTCAAATTGCTTAAAAAACATACTACACGTATAAAAGTCATTATGTCTATGGAGAGTCCTCATAAGGATAGCCGCACCAACGTGTGTGTGTGTGTGTGTGTGTGTGTGTGTATTCTCTTCAGATACAAAGACAAAGTTTTTTGTGAGGGTTAGGTTTAGGGGTAGGGTTAGGGGATAGAATCTATAGTTCGTACAGTATAAAAATCATTATGTCTATGGAGAGTCTTCATAAGGATAGCCGCAACAACATGTGTGTGTGTTTGTGTGTGTATGTGAGTGAGTGAGTGAGTGAGTGAGTGTGTATGGAGTGGTGTGAAACTATCATGAGACAAGGTTAAGGTCCCAAGGAAATCTTTAGTCGAGTGAAGATAATGACAGAACAGAGCCTTGTAAAAGGAAAAATTCAAGTCATCTCTGGGCTTCTGTTTAAAGATAACTACTGTACATGCTACATCTCTGTTCTACAGGCAGCCCTGTCTGTCTGGCTCAGTTACCTTGGATCTCTACAGGGAAAAATGGATGTTTGGATGGAGAGCAATCGAGCTGTTGTTTATTTGCTTTGGCTTGTTTATAATTACTGGCTCTTATCTACCTGACACATGTGTACAAGCACTGCTACAGAAATTATTTATTACCTCTAATCTACCCTGGGCACATAATGAAATTTCAGATCATAATAAATGCAACTGAACATGCATTATTTTGTAAATCTAACAAGAAAGAGCTTGTTAACATGCTATAAAGATTGGTGGTACTAAACATACACTGGTTATCGGCCTTGATCAGTAGTTCACTGGAAAATCACTAGCCCACAGCACAAAGTCACAGAGTTTGAAAGCTGTCAGAATGTGCTCTGATCACTGTAAATCAGACCTTATCTGTCAATCACAGACACGGTTTATTTTATACAGCCTGAGTGTGGGGGAGAATGACATGGTCCACACAGTGAGGTGTCAAAGCAAGACATTCAGCTCACATCAGGTCATGTAGCTAAACTCTGACAGGAATAAGACCTCAGCATAGCAGGGTGTCACAAAAAGAATGTTGGAAAATCAAAACTTGAGGCAGAAAAAGAAAAAAAAATGGTTTAAGAAAGAGTTTTAGTGGGAGGGATTATGGCTAGAACTTCAGGCTGTCAGTACACAGTGAACCTGTGGTGCAATAAATACTGTACCTATGATTTAGAGGTCACACTAAATATCAGTGATTCACAGTCTATGGGAGCAGTTAACTCTACGCTCTCAAAATCGTTGCTCAGCTTATTCCAGTAATTTCTTTAAACATCCACTAGTTTTGTTCCAAAACCTAGTGAACTACCTACTCAGACAGTATTTTAAGACATCATATACCCAACGCTCCCATTGTGAAAGCTATTCCAAAAGCTGGCCAGCAACATTATGCTACCTTCTAAGATACCTCGTTTTGGCCAAATTCTAAGGCAACATTGCATGTAATTTGCAGAGAAGGCAATCCCAGAATGCATGAGATTGATTATGGTTATAAATATACTAATTCAATCAATACCAAAAAGTATTTTACCTAATATGTGTGTGGGCTATGTATTTTTATGCTTATTAAACTATTTAGGGTTGCCAACTTGGCCCTATAAAATTTCTTGACACTCGATTAATGACAGAAAAAAGTACAGCAGTTAAAAGTACTTTTTACACCTCATTTGATAGGGAAATTAGGCTACTGTTGTCACGGTTCCGGCATTTGTGCCGGCTCATACTGTTGTTTTGTTTGTTTTTCTCCCTCATGTCTCACAGGTGGAGCCGGAACATGTGATCGTTCCCGGGGAGGCGCTGATCATGGCAATGATTTACTCGTCCGTTCCACCTGCTACTCACTGATTGCACTCCCTACTTATTCCTTGTGTTTTCCCTTTTTCTTTGCCAGTTTATTGTTTGTTGTCAAGTGTTAACCATGCTCTCTTGTTTAGTTGGAGTTTGCTCGTGTGTCTGTTGGTTACCTGTCTCTACAGGTGTGGTTACCTTTCTGTTTGCCATTGCCTTCGCCTGTATTGTCGCCCTGTTCCCTTGGAGGAGGATTCCTCAGTCTCTGCTCGCATGTCGGGGGAGAAACTCGCCTGGGCTTTGCTTCGCCCAACACCAGCTTCAACGGACTCTCTACGGATTGCTCCTGATTTCCACAATGCACACACCCACACTCATTCCCCAGCCCGCTGAGCGGCTATTGCTTTTGACTCTGCTCATCACTGTAGCCAGTGCCGGGTGCGCCTGTCCTTGTTTACAAATGTTGTTGTTAATAAACTCATTGACTGTTTCTCTCTGCATTTGGGTCCCTTTGTCTCCCCTCACCCTCTGACAACTGTATCATCATACATGTACACTAAATAATGATGTTATATATGACGTGTATATCTTCTCCCTCATAAAAATATATATATAAATATATAAATATATATATCCGTAACAAGTAAATTAAACATTAAACACGATAATCACTAGAGGGCGAAATGCAACTTTCATTTCCGCAGGTCGGTGACGGTAAACAGGGGTTTTCACCTGTCAGTCAATGACGATCTATGACAGTTTGGGCATACCAAGATGGCTGCTCGAACACTTCCGGTGGCTTCACCTCCTGCAGGCAGTTTACCGTTGTATCAGCGATTCTGCTCTATATAAACTCAGCAAAAAAAGAAACGTCCTCTCACTTTCAACTGCTTTTATTTTCATCAAACTTAACATGTGTAAATATTTGTATGAACATAAAAAGATTCAACAAATAAGACATAAACTGAAGTTTCACAGACATGCGACTAACAGAAATTGAATAATGTGTCACTGAACGGGGGGTGGGGGGGGGGGGCAAAATCAAAAGTAACATTCAGTATCTGGTGTGGCCACCAGCTGCATTAAGCACTGCAGTGCATCTCCTCCTCATGGACTGAACCAGATTTGCCAGTTCTTGCTGTGAGATGTTACCCCACTCTTCCACCAAGGCACTTGCAAGTTCCCGGACATTTCTGGGGGGAATGGCCCTAGACCTCACCCTCCGATCCAACAGGTCCCAGACGTGCTCAATGGGATTGAGATCCAGGCTCTTCGCTGGCCATGGCAGAACACTGACATTCCTGTCTTGCAGGAAATCATGCACAGAACGAGCAGTATGGCTGGTGGCAGTGTCATGCTGGAGGGTCATGTCAGGATGAGCCTGCAGGAAGGGTACCACATGAAGGAGAAGGATGTCTTCCCTGTAATGCACAGCGTTGAGATTGCCTGCAATGACAACAAGCTCAGTCTGATGATGCTGTGACACACCGCCCCAGACCATGATGGACCCTCCACCTCCAAATCAATCCTGCTTCAGAGTACAGGCCTCGGTGTAATGCTTATTCCTTCGATGACAAACGCAAGTCCGACCATCACCCCTGGTGAGACAAAACCATGAGTCGTTAGTGAAGAGCACTTTTTGCCAGTCCTGTCTGGTCCAGCGAAGGTGGGTTTGTGCCCATAGGCGATGTTGTTGCCGGTGATGTCTGGCAAGGACCTGCCTTACAACAAGCCTACAAGCCCTCAGTCCAGCCTGTCTCAGCCTATTGCGGACAGTCTGAGCACTGATGGAGGGATTTTGCATTCCTGGTGTAACTCAGGCAGTTGTTGTTGCCATCCTGTACCTGTCCCGCAGGTGTGATATTCGGATGTACCGATCCTGTGCAGATGTTGTTACACGTGGTCTGCCACTGCGAGGACGATCAGCTATCCTTCCTGTCTCCCTGTAGTGCTGTCTTAGGCGTCTCACAGTACGGAAATTGCAATTTATTGCCCTGGCCACATCTGCAGCCCTCATGCCTCCATGCAGCATGCCTAAGGCATGTTCACGCAGATGAGCAGGGACCCTTAGCATCTTTCTTTTGGTGTTTTTCAGAGTCAGTAGAAAGGTCTCTTTAGTGTCCTAAGTTTTTATAACTGTGACCTTAATTGCCTACTGTCTGGAAGCTGTTAGTGTCTTAGCGACTGTTCCACAGGTGCATGTTCATTAATTGTTTATAGATCTGTAAAGTTATTTGGATTTTTACAAAATTATCTTTAAAATACATTGTCCTGAAAAAGGGAAGTTTCTTTTTTTGCTGAGTTTATATCAGTGGTGTGAACGCGTTTGTAGAAAGTTAAATTTAATGGAATTAAGTTATCCTGAACAGACAACAAAAAACAGGTGTGATCCCGGAAAATCTTGGACGAATGACAAACCTAAGACTATTGTTTCGCTAGCTTAGCAACATGCTAACGTCAAATAATTGGAATTGATTGTTAGCCGTGTCTCCTGTGCGCTTCACGTGAGGAGCACTATTTGTGTGGTCAGTCACTTATGAGGTTTCATTTCAGTTAGGATGTCATAAAAGTCAGCTGCCCATGTAAACAGTAGACAGCAAGGCAATTCATAAGGTTTTGGACCAGAGCTATTGTGTCGGGTATAATAGAAAATCCTAAAGTGACAGACAAATGTTTAACAAATTTAAATTCAGAAAAACAAAAATAGATAAGAGAGAAAGAACAGGATAGAAAGCAGGTCATTTCTGAATCATAAATCACTAAAACTACAATCACTGCAACTGTGAGAGAACCAGTCGACACGCTGATACACACTCCAAAATAACAATGTGAATGTATTAGGTTTGGGGGGAAAGGATGTTTATTTAAAGAGCTGTTGAAATAGGGTAACAAATATCAAAGAAATTCCCAAACGATCTCCTGACTGTCTTTCTCTGTCTCTCTGACTCTCTTATTCAGTCATGTGAGTGCACTGTTTGTGAACATTAATTAGGGGGCACGAGGTGACAGAATGCAGGAATAAAAAATGAAAGAAAGGGACCACTGGTAAGCAGAGGTCAGATTTTCAAGGTTTTCTTTTATTCTTTGTGTTCAGCACATCAAAAGAGCATCATAAATCCATTGTTATTAAGCAGAAAGCATGACCGGGACAAGTCCCTATGTGGAGATTCATAGAGAGCCTGTTTAAAATGCAGCACCTATATGGTGTGACCATGGATGTGCAGAATGCATGTTTGCATTCACACACACAGGTGAGATAGGAGACATTCTTCAAAGGCTTGGTGTCACATAAATTAGCATTGTTAGGAGCGTGTATGTTTGAAAAGGCTTTAAGCAAAGAACTGAGCTCTTTTTAACTTCCTTCTAAATGAAAATTAAATAAGGAGGGAGAGCATAATGGAGAAAGAGAGAGAGTGAAAAAGAGTAATTGAGAGAAAGAAAATGAGAGCAGCTTGTGAGAGGAATTAATTATTTCGACAGGTTATTGGCTTTAACTCCCTGCACAAATACTCAATTCATTATAAAAGGTACATACACTATATGCACAGCATTAAAACATTTGAAGGTATAGGTGTGTGAGTGTGTTTTTGTGTGTGTGTGTGTGTGTGTGTGTGTGTGTGTGTGTGTGTGTGTGTGTGTGTGTGTGTGTGTGTGTGTGGGCAGGTTTGGGTGGTTTACGAGGACATTTGTTTAGGTTACAAACTGGTTATTACAAGGGTATTATGCTATAAATGTTGTTTATGAGGACATTTCTAGTGTCCCCATAATTCAAATCACTTAAAAAAATATTTTTATTTTTTTTATTTTTTTTTATGTAAAAATGCAGAACGTTTTTTGTGTGGGTTAGGTTTAGGGGTAGGGTTAGGGGATAGAATCTATAGTTTGTACAGTACAAAAATCATTATGTCTATGGAGAGTCCTCATAAGGATAGCCGCACCAACATGTGTGTGTGTGTGTGTGTGTGTGTGTGTGTGTGTGCTGCTGTGGATGCTTTATTGGGATTGGGATTCAGAGCTGTCAGTCTCATTAAAAGGTCAGCAGTATTTCCCCTTGATTAGAGGCAAATGTTAGACCGGCTATTAATCAACGAGCTGCAGCACCAATAACAAAAAACAAAAAAACATTCTGTTTAGTTTTAGAGGCAAACACAGAGAGGCAAATTCACTAAACTTGTACATTACATAGGGCTGGGACGATTCATCGACGTAATCGACGTCATCAATTACAGAAATATGTCGATTTGCATAACATGTGTCAGAACAAGCTGCAGCTAAAAAAAACTTGCCTACAGTCATCTAAAGTGTGGGAGTATTTTAGCCAGAGACCCAACAATGTGGTGCTGTGTGAGCTATGCAAATTGGAAATGGCTTATCACAGCAGTACAACCGCCATGAACGAACATTTGAAGCGAAAGCATCCCAGAGCGCTTTGTCAAGACTGCAGCACCATAAGTCCTGTTTACTTTTTGTCCCCACCCAAGCATGACATATTAGTATTACAGCACGTGTTTCTGTTAGTAGTAGTCACTTTAAATTGATTTTCTAAATGTTTCCTCATCGCCCCCATGTTAAAAGTAATTTCTGCACCGCTGCTAACGTAGGGTGACCATACGTCCTCTTTTTCCCGGACATGTCCTCTTTTTCGACCTTAACAAAGTGTCCGGCCAGGATTTCTAAATTTGTGAAAATGTCCGGGATTTGGCTTTAGTTGCATTATGATGTGCATCTGGTCTAATACTTCATTGTGTGTGCACGCATATTTGCATTGCTTTAACCCCTCTTTGTAAGTCCCGCTTTCTCACACACCAATTGGTTGATTATAAGAGGCTTGCAGCAACTATTGGCCAAATTCCTGCCTGTCAATCTCTCCGCGAACGTGCAAAGTACTGTTGTGTTCGGCATCAAACAGTTGCTTGACAGCAGCAGCAAATGACAGCTGAGTGGAAACAATGCCCAAACGAAAGTGCAAATTTACAGAAGATTTGCAAAAAAATTCCCATGCTTTCGTCCAGGTCGAGATCCGTGGGAAACAGAATGTATGACATGTAAAGCTGGCACTTATGTGTCAGTTGCTATAAAGGTGCAAGTGTAGAAGCACACATTAGCTCTGCAAAGCATAAAGGGTCAGCATAATGTGAAAGTTCATCAGGTAAATTAACGGACTACATTTTGTGACCAGGTAAAATTGTTATCACATTGCTTCATTTTCCATGGCCATTCAAAATAATACTAATAGTTAATGAAGGTACACTCATGGCATAAAATATTTTATTTTAGTACATGGACATTCAAAAGAATGTTGGAAAATTTTTATATATATATATATATATATATATATATATATATATATATATATATATATATATATATATATATATATATGTGTGTGTGTGTGTGTGTGTGTGTGTGTTATGCTAATAGAGTGTCTTTTTCACTGTATTAAAGTCTGCATTCATAGTAACACTGTTTTTTGTTGCAGAATAATGCCCTGCAATGCACACTTTGTTTCTTGTACATTTGTTTGTGTTTAAGAGAAGATGATTTAATAAAATACTGAAATATTAATGAGACAAGTTTTGTATATTTATTTTGGGTTGATTAAAATAACAATTAATTAACCCAAAAATTAATAATTAAAAAAAATCTTTAGAATAATCGGCAAATTAGTCGTTAGATTAATCAACTAATCGGAAAAAGAATCGTTAGATTAATCGATAAAAAAATTATCGTTAGGTGCAGCCCTAACGTTACATTTGCACGCAGTGTTTCGGTGCAAAAACCAGTGTCTTACTCACTAGCCACTTGCAATCCAGTTTAACCAGGCATTAAATGTGCTGAAATAGCGCTGTGCTGTATTTAAATTAAGTATTTAACATTCTTTTCAGTAGGCAGGGGCAGACTGGCCAATGAGCCGGTGTGTTATGGTGTGTTGTGTTGTGGGCTGCATGTAGTGGGCCGCTCTGGGCCTGAAAGTCCAGATCCACTTTTTAGTCCCAGTCCACCCCTGTCAGTAGGGATGTGCACGAGTAATCCAGTAATAGAGTACTCGTTCTGCATCAGCTACTCGAGTATTAAAAACACTACTCAAATATCGCACATTAATTTTCATTTGCGCATTTGTCTGCTGTGAGCAGTGCTGAATTACACTGTTTTCCCTCTGAATCTCTCACTAAATCTTGACTTTACAACTGAGTTCACTGGGGGGCACTGTGGATACGGGTGGTTTTGAGGTGTTGGATGAGAGAAGAAGACATAATGGCCTCTGTGCTTCTAAAGCACAGTCAAGTTATATTACAAGGCAACACTTGTAATATTTTGATTCTTATTAAATTCTGTTCTATTTGTATTCGGTTCTTTTTGGAGACATGCAAACCAACAGACAAGGATCAGCTTTTATTGGTGGAAAGAAGATGCAAAATGAACTTGGAAGCTGATCACACCAGTATGTGTGTATGTGTGTTAAATCTCTGAACACCAGCAGAGCGCATTTTATAAAAACCCAACTTTTACCACTTGTTTTTCTGAATAATAACATGTGAAACGATAAAAATGTGATAGCCTTTATGTTATTTCGCCTTATTAACAAAACTCAGTGCTGTTTTCCTGATGCAATTAACGTTGTGCTATTGTGACGGGATGTTGTTATGGACCATGCACGACATGGACCGGTTAAGCCGTTGCACACCGTTTCCAGGACATGAGCGGGAACCGAGCTGGGGTACCTTCTGGTACCGCCCCTGGTGCCGTTATCTGATTTGCATAATTCCTTCAGTTAATTGGTTGCTTTAACGAGGCAGATAGTGTGTGCAAATAAAGCACACTATCAGCGGGCACAATTCATTTTTAATATATTCCCAAACAAATGGGTTAATGTGTTTTAGTTTCCTTCTCACATACACATATGACATGAATTAAGGCTGGTTATTAGAAAGGGGAAAAGGTCAAGGTTCCAATAATTTCTCATCCACTGAGACCCTCTTTTTGCATGCTTGATCTATCTGCTTTAAAAACATAGATACACAGACGTGTATGTATGTGTGACAGAAAATCATGGTCTCATATATGTTTCAGAGCATGCAGTTGCATATGATCCTAAAGGCTGAAACATACTCAATGCTAGGGGTGGGCGATATGACAAAAATCGTATATCACGATATCACTAATTTTATATCACGTTTACGATATATATTACGATATAGTTACATTTTTCAACAACAAATAAATCTATAAAAAATGGTTTATATACTGTAGTAAATAACCATCTTGTAATGCCTATTTTTAATTTTTGTCATTGAATTAAATGCTTTAGAAACTAAAATTACTTCCTCTTATATAATTTTCTCTTTATTTGTAACTTGACAAACATAGTCAGAGTAAAAAACAAAAAACTAATTGGTGGTATTCAAAAAGTGGTAATCAACCACAATGCTAAATTTCACATTTCAGTCTGATGTTGTTGGCTAGTATTATTATTATAAAACACTTCATTAGTCTCTTAATGGTTTAAGTCATCTCTGTAGACAATATTTGAATATCTGAAAGCAAAGCCGGTTTGATTTCTAATATCTAACATCATTCGAACTGAATTTTATTAAGGGTGATGACGTGTAGTTTAAAAAATCTGCATGACATATGACACAGGATTGTTGGTGTATGACGCATTGTTTTAGCTGTTTTCCTCGTAAGTGTTGGTTAGAATGTAAGGCTCTCTCGCTGTTTGAGATTTTTGACTTCCTCCATAGCGCTTTAAGGTAAAAAACTAAAAACTCAGTAGAATTCAAATGGGTCACACAAGTTTTGAAGTTGCCGAGTGAAACAGGGTTGAGTAGCTCAAGTGTCTGTGAAGCCAAACTGGAAGCCTGCTGGACTCACGCACACTTTCATGCTTTCATGCTACAAAATGTACACCGGATGCCAAATTTCTACAGGTTTATCATGTCTGCCGGTATATCGCCCACCCCTACTCAATGCATGAATGTGAATACAAACACTTCCAGCAACGAAAGCTCAGTTTCTTTCTTTGTTAAATACAGAATGCAATTCATTTTCAATATTTCTGCAAGGGTAATTTATAGCAGACATACACTATAAACTGTCTACTACAGTGAGTTTTTTCTTTCAGGCTGACTACTGTCATGGCAGAAATACAGTTTGAAGAGAATATTGCAGAGCAAGTTAGTTAAAGCTAGTTACTGTACATTTTTGACATGTTTATAACTAGTTACATGAATTATAACACATCCGGTTGTATGGCACAGACATTTAAGGGTAACTCTGTCAGCCCATTGGGTACTGAGGTTTGTCACTGCCACAGTGATGCAAAAACGCATTATGAATGTACAATGTGACCACGCAAAGCATTCACATTTGCGCTAGCATACTTGTGTAGTGTGTGTTTCTGGCCATAAGTGTGTGTGTCAGATTGAAAGACTGTGGCTTATGTGCCCAAATCAAAGACATGAATTTTCCTTAAACTTCCTTCTCTACAGCACTAGACCTGAAAAACAAATCACCCAAAGAAAACCACTTCCAGACTGAGATGAGCCTCTCAAACATGAAGTCACAGCAAGTCGCCTTAGTGGCTTTAAACACAACAGAGCAATAGGGCAGGAAGTGATGCATAAGCAAAGCATCCAACCAAGAGGAAACGCATGGCTGAGACCTCCTGATGTATTCAAGTCACAGTTCCTCCTGGAGTCAGAGGAGATACAAGCTTATATCATGTCTAGTTCGTTTTTTCATGCCAGCACAAGTCTAGTCCCTTCACTGAGTGTATATTCTGGCCGAGAACCACCCACTTAGACAGGAAGAGACTGTCTGACCAACGTGTAAAGCGACCAACCAAAGTTTGTTTTGTTTTTATGTGCCGTTTAGGAATAGGTTTATATGAAATATAAAAAACACAGTAACAGAAAATATATATATATTTTTTTAAATGGTGCGTCAGTCTTGACAGTTGTACAGAAAACACCAGAAAAATTGCAGAAAAGTAGAATAGACACACAGGAAGTTGTGATGAAAGCCAGTCAGATAAGAGTTTACTAGATAAAAAAAAATATATACTTACAGCTTTGTGAGCAATATGCATAAGATGGTCAGAAAAAATACTGTGGTGATGCATAGGTGCGTGGCCTGAGGCTTAGACTATACTAAACAGGATACTTTTCAGGTTAGTCTTTGTAGACACACTTTTGTTCTTTAATGTGCATGTGTATATTTTAAATTACGATGTGTATTCATTAAAAAGAACCCTGTGAAAATTAAAAGGGCCCTAATTAGACACAATTATATATGAGTGGGAGTTTGTGGGGGCCATGTGTTTGTCTGACCAGGTGTCCTTATCTATAAGGATGTTTTTAGCCCTCTTCTCCACAGACATCACACCCACAGATCTCTTAGAGTTGCTTGCCAAGGCCATATGACAGATCCCTGTGATGCCAGATCTCCAAATACACACACATACACAGTAAGGTGCCTGCTTGCTTGCATTTGTGAGACACCAGAGGGGGCACGCTTGGGTTACTGAGGAGAAAAGTACTGTGCACAGGCAAAGCTACTTGAGTTGAGTGTGTGTGTTCAGGTGCTAATCAAATTCAAGTTTGCATGTTTTGTCCACAAGGGCACAATCCAGATTTACTCAAGATCTTCAGCTGTCCTTATCGAGAGCTCTCAAGACGGATCGATAGTTGTAATGGTAATATTGGTTTATATGCAGGCATAATTAAGATAATAGCAATATTAAAAAGGCTTCAATCTGTTTTCTTATTTGCTTAGTGTGATTCTTTTTGCTTAAACTTCCAGCTCTTTTCACATATTAATTTATGCATTTGGCAGTCACTTTTACTGAAAGTGAATTAAAGTAAATTTAAGCTATGCATTTGATCATTATGTGTTCCCTGGGAATCAAACCCATGACCTTGGCATTGCTAACACCATGCTCTACCAGTTAAGCTACATTGTTACTTTATTTTGTTTTCTGGTTTTCAAAGCATGTCCAAATGTGTTGCTCTTTCATAACTCACAATTTTGTTTGGAGTATTATCATTAGTTATGTTTTAAGTATGTTTGTCCCAGCTGTTTCTCCTGAAATTTATGAGAAATAATAAATAGACACAAATAAGACAATTGTTGACAAATAGTAAGAATAAATAGCCATAAAATCAATGTGGAAAGCATAGCTAGTTTGGTTTTGAATATACTGGATGAGAAATGTTGAAATTAATATTGGCCACATTCACACAGCAGCAGAATACAGTTGTCAGTTCTGTATTTGAGTGTTTAATACGGTTACGTTCACACACTTGTCCATTATTTACTAGTGTGACAACCGCATTCTATAACCGAAGTGACACCTGCAAATATTCAGGACTCACAACCACATTTTTGGCAAACTCGTGCTGTGTGAACGGAACCATACTGCGGTACGTTTCCTAAAAGCATTGTTAGCCAACTATGGTCACAAGTTCCATCGTTACATAGTTCAGCGATTTTGTGTTTCCTGAAACTACAGCTCTTTACCTGTGGTTAGATGCATAGTTGCTTATTTATTTATTTATTTATTTTTGTGTGGGCATCATTTGACTTCGCTAAGGCTTCTATAGCTTTAATTCAATTAATATCTTTCATTATGTAATACTTTAAGCACCGTTTGCATGCATTTAAGAAAAGTGTTTATTTCGATGTTTGCAAAAAGCGTCCTACTGAAACGTCATGGAAATGCAAATGCAGCCTTTCTAATGCAGTTTCAGGGATTAAAAACTGTTATGAGAAAGCTCTTTCATACACATGCACTACATTTACTCCGTTACATTTACTTGAGTAAATTTTTTGAGAAAATGTACTTTTAAGAGTAGGTTTAATTGTAGGTACTTTTTACTTTTACAAGTATATTTCTAATGAATTTATTTTTTTTATGTTTACTTCGTTACAATGGGCAACATTCCTTTCGTTACATTACTGGTTTCAATCAAATAAGTTTTAATAAATGCATAATTTATTGAGAGATTTTTGAATGGGACTTTTACGACAGCAGATCTTTGCAGTCACACTTTGTCACTCGAGTCAAGTCCATCACTGCAGCAAGCGCGCAAAACAAACACTTTCTTTCGTCACGTAATGCCTTCATTTTACACCAAGACAAGCAGATATTTCAAGATCAGAATTGCAGCTCCAATTTAAGAAAATTCATTATGGTGAGTTTTGGCGATTGTGATAACGTGAGCTTGTCTGTGTTGTGGTGATGCATTTTTATATCAGTGCTGAAATATATCAGTGCCTACTGTATTAATCCATGTAAACATCCGTGTTAAGTGTAAATGTCTTTTGCATTGCCATTCGCATGCATGCGTGACTACTGGAGCGCATCTCTGCACGTGCACACTGCACAGCAACTTTGCATTTGACAGATGACAGGCGTGTTTTTCTCATGGACAACAGAGAACAAGCTCTGAACTTAAATAAGCCTAACACACTTCCAAATACAGAGATACGGTGCAGTTTACCCTTACTGTGCAGAACTAATGATCTAAATTCTTTCTACACTGAAAATACTGTAACTATACACTTAACTAAGAATCCATGCAGGACTGTGAAATAGCGAAGGTAGCCATTAATAAAGCATGATCTTGCTCATTTTTATTCAGCATTATATATGATTGAGCCTGTGGAATATTGTTCACGTTTTTTACCGTGATAATTACTAGAACCCTCAGTGGTTTCCGAACTTCTCTTCTAATTGACAGATTCGTGCAAATCTGACAAGCGTCCTTAAAGTGATAGTTCAGCCATAAATTAATATTCTGTCATCATTTCTCCACCCTCATGTTGTTCCAAACCTGTGTGACTTTCTGTATTTTGTGGAAACCAAAATATGTTAGACAGAATGTTGGAGACTAACATAGTCTTAGTCACCATTCCCTTTTAAAATATGGAGGAAAAAGCATGCAGTGATAGTAAATGTTGACTATAAGGCTAACATTCTGTCTGACATAGGATTACGCGGTTTACTGGTACTAACGAAGTACCGCGATACCAAAAAAATTCAAACGGTACAATATCATCTTGATGCTATTTTCGGTACCATAGTACAGTATGCTGTAATTAGCAAAATGATGAGATGTGAGTTTTGAGATTAAATCAATGACAATTTGAAAATAAAATAAAAATACCTCTGGATATGGCCAAGTGTGATCATTAAACAGCAGAAGGATGTAATTTAATTAAATATTATACAGTCAAATGCGCTGCACGTGACAGAATGAAGTGCCACTCTGTTCTGTCATCTGCTTCACATACACACACACACACCTGCGCACGCATGTGCACACATGCACACAAACGCAACACACACTACTGGTGCTTAATTTTCATGCAGTGTGATTAGAGTATAAAAGGCTGTTAACACTTAAATGAACTTCTCCGGTGCAGATTTTAGCTCGAGAGTCACAGCGGGAGTAACCCAGCATTAATGAGAAGCTTGATGTACAGTAACTAACCCATCAAAAACAGGAAGAACTCAAAGGTCTATCAAAATAAAAGTCCCGCTTAAATGAAAGCTCTATTCAACTGGATGCGTGAAATTGAAGACATAAAAATATAACTACTGTATAAAAAAAATTATATTAAAAAAGTAGCAATATACTCATAATAACAATTCTATAATATTAAATGGTTGTTTTAATATTTTATTATTATTATTATTATTATCTGTAAGCAATATCACAAATGCAATGTTTTATCAGCATGCTGTGATTCAGCCATAGCAGCCTTGTGCCACAGGATATCAGATTTTTTTTTCATTAATGTTTTCATTAATACTGTGTAGCTAGCTCTGTTGTGCAGCATTTTAATTGACCAAAAATAAAATTAAAATTTTTAAATATATATATTTATTTATTTATTATATTATGTATCAGTTTGATTAAACACCATTTGATCACAACATTTAATTAAATCATTTAACATGGAATCCAGAAAAATTCAAACGGAAAACACACAATTTGTATCTGTGAGACTTTATGCAGTTCTTTTAATCAAGTCATTTTCTGTTTAATTTTATCAAAAATCTGTGGCTTTTTATTTGTTGATTATAGTATCGATTTAGTATCGATACCGAGGTACCAGGGCTGGTATCGTACCGAAGCCAAAATATAGGTATTGGAGCAACCCTAGTCTGACATCTCCTTAATTGTGTTGCATTAAAGACGGAAAGTCAGGTTTGGAACAACATGACGGTGAATGATGAAAGAATTTCCAATTATAATAATAATAATTATTAAATTGTTATTATTATTATTATTATTATTATTATTATTATTCTGTAATACATATTAAATGTGTATTATGTAATGGAATATTGGAGATTAAACATCCATTTTGTTACATATGAAATGAACTAGTGCTCCAGCATCAGCTTCCAGTCCAGTTCTACTAATCTCAATTAACATGAACATAAAACTGGATTTGAGATAGGTTTTTATTCCCCTACCTCATGGAGATATAGTGGTGACAACTCCTGGTCCAAAGTACCATATGCCAACCATATAAATCTCTCAAGGCACTGAGTGCTGTAAAGGTAATGACCGTAACGTGGGCCCCCTCTCTAATGAATTGCCCACGTGGGTGTAGTTAGTGTGTTTAACAATGTCATGTCCCTGAGGCAGTACAGGCAAAAAAAAAAAAAAAAAAAAACAGTCAGTCATGGAAGGTCGAATGTCCATTCTTTCACCACTCCATTCTTTGAGGGTGGAGCTTTTCTGTTGTGTTCTACAGACTGCAAATTTAACAAAAGGAGGGCCGTACAGTAACCCAGAACTTGTGAAGAACAAATGCAAATCAAACTAGAGAAACCAGAGCCAATTGTTCCAGACTTTCTGTACATTTAATTAGTGTTGTTGCTAAGGCAAGCATCACTTTTACTATTGCTCATACTTAGGGTTAGGGATTTGAAAAAAAAAAACTCTTAACCCTAAACATTCAGCATGTAACATGTAAAAGTGCATTGTTTGTGTTACAGACATGATTGATACCCCAAATCGTGCCACTTGTTAAGGAGATGCTGTTACTTTTCTAAGTGATAATATTTACTTAATTTTGCCTGGTGGATGATGAAACAGGTAAAAATACTGAAAAAAGCTAATGCTGAAGATAGGACCGAAGCCATATCTAGTAACCAGAATATAACAGGAACTTGGGGGTGTGCCCTGTTGACCTACAAACACAATAGCAACCACTCAGGAAGCCCTAGCAACCACATGGCATTGTGCTAAGAACACCTTAGCAACAATTTAGCAATGCCCTGGCAACCATTCACAACACCCTAGCATCATGGCAGCGACTTTTGCATGAGTAAACACCCTCACATTTTCTGAAGTAAATGTAAACATCTAGTCCTCCATTTATGGATGCTACTGAATATCACTTACATAAGCATATCTTCACATTTGTGTGTGTGGTGGTTTCTGTGGGTGTGTGAGCATTTCAAGCATTTAAGCTTCATTTTCAAAAGTAATTAATTCATTCGTCACCAGCTGAAATGTGCAGCTTTGTTTTTGGTCTGAAATATTCATAGAGCCTTTCTGTTGTCTGCGTTACACCCCAGGCTTTTAGCATCTCATCACTGGCAGTTTTTCCAGTGTTCGGGAATAGAGGAACGCATGTGGAGGGTCATTGAGCAGCTCAAAATTAATGTTTTGTTAATAAACACTTCTGTGTTTTAAAGCCCACACATTATGGATAAACACATAAAATATAATCCTACCTTCCGAAATGTGCCTTTGTATGTCTGTGGGCGATTTAAATAATATGTTTTCAATTTTATGTAAAATATCAAACACGTCAGAGACCACACTGTAAAAAAAAAAAAAAAAAATTCTTAATCAAAATCTTTTTATCTTTAAGTCTTTTTTCCATTACAAATATGAATATCCTTAAAACAAGATACATTTACTTGAGGGCAAAACTATATAAGATGATTACATTTTCATAGTATATATTTTGAATTAAGTTTATTTTTCTTAACTCATTAAGAAACCCCAATTAAAGATAAATAAGTTACATATGTTAAATAAAAATAAATTGCTAAATTTTAAATATGTTAAAATGTAAAATGTTGCTTCTCTAGTAAACGTATCATGTTTTAAGAATATTTACATATTTTTACTTGAAAACAAGACAAAAGTACTGACAAAGAATTATTTTTTTTATATATATATATATATAAGGCAAACATGTAGATAACAGAGATGACAAAGATGACGCAATTAGATGCAAAAGAGCGTCAGAAAGACATCTTTCATTTTTTACATCTCTCCTCTTGCCCTTTGCGTGTAATTATGCTCTGGATCAGGTGAAAAAGGTCACGAATGAGATCTGACTAGAGAGTTCCCACACCTGTCATGCTCTCGACAGCTTGTGCACAGACAACCAGCCAGAACCCGAACATGTTGCACATTTCCGAACATGTCATTTTACCAATTGATGCCCTTTATGTGGCTCTGTGTATGATTTATTCCTCTTTGTCTGACTGCACTCATGATATCCCAGCCTTATAGAGTATGATCTTCCTCATCTAAATGCAGGAGGACGTCTCCACAGCGGGAAGGCTGGACGCGCTCTCTCAGAGCAGGAGAGGCTGAGAGATTAAAGATGTATGAAGCTCTTCGCATTCCCAGAAGATGATCAATACGCTTCCATATTCTCAACCAAATTCTTCTCATGATATTGTTGCAGCAGGAGCTGAACACTAAGCATTTGTAGATGTTCTCCATACAGCCATGCAGAATCACACGGAAGAGCTGCAAAAGGGAGTAATGCAGACAGTGAATGCTACAAGTGCCTTTGTTTTCCTGAGCAGCTTTGAGGACAACACACCTGTTTTTTGAAAGCTAAACACTAATTGCTTGTTTGGTACTACATGAGCTTTCATTCCCTTAAGTCTGTGCACAACAAAACACAACAAATATGAAGACAATGCACAAAAAGCAAAGAAAATACTAATAATGAAAGTTAATGAAGTCAGGCACTTGAATTATTCAGTTCTGTTTAATGTGAATCAGTAAACAGTTTAGGATGGAAGTGCTAATTTACTAATTTAGTTCCTCAAAAGTGCATGAATGCACAGCACACAAATTTGACAAAAAAGGTAAAGATCTTTTCTTGCTTTCAATAGTGTAGGACAACATTTCCCAGTTTTTGTCTAATACTAAATTCATCATTCAGTGTGCATGTGGATTTTCCAATAAAATATAGTTCAACCACAGGGCCTGAATGATGAATTGAATGTGTCATGTTTCTTATATTTGAATTTTGTTCTGCCTTTCAGATGACGGTGGCTGTGCCAACAAATGATACATGGATCTTATGATCACTAATGTGTTTGTATTAGACTAATTTAATTATAAGAGAGTATTCATTGTATTTATATAGCGTAAGACTAACAGTGATAGGTTTACATGGATGCCAGAAAGTGGCTTATTGCGGGAAAGCAGCTTATTGTGAGAAAGTGACTTTTACTGTACATGCATTGTATAAGCAACATACACTTTACTTCCGTATACATGCGGCACGGTCAGTAAGCAGCTTTCTCCAGAGCAATGTAATTTCTGCTATAGTGGGGTTTCCCTCTTACGTAAAACTCTGGGATTCCCCTAATGTAAAAGTGCATGTATGCAAACACGAGGGACAGTCTATATTTTACACTGGTTTGTAAAAATGGTTATAGTTTATAGTGTATGTGCTTTTCCCACTGTTCTCCCAGAAATTTAGAATTTTTTCCGTTATGTTTTTGGGATCCATCCTATGACATTTCAGTATTCCCCTATATGCATTCAGGAGCAGCGCTGCGCCACTGCTGAATTATGAGCGCCGCTATTATCTATTGACATTTCACATTGTTCATTAATATCCATGATGCAATGTAACACTTGCCAGCACCAGTCAGTTGTGCACTTATACTGCGTGTAGTTAAATGGGACACCTGTATGAAGCGACATGCACGTATTCACAGTGACATCATCGTATAGCAGCCCATCAAAGGCTGTTTGCGAGTGTGTACACATACACAACAGAAAAGCAGGAGACCCAACATGATACCTCTTCTAGCAGAAAGTCTTTTATTCTGATAACTTCTTTGGCAAAGGTAGTAGGAATATAGGGCTCCAGACTGCGACTAAATGGTCGCATCTTGCAATAATTTTTCCCGCTGGTGAGACTTAAGTTTTTTTAGAGGTAACACCGGTGCGACTACAGAGTTTGCCAACTCTCGATGATTATGTGCTACCCATCTGTTTCTGTTTCGTATGAGAAAAATGGAACGTAACAGCACTAGCCACTACCCGGATCAGTTATCAGCCGGCTCAATGAACAGGACAGCGCGAGCGCAGAGCAGTGTCACCCACACAGCGCAAATCATTATAAACAGTGCTGCGAGAAGCGTGGTGCGAAATTAAATCAAATTTGGCTGTGGAAAAATCCTATGAAAACCCTTAGTGTCTCTTGCCCTGGTGATTTAACAAGTTTAAACCATGTTTAACAGCACACCATTATAAACAACACTGACCAGAACATAAATTATAAGGCTGTACAATCCACACATCACCACCCTAACAAAATTGTACCTTGGATTTACTATAGTAACACTTACAGTGTTAACAATGGTATTTTGGCAGATGTGCAATGTGTTATATTCATACTAAATATTTGTATATTATTTATATAGTCCTATAAAGTTTCTATTTTGTTTTTACTTTGTTCCCAAGTTATATATAATGATTAATTATACACTGAAGCAAGATCATGCTTTATTCATGCCTTCTGTCATTTCACAGCTTTTTACTTCCTGCGTGAACTTAATTCAGTGACAGTCCAGCACTGTCGGTGTCTAAATAATTTAGATAATTAGTTCTGTACACTAAGGGTGATTTGCACCTTTTCTCTGTGTTTGGAAGCTTGTTTTCCATAAGAAAAAGCCGCCTTCATCTGTCAAACGCTGTGCACACGCCAATCTTGCACGTGCAGAAATGCTCACAATCGCGATTGGCAAGGCAAAACATTTGCACAATGTGGATGTTTACATGGATTTATACACTAGGCACTGATATGTTGCAGCGCTGATATAAAAATGTAAACTTAGTAACTGAGGTCATAAGAGCCCATAGTTACAGATTCATGCTGAAAATGAATGAGTATCATCATGACACAGACAAGTCCACATTCACAATCTGTAAAACTCACCTCACTGTGTTTCCTTAAGTTGGAGCTGCAATTTTAATCTTGAAATATATCCTTGTCTTGGTGTAAAATGAAGGCATTGTGTGGAGTGAAGAAATGTTTTGCTGCTGTAGTGTTGAATGCAACTCGAGTGACAGTGTGCAGCTGTAAAGTTCCGCTGTCGTAAGAGTCCCATTCAAAAATCTCAATAAATTACTCATTTATTAACAATTATTAAATTAAAACCAGTAATGTAACGACAGGAATGCTACCCATTGTAATTAAGTAAAAGTAATTTTTTTTTCATCAGAAATTTACTTGAAAAGTACCCACCATAAAACATACTCATAAAAGTATTCTTTTTCCAAAAAGTTACTCAAGTAAATGTAACAGAGTAAATGTAGCGTGTTACTAACCACCTCTGGTTTCTATCATTAATTATTATTTTATTTTTTTAAATTAAGGACAAAATATATTTATTTTTCCACTGTTGCTACCAAATCAGGTACTGATGCCACCATCTGTAGAACATGTTGGCACCAGTGCCATCGCTCTCATGTGTAGTCTGGAGCCCTGTGGTGACATGTATGTTCTGTTAGATAGGTTTATATTTCTGTTGGTGTTTATGTTTAACAAAAATAGTGAAAGTGATTTTCTGAGCGCTTCATGTGTCAAAAGCTCTCAGTAAATAATAAACACACATGACAAGGCAAACATGAATAAACTATCTATAATGATTCTAAAGTCATTTTAAACTATTACTCCACCGGTGTGCGTAAATACGGCTCTGGCCTTGCAGGCTCGTGGACGCGCACAGCAACACCGCTGCTGAAAAAAATCCAAGAGGAAACACTGCATTTGTTATCCGGTCTGTTTACACACATGCACACTCCTCAAAAACATGTAAGAACAACACTTTCTTTTTTATAGTTGGAGCACTTTATTTGTACATATCTGTACTTATGAACAAATAAAATACAATGAATATCTCAGTGTGGTGGCAGGGGCGTGGTCGAGTGTTCGTCCAGAAAAAAAGAGAAAGCGGTAAGGGTGCACACACCTGAGTGCTATAATGTCTAACACCTGTTTCTGATTGCAGTAAGCACTGGGGAGAGTGATAAAAAGGGACCATGCCAGAGACGAGGGAGAGAGAGCTACCTGTCTGAAAAAGACTATCTTGAGTTGAGCTAAAGAGTGTACTTCTGAAAAGCCTTTGTGTTGTTTATTAAAAGGTATACCTTTGAGTTGAAGCCCAAGTTTCCTGTGTCCTCCTTTCCCTCCCTTCCTTGAACGTTACACTCAGCCTACAATGCCTTTATTGTGGATGAAAGAAAATAAGTTGCATCTTTTCCCATTTTGAGTGAATTAAAGGGTTAGTTCACCCACAAATGAAAATTCTCCAATCATTTACTCACCCTCATGATATCCCAGGTGTGTATGACTTTGATTCTTCAGCAGAACACATTTGAAAAACACAGCTCAATAGGTATTTAAAATGCAAGTGGATGGTGATCAGACCGTTGAAGCTCCAAAAATCACAGACAGTCAGCATAAACGTCATCCATATGACTCCAGCGGTTAAATTAATGTCTTCCAAAGCGACACGATCGCTTTGGTGTGAAAAAGATCAATATTTAAGTACTTTTTAACTATAATCCAATGCTTCTGGGAAGCTTCACGAGAGCAGCGAGTTCACATGTTCTCTCGTGTGATGTATTCGCGTTGATATGTTATGGACGTAATCTCACATTCTTCTCTCGGTTGAGACATCCAGGATAAGCACACAGACGCATGTAACGTGTGCTGGCACTGGCAATGACGAAGACGTGAAGATGAAGAACCCAAGTGCAGTTTATTTACAAAAGTGAATGCCCTAACTATACATGTGAACTAAACATAAACATAAACATGAACTTGACATAAACCTGACTTGATATAAACTTGGCTTGGCTTGACATAAACGTGGCCTGACATAAACATCTACACTCATATTCAATACTTGACCAAGGACAATGGCAAACATGAGGGCTTAAATACAAAACATGGGAAAACAAGAACCAATGAACAGACAGAAATCTAACAAGATAATTAAACAATAAACCAATGAAAACATGACACATGAACATGGAGGGAAAACAGAAATCACATGACAAGGGAATATGGAACTAAACATTTCAAAATAAAAGACATGAATCAACACAATACACATGACAACGCACCATTATGAGTAAACAAACAAACAATTACAGATCTAAACCAAAACCAACAAAGCTTCTGTAGAGCGTTCCTGCTACTCAGTTGTAACCAGCGCTGCTTTTCCGGGTGTGTCGCACGTGCGTCTGTTCTCGCGTGTCTTATATGCCAACACGATTACATCACACGTGTGTACCACTGCTGACCGGAAGCAATGATTTATAGTTAAAAAGTACTTAAATATTGATCTTTTTTGCACCAAAAGTGATCGTGTCGCTTTAGAACACATTAATGTATCCGCTTGAGTTGTATGGATGACGTTTATGCTGACTGTCTGTGAGTCAAAAGGTTTAAAAGTTGGATCACTTCCACTTGCATTTGAAGGACCTACAGAGCTCAGATATTTTTCTATTTTTCTTCAAATGTGTTCTGCTGAAGAAATAAAGTCATATACACCTGGGATATCATGAGGGTGTATAAATAATGAGAGGATTTTCATTTTTGGGTGAACTATCCCTTTAAGACAGAAGCATTTGCAATCACATCATATGTTGTTGACGAAAGCGCAAGATCTTCTTTATTTACATTCTAATTTAGCATTATCATTACAGTAATATTATTTAAGTCATTTTTAAACCAAAAATAATCAATAAACAAACACAAGTGTAGTCTGCTATACAATTGTCATTCGCATAAATTTAAAACTTGCTCGCATTTTGCTTTCTTTCTTTAAAAACGAACTTACAAAAACATGATTAATTACGATTAGTAGTTGCTTTAATTTGATAGTAGTATTACAAGAATTTTAATCTTTTGATATCCCTAATACTTTTTATTGTAATTACTGTATTAAGTTTAACAAAGCTTTCCAAGTATCACAAGTTGGGAATCACTGAGAAGGGTGTAGCTGCAGGCCTTGCTCCAAAAAGGGACAGTCGCTCCAAAATGTCATTGAAGATATAGGGAGCCCCTTACCTAACCCTTTCCCAAACCTTAACTGAGAGTGGAAGTAACATCCCCATTTGGAGTTGGCGCAACCCCCTTTTGGAGTAACTCCGCACTCTTTTAGAGATTCCGCCCCCATTTGGAGGTCTCCGGCCTGCAGCAAAACCTACTAGGAATCACTGGGCTAAGATAAAGGAGTATTTACATTTCAAGACGTAGTAAGAGGAGAATGTTTTTGTGAACGCAGGTTTCAGTGTATCACAACATACAGGAAGTGTCTATGATATGATGTCTCAGAAGAAAATCAATGTGGAGGTAAACTACAGGCAAAGCAGTAGATTGGAATGAAAATCCATAATCGCAATTGACAGTAGACAAATTCAATGCCCAGAACAAAATAAAGGCATGATTACTGCAGCTGGAAAGACAAAATTACTAATAAATGATGTATCAAGGCACATGCACACAAAGAAACACACACAGACCCACACACTCGCATACAAAGGATCCAAAACTGCCGCACTATGCTCAATGAAGCAAACACAAACAGGCACTTGTTGTTATCATGGTTGTGCAGAAATGCACACAAAACAAACCACTCACACAGACAGCAACAAACTAGCACGAAAACCACAATGCACAGCTGTAAAAACCCAAAGAGCAACAGCTAGGAACATTTCTGTAAATAAAGAAAAATACATGAAAGAAAATCTCCACACACCTTCTTTTCTATTATGCATCATATTTTAATTCTCAAACCTTGTGCCCTTTGTGGAAATTGGACATAGTGATATCAAAATTTCTAAGTCATTAGTTTACAGTACAAGCAGAGAAGCAAGCACAAACAAGGAAACAAACTAGCAAGAACATCTTGACTAACAAGCAAGATCTGGCAGAATACAGAGCCAAATAGAACAGGCTTCTGCCAAATTTATTCTTAATCTATTCAGATCATGTTCCTAAGTTATCAAGGACAGTATCTTATCAAATCACTTCACAAGCAGATGGACTAATTCTGTGAGGAGTGTAAGATTCACTTCACACTCCGCAGAGAGCTTTCATGATAAATCTTTTTAACCTCCTCCCCCCTCATCTTATCCCTCTCTGTGTGTCAAGTGTAGGGGCCATTGGGTCCCTGGAGTACTTGTTCTGTTTTATTGATGATAGAAGTGTTTTGTGCACCTGGACAAATTGAAGAACATCTGGGTTTCTGCTCTGTTTTCTGTATTTTGTTGCAAAACTATTCTAATCCCCCTACATGGGGACATCTGGGCACTTCTGTTCATAATGAGCACTGGTGTTGTTGGCAGACACTGTTCGTTTCAGTTTAATATGTTTACAAATTCAAACAAGCCAAATTTATGTGGGATTGCTTTTCTTGAAGACAGTCCATCTTTTGAATTAGCTCCTGTGTAGATTGTTCAGTGGAATTAACATAATGTTAACTAGCTAGTAGTTTGTTGGATGGTTGCTACAAGTAATGTGTTTATGGTGTTACATTGAGCAAATTTAATCTGTATGTATTCAAGTTTGTTTATTCACAGTTGTGCATTCCCTGCACAACTGTGAATAAGAGACAGAATCTATAAAGGCAGTTGTAAATCTGAATATATAGTTGTAAATTCTGAATGTATAGTTGGAAGTCTGAATATAATTGTATATCCAAATACATAGTTATAAATCCTGAATATATAGTTGTAAATTCAAATACAGTATATATTTATTAATATATTGTTTTAAATCTGAATATATATTTGTGAATCCAAATCTACAGTTATAAATACTGAATATATAGTTGCAAATCCGAATACATAGTTATAAATCTAAATATATAGTTGTAAATCTGAATATGCAATTATAAATCCTGAATATATAGTTGTAAATCCAAATATATAGTTGTAAATCTGAATACATATATAAAACCTGAATATAAATTTGTAAATACAAATACAAATATAAATACTGAATATATAGTTGTAAATCTTGACATTCTGTATATTGACAAAAGGACATTTATTGTTATAAATCCTGAAACTATAAATGTATCTCTGAATATATAGTTATAAATCTGAATATATAATGATATGTCGCTACAATGCATGAGCAGATGAAATCTGCATATATTCAACTGTTAATTCACAGTGTGGTTTCCCTGTCAAGGACAGGTCGACAGATATTAAATATAGAAATATGCCTCTCCTTATGACAAATTATCACTCTTCATGTTGATATTCATGAAACTTGAAACTTTTCAATTTCAGCCACAATATTGCAGCATTTTTCCATGAGAGGCCCAATCATTTTGAAGAGAGACGGAATGATCACTCTGAAATATTCAGTCATGACAACCCACAGCCTGGCTTCAGAATCTGATATATGTATATATTCAGTGCTGACAAGCACAATGAAGCACAGCTCTATATTTTGACATCTATACAAACACAATGTGAGATTTCTCACAGTCCTCAGAGTGAAAGAAAAGGACCTTGAGACAGCCGATGCTCAGCTACAGTAAAACCAAACTGACATCAAACACATCTTGTCCACAGGCACTGCAATGCACATTTTAATTTAGCCATCGACTGCCACTGAAAGCTCGCGTGTCTGGGTTTTTATGCTTGCCATTTCCACAATTCCTCAGCCATTTAAAAAATAAGCCTCAGATGACATCACAGGCAGATGACACCAGCTGATGGGGCCTGAGATAAAGGTTTAATTTCCTATTAGAGTGGCATTTACACATGAGCCCACTGAAAGACTCGGGCGATCTAATAACCTGGCCCATCACACAGTGGGGCTCCACAAAGAGAGATCAGCAGTGAACGGCTTCAGCAAAACCCTTTGTACCCCGCATAACTGCAGCAAAGACAAATGAGGTTGTGTTAATTCTCTAGGCTAAGAAACCTACTTGTGGGGATTATCTGTACCATCATGTGAACGTTTTGAGGATTGTACATCTTTGTTCACCTCCTGCTGTCCGATGTCGGCACACTTTGTGTCTAATTCACTAATAACTGGGTACTGTGTTCTTATTTATGTGTGCAGAAAAACGTTCTCATGCAAAATTTCCACCGGATTCACAACAGGTGTGTATTCTTATGTTGATGAATACATACATTTCTATGCAGAACATATCCCAGAGCTATAATGCGTTTTTTTATTATTCTGAAATAAGTCTTACCACAGGGTCACTTATTATTTAGAAATGAAATAACTAAGATTGATGGATTGATGGATGCATTCCATGTTCACGAGTCTTTGATTTTTTGCATCCATGTGGTTTGAGATGGTTCACAATTCTATCCTGAATGTAGAAAAAAAAACTTTGATTAATCTTGATTTCTGTGTTAAATTTTCACACGGTATGTGAGTACACATTTAGTGAAAGAGATTGATTGTACTTAGTTCACAGGCATGTAAGACCTCATATCATGAGAGAGGGACACAGCATTTTTCAGAGGCAATCTTTTACTAATTCGCAGAAAAGAATCATTTTCCACAAAGTCCATTTCACTTGTGCGGTCCGTGTTCCTGCATTAATGCTATATTCTGCCGACGGGGATGTGGGATTTCCAGTCAAGTGTCTGTGTGTTGTACAACCGCTGAGATGATTCTAAGTACTAAAATCCTGTGGATTTGGCCCCCTGATCTATGCCTTTCATCCCAATCCTTTTTGTTGTATTACGGACCTGAGCTCCTCCAGGTGATGGAATCCAGCATAGGGTAATTAAGACTCGGGTCGACTGCTACTGCGGCAGATCCTGCTCAGATGAGATCCACTGGACTCTGAGTCACATCTGGTAATGAGTGAGACTAATGGAGCTCTTTCATCTAGACCTTTTCCAAAGGTGTGGCAGCCGAGATATAAAGAGAGCAATGATAAAGATGAACAGTAGTCCATGACAATACAGGCATGTTGCTGCTAAAGTACCTTTGCCCTTTTGAGTCAACACTTCTGTCATTCTGAACACAGTGAATCCACATTGTTCTTTTCTGGAGTACATATGTTTTTCACATATATATTTTTACACAACAGTTAGTTCCGGTCCTCAAATCCGATTGGACAACGGATATCCAAGAGTAATGATACTTAATATAATGACACTGTTTGAGTTTTTTTATCATTTTGCCTTTCTGTGTTTGTGGTGTTCCAGACAGACTGCCAGTTTGCGTGTTGCTCGGCAACATGCAACAACTGATCCTGCTTTGGCTTCTTTTGGAATTTTGTTAGTTAGCGGTGCAAAAGAAACGAAATAATGAAAAATGTTTTTTTTTTAAATAAAGATTTTGTATAAAATGTAATATAATTTATGAACAAGATAGCTGCACTGTTGCTCAGGTGATACAGCTTAATTGTTCATTTTTGGAGTACATATCTTTTCACAAATACAGTATAGTATACAGATACACACATATAAATACTGTATATGTATACTTATACTTGTATACTTGTACTTTTATATGGAATACCTGTAACAGTGTTATGTAATCAGGATACATAAATTGTGTAACTTTAATCCGTTACTATTACATAAAAACCCAAAGTATTTAGAATACAGTTACATTTGGTAAAAATTGGGATTACTAGCAGGATTACAATTTTTTATTTATAACAAAAGAAACAAAAGATCCTCCTGACATAAAATGATATTGACCGCTGCTTGCGTTAGATGTGTGCTCGACATCTATTTTGGTTCTTTTTTGTGACTCATGTGAATCAGGCGCCACTTACTGTCCAATGCGCACATATCACCATTGTGCTCTCGAGGCAAATGAGGTCAAACCATTAAAAAGGGAAGTTTCACAGCAATGGCCACTGGAGAAAATGGAAATTTCTACAAAGAAGAAAAGGGAAACAGCATTACAGTTCAGTGCAATTTCTGCCTTCTAGCAGTGAAGATAATGCTATTTTCCAAGGACCTAAGCTGACCAATTAGCTGTTGACCTGTTTCATGTGATGTCACTGTATGACAGTGCCGCCATGTTTATGACCAAAATTCCATATACCTTCAATGTGCTGCGCTGTGGGATGCAACAAAAACCTTTTTCAGGAGTTAAAAGAAGCTCTTACATTAATACAGACGGGAACATCACAGACCTTTTTTAACACTGTAACTAAACCAGACCAGAAAACAACACAAAAACATTTGTAACTTCTGAATGAGAGATGTTTACGGTGATGTACCGGTGGGCATGTGTTCTTGTTACACACATCAGACTCACCAGTGTACGGGAATGAATCGTAGGTAAAATATCTTTAAATGTCCGCAAAAGTTCAATTTGGCTATATTTGTGCTGTCTTCAAACCTGGATGAAATTTTCCTGGGACTTTGCATGGATCAAAAGCAATTTTTTATGTTTTTCTTGATATCGTTTCTCGGGTATTTTTCCATTCACTGCCATAGTTTCCTCCCGCTGGTGGTCACAAATATGGCGGCTGCGAGGAAAAAGTGATGTCACTGAAACAGGTCAATAAGTTAGCTAAAATTAGTTATAATGTTCCATGATAATTTCGCCGTCTGACCAATTTTTTCAAGGGAGCAGGAATAGCTGCAAGTACTGTGACATGAATTGCACATCATTGACGGTACGGTGAAAGGAGCATGTTTCATATTAAATTGAAGAAATGAGCACTCCCCCCTGGCAAACGGCCTGTATTCCTGTATGGGGGATGCCATTACTGTGGTAACTTCACTGTCACTTCTAATTTCCATCATAACTTCAGTTAAAACTCTACAATTGCTCTCTGAAATGCTTTCATGATGTAATAACAACAGCAATAGGGGCAGCATTTCTTTTTTCTTTGTTAAAAAAAATTCCAAATTGTACACATAAATACCAAATGAATTAAAAATGTTAAGTTCTTAGGGAAAACTGCAATGGATAATTAATCTGATTTTGGTTTTAATCTATTTTGATCTGTGCTTTAAAACTAGATTTTTTTTTTTGTTATACAATTACTCCTTAAACATAGAATTACTCAAAAACATTAGCTGGTAATGCTGGACTGTGGATTGTGAGCAAGCATAGGAAAGACACCAGAGGCATTGCATTAATAATAATAATTATGATGATGATGATGATGATAGCCTGTGATCTACCTATTGCAGAATGAAGTTAATGAATAGTGCCAATTTAGTCTACACGCTAACTGCAATTCATGGCACAATTAAACTCTGCAGTATTTTTGTATCTATTCTGTCAGATGGTTTAATGTTAACCAAGACATAATTTAGTGCATCTGTTCTTGCATTGTATTTGCTTGATGAGAAAATATTTTAACCATTATATATTATAACCATCTTTCTGTAGACTAGTTCAAGGTGTTGCAGTCTGCGTTGTCATCTTAACATGATCACTGTATGGATGTGTGTGTGTGTGTGTGTGTGTGTGTGTATCTTTTAGACTTAGGTCTGTTTTACACAGCAAGAGTATGCAGGCTGTAATAATTCACCCATATTAACAGGTTACAGTAGTCACACTGCCTGTTGCATGGTGCTGCATAACACAAGCATGTTGCATGTAGAATATACATTCTCTGCAATTAAAAAAAAAAAAAAATACTGGTTTGTTGTACATTTGAACAAATTCTGTTTTCTTATTAAGGAGGCAGTGTCCCTGTTATTTTATTTTATTTTTTATTATTATTTAAAATAATAGCTACATCACTCATAACATTATTAATGCACACTTTTGCGCATTCAGAAGGCATAATTAAAAGTCTTCGAGCTCATATAGCTTTTTTCTTCACTTTATCTAGATACGCTACCTTTCAAAAGTTTAGGGTCACTTACTCATTCTTTATTTTATTTTACTGTATTTTATTTTTTTCACATTTTAGAATAATAGTCAATAAAATTCATCACAACTATGGAATAATAGAAATGGAAATGGGAATTATGTTGTGACTAAAAAAATCCAAAATAAATCAAAACTATGTTATATTTTAGTATCTTCAAAGTCTTCAAAGAATTTGCAGACATGTACTCTTGGCATTTTCTCAGCCAACTTCTTGAGGTATCACCCTGGGATGCTTTTTAAGCAGTATTGAAGGAGTTCCCATCTACGTATATGCTGGGCACTTATTGGCTGCTTTTCTTAATTATTCGGTCCAAGTCATCCATTTCAAAAACTTTTTTTTTAAATAACATTTTAGTTTTGTAATTAAATAAATTAATATGTTGGCACAATTATATTTTTGTCTACAAAAATAATTTCAAACATTTAAGCATACGCCTTCAGATCAAAAGGTTTTTAAGATCATGAGAAGCATTTCAGGCAAGTGACCCCAAACTTTTGAACGGTAGTGGCATTGAGGTAATCAAAAATTAATTAAAAGTAATCTGATTGTGTTACTTTATTATTGTGGTAATTGGCTGATTACAAAGTAATTATTAAGTAATCAGTCTTTGTAACGGAATATATTTTAAAAGTAACCCTCCCAACCCTGTATATATATAAACTCCAGAAAGTAACATAGAACAATATAGGTGTATTATGAAGCTTGTTTATTTTATCAACCAATATTGAAACTCAAAAAATGGTATGGTACAAAAAATTTCACTGATTCTGATTTTAGGAGGAATGAAAATGGGCTTTCTGAGTAAGCTCAGATCACTTTAGTGTGAAAAAACTAAAAAGGCGAGGAGAGCAAGAAAGAGCCTTGTGCTGGATATTTTGTCCATGTAACGTGTAATTGGTAATTGCAGTGCTCACTCTACCCTGAGCAAAACAGCTGTAGATGGAAATTTGGATGAGATGAGGATGCAGACCCAGATAAAGGAAATCTGACATTTCAATCAGATCAGATAAACCAAGGAAGATATTTTCTCCATAGATTTAACATAAGTTATAGAGAGCCCAGCGACTTTCTCTTATTTCTGCTGCAGGAGCCAACAACTGCAAAAAGCCAATCTCTTCTAGACTAGAGAAACACTGTGAGAGAAAAAAACAGGCACAGACCAAGCGAGATTCTCATTTTTGAATGGCATCGATTACCGTCAGATAAAAAAAAACTACAGGGGCTGGTGCATTTAATGGTATCCATATTGGAAAACAATAGCATCTGTGGGAGGACCCACTCTATTTCCAAACTAATGCTGGAGATGATTACTATGGGGATGCTGTTGAGGTTCAGAACAGACTTACTGGGGACTGAGTGAATAAAATGATTGCAAGCCAACAGATTTAATTTTCTGCCCCTTCGTGGACTCACTATGGAGTCAACTTTTTTTCCAATCGTGATTTTCCAATGAATGAATTGTGAAGTCTGTAGATGGTTCAGTATGTTTTTGGCAAACCGCCTCTCCACTTTAATTGGATTCTGTAATGACATATATTGGGTGTAAAATTATTTTTCATCAATGGAGCTGGTCAGAATATTTTCCACCAACTACATCAAGTGGGCTTCAGCCTTAAGATGGCCGGTTCAGTGGCATGAAAGAGCTGTTTCATGGAAAGTGTAGATTGTGTGTGTGAACCATGTACACTCAATCATGTTCCTCCCCCACACACACTCTTAAAACACATCATTACGCTGGTCTGTCCAGTGATACTTGCATCAGGGGACGGGGGAGGGGTTGAATTTGGATCTAATCAGCCATTTATCACAAAGTAAGCAGGACAAATTATGTAAATCACTTTGAAACCCAATCTCGAGTATGTTTCTGCTTAAGCAGAGACCATGAACACAGAACAGACAAAAAAAAAAAAAACATGTCTTACCCACCCACTCCCCCACCTTAATGATCGGAGCTAATGCACCGCATTTTAAGCTCATCGCGGCTCAAAGCAGCTTTGTATGATATCGGATTACTGTAGAATTTTAGGTGCATTGCAGTAAGGTACTAAGTTAATCCCAGGCTTTAGTGGATTTTCTACTTTTTAGGAGACCCATGCTTGTGCATACACAATTATGTAATATCCTGCAGCAGCCAGAGCTGGAACACAGACACAGAAAGCTCTTGATTTATTGATTCAGGAAAGACTGTATTGAACATGAAAACAGCAGGAAGTCTCTGACGGCTGGGACAAGGGCTATGGTTGTCGGCTTGCCGCATATATGAAGTACAGTGGCCCAAAAAGCATTTGGACTTATGGACACTTTTTGTACACTTATGTCACACTAACAAATATATGAATGCCATTACTTTAGATAAAACAAAACAGCTTCTGAAACAAATGATGCAAGACATTTTTCTCAGAACTACACACTGAAAAAAGTCTACACACCTAAAAATTTGCTTTATGTGGTAACATCTAAATGAACTGGTTTTATTCAAGTAAAAAAAAAATTATTTAACATCACTAAATCAACCTGAATACATTAGATTGCACCAACAAAACTAATTATTAGGGTTAAATCAAGTAGTACTAGCTACTTGAGGTAACAATTTCTCGCTACCACTTTTTACAATGCACTTTTCCTTGCCATTTTTTGCAATTATTACCGACCAAATGGTCTTAATGTAATTTTTAGTGGAGGTAACCACAGTTCATCACGTTAACTATGGATATGTTCCACTAAGTTTGACACGCAGAAAGTGTCCAAATACTTTTTGTCTTAAATTTTGAACAATATATATTATCATTTTATTATTCAGAACTTCTTGTAATGTTTTGCTTGAAATGCATGCTAGTGCTATCTTTCATTAAAATAAATGCCACTTGGTTTGATATTTTGTTATATAAAGATAATTGTGCACTTTAAAGTGTGGATTAAGTGTCCAAACACTTTTTGGGGCCACTGTAGGTCTAAATCAGGAGAGCTGTAAGATGAGCAAAATCCAATTCAATGACAAATACTCTGAACAGCAAAGGTCAAGAGGTTACATTAAAATATACACACTTGTATGTAAGCGTTGGAAATCAAATGAATGGAAACTCCATTATTATTTGTTTGATGGCATGAAGCATCTGAGTCATATTGCAATAAAAAGAGAAATCCATGAAGCATTTGGGTGGACTCTAATCATTGCCTAGAAGATAAAATTGCATCCACACCACAACAGTGAAAGGTCATGATCGATACTGTAAAAAAGCACAGCAAACCTGCAGACAATCAGCGCATGGCAGCTATTTTTGCAGCCTCAGCATGCATTTTTGAACAAATAAATCAGATGGAGAGAAAGTCCAAGGTCATCTTTGATTGTGCATTAGTCCAACATTTCATTTTGGCTTTAGTCCAGTGCTCTACCATCAGAGAACTAAAATAGATTCATACACATTAATTTTCCATAGCCTTTGAACTTCAGAAAGAGGGAGAAGAAAAGTGAAAATGAGAGAAAAGATAGAGTGGGAGTGAGATCTTCAACAGGAAATGGGTGGAAGTCTTAATCACTTTCAATCGTCTTGTGATGTCTTAATGTACCCCATACAGAAAGAAGAGGTGCAGAAATGGACCAGGATCCAATGTATTTATTGACTCTCTCCACAATGCCATAAGAGTTCTGAAGGTGTATGGGTCAACTGTCAAAGAGAATTATGATTCCTGGCCTTTCTGAACGTTCAAGGGCTATTAGTGTCCATTCTGATTCAGAGCTGTTTAATTACCTCCCTTTGTTGATGTTGTTCCAGACTGCTCTCCACTCTAAACGTTCCTGATATATCATCCTCCCTGTGATGTTCTTTGCAGAATAAGCCTGTATCTATCACATTTGTGTTCACTACCTCTATTAAAGCTGGGCTTATTTGACGTGGTGCACCACATTTAGTGAATATAGTTACGTATTAACATGGCTCTCACAGTAATGACCATATTCATTTCAAACTATTTCAATTACTGACCCGTCAAGCCATTCTCTCTCTCACTCTGTCTCTAGGTTGTACGAGTTCTGTGATCCTTGAAAAAAATCATTAAATGAGTGTCAGCTTTTCTTAGATTCACTGATAATTAGGGTTGCACTCTGACAGCAGTGATTATAATCATCTTTCTGTAGACTATTTCAAGGTGTTGCCGTCTGCGTTGTCATCTTAACATGATCACTGTATGGATGTGTGTGTGTGTATCTTTGAAACCTTTAGACTTAGGTCTGTTTTACACAGCAAGAGTATGCAGGGTGTATTAATTCACCCATATTAACAGGTTACAGTAGTCACACTGCCTGCCGCACGGTGCTGTGTAACACAAGCATGTTGCATGTAGAATTTCAGGGCTGAGCCTATTTTTACTGTCGCACACCAACATGATCACAGGGGAAATGGGCATTTTCCCTTCCGAAAGTTAATATGCTCTAAAATCAACACCACTCAGCTAAAATTACTGACAAACACCTAACCTAGAGTTGGGCGATGTGATCAAAAACTTTTATCATGATATGAGTAATTTTCTATAATGACAATGATAAACAGTTTATCACAATATAGTATTTATTATTATTATTATTTATTTAAAAAAAAAAATTTGGAAAATAAATAAAAAATAATATATTAAATATCCATATTGTACTGCCTATTTTTGGATAATCCAGTCAGAGAATTAAATACTTCCAAATACTTCCTCTTATATAATTTTCTCTTTATTTGGAAATTGACAACATCCAAAGTAAAAACAAACAAACAAACAAAAACACTCAACTTCGTTTTAAATCATTCTAACCATTATTGTACATTTTTAACATTATTCCACATTTCAGTCTGATATGTTTTTGACCAATATTATTATTTTAAACACTTCTTGCAGAAAATAAATATTAGATAAATATAGAAAATTACAAAATTACCGAATTAATGCGGAGCGCATCTTTTGGCTTTCATAATATTCTTTTGTGTGCTTCATTTTGAGGTAAAACAAATTGCTTGTATTACGAGTGATTATCGTCATGCAACAAGTTTGCATACTTTTATTTTGCTCTGTGTTGGCATTTGTGCACTGACACCACAGATGTCGGACCTTTTTTAAATAACAAGCTCCTCTTCATTTTCTTGACTTGTTTGGGAGTCGTCCTTGGGAGATGTTTTTTCAGGGTTTTTCCTGGGTCAAAAATGATGAGAAGCATGTGTGATCCCTCTCTGCGCTCTCCTGTAAATATTGAGAATCCTGCTGGACTCACACATGCTTGCATGCTGCAGAGAAAGCTCATGCAACACTCATGTGAACTGTGTGACAGATGAGAAGCATATTAAGCACTAATGAAGCACCAAACGTGAGATGAATGTTATAGAATTTGCTTGGGTGGCTGCCGAAAAAGTTTTTAATGGCATAAAACCCCTGATCATATTTTTACTCCACTGACTGTTAGTTTTAGGGTTGGGGTTTGGGTTAGGGTGTAGAGGTGATGAATTTGCATTCCTGTTGACTGTATTACATCATTTACAGGTAAAAATAACATTTAATTCAGAAACTGAAGCTCACACATGCCAATATGTTCAACAACACTTGGGGGACAATGATTTGCAAATGAAAGTGATCTGTAAATCCATGTGCAGGGCTAGGCTACCGGGGCTTAAGCAAAGATTGTTTTCCATAAAGTCCAGAATGTTTTTTATCACCTTTTTAGTGACGTAAAAAGTACTAGTGCTTTGGTATCAAGTTGATACTAAAACATATTATAGTTTAAAAATGAAACAATATAATTTAATATTAAGTAATACACATAGATTAAAGATACCTGTATTTCTACAGGATTGATAACACCAAATACCAACTCAATTCAGTACGCACACATCTTGTTGGCCGTTGCTTTTCTGGTCAACATTCCTGTCTTGGTGAGATATTTGAAACTGTGTTGAGTGAGCCAATTCAGATGCAGTAAGTACCAAATATTTAGATATATAACCCTGAAAACAAAAAGTTATATATATGTGCTTGAGGACTTTGCAAAACTTTTATCAAGACACGATGCCATAAACCTTGCAAACTTTGGCAAATGTAAATCAGCCAAAAGTTTGGAATAATGTACAGATTTTGCTGTTTCGGAAGGAAATTGGTACTTTAATTCACCAAGGTGGCATTCAACTGATCACAAAGTACAGTCAGGACATTACTGATGTAAAAAAAACAGCACCATCACTATTTGAAAAAATCATTTTTGATCAAATCTAGACAGGCCCCATTTCCAGCAGCCATCACTCCAACACCTTATCCTTTTATTAGCTAAATTGCTAATTTGGTACTAGAAAATCACTTGCCATTATATCAAACACAGTTGAAAGCTATTTGCTTCGTTAAATGAAGCTTAACATTGTCTTTGTGTTTGTTTTTGAGTTGCCACAGTATGCAATAGACTGGCATGTCTTAAGGTCAATATTAGGTCAAAAACTCATCAGTCAATCATTGTTTTGAGTAATGAAGGCTATACAATGCTTGAAATTGCCAAAAAACTGAAGATTTTACACAAAGGTGTACACTACAGTCTTCAAAGACAAAGGACAACTGGCTCTAACAAGGACAGAAAGAGATGTGGAAGGCCAGATGTACAACTAAACAAGAGAATAAGTACATCAGAGTCTCTAGTTTGAGAAACAGACACCTCGCATGTCCTCAGCCGACAGCTTCATTGAATTCTACCCGCTCAACACCAGGTTCATGTACAACATTAAAGAGAAGACTCAGGGGTGCAGGCCTTATGGGAAGAATTGCAAAGAAAAAGCCACTTTTGAAACAGAAAAACAAAAGGAAAAGGCTAGAGTGGGCAAAGAAACACAGACATTGGACAACAGATAATTGGAAAAGAGTGTTATGGATCTTAACCCCATTGAGCTTTTGTGGGATCAGCCGGACTTTAAGGTGTTCAAGAAGTGCCTGACAAGACAGCCACATCTATGGCAAGTGCTACAGGAAGCGTGGGGTGAAATGTCACCTCAGTATCTGGACAAACTGACAGCTAGAATGCCAAGGATCTGCAAAGCTGTCATTGCTGCATGTAGAGGATTTTTTTATGAGAACTCTTTGAAGTAGTTTTGAATTTAAAACCAATTCAAATTGTAATAGTAATTTTTATTAATGTCCTGACTATACATTGTGATCAGTTGAATGTCACCAATTTCTTTCCATAAGAGCAAAATTTGTACATTATTTCAAACTTTTGGCTGCTAGTGTACTTATTTTTGCCCATTTACGGCCTGCTATATTCTAAACTAACCTAAAGCACAATGATATAAAACTGTCAATCCTGAAAGGGACAATATACTGTCTTTAACTCTCATTTTAAAGTACATTGTGTTAAAAGTAGCAATTTCAGATCTTTGAGCGTATCTAAAGGTGAAACAAAAGTAAGTGGGAGTTTTTATTTTTAAATATTTACTATACAAACTACATCTCACAGATGTAAAATTTGAACTGTTATAAAGTGTATTATATTCGGATGTTTCATCAGAGGCCTGGGCTAAGCTCTGAATATCCACTGTAAACACAATCAACACAATATTATCACAATATAGGCCTTAGTGAAGCAACTTAAAAATGGAGTGAACTCACTGATCATTTGAATAAAGATGACTGTTGGGCTTGATGCAAGTTCCATGCGCAGTGACAGGTGCACAAAGAGCACAGATGACTAAGTAATTTATATTAACATTTTGGGGTATGGATTCCATTCTGTTTAGATTCATTGACATTTGGATATACTGTTCATATGCTCACCTTATTCATGTAAATTAGTAGAAGTTTTTAATAATTATCAGTGTTTATCACAGTTATTAAAGGAAATATTCAATGCACTATCCTAGAAATCACTTTATTTTCTATATAAAGCTGCAGCTTGTGCATGCAGTGTGAAACAGGGCTTATACTGCTAATACCTGAAAACATTTATCAGTGTGTGCGTCTGTGTGTCTGTGTGTGTGTCTCCGAGGCTGTGTATAAACCGGCAGTGTGGCGAGTGCCAGGTCTGAAGGAGCTCATTGTTTTGTAATGCAGTATATCATTCTGTACTTTATTAAGTTAAGATGCACCAGCGTACCACAGGGACCGGGAACGGCTCCAACTACGTCTAATCAATGTCACACCATCCCCAAGACTTAAAGCGTGCAGTCAATATTCTTTCATAATAACCATGCGTGCTGTTGCTGCATTCGTAACCATGGTGTAAACACCGCCCACTGTTTTGCTGATATAGATTCACCCAAAATCCAATTAATACACAACTTCTAAATAGGGTTAAGGGTGCAAAATCTGGAAACATGCAGTCAACAGATTATTTGTTTATTTACACAAGAAGGTTGGTTTCTGAACACTCTCCAAGGCAATCAAACTGCTTGGGGAAATTTTTTTACATGGCCTGTAAATTAAAAATCTCCCAACAAATCAATATTGTCTGTATGTGTTTGATTATTTTCTTAAGACATTGCATATATTAGACATTACGAAGCGAATTAAAACTCCATTTGAGCATTACAAATTAAACTTGTGTTTATAATTCAGCAAGAAAGTTTGATGTATGATTTTTGTTCCTTTTTTTAATGGTTTTTGAAATTCATTACTTATAAAAAAATAAATAAAAAAAAAAGCTTCTGCATTAGATCGACTGGCAGAGAAAAGAGACACAGCCGATCTCCACGTCACATATTATTGTCAGTACATTAAACACTGCTTGTCTAACTAGTGCCAACCCATTGCACCAAATCAGGTGTGTGATTGTAATGCTCCCAAATGACAGAGTACAGTGAAACTCTCAAAGCACTCAACATAACAACAACAACAAAAAAACAGTGGCAGAAATTCAGATGGAAAAAAAGCTGTGCTTCTCCATCAGCTTTCAGATCAGACAAGTACCCGAAAATATGGCAAATTAGTGTTAGCGCTGATATGGTTTAACAGCTTAGAGGAAGAAAGTCAAAAGAGATGAAGTTTCACACAAGAAATTTATTGAACGATCAGATTCGAGGATGACTCTACCCATTGGAGAGAAAAATCCCAAATGAGACCTCTTTAACATTTTAATAAATACTTGTCCTAGATAGCAATGATATCAAATGGAGATCAAATTAAGACTCAATGCTTCTCAGATTTTTCTCCTGAGAAAAATAATTAATAATCTTTTAGTTTCAGAAGAGATCCCAACAATGTCACATACATGTTTTCTTATAATACATTAAGCTTGCATTGAGAATAAAATGTCAAAATTGACTTAAGTTCTGAAAAATTGAAAACTGAACTGATGATAAAGGTGAGCAGCTTTCTACTCCAGCATATCAGAAGCTGTGTGTAGGTTGTAGCAGTAGCATTAGAGATGTGTTGAGAGGCACTGGCCGGCTCTGAAGGCTCAGCCAACAGCACAGGTGTGAGTGAATAATCATGCTTGGAAGTGTCTGTGCCCGTAAAGCATAATTATGAGTTTGTTCAGTATTCCTGATGGAGTGCTTGAATAAATCTCAGAACAAAACAGCCCAGAGGAGTAAATCGATAAAAAGACATCAGATCATAACACGATCATGCAGATTTTAGGTCTTCAGACAACTTTAACACAAGTTGATGGATCTTTATTGTTCATGTACAAACCCACTCCCACAGGGTCAGGAATAGTTGCTCCCAGGCTGGGCAAGACATGCTGGGTAATTACAAGCAAAAGGTCATAGAATGAGCTAATGGGCTTCACGGGGTGCTAATGGGGCACTTGACACAAACACACATGTAAACATTTATAAATACTGTACGTATGAACACATAAACACAACCACACAAAAGAACACATGAATGCCTGTGTAATAATGCAAGATTAATCCTCATTCTGAATTATTCTCATTAATAAATGTTAGAAATGCCCATGCACATACTCCCGATCCCTGCAGGCTATGTGCAAACTACACAGTGAGCTGTCAATAAACCTGCCTAGAAACACAAGCACACACACATATACCTCCTGTGTGTCAATAACCCTGCATAGTTTATAGAGCTCTGCTTGTGTGCATGCCAATTTGTAGGCGAATATCAGCCTTGCTGTTTGGAAGGAGGGAGAGAGCTAAGGAGATGAATTTAAAGAAATAGTTTACCCAAAATTGGACATTTTGTCATTTACTCATCCTCATTTTGTTCCAAACTAGTTTGATTTAAACCTGTAGTTTAGCAGACTGCCTGGGTGCCCTTTTTCACAGCAATACTGAATGGAGGTGGATGCTGTCAAGCTCCTAAAATGACAAAAAGCACTATGATTGCCCATACAACTTGTACACTATATTACAAGTCTTTTGAAGACATTTGATAGCCTTTTATGAGAAACAGACTGAAATGTATCATGTCTCATTTACATTTTTGCATGTTCAAACTTAGTGCGACAGCCCCTATACTCTATGTTTTCTATATTTTATTGATATTTTTTGGATTTATAGATTGTAAAAGAAGGAAATTTCCTTTATACAGACCTTTTTAGGAAATCTACAGCCCGTAACACTCTTCTGAGAGCTGACACTTACCATTCGTTACCCTTAAAGCATAGCCTTCCATATAGTCAATTATGTCGTATAAAAAGAATATGTAGTAAACCGTACGGTTTAATTGGAATTTAAATGATATGAAGGAATGTTTTACTGCAGGGGTTATAATGCAAAACAAATCCAACCCCCCACAGTGTTTAAAAGAGTGCATAATTTAAGAGACTACTTGGTTAAATCTGACTTGATCCCCTCTCCACCTGTGAAATTACAAGGTATGTTGACACCTATCCCAGAAAATAAACATCGTTGTGGCACATGTAACCAATGTAGTTATACATACCGCTGTACGTCATTCAAACATCCTCATACTGGGAAATCTATTCTATTAAAAGGTATAATAACCTGCAAAACAAAAGCTGTGATTTACCTCATAACTTATCCTTGTGGAAAATCATATGTGGGAAAAACAAGCAGGGAACTGAAAACAAGAATTGCGGAGCATCGTAGTACTATACTGTAAGATGTAGAAATATGAATTACCCCTTAGCAGCACATTTTATAGAATATAATCATCCAGTGGCATTATTACGTTATATAGGAATTGAAAAGGTGTCACTACCAAGGAAGGTGGGGATTTGGATCAACTTTTATTAAAATGAGAATCCTTTTGGATACATAGATTAAAAACTTTAATGACGCATGGTTTAAATGTTGATCTTGAATTAAATAGTTTTTTTATGAATGAGGAAACAAAATTTTCCTCATTTTCCTTGAGGTTCTAATACATTTTATGTTTATATGAATGTACATATGTGTAATATATATATATATATATATATATATATATATATATATATATATATATATATATATATGTTTGTATGTATGTATGTATTTATTTACACATGTGGATGTATGGTGTTTGGATTTTGTGACTTTTTGTTTGGATTATGATGTCTTACTATGTGGTGGTTCTCACGATTGTATCTCATGATTTTAAATGTGGTTGGGATTTTCCTGTGTACGCCATCCGGTGTCAAGTTTCAACACAAATGAAATATATAAGATTAAATGAATAAATCTCTATTTTTCCAGCCTGTTGTATTAGTATTTATTTATTTATTTATTGCCCCTTATTCATTTTAGATACAGTTATTGAATATTGTTATTTACATAGGCTAAATATACCATTAATGAAATCTTGTTTTATTACATATCATATTTCAGTGGGGATATAATTTATTACAGCTGACAGTTACGTGAGCAAACAAGGTTTAAACATCAACCGTAACAAGATCAAACTGAAATTCACAGCTTTTTAACACTTCTTTGTACAAATTTGAAGGCTGCTTTTTCGATCAATACAAGTAAATGTCATATTATGCGACTACACATTACATTACAGAGAGCTTACAACCTGTTAAGTCTTGTCTTAAGAACAGGTGGTGCAACCAAATTAAGCACTGACTTAGTTACAAACAGGCTTGGGAAGTAACGGATTACTTGTAACAGTGTTAGGTAATCAGGGTACAAAAATTAGATAACTGTAATCCGTTACAGTTACATAAAACATCGTAATCAGATTACAGCTACATTTTAAAAAATTGGGATCATTGTCAGGATTACAAGTTTTAATTTCTGACAAAAGAAATTGTGAATTTTCCTGACATAAAGTGATACAGACAGCTGTTTATTTAGAGTGAGAGATGGTTTAGATGCGCATTCTCTTCGGGTGTGACACGATTTGCACTTCATTGCTGGTACGGCATAGAAATCCCCTGGTTTGCATGGTTGCAAATGCGAACTGTGCTATATTAGCCAGGACATCCTGTATGTTGATCCAATCCGTTCCGTATTGAAGCTGAAAAAATGACCCCTCCCCCAGGTGAACGGTAATTAAACCTTCATCATTTAAGAAAAAAAAGTTTTGAATACAACAACAATACAAAAATCAACTGAAACAATACCCCTGGAAAACCTGCTATGACTTTCTCTCCTTTTTCACCTCTCATGATTTCGCATCCCTGATCATTATTAACAAATCCAAATTGTACACATAAATATCAAATTAATTGAAAATGTATTTTAAGTTCTTAGGAAAGAAAGTTCAATGAAGAATTTATCTGATTTGATACACTATTGTTGAGAACAGTTCAAATGTCTGGGTGAGGGAAACATTCTGGCAAATGTAACATGTTCAACACTTACAGTACTGTGAAAAAGTGAAATAATAATGAAATAAATAGTTTTCATTTATCACTTAATGACATACAAAGTCCAGTAAACATAAAAAAAGCTAAATCAATATTCGGTGTGACCACCTTAGCCTTTAAAACAGCACCAATTCTCCTAGGTACACCTGGACAGAGTTTTTCTTAGTTGTTGGCAGATAGAATATTCCAAGCTTCTTGGAGAATTCACCACAGTTCTTCTATTTAGGCTGTTTCAATTGCTTCTATCTCTAATCTCAGACAGACATGATGTTCATTGGGGGCCATGACATCTGTTGCAGGGCTCCCTGTTCTTCTATTCTAATCTTTTCTATTCGCAGAAGTCATGTTTGGGAGTCTAACATTTATATTTCCTATTGACACACTAAAGCTGAAGATATAAATAACCATCTTAAGACAAATGTTTTTGTGAAACTTCTAATGTGCCTAATACTTTTGCACAGTACTGTATATTAGGAATAAGTAATTGAAAAGACACTCTAAGGGTGGGTTGCACCAATAAGGATTAACCTTAAACTGAGATTAAATCAAGGTTTATCTAATTATTCTGTTGCACCAAACTTTAAACCTTGTTTAAAAATAATCATGGTTAAATTTAAACCATCATTTTAATCCTAGATTAACTTTAATCCTGTTGCTCCATGACTTTAAACTCAGATTTAAAATTCAGTTAAGGATTAACTTTAAACTTGAACCTGAGGAGGTTTAAATATAGAAAATGACAACACTTTTTTGGTTGATTGGGGACACTGAAAGAGTACCTTGAAGAAAAATACAGGACAGACTGAACCTTGTTGAGTTTTATAATGAGGAATTTTCAAAGAGGTATAGATTCAACAAGGAAACTGTAATTATATTAAATGACAAAACTAGACCTCTAATTATACATAGCAGTGACCAAAATGCAGCTATACTACCATTGCTCCAGATTCTGATAGCCTTGCCCTTTTATGCCACTGGTTGTTTCCAGATGGAGGATGGGGACCTTTCTGGAGTTCACAAATCAACCTGATCAGACTCTGCTCTTAGCTGGGCAGCTTTGAACTGCCTGCACAGGGTTTCATTTACCTCCTGCATCTGGGCATTTTCTTCCTGTGCCCAGACTCTCTCAGCTTGGGTGCACCTAACTTCTACGTGCAAGCTGAGATTTTCCCTCTGCACCACTTGGTAGCTGTTCTGCAGCTGGGTGAGTTGGGCCTGGTGCTCTGCGGTTTGCAGTTTGTTTCTGCGGTGATGAAGAAGGAAAATTTGGCCCACGAGGTCCGGAATTGTGCGCTCTGGCTTCCCGACAGGGTTGTTGACATAATTAGCTAGTTCCTGCAATACTTCATCACAACGACTAACATTGTCGCCTTTAAGGTTATCTCTCTCCTCTACGGAGAGACAGAGGACAGCGGCGAACACATCTTGCAGTTCTGGGTCGTCTGACCTTGGAGGAGCCTCAGCTCCAGCCACGTGGGTCAACTGGTGACTCATTTTACCGGGGCAGTAAAAATGCTCGTGACACAGTGGCTCTGATAGCTTGTTGTGTTACAGTTGCTATAATGCTGACACGAACACACAGGTGAGAGGCTTAGACCTGTGGCTTACGGGTTACTGTTATGCAATGTGCGAATTTCACTGCGACCTCTCCTTGGTGGACATTAATTAGGTGACCTGACACCTCTCTGTAACATCTAGGCGAAAGCGTTAGGAGTTAAATAACAACAACGGCAGGTTTGGAGCAGACTATCGTAAATTTACCAACCCCTAAACCACTCTAAGAGCACTTTCACACCACACTGGCTTATGCTTGGCAAGTCATGAGAGAAGTCAATCGTCAAACAGAACCAAACTTTTAACTAATGATTGAAGTTATTACTTTGGATTCTTTGTTCACACCGTGACAAACTGGCACGTAGGATTCCTCACACGGGGCACCATTAATGTTGGGTGCTTTGTTCAGGAGCAGTTTTGGTTATTAATATAATTATGAATTATTAAAATCAATAGAACATTGATTAGAATCAACATTAGCTTTTTAATCCTTTAAATCAACAATCATCAAAGATAACTATCAATTATAAAATTCAATACAATATAAATTAATATCAAAGATAATTATTAATTATTAAAATCAATAGAACGTTAATAAGATTTATATCACCGGGGCACCACCTTGGAATCAGGGACTAATAACCAGACAGTATAACAGTCTCACTATAGAATTGTTATATAGGAAAGTTTATTGATGCAGTAATATCAATAAATAATCAATACAATGCAGTCGATAAACTTCTGACTTACAACTACAAACTAAACAGTGACATGATTAGATATGGTAACATATAAGCCTATAATACATGAGAGGAGTGTGTGTGTGTGTGTGTGTGTGTGTGTGTGTGTGTGTAAGGAGAGAAGGAGGGCACAAAATGGCAGTTGTGGCTCTCGTGGAGAGTGCTTCATGCGAGGTTTCTGGACAGAGAATGTGGCCGCGAATGTGGGCGGAGAGACTGATTAATGGCATCTGCCCGTTTAACGCATGTCTCTGCTAGTACGATAACTTAGGGACAAAGTGGGCTCTATCGCCAAGTTATCTGTTCACCAAATGTGTGTGCGGGTATGTTTGTGAGGGGTCGTGTGTGTGCCGGTTTTAGCAATCGTGGGAGGGAAGGCAACCATTAGTTTAATCACTCAAAGACGCGGTGAATGGCTCGTAATCTGTCCGCCGCGGTCGTTGGTTCTTTAATGGATAAACTCAGTGTGCCGGTCTCACCCACGATGGCGGAAATGCACAAACGGTCCAGCGTATTTGGACAACAACACAGCAAATCTCATTCATGGTAACAGTAAGTTACAGTAATACCTTAAGTATTATTAACAGCAATAAGCGTACTCGGCGGTCCGTAAACTGTACAAGCAATACCTTGATACAAAAGAATAACACACTATAATAATCTATCTCTGCCCAGACGTAAACCTCTTACTTGAGTCACGTGAGGACGCTGGTAGAATGTGTGTTCGTCGTTTGACTCCGACTCGTTTCCTTGAAGCTCGGGTGATGATGGGAGGCCGTTTCCTCACTCTGTCGGCGGGCGGTATGGTGGCTGAGTCTCGGCGGGCTGGCGGAGAAATCAGCAAAGTCGACTCGGCTGAAAAGGGAAGAGAAATCTTCTTTCTTCACTTCTGCAGGCAAATGGGTGAGACGCGAATTGCTCAGTGGTCTCCTTCGGATCCATTAATGTGCTCGGTGGAACACGGAGAAATCTCAGCTCATCCAGCGAAAAGGAGATTATATGGCCAAAGTTCAGGTACATACGTTACTTCCTTGGGCAGCAAGGCTACACATGGGAGCAGCAGGGTTGCAACTATACTCGGCGAATACTGTCGCTGGAAGCAAAGCTTAGAAAGATCTCAGAGGTATTTTTACTCTCGATGACGTCATGGCTGAGGGACGCGTTCTGTCATGCATGCGTTGAGAATTCGATCCTTCAGAATTTCACACATAGGTGTAAAGTAAGCAAGGCTTCATGGGATCTGTAATCTATTTTGGACTCCCTTTGTTTGATTTTGGTGCCGTTGTTGTGGCTGTGAGGCTTCTAGTGTTCCTACAGGCTGCAGTCAATCTATATGACTGTGTGTAGGTCTGCCTTTTTCTCTTATCTGAGTACGAGGCCCAACAACTTGTGCAACCTTACGCACAGCTGGTGCAACCCTACCCTGAACACAAAGGTCAATGTGATATTAAGTTATCAAAAATCTGTTTGTTTTTTTTATCCAAAGCTTTGGCTCTGACAGCGTACTGCCTGGTAACGACTTTTCAGCCAGGCGCCTCACAGTGGCCCAAACAGGGCATTAAGTATTTGGGTATTTTATTCCCAGAAAATTTGTGTGATTTAGTTAGAGTTCATTTTGACCCTACAATAAAAAGGTTTGAGTGATGTGGGCAGGTGGGCTTCATCACATTGATCTATGATTGGGAAGGTTAATGTTATTAAAATGAATTGTATTCCAAAATTCAACTACCTGCTACAATCTCTCCATATAGATGTCCCCCTCTCTTATTTCAAGCAGTTTGATAGCATAGAGAAGTCCTTCATTTGGAATGGTAAATGTCCCAGATTACATTTCAGTAAGTTGCATAGGGCGATTGACAATGGTGGGCTAGGCCTACCCAATATTTTGTTTTATTATTATGCATTTGGTCTCAGACATTTAACTCATTGGTCGCTTCCACCTGAGAGAGCCCCTCCCTGGTTTTGAATTGAACAGGAAGTTCTTGCCCTTATTTCGCCATTGCAAAGCCTTTTTATCAAACTAATCAGAGAAGTTAAGTTACACCCCGTTATCTCGCATTTGCACTCGGTATAGACAAAAGTGTCCAGAGTGTTTAATTCGGACATTTATTTAAATGTTGCCTCTAGTATATGGTTGAAACCAAAATTATGTATTAATAAGTCCCCTCTTTCTGCTGGTCAGAGTGGATTGTGAGGGAAGTTAATATGCTCGGTGACCTATATGAGAGTGGAGTGTTGAGATCCTTTGAAAATATGGATAAACATTTTGGGATTCCCAGATCTCAGTTCTTTAGGTATTTACAGCTGCGCCACCTGCTCTGTACTATTTTTGGGAGTAGCATACACCCCCCTAAAGTGGCAGATACTCTGGGAATGGTAATTACTGCTTTTGGAAAAGGTCATGAGGCATCAGTGTATTTCTCCCTGCTAATTCAGAGTCTGAGGGACAGAGCTTTAACTTCTATCAAGAGATTATGGGAGAAAGATTTAAACTTGGTATTGGAGGAGGGAGTGTGGGCTAGGATTCTAAAAAACATCAAGTCTACATCTAGAGATGCAAGTCTTATGCAATTTAAGATTTTACATTGATTCTATTGGACCCCCTCTAGATCGTATAGGCTTGGTCTGAAAGGCACACCCACCTGCTGGTGATGCCAATCAGAAGATGGATACACAACCCATGTTTTTTGGTGGTGTGTTAAGATCCAAGAATTTTTTTGAAGGTTCATTGTTTTATGTGTGACGTATTGGGCACTCAAATTTCATTTTGACCCAGACTCTGTAATTTAGGCGATGGGGGGGTCATTAATATATGGGATAAACACATAAAAAATTGGGTCCTAACCAGTTTTATGATCAGCAGACAGATTGTTCTAAGGGGATGGAAGTCGGCTAGAGTGCCCTCATTTCAAGAGTGGTGCACAGAGATGAAGAGGGTGGCGGCATTTGAGGAAATGTCATGTAGAAGGCTGGGGAACTTAGCTTCATTTGATAGGAAATGGGGCAGCTATTTGGCCTTCTTGGAGGGCTCTCAGGGAGGGGCAGTGGAGAGAGAAGTATAGTTTTAAATGTGTGTTATTGTATTTTATTTATTTATTTATTTTGTGTATACTCATGTGTGACCACAGGGATGTTTGTTGAGGGTCAGGGTGGGGTTGGGGATTGGAAAAACATAATAATTTAAAGCATTTTAGCATATATATATATATATATATATATATATATATATATATATATATATATATATATTACATCACTTATAGTTTGAGTTTGTTGTGTTTTTGTTTTGTTTTTGTTTTTTCATTTAGTTCTGCTTTGTTTGCCTTTTGTCCCTTCGATGTAAGCATGTAGAGCCGAGGAGGGCGGGGCCGGGCTGGAATGACGCACGCCCGGTCCCCAATCAGCCTGATGGGGCATGCGAGGGATAAAGGCGGCCGGGGACGACAGTTCGAGAGAGAGAGAATTACAGGCAGCTGCGCTGTGTGTGTTTTTATGGTTGTGTGTTTTTGGTTAAGTTGTTCATTAAATTATTATTTGTCAAGCCGGTTCTCGCCTTCTCCTTTCCACCGAACCCCCTTACAAAGCAATAGTAGTGAGAGGATAAGAAATGGCTGGGAGAAAAGGAGAGGACAGGATCAGGAAATATTGCAAGCTGGGTTTAAACTTGCATCACCTCTATGATCTCAACTTGTCAGAGCACATGCACCACTTTTCTAGGCTCTGGCTCAAGAAAATTATGCTAGATGAATACAGCATGGAAGAGAGAACTGTATCACTGTACTTAGTAAAAGGTTGTACAAGGTAATAACAAACCTCTCTGATAAACAAGAATGAAATGCATTCGTGGCCAGAGTGAAGCGAAAATAGTCCTGCACTACCCTGAAAACACTTAGCTCTGAATGAATGTAAACCCATATCACAGAAAAACACCGAGCACAACAGCAAAACCACAACAGCACCACAGCATGGGAGACTGGAGACAGAGGCTGTGCTAGAAAAAATATTTGTCCGTCACTCTGACGGACTGAGTTGTAAAATTTCTGTCGTGATCTATTTTCATCCGTCATACTTGTTTTAACTGACATGACAGAGGATAGGCTTAATTATATTTTTGACTCCCCAAGCGCAAGTCTGTTGAAACCAAGGAGTTCTCGGGTGAAAGTAGTTACCTGTCAATCAACTGCTGCTAAAACAAGATTTTTAAAATTTACTGGTATGTGCGGCTTTTAAATTAAATAAACATCCAATCAGAAAATGCAAAGGTTCACGGAACTTCGCAAATGTATCTGATAGCCTATAACAATAAAGTCACAGATGAGAAGCACACACATCTCTGAAGCTCTAATCTGGGTACTCCTCTAAAATAACTGACAGTTCTGCTCTAAACATAGGCTAATGTTTAGAATGTTTAGATTAAATGCAAGTAACTGGCAGAATTGATGAATTTTCCATCGATCTTTAAAAAAATCAGTAAATGACGGAGAATTTTTGGTTAACGCAACCTCTGACTGGAGAGAGAGCCAGGAGAAAGACACAGAAGAACCAGAGTGCAAGAAGCAGAGAGAGACTGGGAGACAGAGAGAGTAAGGGGAACAAACACTCTCATTAAGGGCAAGAGAGTCAGAAAATATAGTTTTATTGCCCAGAGGTTGCTCTTTCATTGCTCAGGGGACTTCAGAGAGTTCTCAGTTGATTCATTTATACACCTTCATGACAACTCGATCTCATGAAATGTCGTACATATTTTACGAGCTGGCTAAATGGTATGATGTCATACGATGTTGTTCGTATGAATTCATATGATTTGGTCACGTGCAAATGCCCGGATGTGTAATGCGGAAGTAAGCGCGAGTTCCGCGTGTGAGGCATTGAGGACATGCTTATTAATATTATGCCCTTACCCAAATCCCTCATCTAAACCTAACCGATCAGTAGAGTGTGTAAACATGATAGGAAGCTGTTGTGTGTGACAGTAGTAAGAATATTTGATGGAAACGATCCCGCGCGACGTGATTCGCTCAAGTGAAAGTCATACGAATTCATATGAGAGAAGTCGTACGCTAACGATTAGCCAAATTTAAAGAAATCGTAAGAATCCTTACAATTTTGCCGTGAGAGTGTGTTGCTCATGATGTTCCAAAACCCATATGAATTTTTCCATAGAACACAAAAGGAAATGTTAGGCAGAATGTTAGCCTCAGTCATGAGGGTGAGTAAATGATGACAGAATTTTCATTTGTGGGTAAACCATCCCTTTGGTTGAAGTATGAACTTTGTTTTAGATGTTTCTTCTAAAATTCCTTAGTAGAAATAGAAAAATAGAAACAAATGAGCCCATTTTGTAATTAATATGGTCTTAGAAGATTCTGAGAAATGTTTGAGTTCATTTTGAAAAATATGACATCTGGTTGCAGACTTTGGTATCTTGACAAACCTGAGCAAAATATTACGTTGTTGACATCTCTTCTGAAAGGCTAGATTTACTGAGATCATTTTATCAGGAGAAAATCCGAGAAACACAAGACTTATAGTTATATTTTACTTAAAAATGAAAATTCTGTCATCATTTACTCACCCTCATGTCGTTCCGAACACATATGACTTTCTTTCCTCTGTGGAACACAGAAGATGTTAGGTAGAATGTTAGTCTCAGTCATCATTCACTTTGCATCTTTTACCCATACATTGAAAGTGAATGGTTACTGAGGCTGTCAGTCTCTAACATTCTGCCTAACATCTCCTTTTGTGTTCCACCATAGAAAAAGTGTCAAATGGGTTTGGAACAATGTCAGGTTGAGTTTATAACAAACAGAATTTTCATTTTTGGGTGAAAAAAAAAGTCTCAATTTTTCTATTTAATTTCACTGCTGCCTAGGAGAATCTGAGATACTAAAGAGATTTCATTTGGGATATTTCTTTCCTATGGGCATACTGTACATACAGTATGTGTGTCTGTCTGTGCATGCAGCATGATCTGTTGAAATTCATGACAGCAGACAATGTTCGTGCCTGCAGTTATGAACATCACAGCAGAAGGAAATCAAGCGGCTCTGTTCTGAGCTGCCACACCAGGGTTTACAACAATAAAACATGTCAAGCATGTTCCAACCGATTACAAATTAAAACTCAGTATAGGTTTTTGGAGCTAAAAACATTGTGGTCTATGATGCAACCAATTTAAATTATGCTAGCACAACCACTTTGAGTCTAATCAGTGCAGGTGTTGGTCTCAGGCTGATCACTTTAGGACACTGAGCTATCTCCATCCCTCAACCAGCCATTTCAGTGAGTCTAATGCAGTTAGTTTCCACCCACTCAAATGCTGTGTGCAGGGTTGTTACAGAGTTTTTGAAATAAAATTTAAGACTTTTTAAGACCTGAACAAATAAAATTAATACTGTACCCTCATACCAAAATAAACCCACACAATCTCAAAAATTAATCATGTTTCACAGGCTCTTACTTAAACATGCAGGGGCACACATTCAACATGGCCATAACATTGCTTATCAGTGTAACAGGGTAGGCTATATGCAATTTTAAAATACTCGAGACATGTTTTTTTCACGTAGGTATCACATTATAATTGGTTATATTTGGTTCAAATTTAAATTACAATTTTGAATTAAATTCCAGATCCAGAGTATTGTGCACCCAAAATACCAATAACCAGAAAAAAGAAAAAAAAAAAGAAAGAAAAAAAGATTTAATTAATAACACAGGACTTTTAAAAGGATGAATACACTGAGGAATCTTATTCTGAAAATGTATGTGCTTCACTGCTTATTCATACAGATCAAGGAAATGTGCAGCCTTACAATCATCTACAACAATATAAACACTTAAGTAAACATTGTCATATTTCATCAACAGTTGATCATTACTGATTGCTTGTCATACACCGATCAGCCACAACATTAAAACCACCTGCCTGGGGTCCTGGGTAGCTCAGCGAGTATTGACGCTGACTACCACCCCTGGAGTCAGAAGTTCAAATCCAGGGTGTGCTGAGTGACTCCAGCCAGGTCTCCTAAGCAATCAAATTGGCCCGGTTGCTAGGGAGGGTAGAATCACATGGGGTTCGATTAGGGGTTCTCGCTCTCAATGGGGCGCATGGTAAGTTGTGCGTGGATCGCGGAGAAAAGCATGAGCCTCCACATGCGAAGTCTCCGCGGTGTCATGCACAGTGAGCCACGTGATAAGATGCGCGGATTGACTGTCTCAGAAGCGGAGGCAACTGAGACTTGTCCTCCGCCAACCAGATTGAGGTGAGTAACTGCGCCACCACGAGGACCTACTAAGTAGTGGGAATTGGGCATTCCAAATTGGGGAGAAAAGGGGATAAAAAAATAAATAAATAAAAACACCTGCCCAATATTGTGTAGGTCCCCCTCGTGCCACCAAAACAGCCCCAATCTGCTATTCTTCTAACCACAATTGTACAGAGCGGTTATCTGAGTTACTGCAAACTTTGTCAGTTCGAACCAGTCTGGCCATTCTCGGTTCACCTCTCTCATCAACAAGGTGTTTCCATCCACAGAACTGCCGCTCACTGGATGAGTTCGGAGTTAATTCTAGAGACTGTTGTGCGTGAAAATCCCAGAAGATCAGCAGTTACAAAAATACTCAAACCAGCCCGGAATCATGCCACGGTCGAAATCACTGAGATCAAATTTTTTCCCCATTCTGATGGTTGATGTGAACATTAACTGAAGCTCGTGACCCGTATCTGCATGATTTTATGCACTGCACTGCTAACACATGATTGGCTGATTATATAATTGCATGGATGATTGTTGGTGCCAGACGGGCTAGTTTGAGTATTTCTGTAACTGCTGATCTCCTGGGATTTTCACACACAACAGTCTCTAGAATTTACTCAAAAACAAAAAAACATGGACGGAACATTCTGTGGACAGAAATGCCTTGTTGATAAGAGAGGTCAACAGAGAATGGCCAGACTGGTTCGAATGGACAAAGTCTATGGTAACTCAGATAACCGCTCTGTACAATTGTGGTGAGAAGAATAGCATGGAGTTGTGTGGATTGAGGGTTGGTGCTGTTTTGGCGGCACGAGGGGGACCTACACAATATTAGGCCCTGTATGCAGAGAAAAAATACAACAATGACACATTTTCACTATAAAGGATGCAGCGCAGGCATTTATTTCATTAAATTGTATCCTTTTGAAGTCTGTTAAAGGAATAGTTTGCCCAAAAATGAAAATTTGATGATAATTTATTCACCCTCAGGCCATCCAAGATGTATCTGAGTTTCTTTCTTCATCAAAACAGAATTTAAGACTTTTAGGATTCCATTTCAGGCCTCCTCCTCTAAACAATGCAAGTGAATGTCCTCCATTTTTTGACGCGCTTCCTGACTCCTCCTCCACGTGACGCAGGACCTTACCAACGAGCTTACGTCATCCCTCTCATGAGCGCATGAGATGTATGGAAGTGAACATTTGTAGTTAAAAAGTATATAAGTATTGTTTTGTTTCTAAAAATAATCAATCGTTTGCATTCAGAAGAACTTTATTTGTCGACTGGAGTCGTGTGGATTATTTTGATGCACCCTAAATATGCATTTTGGACCGTCAAAAAATGGAGGACATTCACTTGCATTGTTTAGAGGAGGAGGCCTGAAATGGAATCCTAAAAGTCTTAAATTCTGTTTTGAAAGAAACTCAGATACATCTTGGATGGCCTGAGGGTGAGTAAATTATCAGCAAATTTTCATTTTTGGTTGAACTATTCCTTTAATCACATTAAACCATATCACGCTATCACCTCTCTTTCCGTCCCTAAATTTAAGACTTTAAATGAAAATTAAGACTTTTGTTGTATCATTTAAGATATTTAAATGTACTACCCATGTGTATGTGTGTATGTATGTATGTGTGTGTCTGTATATACACTATATTGCCAAAAGTATTCGCTCATCTGCCTTTAGACGCATATGAACTTAAGTGACATCCCATTCTTAATCCATAGGGTTTAATATGATGTCGGCCCACCCTTTGCAGCTATAACAGCTTCAACTCTTCTGCGAAGGCTTTCCACAAGGTTTAGGAGTGTGTTTATGGGAATTTTTGACCATTCTTCCAGAAGCGCATTTGTGAGGTCAGACACTGATGTTGGACGAGAAGGCCTGGCTCACAGTCTTCGCTCTAATTCATCCCAAAGGTGCTCTATCGGGTTGAGGTCAGGACTCTGTGCAGGCCAGTCAAGTTCTTCCACACCAAACTTGCTCATCCATGTCTTTATGGACCTTGCTTTGTGCACTGGTGCGCAGTCATGTTGGAACAGGAAGGGGCCATCCCCAAACTGTTCCCACAAAGTTGGGAGCATGGAATTGTCCAAAATCTCTTGGTATGCTGAAGCATTCAGAGTTCCTTTCACTGGAACTAAGGGGCCAAGCCCAGCTCCTGAAAAACAACCCCACACCATAATCCCCCTCCACCAAACTTCACAGTTGGCACAATGCAGTCAGACAAGTACCGTTCTCCTGGCAACCGCCAAACCCAGACTCGTCCATCAGATTGCCAGATGGAGAAGCGTGATTCATCACTCCAGAGAACGCGTCTCCACTGCTCTAGAGTCCAGTGGCGGCGTGCTTTACACCACTGCATCCGACACTTTGCATTGCACTTGGTGATGTATGGCTTGGATGCAGCTGCTCGGCCATGGAAACCCATTCCATGAAGCTCTCTATGCACTGTTCTTGAGCTAATCTGAAGGCCACATGAACTTTGGAGGTCTGTAGCGATTGACTCAGCAGAAAGTTGGTGACCTCTGCGCACTTTGCGCCTCAGCATCCGCTGACCCCGCTCTGTCATTTTACGTGGCCTACCACTTCGTGGCTGAGTTGCTGTCATTCCCAATCGCTTCCACTTTGTTATAATACCACTGACAGTTGACTGTGGAATATTTAGTAGCGAGGAAATTTCACGACTGGACTTGTTGCACAGGTGGCATCCTATCACATTACCACGCTGGAATTCACTGAGCTCCTGAGAGTGGCCCATTCTTTCACAAATGTTTGTAGAAGCAGTCTGCATGCCTAGGTTCTTCATTTTATACACCTGTGGCCATGGAAGTGATTGGAACACCTGAATTCAATTATTTGGATGGGTGAGCAAATACTTTTGGCAATATAGTGTATGTGTATAATTAGTTTTTATTTTTTATTTTTTGTTATTATCTATGTCTTGCTGCTGTTTTTGTATTGTTTTTGTATTGTTGTACACTGGAAGCTCCTGTCACCAAGATAAATTCCTTGTATGTGTAAGCATACTTGGCAATAAAGCTCATTCTGATTCTGATTCTGATTAAGACTTTTTATGACCTTAAATTTTAGCAAACTTAATTTAAGGCATTTTAAGACTTTTTAAGGATCCGCGGGAACCCTGTGTGTGGGTCACTTGAGGCCTTGTTTTCGTAAAAATGGTTTTGTCTGCATGGTACACCTCACAGACACATGTTAGAGCAGTGCACTAGTGCTTTCTAGTTGCTGTATGTGCTCTCTCTTCCCTTTTCTTAATAGGATTTATCATGCTATTATAAGAACAGGACTAACTTGCTGTATAGTACATTCTGGGATTATATGTGATGATGTCCTCAAAACCTCCATTAAAGTTTGGTAAGGAGAAGTTTTGTTGAGGTGGATAATGAAAAGAAAGTAATACAGCAAAACTGGGACAGGTTTAGTGTGATTTGATTTTAAAACATTTGTATGTTAAATATGACATTGTGGCATAAGAAACATCCAGTCACATTGCCCCAAACATCTCATCCATTCACATCCCCCCCAAACACATTGTCCAATCAAATCCCCCCAAACATTTCTTCCAACCACATCCCCCCAAACACCTCAACTAATCACATCCCCCCAAACACCTCAACTAATCACATCCCCCCAAACACCTCATCTAATCACTTCCCCACAAACATCTCATCCAATCACTTCCCCCAGACATCTCAATCAATCACATCCCCCCCAAACATCTCATCCAATCACATCCCCCAAAACATCTCATCTAATCACATCCTCCCCAAACATCTCATCCAATCACATCCCCCCAAACATCTCATCCAATCACATCCCCCCAAACATCTCATCCAATCACATCAGCACCCCCCCCCAACATCTTATCTAATCACATCCTCCCCAAAAATGTAATCTAATCATATCCTCCCCAAACATCTCATCCAATCATATCCTCCCAAATATTACGTCCAGTCACATCCCCCCAAAAATTGTATCCAATCACATCACCAAAAACAGTTCATTCCATCACTTTCTCCAGCGATCTCATCCAATCAATTCTTCCAATCAGTGAAACTAGCCAAACAGAGAGAAACAGAGGAAGTATTAGGATAGAGAGAGAGAGGGAGAGAGAGAGAGAGAGAGAGAGAGAGAGCGAGAGAGAGAGGAATAATTATGTTTTCCCAAAGGACTGAGGGAGGTCCAGGCTGGATGATGAGTAGTTGACTGACACATTCTCGTGTGTCTGTGTCAGAGTATAGGAAATGAGAGCAGCAGCATCAGGCAGCATCTACAAAGCTCTGATCAATACAGCTGAGCCCTATCTAGAGAAGATGGTGTTTAATGATAATGAAGCAAGAGAGTTTGAGAGAGAGGGAGATCGAAATAGAAATTTCTGTAATGCACAACCCATGCTCTGCAAGTGAATAAATGAATGAATGAACATTTATATAGCACTTTTCTGACACTACACTCAAAGTGCTTTACACAGTGAACAGGGGACTCTCCTCAACCACCACCAGTGTGCAAGTGTGCAGCATCCACCTGGATGATGCAACGGCAGCCATAGTGCGCCAGTACGCTCACCACACACCAGCTATTGGTGGAGAGGAGAGAGAGTAGAGTTATAGAGCCAATTAGTGGATGGGGATTATTAGGAGGCCATGATTGAGAAGGGCCAATGGGGGGAATTTAGCCAGGACACGTAAAATATGGTGTTTAATGGTGTTTTGACCCATATCATTAAGGCATAATTTTAATGTAGGTGAGTCCATACATAGTTAAAGGTGACGCATGTAATTTTTTTAGTTTTAATACTATCTCCAGTCAAAGGTGCAGAGACAACTAGAAGTAAGACATTGATAGGTGTTTGTAAGAGCATCCCAACCAGCCTGACACAGCAACACTGTGTGTGGTGTGAATAAAGGTGTGAATAAATGGTGTGAATTTGGGGTGGGACCATCGGTTTGACAACAATAAAGGAGTAGAATGTTCAAGAAAACAGTTTAAAAACAGTCAGTATTTTTGAAACTGCATCTGGTGCTGCCTAGTATCATTTAAATTACACACTTTACCTTTAAAGATTCTGCATGAAATTCTCAGATATCTTACCAATCAACATGATCCATTTTTTTATGTCAGCAGTAGTGTAAAGTGTGCATATGTAATTATAGTCATTACATTGCTCATTAACGATGGAATTTACCTACTGTAGCATCACACTCCTCATGATGAAAAGAGGCCAGCACTGTAAAGCAGGAGCTAGACATCCGCTGAAACCCTACAAGCCTTCATACAACACCTGTGGCTCCTCTAGTGCAGCACAGCTGTTGGCAATGAAACGCCTCACAAAAGACAGCTCAACCTGTAGAGTTTCTGGTGCCATGAAGAACGAAGTTCTCAGTGCTAACGAGTGTGAAGGTTTTTATTGTCCTGAAATGAGACAGCTTTATGACGTACTACAGGGATAGTTCATCCAAAAATAAAGTACATAGTGATACACAGTGATACATAGTGACTGAGGTTTTCATATGGATTTGGAGCAACATTAGTGTGAGTAAATGATGACAGAATTTTCATTTTGGGGTGAACTATGCCTTTGAATATCTGACTAAATCGTTTTTGACATGCACCACAAAAATTAGTGAACATTTTGAGGTAATTAAACGAAAAGATTATGAAAGAACATAATTGTGTTACGTGGCAGATGTTTGGTATTCATGGGAGACAGGATGAGAAGGAGAACATTTTCACACTTCTGTACATGCCAGTGCCACAGAGACTGAGCAGCCAGAAAATACTGTCAGAGAGATAGAGAAATTGACCATTTTATGATTTTCTTTGGCCATGATTTTCTTATTGACATGCGTGAAGCCCAAATACAATAAACGGCCTGTAAACTATTAATAAGCCATTTAATATGCTTCTGAAAACTTTACTACCCCATGATTATACAATATGTGTAGCCATATGTGTAATGTGTACATACTGGGCAGATGCAAAATGTTCACCATATAGATAAAAACAAGACCACTCTGTGGCCAAAACTACCAGGACACTAGGGCTGCCCCCGACCAAATATTTTCCTAGTATTAATTTAATTACTTAAATATATATTTTTGGGGGGCATCAGAAAATGGTTTGAGTTCCAGGGCTGAGAAAGAATGTTATAAGCAATATTGCTAACACTGTTCTACATTACAGAGGAATACTAAACCGTAATAATGAGCCTTTAAAATATACATTTTACAAGCGAACGCATGAAGCGAGCTGCAGCAACACCGGCAAAAGCGGTAATGATTCTGAATGTGTCGGAAAAAACAGCAAGGTGACTGTCTGAACATTTAGTTTATTTATAGAGAGAAATGCACATTAGGGTTGTGCCGACAGACGATGATCTCGGGAATCAATGATGGTCAGAGTGTTTGCCAATAGCTGATGCCTTTGACAATGTCAAGATGATATTTGGCTCGTTTTCCTATTAATGTATAACATTAATATTATTATTATTATTATTATTATTATTATTATTGTTATTATTATTAGGCTATTATTATTAATAAATTAATATTACAAATCATTTGCCCGTAGACACACAGACACATGCTTGAAGAAAAACATTTTATTATATTATTAAGAACAGATGACTGAAAAGCCGTCTATGCACACGTATGACGTACTGTTTGTACGGAGGTGTGCAGTCTCGTGGAACACGCGCATGTCAAAGGTTCTCACTCTTTCTTTGTTTGTCTTATGAATTTTTTTTTTGCAAGAACAGTGCTGCAAATGACCTCAGTCATCTCAGCTCAGGAGGTGCTTTGAGTTCAGTTCGCTTTATTTCCAAAGAGCAGTTCATTGTGACCTCAACTCTGCAGCCCATACATCTGTGATTAAAACATAAAATAATACAAAAAGATGTTCACCTCAAACCATGATTTATATTTCAGTGATTATTATCAACATTATTTTATGTATATTTTTACTTTTTACATTTATAATTGTTTTAATGTCTTCATTCGTGTAAGTAATTTTCCGCCTGCATGTTTAGACGGATACTTGCGGTATATGGTAAATGGAAAGGTGGTTACTTTATATATATATATATATATATTATTTTTAATCACTTAATTATTTTAATTGCTTTTTCATTTCATTTGGAGTGCAATTTGAATTTAGAAATGTACTTAAGTTTTTTGTTTTTTAAAAAATTAATTTAATTTTCAATGCAAAATCACTAAATCACTAAAGCAAGTATATCCACCGATCCCTCAGCCCCGAGGTTGCCGATGTAACTGGATATTGATATATATATATATATATATATATATATATATATATATATATATATATATATATATACAGGTGCATCTCAATAAATTAGAATGTCATGGAAAAGTTCATTTATTTCAGTAATTCAACTCAAATTGTGAAACTCGTGTATTAAATAAATTCAGTGCACACAGACTGAAGTAGTTTAAGTCTTTGGTTCTTTTAATTGTGATGATTTTGGCTCACATTTAACAAAAACCCAAAAAATTAGAATACAAGACCAATAAGAAAAACATTTTTAGTGAATTGTTGGCCTTCTGGAAAGTATGTTCATTTACTGTATATGTACTCAATACTTGGTAGGGGCTCCTTTTGCTTTAATTACTGCCTCAATTCGGCGTGGCATGGAGGTGATCAGTTTGTGGCAATGCTGAGGTGGTATGGAAGCCCAGGTTTCTTTGACAGTGGCCTTCAGCTCATCTGCATTTTTTGGTCTCTTGTTTCTCATTTTCCTCTTGACAATACCCCATAGATTCTCTATGGGGTTCAGGTCTGGTGAGTTTGCTGGCCAGTCAAGCACACCAACACCATGGTCATTTAACCAACTTTTGGTGCTTTTGGCAGTGTGGGCAGGTGCCAAATCCTGCTGGAAAATGAAATCAGCATCTTTAAAAAGCTGGTCAGCAGAAGGAAGCATGAAGTGCTCCAAAATTTCTTGGTAAACGGGTGCAGTGACTTTGGTTTTCAAAAAACACAATGGACCAACACCAGCAGATGACATTGCACCCCAAATCATCACAGACTGTGGAAACTTAACACTGGACTTCAAGCAACTTGGGCTATGAGCTTCTCCACCCTTCCTCCAGACTCTAGGACCTTGGTTTCCAAATGAAATACAAAACTTGCTCTCATCTGAAAAGAGGACTTTGGACCACTGGGCAACAGTCCAGTTCTTCTTCTCCTTAGCCCAGGTAAGAGCCTCTGACATTGTCTGTGGTTCAGGAGTGGCTTAACAAGAGGAATACGACAACTGTAGCCAAATTCCTTGACATGTCTGTGTGTGGTGGCTCTGGATGCCTTGACCCCAGCCTCAGTCCATTCCTTGTGAACTTCACCCAAATTCTTGAATCGATTTTGCTTGACAATCATAAGGCTGCGGTTCTCTTGGTTGGTTGTGCATCTTTTTCTTCCACACGTTTTCCTTCCACTCAACTTTCTGTTAACATGCTTGGATACAGCACTCTGTGAACAGCCAGCTTCTTTGGCAATGAATGTTTGTGGCTTACCCTCCTTGTGAAGGGTGTCAGTGATTGTCTTCTGGACAACTGTCAGATCAGCAGTCTTCCCCATGATTGTGTAGCCTAGTGAACCAAACTGAGAGACCATTTTGAAGGCTCAGGAAACCTTTGCAGGTGTTTTGAGTTGATTAGCTGATTGGCATGTCACCATATTCTAATTTTTTGAGATAGTGAATTGGTGGGTTTTTGTTAAATGTGAGCCAAAATCATCACAATTAAAAGAACCAAAGACTTAAACTACTTCAGTCTGTGTGCATTGAATTTATTTAATACACGAGTTTCACAATTTGAGTTGAATTACTGAAATAAATGAACTTTTCCACGACATTCTAATTTATTGAGATGCACCTGTATATATATACAAACTGACCAATCAAATCTTGGTCGACCAAGACTCTTCTCATCCACTAATGTTTGGTCGACTATTAGGGGGCAGCCCTACAGGACACAATCTGTCAGGGCACAATAAATAAATAAATAAAATGGTACACTGTGGATTTCAGAATATTCTGGAACACCTAAAGCACATAAAATCAGAATTTTAAATCAGCATATGTTGCCCACTGGACTACACTGACAAAGAGAAATGTCACCCTAAAAAAGTTCTTCATGTGATAACATCTTAATTAACTGCCTTGATTAAAAATATTCAGAAATTATATAAAATCACTGATATTTTCTAGATTACACTAGATTACACCAACAAAACTAATTTTAAGGGCTAGATCAGGAAGAAATAGCTCCTTGAAACAACAGTTGCAGGTTACTACTTTTTACAGTGTAACAGTGGCCTGAAAGACAGGCCAACCAGAGCAGAAAAGATCTCAAAGCAGCATTATACTGAATTAATATTCCCTTATAACTGATTTCATGGTATAGGCCTAGAAAGAGGCTATACAGATTTGTCAGCTGTGGGGCTTTGGGTCAAAGAGAATCACTCTGTGAAATAAATTTGGGATTTTCATTAATCTGATGTTGGATGACCATTCCAACTTCATCCCTGACTACACAACAAGCCTCAGCTTAACATGGTCAGTCAGCTGTGTGTCCACTAATCAGCTCTATGCACAAGCTGAGAACACATTTGCCTATTATCTCCTTTACAATAAATACGCTTTGTTTAGCGGACAAAAGCCAGTGTTTTTTTTTTCTTTTTTTTTTTTTTTGTGCTTTTTTTTTATCCATTTATTTAGAGAGCTTCTCAATCTTCAACTAATCAGTGTATAATCCGACATATCAAACTGAGAGGCATCTTCTGGCCACAGGATTTACAAATCACATCATCCATAACTTTAAACCAAAAGTCCTCCTTCCCAATTTTGAAGACTTCCTTAACGGCAGCTAGATACACTACTGCACTAATGAGATTACTAAGTCTATTTTAGAAACTCATTATGGCCAAAAAGAAGAGAGGAGGGCAGGAGAGGGCAGTTGCAAATGTGCGATAACAGGGTTTTGTGGATAGACATTCACGACTACAGGCCAAATTTTACAACACTTACATGGTATGAAACACATTCAGCTACTGAGGCCAAATATATAGTGAGAGGAAGAACTTGTCAGCAAGTAATAAGCAAAGTTTGGTGGAAAGAGTGACATAAGGAATTGCATACAGCTGAGGGGTGTTGAACTGTGTTGTACAGTTCTCATTAAATACTTTCAAATCCAAATTATAATTCTGAGCTATGCTACATGAGGTCCACTTTTATTGAAAGCCAACAATCGACTCATTTGTGGCATTTTAGTAAAAAAACATCTGAGACAATCTTAATACTTAAATGAAATATCTGAGAATGCCATTTAGTCTCTTTAGAAATAAAAGAGAAACCTGTGAGCAAGACAAATTTCCTCTGGGAAGGCATCCTGGGGAAACAGCGAGAGCCAACAGGTCTATAACGATCCACAGATCTGATTGATGGGTCTATAAAAGAGTTAAAACAGCACTCTAGGTCCAATGCTGGAGATCTAAATCTAAAGCTTGCTAATCAGATCACTTATTTCTTACAAACGAAGATTCTGATTGTGTGCAATGCAAATAAGGTCAAGTAAAGGAACACAAAGGATTTGTTTTGGATTTAATAACAAAAGTATGAAGAAGCTAGAAGAAGACAGAGGAAGAGGAGGACACAATGGACTTGATGAAATGATGAAGGCACCATGGGGAAATAGCACGAGCTCAAGGGTCTATAAGGATCCACAGACCTGATCTATGGGTCTATAAAAGTGACACACACACATACTAACACACAAATGCACTTGCATTGGTGCAGTGATTGGGGCTCCTGAATCTCCTTTGAATGAAATCAAATCACTCAAATCCCATCCCATCATAAACATCCAATCGCAAATGCAGTTACATAGGAAATCACCCACATAGTCAATAAAAACTTGGCTAGGACAACATTTGTTATCAGAAAGGTGAGCCTGGGTTGATGTGAACCTTACGGTGAGAATAAAAACGTCACATCTCTCCTTATTGCTCTGAATTTGGTTTGGACAAATCAAGCGTGAAAACCCATTACACGAAATGTCAAAACAAATGCAAAGAGTTCTGTGAAATCATTACAAAACCCTTTACAACAAGGAAGGATTCAAAGGGAACAGAGAAACAAAGAAAAATATATGTTGTCCTCAGGAACATGACATTTTAGTTTGCAATTGACCCCCGTGTTATCCGCTATCACAGTTTTGGCAGTGTTAAAAAGGACTCAGGCGATGTAGTATACAGTCTCTGGAGTAATGAGTTATAGTGTGTGGGCTTTTATGGCAGAAAAGTCTGCTTTGAAAGTTTTTAAAAAAGCACTCTATGCTGGAAATTAAAACCTGTAGCTTGATAATCAGAACTTGACACTTATTTCTAACAATCAAAGTTTCCTATTGTGCAAGTAAGGCCAAGTACTAATAAACAAATTGGCTTTGTTTGGTATTAAATAACAAGAGTGTGAAGTGCTTGCCTGTGCAAAACTCGCCGCCACAATGGTTTTCTGGGGGGTTGCCAGTGCATTTGCTGGGTGGTTGCTTACAGGCCCAAGTCAAAAGGGCCTACCCTAGTTCTATGATATTCTGATACCTAGATATGGATTAGGTCCCTTATTCAGTGTAATAGTAAAAAAAAATTCTCCATTTTATCTTCTGGTGGGCATTCAACGTGATCACACGGGAACTCAACATTTTGCTACTGAATGTTCCGGTACAATGACATCAACCACATTCTGCCGAGTTACTGACAAGTGCCATCACCCGTTAGACATACTTACATCAGGTAAACATGTTCATCTTTTCCTGTGGTGCTACTGATTGTGCAGAGAGTCTCAGCAACATGGGTTCTAGTCCCATGGAAACCAGGAAGTAATTGTGTTCGCAAAATCAATGATGAGTGCAATTCTGAGGTTGCATTTTCCCTCTAAGATTACATTTTTACATCACTGACAATTAGGTTTAGGGTTCGGGTTTGGGTTAGGGTGCATAGTTAATAAAATATGCATTCCTGTTGACTGTATTACATCATTTAAAACGAAAAACTTTTTACGTTTTACACTTTTTAACTCGTATTTGTTAACACTCCGTGGATATTTTACCCCAAAACTGGAGCTCACACATGCCTATACGTTCAACAACACTTCCAGCTTTGGCCACTGCTTCGAGTGCTTCGAATTTCGGTAAGCACAGACTGATTTCAGCAGCAGAATGTTCAAATTCACAATGTGATCAATCTGTTATTCAAGCCATATGATTTGAGTTATCATTTACAGTATTTCCAATATGAAATACTGTAAATAATGCTGAACAAGTAACACAGTGTGTTTAATACTTAAAGTAAGGGGTTCTTTTTTCAAATCCCTAACCCTAAGAATGAACAATATCAAAAGTGATGCTTGCCTTAGATAGTTCCACTCACAAACTTTTAAACTGTTGTTTGTTTTTGCTATTATGCTTTCAGATGCCAGTTGCAGGTAATTGAATGAAACTTCCAATTATACTATAGAGGTCCACACAATTCATTCATGTAATGAGTGTTCAGCAAACTGTAGGTGTGTTTATATGTAACTGTATATGTTACAAAATACTACATATTAACAGTGCTAAAACTAAATTGTGAATGTGAATGTTGTTTCCGCAGTGCCCTTGATAAGCCTATTTATGGGGGGAAAGGATGATACAATTCTCACTGTGGTACAAAAGGGTGTCTTGCTAATGATTACAGTTTTATTATGATTTTTGAGACACATAGTCTGTCAGGCAAATATTCTTCCCTTCTATACTTATCTAATAGCAAAGGGAAATAGATTCATGTCAAGCTCTAACAAAAGCTGAAATGGACATTATCAAGCACTAATGCTCCCTTTCTTTTGTGGTCATTTAAAACATACACTCAAACACACAGACTTACTGTAATCATCTCTTGTATCTGCCTCAAATCTTTCAGAGCAAAGCAACCTCTTCCATCCAAGAAAAAGCCCCAATCAATTAATCCTTCATATCCTGAAGAAAGCCTTCATGATTCTGTCAGGACACTGCTACTCATTATTGATTTACACATTCAGAAATGACAAGAGCCTCATGCATACAAATGTGAAGATTAACATTAACATTAAATATATGCTAGTACTCTATTTTTATCCATACAAAATCTTTTTTTTTAAATTGGCCCGTTTATTTTTAATGAAAAATAAATCTCTTCACCCAAAAACAAAAATTCTGTTATAATTTAACCTCATGCCATGGAACACTAAAATAGATGTTAGGCAGAATAACAGCTTCAGTCACATTCACTTTTGTTGTATGGGAAAAAGATGCAATAAAAGTACTGCCTAACATATTTTGGGTTCCACTTAAAAAATAAAGTCAAATAGGTTTGTAGCAACCTGTCTATGATGACCAAATTCTTATTTTTGAGTTAACTAACCCTTTAATATTCAAATGGTCTTCACTGTGGTTTTGTGTGTGACACCTTAAATCTCTCTTTCTCTGATGTCAGGAGGAAACAGGTGAATGTTCTTTCAAATGTATTGACTGAAGTGTAACCATAACAACCACCCACAGATTAGTGGCAGCAGAGCCCAGTTTTTAAAGCATTCCGCAAACACCAAAGGACCAAATGGGCAAAAGCTTTGTCACCCTGAGAGGAGAAGAAAAGAAACAGGATTAGACGAAACAAGACAAGAGTCTATTCTGTTTTGCTATTCCATACAAGGTTAAAGCAAATCCATTTAATTCTCCCTAATTCTAATACACCCTGAAAAAACAGACAGAGACTGGGGTCTTACACTTTTTAAAAAGACTGAGCACAAAAAGGAAATTTTCCAGTGTCTAAGAAACAGCACAGTACGGTCTTGCCATTTCAATTTTAAAGAACCTTACTGTCATGCTTATTTTACATACAATATTGCCAGAGCATGAATATACAAAAACGTAGTGACAAAATGCCAGTAATGGGAATAAAAAAGATATCAACCACCTTTCAGTCTCTCTATTGCACTGTGCATTCACTAATTTTCTCTATGGACACTGTTATCAAGTGTTTAAGTTTATTCCTTGTTATTTATAATATTGTGATTCATTAGCTCTCTTAAACACCAAACAGATGGGAAAAGGTTGAGTGAGTGTGTGTACATTGAATTTAAAGTGTCCAATTCTCTATGGTTTGCAAGATGACTTTAATCTATAATTCAACCAGGGAAAATCATGTGCACACACACTCACACACAAAGTCAGTTGAGAGTGGTAGTGTATCGTCTGTGTGTGTTAAACACACACATTACTATAAGAGGATCTAATTTAATTTTCTGGACAAATTTTTGGCCAAAATCTATTAGAAGCCCCATGCAGAATGCATACTGTGAAATAGTTGTGTGTCGTCTGTGTGTTCATTCCCTTGCCACAGCCATGTTATTTATGTGTTTATGCATAATGTAGACATGGACATGTGCATTAGACACACTCCCTCTGTGTTATTTAGGTGCAGATATGTTCATTAAATTCTCCAGCTAATGCAGAATTAAGGAACTGTTTAGAGTACGGAACTGCTCAGCAAGTGCACAGCCTGCCCTTTACACACTGCACCTATACACCATTTAGAGTTGAGGGAGTTCAGCAACAAAATTGTTTCAAGAGTTCCTATTTTTATTTAATTTCTCTAAATACCCCCAGGACTACTTAATTAATAAAGAGTGTATAATGTTTAATACATGAGAAATAAACTTAATATTATATAGACATAAAATTAATAGACATAAAGTTGAGGTGGAGGTGGAATGCCTGAAAAATTGTCACAGGAGTGAGGTAAGCAGCTTTTTGCTGTTTGCATCTGTTTACTTCCGCACCTGCACTATAGAAATGTTTTGTCAACTAGCAACAAAATTAACAACTTTTATTCAGGTCAAAAGTATTATTTAAAATGCCGGAATCAACTGATTACATTAGGTTACACCAACAAATGTCATTTTTAAAGGGTAAGATCATTACAACTCATTAGGGGCCATTCACAAGGAACGCTTTTTTGCATCTGTCTGTATTGTTTTTCAATAGTTTTTCAGTGTAAACATGCTCTAGAATGATGTCTTTGTCCATTGTGCCGTGTCTCTGTGTTTTTTCAATGTCTCGTGCAGGAGCGGCACAATTTTAGATGTTGTATCAAGTTAAAAATAACTTAAACTTTTAAAAATGAGACAAATGCATTCTGTTTTATTCCTTGCACTGCTTCTAGATTTAAGCACAAAAACGTGTTCAGTTTGAACAGCCCTTAAGCTAACAATTGCTCGAAAAGATGAACAATCCTAACTTTCTTTTAGAATCATAGACCTTATTCACACTAGCGTCATGAGGATGTTAGGGACACATGTCTAGTCTCTTTACTCCTAGATCACTTCTAAATCCAAAACTCATTTTAATTTTTTTGTCAACTGAAATTCCTTGGAAAGATGTTTTTTAAATGTTTCAGCAGTGGAATGATCCAAAACACTTTAAACAACAGTACAACTCATTGAAGATACTGCAAGTCTATCCATAACAGCCTCATTGTTATTCCCATCAAAGGGCGTATTTACACTTGGTCACTCCATGCGTTTTTTTCTGATCAGATAACTATCCGATTGAATGAGCTCATTCCATTTACACCTGACCACATCAATGTATCTCTGCCAAACGGATATAAATCCGATCTTCATTTCCCGTGTTATATGCAAATAAAACAGAGTTCACTTTCATGATTATGCTAATTCCGGGCAGTGATTTTAAAAGATGTGATTTAATATTTGCTTCCAAGTTACTTTGAACAGCATGCGTGTTTCTGTTTGTGCGCACAGTACTTTCCCCCCTCTGGACTTCTACTAGGTAAGACGCATCATGCTGTCAGCTGCTCTCATATCAGTGTTTAGTTTCAGTTTCTTCAGCGCTCTGCATCAAATAAATGAGGAAAAAAGTTCTGTCTCTCCTATAGCACGCATCCGTTTCTTAATTTGTTGTTATTTATTGCGCAACGCGAGCCCTATGCAAATACTCAGTAGCAGCTGTTATATTTCACATTTTCCCTATGCTGACGCAGCGCTGTTTGGGCAAAGCAAAGTTTACATATGTGACTTGAACAACCAGATGCATTTACAATTGACCAGTTTCATCTGGAATGCAATCCATCTCGAATGTGTTTCGGAGGGCATTTACACCTGGTCTTTTCATGATCGGATAGTTATCCGATCAGTGAAAACGCATGAAGTGGCCAAGTGTAAACAGGCTCAAAAATTAAAGATGGCGCTAGCATGAATAAGGTCCATTATGTGCACATGCTCTTCCCAATCTTTTGTTTAGAACTGAATTTAAGGGGTGCAGAGCCAGTAATGTTCAAATTGTTAATATTGTAGAGACTAATATGTACAGCTTCTGCTAGGATGTGTCATAACATGCCAGCATGTAGTATAGCCAGCAGAATAACACCCAACACACACACCACATCCACAAACACCTCATCCACATTCACTTGATGAGTCACACTTAGCCCTTTTCCACTGACATGGTTCGGGTGCAGGTCCCTGGGCCGGTGTGAATTCTCGAACTGTTCCGTGCATTTCCAATACAGAAAAGGCCGTTCCGGGGCCGAAAACCCGGTTCCGCACTGGCCTTAAAAGCTTATTGGTCTCTTCACAGGAACCGATTATGTCAGGGGATGGAGGGCAGGATAACGTTTCGTCACTATGGTAAAGTTTTCCTAAACAACAACAGTAGCTACCGTCTGCAGCAAGGAGTACTTCTTTGCTGTATAATAACAATAAAAAAAAAAACACAAAATTATCAGACATCAAAAGCATTCAGGTAACATGACGAAACAAATGCTCTACTTGTGATATGGTATTTACGAAGATCCGAGAAAACTAGAGAGATCACAAAGGAAAAAAATACTCTACGAGAATGAAGATACAGCACGAAATGATGCACGCCACCTGTAGTCGGGCAACTGACCAAATCATAAACAAACTGAAAAACACTTAAGGGAGTACAGGGACCATAAGAAGGACATAAGCAAAAGTGACAGTGGACGGAACAACAATGTTTTGGACTGGACCAGCCTGCTAACTAACTGGGGCATTGAATTCAGCCAGTAATGCTTGTAATAAACAGTGATTCGCTGGTGTCCTCTGCTGCTGATCTCAGTAAGTTGTTATATTTGCCAACTTTGTTAGCTTTTCTTACACTGTTGTCATCTTATTTTGTGCATTGTTTTGTTCTGTAAGGGGATTTTTGACCAGCTACTCACTAAGTTTGAAAGATTGCGGCTATCTATTAAGTGAAACGGTGGGATTCTCAATCAACAATATTATATGCTATGCAAAAATCCAAATACAACCATCTGCTACACCAATGTTAATAATGATTCCACTGTTACAGTGTACAGAATTGAGCAAGTTATGCCATAGTTCATACAATATAATGTAATTACCTGTCGTCTTTAGCGTCTCTGACAATCTTGTTGAGCAATGTAATAGTGATGAATTGCAATAATCCATATGTTTAAATATGTCCTCAAAAACAAGAGTAAAAGCTGTATACAAACAAACTGTGACGCGCCATGTTTGTTTATGTTTGAGGTAGTCACGTGAAACTACCACGTAGACAGTAACCCGTTACGTCACCGTTCAGCTCTCAGGTCAGTGGAAATGCGTGGCCAGTTTACAATAGGCTCCAGATTGCCCTGGCAATGAACCAGCGGAGCACAGGCTCGGCACGAGAACAATCGCAGTTTCGGTAGAAAAGGGCTAACTGTGATTTCAAACAGAAGTTAAACATGGTAATTTAAAAATACTTTGAGTTTGAAAACCTCACACAAGTCACTTTTGTATAGTCATTAATTCGACAAATATCAAGACATTCTAATGCTAGTAGAACTAAGTAAGTTCAGCATGCCTGCAAATGCGAAGTAGAATGTTCCCACTAATAGTGCAAAAATGCTGTTATGATTTTGGTGAGAATAATTATGAATCATTTAAATGGTCCCTGAGTTCTTAAAGAGATGCAGCCATGGCTTTGCGCTCTCTCTCTCTCTCTCTCTCTCTCTCTCTCTCTCTCTCTCTCTCTCTCTCACACACACACACACACACACACACACACACACACTCCTTAGCCATTAGCACTTCTATAAATCATTCTCTTTGTTAAAGAGAATCTTTGTCACCTCCTCTATACATTCCCTGTGGGTTTCTAAAGGCTGTGGGTATGTTAGCAAAAAAAAAAAAAAAAGACCTGCTAAACAAAACTACTTGGCATCAATCTTTTATCTAAACGTGCTCTCAAACAGTGCAAACACAAACAGCTTGTGACAGCCAAGTGGTACACACAGCACACGCACAGCATATTGTTTTAATGAGCACGTCTGGCTGACAGTGAAGGGGCATGGCCCTCACACTGCAAGCAAAAATGTTTTTTTAGGGGTAAGATGGATGTGACAGGGATAAAGGGTTCTGATGGGGTTCTGTAACTCTCGGTCAGTTTAAGAGATCATCTTTTTACAGAATTAAACACTGTATTCTTTTCCTGACTAATCAGCACTTATTACAGGTACAATCCTCTTGAAGCAACCTGTGGGTTGAGGGCACAATGATGGTGTACTTCTGTCTGAATTGCTGTATTGTAAATCATGGATCATCCCTTTGGGGTTTGCCTCTACAACTTTTTGTTTTCCAGCCTGGATTTTGACCTCTAAACTACATCAGATCTTAGCCCGGATCTTTGCCCACTAGAATCCCTAAAGGCCAGATTACACTTCTCAGTTGAACCTATGGCATAGCCTCTATGCAGTGGCCTACACAGTTTAGTTAGCATTTATAGCTCTGCGTTGGTGTGTCTGCATCGTTCTGCAAATTCACAGCCAAAACGCTAGTGCATTGCTGCGTGTATATGCAAAGAAAATGTATTAATAAATTTATTTTCTGAAATAATTATACATTTCATAAATAAACAAAAGCAATGTAATTTGTGGATTCAAAAGCATTTACTGTATTAAATTATTGCAGCATTAAAAACGAGTTCATATACCTATGTAAACATGCTGAGATATACAGTACTGTGCAAATGTTTTAGGCACATAAGATGTTTCACAAAAGCATTTGTCTTAAGATGGTTATTTATATCTTCAGCTTTAGTGTGTCAATAGGAAATATAAATGTTAGACTCACAAACATTACATTTGCATATAGAAAAGATTAGAATAGAAGAACAGTGAGCCCTGCAACAGATGTCATGACCCCCACAAAGCCCCAGACTGAACATCGTGTCAGTCTGAGATTACTTTAAGAGACAGAAGCAATTGAGACAGCCTAAATAGATAGAAGAACTGTGGCGAATTCTCCAAGAAGCTTGGTACATCCTATCTGCCAACAACCAAGAAAAACTGTGTCCAGGTGTACCTAGGAGAATTGGTGCTGTTTTGAAGGCAAAGGTGGTCAATTTTGAATATTGATTTAGCTTTTTTATGTTTACTGGAATTTGTATGACATTAAGTGATAAATGAAAACTATTTATGTCATTATTTAGGAAGATATCTTCACTATGCAACATTTTTCACAAGTGCCTAAAACTTTTGCACAGTACTGTATGTTGAGATATATTTAAATTATTAAACATGTTGCATGCCATGCAGAAAGAAATTAGATCATGCATGTATGCTAACTCTTAATTTGCTTAAATAATGAATAATACAAAATATATTTTCGCATATTTTGTCCCTGCAAAAACCCATTTCATAGCACAAAGGTTCCTATCTAGACATCACAGTGGTGAATATTTACATAAACATTATGGCAGGGGCATTTTAACAGGAGGGCAAAGGTCTGTCAATTATCGTTTGATCTAAAAAAATACATGTGTGGTAAAAAAAAATTGTTTTCTTTACACACAAAAAATAAATAAATAAATCAACCAAAGCTAAAGAAGCTAAAGATCATCTACATTTTTCTGTGTACCTTCCACATTAAAACGTATTAAGTAAAATTTAAATGTAATGTAAAGTATATCTGTACATCATTAATGTTTATTTTAATGGATTTTCAATATAAAAAACATAATGGTAATTTATGTAAATACATTAATATGACACTACGAACATCCAATCCAAGAGGCTTAAAATGCAATACTCAATTTTATAAAATATGTACCAGCGGGTTACATGTTGAAGACCCCTGATATAAGGCATTTAGCAGACACTGCTATGACTGAAGTGTAGTCTGGAATCTACGCTGAAAGTCCCAACCAAACCCATTCAAATCCTGCACAGCCATCTCTCAAATTAACTGCCAGGAGATGATGGAATGCAATAAAAGGAAGTTGGGGGAGGGGGAGTTATGATTCTGAAATAACAGACAGAAAAGCTGATTTAGAACACAGAGGTTGAGACTCTGAGGATATTCATAATGAGCCATTAGATCAAGCGGCCATGAGAGAGAGAACAGAAGGCATCTGTGTGAGGTGTCATGTACAGAAAAGTGCCAAATGTTTGTAGAGTCATATTGACTGATTGGCAGTTTTGGCTCCTGCCAACTTTCCAAAACTTCTCCCAAACTGTCTAGTTTCTGTCATTCAGTGCATTTTTTCATTAGTTCTTTTTGTAATTGGCTGAGTGGGCTATAATTGACTGAGGAGGACATTTTTTGAAGGTTGTTGTGTAGCATAACCCTTGAACCTGCATTGACCTTCTTACATCTCAACCTTCTAAATCCTAAATGCAAAGGAACTGCCTGTGAGACAGACCTTTATTCTTGATGATGAATGTGCTAACTAAACATATAGAAGATCTCACAGTGACCTCCTGAGAGAAACACAGCAAGTGGAATACACAGGTACCTCCTGAGAAGAACCCAGTAAATTGGATCCAACAAAAACCTCCTGAGGATAACCCAGCAAATGAATGGGTTTGATGAATCTGTCCCATCTTTACAAACAAAAAATTCAATGTATTTGCATCTGAAGCATAGCCACAGTGTTAAATGTTTCTGGATAGACACAATAAAAAATACACATTCAATCCTTCAAAATTAATTGCTTGCAGTCCTGACCAGCATGAGCTGTACATACTGTGTAAATGGTTGTACTTCTGAAGGCCGGGAATACTTTTTTTTCCACGTTCAGGATCGGATCACGACCAACCGACTGCGTTGCCTTTCAGAGGATACCCTTCTGACCTCGAGCCAATACGAATGCATTCAACGCATGTAGGCGATGGACTGGTCGGGGCGCCACTGAGTGGAAGGAGATAATGGAAACAGACATTGATATTATTTCAGCACTGGAAAGGATTCCCTCTTGAGCCTCGGTCACCTCCTTGGTTTCTACTTCATCTCTGAGACTTTTTGTGGTGCCACCATCACCCTCAATCTCAGTAAAGCTGCTTTGTGGCAAGCACCATTACGTAAAGTGCTGCACAAATGAACTGGAATTGAATTGAGAGGAGAGGAGATTTAGCTGAGGACTGTGACTGCAGAGGTTGATTGATGATGTAACCCACTGTAAGGTTGCAGAAAGCTGCAAAGATTGATTGGCAGGAGAGATTTGGGTTTATCTGAAAATATTTTAGCTTCCACTCTGAATTCCATTAGTGTCACTCCTGTCACTTCTTGAGTGGCTAAAACACTCTCTGTCTGTCACTCTTTGTCTCTCTGGGGTTAAGTAAACAAGCCAATAATGGTGGTAAGAGGATCAATAAGTTACATGCTAAACCAAATGTTCTTAATGAGTTTGACCTGAAAGTCGAGATTGCCTTTCCTTGGTATTCTATTACTCAGCATCTTTGAATGCTCATGGTATGAGAGGTCAAGAGGTCAAGCTTCCAAACACTGTATTGTCTAGAGGGCAACCCTTGGGCTGCGGAAACTCTCTCGGAAACATTTGCTGGACCCAAGGGGTAGGATTTAAATTAGGTTAGGGTAAATCTTGCATCTCGAGTTTTGCAGCATGAGGGTTACAATCAAGACATGACCACCAAGCAATTCCAACTGACTTCAAGCTACTACTAAAACTTGTGGGAAAATAATAGCGGAATAGGGAATCTACACATTGGACAAACCTACACCTGCAAAAGAAAGCAGATAAACATCTGTCAACCAGTGTGACAAGATCGCTGACCAAAAATGCACTTTGATTAAAAAACATCTGTGTTAACAATGTAATATGAACAATTTATCATTATTTTTCATACTATTATTTTATTTTATTCAAGATGTTTGAATACTCTTAAATAGCTTAGTGCATATACTCTAAATATATATAGGCCTATATATAAACTGTATATATCTGAAAGAGAGTATGCTTTTACAAAGCATATGTGCAGTTATTTGTCAAGCCAATAAGCACACTAGATTTAATTGAATTTAGAGAACACTGATAGAGAGAGAGAAACACGCTCATTCATTATGATATAAAAGCCACTGAGCTCATATCTGAATCAAGCACAGCTAACAACACTCTTCATTAGGCCAGACAGAGGACCCAAATTGGCACTGCATTGGCAAGTTTGACTGTTTGCACTATCTTTTTCCAAGCTGGCTCAAGAGTTTCAGGGAGCTCAGGACTAATGCACGATACACCAATTAAAGGGCTGGTTGAAATCCAAGCTTCTGGTGACATTTGGAGAGAAACTCTCACTTTGTTTGAAGCAGAAATGCCTCAAGTGATTCTGCTCAACGTCTGCACACTTTAAAAAAAAGTTTTGTCAGTTAACCTAGAAACGTGTTTCATGTGGTAACAGCTAAATTAATTAATAGTTGTATTCATGTCAAAGTGTCAGTTAATCTGAATAAATCAACCTGACAAATTTGATTACACCAACAAGTCATTTTTATAAAATAAAAATAGATGCTTGAGGTAACAATTGCTGGTTACCACTTTTTCAGTGCAGAACAACACCAAAAAGAATGAGCACAGACCAGCTGTGTTGAAGAAAAAAAAAAAATAGTACAGAGTTTACAATATCCTGTAGATCTGCATTTTAGTTGGTGGGAGAATAGAGATTTTGAGCATCATACTGTGCTGTCCACAGACTTACCTGAAAAGCATACAACTGCTATGAGAACATACAAATAAAAAAAACACTTGCTAAGAGCTTAATATTTCATTAGATGTATTGCTCTGGTTTGGACATCAGCTGCACTGTTGCTGTGAATGTCCATTAGAGACAGAGGGCATCGGATTTTGCCCTGAACTCGTACTTGTTTGCTGAGCGGGATATTTGAACTTGAAACCTTGCTCTTACACTGTCAGAGTTTTACCTGTCAGCCAGTGGCAAGAGTCCAGCAGATCATATGTTCTTTCTCTCTGTCTCTCTTTCTCTTGTCAAATCCCATTGCTGTCTGAAAAATCAAATCTGAACAGATTTGCAAAATCAGGCTCTTTCCTGTCTATAAATAGCTTCAAATGCAGCAAAACACACACACAAAAACCCAGAGTGTATAATCTTGTTACCATATTGTGGTGCAAAATGATGAAATATGATGTATTCAATTTAAAAATCACCCAGACAGCCCATTATTCAATGCCTACTGACAAAAACACAGGAGCACCTTGTCAAACTACTGCACAGCTGTTAGAGATATACAGCAATGCTAAGACAGTATCACATTAAAAAATTCCATTGTTTTTCTGTCTTCTAAGCTAAAAAGAGCATTGAATTGAAGAAGTTTGGGTATATCTCAAGTCAGCACCATTACCTATGCTAGCAATGAGTCATTTTGGATATATGACAATGATGTGATGTTTTCTGAGTTCTTTTGTTGGGCTGAGCAGTAAACAGCCCTAAGAATAACACAAAAACTAGCCTTTTCTCTATATATCGACATCTGGTTTTCTCACATTGCCTTGCTGTACTCTCTTAAGGGAATATTCCTGGTTCAATACAAGTTAAGCTCAATCGACTGCATTTGTGGCGTAATGTTGATTACCACAAAAAATATTTAAACTCGTCCCTCCTATTCTTTAAAAAAAAAAGAAGCAGCAGCAATGGAGTCAAATGTCTGATTAGAATTACAAATTTATTGATTTATTTTTTCAACATCTAACTGTAAAGACCAAAGAGGTAATTATAAGAGACATTATCAATGACAAATGGATTACGTGGATCTCATCTTTGGACACACATTACAAGGCAAAGCAAACTTTTACTCTCAACACGCAGTGAAATGAAATGGGCTCAGTTTCAGTCTCTCTCACGCCTCATAGAAGCATCTCTGACTGCACTGAGAAACGCAGCTCTGAGTTTGCACTTATTTAGACAACCTGCTTCATCTTTATTGAACTGTTGGACATGATGTGAATACATACTGTAAATAGTTGAATAAAAATATTGATACAGGGATCTAAAGTATCGATACAATATTGTGAGGAAAAGTATTGCAATATATCGATATTTGATAGTATTGCCACAGCCCTAATTGAACCCGGAATATTCCTTTAAGGGTTCTTCACAAAAAACTGTTTGTGTGCCCGTCTCATAATTATTTATGTAAACATGCACTGTATGGACATTTTTGACCGTTGAGCCGGAGTCCAGCTGTTTTTCAGTGCAGAAGTGCCATGTTTTATAAATACTTTTTCAGGTAAAAAAGAACATTAACTTACTGTATATACTGTAAGCATTAGGGCTGCAACAGTACATAAAATTCACGGCTCGGCACGTAGCTATGTTTTGGGGACACAGTTCAGTACCATTTCGGTACAGTAGGGAAAACAAAGAATCTTTCTTTAAATTATTTATTTTGAAAACAGTGGATGATGGGCAACAATTCCTATTGTGAAGGCTCATTTATACATGACTGCACTATTTCTTCAACGAAATTACAATACAAAACTTAAGAGCCTCTTATATGCACATTGTATAAAAACATAAATAATAATAAAAGTAAAAAAAATGCAATTATAATAATTGTAACAAAATTAAGACATTAGCAGTGCAGATTTAACTGGCTTTTGCCTTTCAGCTCACCACTTGTACTTATCATTCAATTTTCACATTTTTTTTTTTCAGGAAAATCAGAATATCCGCATTATCAGAGGAGAGGGCGGATCTGTTAGCACTGACAATGTCCCCTGTTGGACAATTACAACATGTGCTTGTTTATATAGAGCAGGCACTACAGAATTGCTGAAATGCGTTCTTTTAGGAACTTTTTAACGGGGCTCAAGCACGTTAAGCAAATGCTTAAATCCTGTGTTCTCAGCAACAAATACTCCTATGGCATTCGTTATCGATTTAACCCTGTCGAGAGGCTGCTTAAATGCTGTGGCAAGACTAACTTGCACAGGCTGTATATGCTTTGCTCCCGTATGCTCAAGAGACACATGTAGATGATGTAGCCGCAAATGAGTCATCATGTAAGATGTGCTTCCTGAGGCATACCCGATTTCAGTGAAAAAGAGCCGGCACATAGCCTTCGTCCTGTTCACTACTTGTTGCCCAGTATTACTGTTGTTTAATGCGAAACCATAATGCTCTCAGACAACAGATGGCAGTGGGTCTTCAATCTCTGGCTTATTTAAGTCCGACTTCTTTATATTTTGTTTACTTCCACCACAGTTGGGAAAAATAGCGAGCTAGCTAGTATAAACAGCCCCTTCATGAGTATGACTGCAAGGGCATTTCAAGGATAATTTCCCTCATCATGCAGACCATCAGGACTACACTGGCAGCTTACTCTCTTACTTCACTCTCTCAACTATTGCGAAAAGATGTTTTGGAACATCATACGAGACTCAAACCCCCCCTACCCAGACCACACCAAAAGAGAGACAATTATAATCCTTTTAGCTTAATATCCATGCAATGCAAATCTGCTTAATGAAAGCATATCAGGATACTGCACTTGTTAAAGACAGAGAGTGAGAGAGAAAGAGAGTCAAGAGAGAAGGGAAGAGCTACGAAGAGCGAGAGAGAAAGAGACAGCTCTTTTTCTCCAGGCAGCTAATTATCTGATGGTTGTTTTTCGTTCATTGCAAGTGTCATGGCAGTTCATGGCCAGTAACCTGGTCACTCAACAATGATCGTAGAGGCTCTCGGGCAATAAGTGGATCTCAACAACAATTCTCTCTCCAGAGCTCGCTCTAATTAAACGAGAATCCATCTAAATTCGTCCTTTAATCAAGCATGCCATTTACATAGAGCCCATGGTGCCGAACGCCACAAGAGGCCTAAGCTTTTCCTCATGTGCACAGAGACTCTGTGATAAGCAGGTGTTTAATACTCAGTCCTGTATGTGTCCACACGTTGACCTCCTTTATAATATTCCCAGTGCTTATATAAACATCTAACAAAGACCATTCAGGTGAAAAATTCACAGCAGACGCTTTAATAATGGAAAGAAATCTTTGTAACATGTTTGTAGGACAGTCATGCTGTTTTCATTTAATCTTAGACAGCATACACATCTTTCTTTATTGTTGCGATGCTGTTCATGTGTTGTTTAAAATTCAAATTTAATAGAACTGAATTGTAATTTCAACACTGGAATTATTCAAGGAATAGTTTACCCAAAAATAATAATAATTCTGTCATTATTTACACACCCTAATATTGTGCCAAACCCGTATGATTTAATTTCTTCTGCGAAACACAAAAAGTGCATTTTTCAAATGTCATCTCAGGGTTTATTAACCATTTAATGATAGTGAATTGACTGATCTGTCAAGTTTGAAAAAACTCCATAAAACCACAGTAAAATTATTCAACAGGGCTCGACATTAGGTATATTGTTCATTCACTTGTCTGAGTAAAAAAGTTACTTGTCTGAGTTACTGAGAGAAAAAAGGACATTTAAGTATTGGTTACATGCTCAAGTAGTAACAGGTCAAAGTTTCTGTTGTATGTTTTCTAAAATTACGACAGATGCGCACAACGTAATAATTTATATGCAATCAACTCGATTCTCTGTGACAAATGTAAACTGCGCTGGGTAGGGGAGGAAGCAATTGTCATATGGAAGTTATATTATGTTACACAAGGTAGTCAAATAAAGAAAAGCCTCCAGTGTAAAAAGTGACAAAGGCATAGGCTATATCACAAATATTGCCAGTTATTTTTTAGTTATTGCCATTTTAATCAGGCCACTTGTCCGGTCGAGTAAGTCAAATTCACTTGCCCCTTCAAAAATCCACTTGTTCTAGACAAGCAGACAAGCGTTAATGTTGAGCCTTGATTCAATACAATTCATACACTACATTCCAAGTCTTATAAAGCACCAAGAATAAACTTCACTGGTTCTTGCAATAGTACTTTGATTACGAGATGGAGTGAAAACCAATTAGGTTTGATGTTATCAACGTAGACGCCATATTGGATTTCATCACTATATTATTGATTTGATTTGATTTGACTTGAGAGTGAATCACATCTTAAATTATGTCCTGATCATCGCACAAAATGATCGCATGGCTTCAGAAGATTTGGAGTATAGTGCATCAGTCATTTAGATTATTTTTACAGGGACAGAACGGAGTCCCTATTCACTGTCATTAGTTTGTAAACCCTTTGAAGACTTTTTAAAATGTACCTTTTTAGGGTGAGTAAAAAATGACAGAATTGTAATTTTTGGGTGAACTATTCCTTTAAACATTCATCAGGATTGAAAGGGGATACTGTGACTTTGTGGTTCAGGATCTGAGCAGGTGAACAAATGGTTACATGTTCAAACCGCAGGCAAGATTGATGAGCTGCAACCACTGTGCCCAAGAGCAAGGCACTTCGACCCAGCTTGCTCTAGACGGACTGTCCTAGTAGTACTAAAAAAAAAAATGTACTGCAAGTTGTTTTGGATAAAAATATGTCTGCTGAATGATGACTAATAAAAGATGTTGACTACAAAAAACAAAACAAAAAACTATGAAGGTGTGTTAAACGAAGTTGACTTCTAATTTACTTTATTTAGTGTTACTAAGCTCAGCTGTGTTGATTCACAAGGTCACTAGGCTGAGTTTGAAGAACAGGCTGATGCCAAGGCAGGGCACTGGCCACACTTAGAGAGAATACAAATCCCTTTGTGTTGTATTAAATTAGGCAACCTTCCTCTCATTATTGAGATCCATAATAAACCTGCCATTGGGATTTACTGTATTGTTTCCCCTTTGAAGTCAGCAGATATCTGAGATCTGATATGAATGAGATGTCCAGTGATTTGAGGCTCAGACTACAGAAGGGAAGAAACTAAGATCCTGAGAGTGGCCATTTTGGATCTAATTAATATGAGACACTGGACGTGGCTGCAAAGGGGACCCAGAGTAGACAAACTGCCATTTTGAAAGGGCAAGTCCAAATGTGAATTGTCAACTAAGTCCTCCTCCTGACTCAGCTTTAGATAAGAAAGAGAGAGAAGTACAAGAACATAAGAAAGAGCGAGGAATTGAAAGAATTACGGGACCTACAGAACGTATCATTCTTGTATAGCTGCCCGGGAAAGTTGCCTCTAACCATTCTAACAGGAACCAATGATTCATGTAGGTGTCATTTGAATTGTCTATATGAATTTGAAATAGTAAGCACAACATTTCTTAAAAAAAAAAAAGTGGTTTTAGGAATAGCACAATCTGATGAAATTACTCTTCAAAAAAATGTCTAAATAATCCTCAATCAATTTCTAAAAAGTTATATTTTAGGGTTATTTTAAAGGTTCGGGTACATACAGACACACAGTCATGCAGCTAGTCTTTCTAGCCTCTTTCTCTGAAGACATATCTTAGAATTGTGTTTGAAGCCGAAAAAGGTTTCAGCTAAAAGCTTGGAATTACAGACTTGTATAAAGCACTCTAAGCAACTGTCAAGCGCAGGGAGAGCAATTTGGTGAAGAGTGTTCTAAAACCCCACCTTTATGATAACTGCAGTTTGCCAGAATGGGGCACTGTCACAAAATGTGACCAATGACTTTCAGCCAACTTGTACCAAATGTTAGATCTATTTACCACAATTTCAAGCACAATCACAAAATGAAATACCCATAATCAGCCTCATGAACACGCTTTTGAGAGTGTATATTTTTCTGACCTTTTCGTTCAATAACATGCTTGAGATTCACTTTCCATCACTCTTTCAATAACTTATGTTCTGACATAACAGGTAGCTAAATAAGTATTCAAAACCCATCAATAAGCAAAGGAAGACAGAGAGAAAAAAGACTTATGGTATAAAGGGTGGGTGGGGGGGTGCAGATATGAGGAAATAGGAGGAGACAGGGGAAAGAATTAGGGAGAAATCTGTCATCTTTACAGAGAGCAAAGACTTGTTGTCAGACATTTAAAAAAGCAAAGAAAGATCAGACAGTATCCAAGATGACAGACAGACAGACAGACAGATAGATAGATAGATAGATAGATAGATAGACAGATAGACAGATAGACAGATAGATAGATAGATAGATAGATTTTCATGATCCTTAAGCACCTTTATTTTACACAGTGACTAACCAGTTGCGAGTCGCTGTTTGATTTCACGTTTACTTAATCTGAAAGCAATTAAATAAGATTACCTAAAAAATTTAATCTTAAAGATTCTGTTACTGATTACAATTTCAATTAAGTAATTTGTAATCAGTCCTGGATTACATTTTAGAAGTAATCCACCCAACACTGTCCAGGTGTAGGGGTGGTATTCAGAAAGGCTGATCGTAAAGAAGAAAGTAGAAGGGGTGAGAAAACGAGAAGTAATAGAAAGATGACAGGAAATAAAAGGAGCAGTTCAGAAGTGGCAAAACTGCTGAGGGGGATTCTCAGTGTGAAGCTTAAAGTTGTTGTCACACAGGATGTGACAATTCTCAAGCGATTTCTCCTTCAGGTGACTCTCTTCTTGATATGTCAGCACTTCTGCCCAAAAAGCACCGCAGGACACGACAAGGCCACATTTGCCTCTTGAACATTAGCTTGACTCGTCGCAACAGGGATCTGCTCCCTTGCATTATTGTTTCTCACCAAAAACCTGAGCAGATTCATTGTTATGCAGTAGTGTTGGAGCCTCTCTTAGACTCCAGTGGAAAAACACTCAGTGCAGCTCTTCATTCCCTACAACACACACACATGCACCTCTGCACCCACACACACTGACCTGCTGTGTGTGCACGTCCAACATCAAGTGTGTGTAAAAATATGTGTGAGTTCTCTGTGTGGGTGAATGACAGATGGAGGTAGAGGGGTGTGTGTGTGTGTGTGTGTGTGTGTGTGTCATGCAGCTGAAAAGAGTAATTAAAAGTAATGCCCACAGGGGTAGAAATGCAGTTGAGAGAAACACACAGCTGGGTCCCCACATAACTCACACATCTAATCGTCACACACGCCCTTACACACTCACTCTCACCTGAGTCACAACCCCATGCTGTGTGTCATCTCTTCACACACAGAATTTTAAGTCGTTTTTATTGACTGGTGGTTAAAAGGTTGGTATGCTGATAAATGTATATGCTATTCAGAAGAGGACGAAAAGTGTAACTGTGTGTGTCTCATAGAGATTAAGTGGTTTTGAGTATGACTGGGTTTGTGTCTGTGTGTGTGTGTATGTGTTTGACATGTGAGAGTTTCTTCTCAGTAGGGTGAATGTGAGCTAAAGAGCAAAGTGAAAGGTCATCACCACTCAGATGTCACTCAAAACCAGGGAGGCAAATCGATCCTAGAGCCCCTTGAAACTAGAAAGATTCAAAAACGCTCCATGTCCTCAAGATGAGGAATCATTCCCATAGTCATCCCTAAACACTCTGGACTCCGGACCCCTTGCATAACATGAGAGATGAACTGGCAATAAGAACTGCTAATGAAATTCCAATTCAATAATGTTCAACTCTTAGAGTAAAGAAAGGACTTAAGTTTTTATCTGATTCTCATCTACACCTATTATATCACTTCTGAAGACATGGATTTAAACACTGGAGTCATATGGATTACTTTTATGTTTCCTTTATGTGATTTTTGGAGCTACAAAGGTCTGATCACCATTCACTTGCATTGTATGGACCTACAGAGCTGAGATATTCTTCTAAAAATCTTAGTTTGTGTTCTTCTGAAGAAAGAAAGTCATACACATCTGAGATGGCATGAGAGTGAGTAAATGATGAGAGAATTTTCATTTTTGGGTGAACTATCCCTGTAAAATATAATTGTTTCGGTGTAAAAATACTTTCTCCTTTCCCAGCTTATTATGCAGAGACAGAATGTGAATCACCAAAAAACAAAAGAAGAATGTGGAAGTGAAAGTGGACATTTATAATAAAAAAGGACTTAATATTGATCTGTTTCTCAGCAACACCAATCATATCACTTCTTAAGACATGGATTTAACCACTGTAGTCGTATGGATTACTTTTATGCTGCCTTTGTGTGCTTTTTTGTGCTTCAAAGTTCTGGCCACCATTCACTTGCATTGAATGGACCAACAGAGCTGAGATATTTTTCTAAAAATCTTCATTTGTGTTCTGCAGAACAAAGAAAGTCATACACATCTGGGATGAAAACTTTCATTTTTGGGAGAACCTTTCCTTTAACAGAGGGTTTGCTCATATAGCCTATGGAAGGCAACGAAACATGTCTGAATTGGACAGATGATGACAGCTGGTTTGCAGATACCATAAAACAACTGCAACATTCATACTGAGTGTGAACTGACACCACTTGTTTCGCTTTTTGATTGCAAGAGGTTAAAGCAACGAGCAAGCAAAATATGTTAGCAACAGGCTCTTGAACTTAGTTTTGCCGTCTCAGAACAGATTTCAAATCATGAAAAAAGCAGAGAAAGAGGATGAAAAATGAAAAGCAGTAGGTCACCACTTGAAAACTCACGAGACAAATCCAAGGAAATGGATATTCCATCTATTGAGGTCAAAGCTTTGTTAAATAGTCAAGCGATATCGAGTAACTGCTCGGCCAAATGGATCGGGCATAAAGATAGAGCAGGACGACACGGTTAATCGATTGCTGAGAGATCCCAGTCACTCACTCACCTTCCTGTACCGCCTGGAAGGGGTTGTTGGGCTCGATTAGTTTGATGGAATGGGTAATCCTCTCACTCTGGAGGATGTCGTCATTCAAACTCAGGTCTGAAATGGCGAGCTGAAAAACCTCATCGTCCCGTATGGAGTTCTGTTCAAAAATAGCACCTGTTGGACCAAACAGACAACATACGCTATTAATGTAGTGTTCTTACTAAATTACGTTAAACAACTGTTCCAAAAAATAAAAAATAAAAATAAAATTAATATTCATCTCGTGAGTATCCAGTAGGCTATGTGCCTTCATGTGCTATCTGAATTATCCTACTTCCCACTTCTGATGTGGTAATTATGAGTATGTCAAGTGCTTTGTTGTCGATCAAAAACGTTCATTCATACATATTTCTTGAGAAACGTTTATTTTTACACCATAAGAAATATTACTCCGCTTGCTGACGATAATGTAAGTTTGGTCAAATAAATGCTATTTGCACGGTGTAAAATGTACAACATGCATCAAATGGTTGCTGATATACATAAATGAATATGACCAAAACAGTAAGCGCTAACAATTAGAGAAATGAATAAAACCTGTCATTCACTACAGAAACCGTACTCTCCTTCGCCATGTTGAAATTGAGGGTCATTCGTGTGCAACTTTCGAGTGCGGAAACTCGTATTTATGATAGCAAGTGAAAGGCAGCATAAGTCTGCGCGATGGAAAACATGTTCATGTGAGTCTTTTGTGTTTCTTCCAAACAATTGAAACCGCTGAGGTTGTCATAAAAACAAATATGTCAACAGTATCTATTCAGGTTATCAGTAATGATCCATATAAAAATCTTATACATACAATTCACAGCAACTTCTTGCACCTGCTAATAGCCAGCGGCATTTCAGGAGTAAATTCAGTACCATGGAGAGCGTGAGTGTAAGAAGGGTTGTAAATATTCTACATGCATCTCTAATTTGCCAAGGACATTGAACAATCTGTTGGAAAACAGCATGGTTGTAACCCTACGGGAAGATCTTTTATGTCAAGGTGAGAGGATTATATACGTGACAGGTGCATACGTGGCACATTTTGTTGTATTTATATTATAGCTTAAGTTCACGGCGTCCTTGGAGAGTTGTAATATTCTGAAGTTGGATGGGAGCATCTATCCCGGGAGATATCCCAAACAATTGTGGATTGTACTGATAATGCATTAATTAACCTGGGTTTTATCTTGTGAGGCTATACCATTTGTATTCAGCCAATTACTGATTTACCTTGACCATATTATTGTTAAACTTTGACTTTGCGCTGTTTCACTAAAGAGTCCTTAACACTTGGAAATGCAGCCTTTTAAATCACAATGCATCTGGACTCAATCAATAAGGCCGATTTGTGCTGGACTCAAGGGCATAGATTCGAATCCCCCCCCCCCCCCAATAATCAAAGCAAGCAAGTACAACCACCCCAATATTTATACCATTATCAATGGAAACTTAATTTCTTCACATTGCAAACCCCAACCCCCCCCCCCCCCAAACAGTGACCCCCTATGATATTACATAATGGGATCAAGGTGACAGTGATAAAATAAGCGGAGCTGTCGGCTTGAGGTTTCAAAGGTGAGAGAGACACAAACAGGGCTTTTTATTTATTTACATGCGCGGTCAGTCGACCAACAAACAGCCGCTGAGGCTCCATGCACGGCGTATGCTGAGCTAACAAGAGCGCGCGGATTTTAATCACTTTCAAACACTTTCACAACTGGAAGATTATTGTTTGATTAAAACCACCTATGGCAGGATAAAGAAAAAAAAACTGTTTAAAAACAAGTATTGCGACAGAAGTAGTGACACAATGTTAAAAACATAAGCAAAATTATGAAAGCAGGCAAACTGTAGGCTAACCTAACAAGAGATCACGTGGATAATTATCTTAAGTTGTAAAAAATTATATGTGAATTTATCCTTTAATATATAAAAATATAAAAAGTGTATAAACTTGACCTAACATCACCTGTGTTAGAAACTAATCTTAAATTTCAATTAAATCATTTTAATTATTTTGAGAGATATTTAGGTGAGCTATGTGTGTGTGTGGGTCTGAGAAGTAGTGTGTCAGGCGCACCGGATGACAGAGTACATCAACTGCATACAAAATAGCGTTTCCATACAAACAGAACACCAGGTATACCAGCTTCGTAAAATGTAATATATTATAATTTGGCATGAAGCAGCATTAGCGACCGTATACGAGCACATTTCTCAAAGAGCACATTTAATGCATTAACAGGTGTTTTGAAACTGTTTCTTTTCACATTAGAATGCCATTTCTATTCTATTTGCATGCAAACCAATTCTGTTGCCAGAGCAGACGGAATGTTGTATACAGTCAAAGGCAAAGGCTGCCAATCTTTCTAAAGACCAACATTCCCGAATAAAACGGTTCTGATCCACTTTTTTAACCCAAATCTGAGTAGCTACTGCTAAGACATTAGGAAATCTGTACAAGTTTAAGTTCAAGTGAAAGGCCACTTGGGCACGAGAAGAAGCTTGTCGCGCGCTCTGTAGCTCCCTGAATGGAATTAAAATTTCCGTCACGTTCATCAGAAAGTTCAGGCATTAGGCTGGGGAGGGGAGGACTGGAGTTAACCCTGAAACAGACCAATAACGGGCGTCTCGAATTCATTCGGAGTATGCTTATGCGTGTATCTGAAATCATTTTCGGACCCCTTGTGCGTTCACCTACAACCTGAAATGCACTAACTTCGTGGACCTGTTTGGTCATGTTTCCTGACAATTTACAGAGCCCTTTATCAAATGCCAAATGAACTATAGTTCTTCTATGGCGAGTTAAATGTGCAAGCCTCTGACTTTCTCATTCTATAAATGAAGGACTCGTTTTACGGTTAATGAAGAGAGCCATTTATAATTCTGCGCGTCTGTCCGAGACGTTGCTCCGGGCGCCTTACCGATGTGGATAATGGAGTCCGCACGAGCCAAGCGGCACTGCAGGATCCATAAGGAGAGGCTGATCACGAGCAACTCCATCTCCAGTTCTCGCCCCGGTGTATCATCCACGCGTCCACCGCGGTCCAAAAATCCAGTTCCAGAAAGAGGAAAAAAATGCACGAGAATGACCACAATGCTGGAGATACAGAGGCAACCACGGGTGCGTCACTTCTATCTTACTCCGAGATCTATGAAAATTGAAAGTGAGAAAGGATATTCGCGGGGGAAAAGAAGCTCTCAAGAGAAGGAAAGCAGAAGAGGAGGGGTAGGGCGGAAAGAGAGAGCAAGGGAAACGACGGGGGTACCACGGTCAGAGGCAAAGCAACGGGTCCGTGCGTTCCAGCTCTCAGTGTGGTTTGGATACTGCTGCTAACTGCAGGCAGAGAGAAAACCCCAACCAACCTCCCCACCCCCTCCCTCTCTCTCTCTCTCTCTCTCTCTGGCTATCTCCCCATACGCGTGTACTCTCTCAGAGCTCGCAGTCTTTCTCTTTTTGCTTCACCACGTGACAGAAGAATGCAGAGATCGGACCGGTACGGTATAAACCGAGGAGAAATGAAATTCGCTGGAGCCGGAGAGTCGCCGTAAGTAGCGCGGAGTGACGGCTGGAGGTAGCGCAGCCCTGAGTGAGTCAACTTCAACCGACTACCAAGAAAGATAATTTCCTTATTTTTCCTAAGAGAGACACAATCCCTCACTGATTTTAAACTCAGGACAGCTGGATCGAAAGAAAAGTTACTGCTACGGATGGGTAAAATGCTCCTCAGAAGTTCGCCACAAAGGCAACGGCAACACTCACAAGTGAGTGAGAGAAGAAAAAGACAACCGTGAGCGCTTCGTATAATTCGGTGGATATTTTGGCTCGAGTAAGCCGGTACTGTCTATATAGACTCGCGAGGAGCTTGAAAAACACTTAAGAAGGAGAAAATCGAGGCGGCAGCAAGAACGCAACGGAGGAAAGCAAGTGGGTGCCGAGTAAGACTGCATCTATACAGTGACTGAATGACTGACTGCATTATTTCCTAGCGTCAAATGTGGTTTATGCGCATTTAACAATCAAATACTGCAAGTAAATAATAGCACTATAGGCTAATAGCGAGCAATATATATATATATATATATATATATATATATATATATATATATATATATATATATATATATATATTATAGAAAAAAAACACCAATATTCATAGCAAGCCACGTTTCTTTAATGTTGAATCTTAAAAAAAAAATCTGCATAATTCTCTCTCTCTCTCTCTCTCTCTCTCTCTCTCTCTCTCTCTCTCTCTCTCTCTCTCTCTCTCTCCACTGCATTTTCAGAATGGACCCGATGAAGAGTGATACTCTTCGCCTTACAATTAAAGGATATTTCTTGAGACCAAACCAACGGAAATATCTCTTAATTGTTTGGTTAAGGCTATCAGGTCGTCAGCTCGGATCACAGGGATGTGGACAGCGCCACAGCGCCCCTCTGGTGGCTTGGATAAATGTTTGTCTGTGGCGCGAGGCTGTGAGAGCTGCCTAAAAACGTTCCCGCCACTCAGCTGCCTGTATCAGAGCTCGAGACGCACAGTAGCCAATGTGTTTTTAAAAAAAAAAACAAAGCAGATTTAAAACTTTTATATACTAGAGAAGTGCCAAAGTGGTCGACTAATCAACTAGTCGTCCAACAACTGACTATTCTATTAGTGGGTTCAACTACCTACATTAATATTTTATGTTGTGGCGGTTTCAATTAGGGACGCAGTTCTCAAATGAATAGATCTGTTCAGGTTGTAGTCCACAAACCCGGAAGAGAATTCGCTATGGGTTCCCTCTGGACATCAGCGGTTTTAACCAAGTCGGTGGGGCCCCCACCCCGGTAGGAAAGCTCCGCAAAAAAATTATTGAGGGGTGACATGTTGTTCTGTTGTCAGCGCTCTTGGAGCGGTTCACGTTAGAAACCGCTGGGGTCGGGACAGCTGAGCTTTTTTAAGTAGGGTTCGGGTTTGTAATTTATGAAAAAATATATAGGCCACAGATATGCGCAAACTGATGAGTTAGGGGCTGTTCACACCGAACGTGTTTTTGCCTGCGTCTGCTCTGTTTTGCCATTGTTTTCCTGTGTAAACACGCGCTGGACAAACGTGCTGCACCGCGTCTCGTTTCTTCAGTGTCTCACGGAGGATTGGCACATTTTTAGACACTGTGTCAAGTTAATAAGAGCTTCAGGTTTCAAAAATGCACACCGAGACACCTGCGTTCTGTATCAGTCGTTGAACTGTGTCTAGATTGTTTTTTTTAGCGCAGGTGTCACAAAGATTTTACGTTCTGAACAAGTTCAGTTGCAAAGAGGGGACTGTTTCAATTATTCCAGATTGTTCTGCAACAAGCAAATTTCAGCGCTTGATAAAAGGGAATTTTTTTTTTTCCCTTCTACTCTAGTGTGCTGAGGGGCCGCCGTGCTTTGTATGTTTATTGTTAGTTACAAATGTTGCCTACAATGCTTACATAAAATATAGCCTCAGTGTCAGAATCTCCAGGTGAAGTAAAGTAAATAAGACAGGAATATATTACTATTGTATACAACAAATCCTCAAAGTAATAAAAAGTCTACAACATAAATTACACACAGTCATGTCTGAAACGTGGATTCTGAAGCCATATTGAATTCCATACTTTATTTTTAAACACAAGGCGGCTTCAAAAATTAATGTTTGAGACATGACTGTGTAATTTATGTTAAAACGCCCACGTATGGTCAAGTAATGTTTACCACATAACTTTTTTTTACTTTAAATCTCTGAAAGTCACATGTGGTGCCTGTTTAGTTTCACTTTCACATCTGAAAGTGAAAGTGGAGATTTAGAGTAAAAAAGGACTTAAATATTGTCCTGTTTCTCACCCACACCTATTATATTGCTTCAGATGATATAGATTTAAACAATGGAGTCATATGGATTACTTTTATGTTTCTTTTATGTGACTTTTTTGAGCTACAAAGGTCTGATCACCATTCACTTGCATTGTATGGACCTACAGAGATGAGATATTTTTCTAAAAATCTTTGTGTTCTGTTGAAGAAAAAAAGTCACACATATGGGATGGCATGAGGGTGAGTAAATGATAAAATAATTTTCATTTTTGGGTGAACTATCCCTTTAACATTGACTAGTCATTCAAACAACCAATTATGAAAATTGGTTTATCATATACAATGAAAGGACTATACAGTTGCTGCCATTATTTTATTTCAATCAAGGCTAATTGTTACTAATAAATAAAAAAAATTTTTTTTCTGGAAATAACGTATTGATGATTAACAAAACAAAACAATAAAACATCTTAAACTAATCGAATTTCAGTATTTCAGTATCATTCAGTATTTCATATGATCTGATGTTTGTAGAAGTTTCTCACCCCCTTTAAATAATTAAGTCTTTTAAATCATATAAAAATGCAAATATGCTGACGATGGGGATTAATGTCTTTAATTAACTTTGTAGAAATCCCCCACCCACTCCATTCTCTCATTTTAATTCAATCACTGCCTAATGCTTTTGCAGGTGGAATATCTGCTTGTAATCTGATCTAATGATAATGAAAAGATTTCCAGTGCTTGCTCAGCCACACGGTACTGAACCAGAATCAGCATACTGATGGTTAATGCCACCCTCCATCTTCAAACCTCAAGGTTCTGCATGAACAGCACCACCCATGGCTTTTGGATTAGTGTGCTAATCTGTGTTTTAGTTCCACTGGCTACACTCAAGTTTGATTTAGGGTGTTAATCTTGAAGAATACTAGCTTCATGCCACTGAAAGATAAGGTATTGTGAAAAGGGCAGAAAGCAGAGACTAGTAAACAATAAATTTTTTTTTTAAATGTCATTAAATTCCTATTAAAATAAAATGTATATGATTAACAGTTTCTCATATATTATCAATAAGGCAAATAATTAAGAAAATGTGAAAGTGATAAATGTTAAAAAAAGAACAGCTTACACTGAACATAAGCATGCTTGATTCAAAGGCATGTTTATACCATGAAAACACAAACCACTATCTCAAACCACTTCCAAGCTTTTTACCTTTCAGCCGCATGGTTTCTTCACTCCTTCTGATGTGTGTGTAACATCCAATGCAACTCTCCTTCATGCTGCTAAGAGTTCAGAATCAACTTGCGGGATGTAAAAATTGTTAAGATGATCAAACCATGACGATCAGAGAGCATCAAAAAGACAATGAGAGGGAGAGGGAAGTGTGCAAAGAAAAAGCTATAGTTGCCCCAGAGAATAATAATGATGCCTCCAATTCAGACCTAATACATGGAATATCAGAAAACAAGCAGTAAGGATAAAAAGAAACAAAATACGTGGGATATAAGGGGTGTTAAGCTGCAGTCTGACCACTTGTCAGAGATCTCACAAGCCATGACGTACACAATTAAAACCGATCAAAGAGCAACAGACATGTTTAGTACCCTCCAGCTCCCCTCCAGCTGTAGCCTCATTAGTTGACTATAATATAAAGAAGATGGAAACATTACTGTGCATATTACAATTACACAAATACACTGAGCTCTCTATAACAACACAATACACAGCCAGCATGCTGGTAAAAATTTTAATTAGGATCAGATGCTTTATTCATTGAACTCCTAGTTAGTGGACAAGTTGAGGCAAGGACATCAAGTGTATGGTGAAGTAACAGAAAATCAAAACACTTAGTGAAACACTTATTACTGCAAATTACAAAAACAAAATATACAAAAACAGAAACATTAGCATTTAATATAACCTGTACAAAATCCAACCCGTTAGGTTGTCTGAGTCACTAATAAGGCTTGTATATTGAGGCCATTTGCAACGTCAGTCCTTTGTGTGAATTATGTGTTTCACAACATTTGTATAATTAAGCCCATTATTGTAAATACAATAATGGAGGCTTAATTATACATATGTACTTAGCACTGTATGAATGTGAGTCTGACTCAACAAAATTTGCACTCTTTTGTTGATCTAAAAAGAACAAACAAGATAGAAGTACCACCTTCATCGAAATGCAACATGTACACTTGCATTGTGTAAAGCTCTGTCTCACAATGGTTTCAGAGGGTTAAAAATACTGTATGTCTCAACCCTCTGTCTCACAATGGTTTCAGAGTGTTAAAAATACTGTATGTCTCAACGTAGTTAAACATGGCATAAGTCATTCTTCAAACCAATATCCAACCTACAGTTTTGAAATGCCAATTTGGCTATAATTTTCATAGATGGGCATTTCAGTTAAAATTGACATGAGAATGAATAGTAAGTGTAGGCCTATTATAAATCAATAGATCCAACAGATAAATGGCAGATTACAAACGGAGGTAACCAATAGACAACCAATATTAAGTAATTCCAAATGCATTGGAATACAGTGGAGTCTGTTTGACTGGAAGCCTGTCAACTCTTTTTAGGATGCAAACTGCAACAGCTCAGGAGTTCATCCACTCATGAGCAGAGCCTTTGGAGTGCGCAAGCAAAGCAGAGATTATTGTCACATGAGCTTGAGTCATTAACTCTTCAGCACAAAAACAGCTGTTTTAGAGAGAATGCGTAGTTCCTCTTCTCCATCTCTTCTTGGACGAAGATGTGCAGTCTTGATTTAGATGAAGTGAGACTGTCACTTTGAGCTCCCGAGGCTTCCAGGACACACTAAATAAAACCTGGCATTTGAACAGATCAAACATGCATGAACACTCACCGCCAGGTATCAGGGCCATTTGTCCAAATTACATGTCAAGAATTTATTTATTCCAGCAAATGAGTGTTGCCCGCATCCTCAAAGTCTAGAAGCAAGAGGTCCGCAAACAACCATTAATTATCTTGAAGGTGAACTTTTTTTAATTAGTTTTTCAAAATGAATGTCATTGTCTCAAACGGATCTGAAAGCCCCTTTCTCACTCTCATTATAATATTTTATATATCTTAGCCTTCTTCTCATGTTCTAGGCCACAAAAGCACATGGGTGTACTGTTGCACAGACAGACAGATGGACGTGTGTCCTGTGCAAATAGCACATCGAAAAATGGGACCAAAATCAGCACCATGGACAGCTCTCTAACACTGGCACCTAAGCTTACCTATCTAGACTTGACCCTATATGTAATATGTAATTCACTTATAGCTTATTTAATAAACAGAAAATGAATAAAAAGAGATGATTTGTTCTAGTTTTATCAGTGGTTTGTTCTGGTTGTGAAAAGCTGCTTTAAGACACACAACAAAAATGATTAAATTGAAGACCAAGTTTTCCAAAACAGAAACCACTTACTGCTGTAACTCTTAAATGTACATCATATGCATGTCCTTCAGACATTTTTGAGAGGTTCTTTAGAAAATGATGACATCTTCTTATCCAAATGAACACACACATGCACAGATACTCATAAAACAATAGCAAATTCATCATATAGTACTTAAACGTGCAGTGATTTTAGTGTGCAACTGTCCCTCCTAAACTGTCAATATTAAAATCAGTTTTGCAAGTAAAATTTCTATTTTTCAAACCCCATAAACATAATCATCATGAACGAGGCAAATAGCTAACCTTTTTTGTCTACTCCTTTTATAACACTTGGTTTGATTGCACTGGGGAATAGTGTGGACATAAGACTATGTGACACCAAAAATATGGTTTTCCAAACACATCATTTGGAAGAAGCAGCAGCCAACCTTAAAACCTTGTCTCCTTGTCAGAAATGGAGTATGTCCACAGTGCACAGAGGCAGCTCACCTGAACTGTCAAAACACTTAAGAAATTCTGACAGAAATCAGATTCATGCACCACCCAGCAGGGCAAGATTGACGCACATCTGTCCTCATTAAACTTAAAATATACTTATAGTCAGTCATTTTCTTCTGTAGAGGCACATATTATAGTCTCCACATACAGAGGGGGGAGATAATGTGGGGTAATTATCGTTTATATTCAGCCAAAACTACACAGTACTCTCTCATCTAATGAATTAAAATGAACCCTAATAGCACACTGAGGCTTTGGGAGTTCTTTCTTTGACTAATATCTCAAATTTAATGTTTAATATAAGAGACTAATTAGTCATTACGGTCTGGAAAGAATAACAGGAAAATGGACCAGGGATCCTACAGCAAGAGTTTTGGAGCAGCCCCTGACAATTATGTATTCTTTGGTTTATTCCATTTTTGTCAGATAACTTTGATGGAATTCAGTTTGTGCAGATAAAATTCCACATCACGGTTTTTAAATGGGTTTCACCCATTGTTCTGTTGAATTGGACTTCTTATCACTGTTTTGCCTTTACATAAAAGTGCCTGCTAATGCCTAACACAATGTCCTGACCAGTTGCAAAAGTAAAAATGCTGTGTGACACAAAATCACAGCCAATCAGAACATTTCTGATGTCTTAATAAAGCACAACAGTGCCAGCCCACTTTTTCAGCGGTCTTGGTTCTGGAAGGGGTTTTCCTATTCATTTTTCCATAAGGATTTTGTAAAATCCATGAACCAAACCAACCAGCTCCAAGGTGAATCACAACATGAGAAGCTTTGATTTGAAGCCAAAAAGTATTTGAAAATTTGACAAAAAGACAAAAGTACAAGACTGGGTACTTAACGTCTTTAATGAGGGCATTAACAACAGTCCCACGAAGCATTGCATATGACGTAATTGAATTAAAAGTGATGGAAATATATAAAACTGTGTTTTTTTTAAAGTTGTTGAAGAATATAAACAATATCTTTTAAATTCATTGTAAGATATTCATATACAATGACGGCCAAAAGTTTGGAATAATGTACAGATTTTGCTCTTATGGAAAGAAATTTGTACTTTTATTCACCAAAGTGGCATTCAACTGATCACAATGTATAGTCAGGACATTAATAATGTGAAAAATTGCTATTACAATTTGAAAAAAAAATTCTGAACTTCTTAAACTACTTCAAAGAGTTCTCATCAAAAAATCCTCCAAGTGCAGCAATGACAGCTTTGCAGATCCTTGATATTCTAGCTGTCAGTTTGTCCAAATACTCAGGTGACATTTCACCCCACGCGTCCTTTAGCACTTGCCATAGATGTGGCTGCCTAGTCGGACACTTCTCACACACCTTACAGTCTAGCTGATCCCACAAAAGCTCAATGGTGTTAAGATCCATAACACTCTTTTCCAATTATCTGTTGTCCAATGTCTGTGTTTCTTCACCCACTCTAACATTTTCTTTTTGTTTTTCTGTTTCAAAAGTGGCTTTTTCTTTGCAATTCTTCCCATAAGGCCTGCACCCCTGAGTCTTCTCTTTACTGTTGTACATGAAACTGGTGTTGAGTGGGTAGAATGTGGGTAGAGAACATGTGAAGTGTCTATTTCTCAAACTAGAGACTCTGATGTAGTGCTCGAATTGATGGGGGGCTGGGGTGATCCGGGACCACCCATAAGGCATTAGGGACCCCCCATAAGAAGTAAAAAATAGACTTAGGGGGGTCCCCAAGATACTTATATTTTAGTAAAAATAATAATGACAAATCTGATTAAATTCATGCAGTGGATACAGTAAATTTCTTGAATTATTATTTACAATAATTTGTATTAAGTTTGTTTATAGGCTAGTTGTCATGTCTCTTTAAAATGTAAATGCCCCGCCCCACATCTAAAGACCGCTAAGGGCATGACATCATTGACATGACTGCTTGCTTGGCGCCGCTCCGGTGAAGCTAACTTTAGCTAAAATATGGAGAATAATAAACTTCCACTCGCAGTCGGGAAGAGAAAGCTTCTTACTGACTTTTTGGAGGGGTAATTTTCTCTCTCTATATATCTTTCTACTATATCTATCCACTCCATGTCGGGGCTTTTGTATTCCTTGCATAAACTGGAAACATTTAGGCTTACTCATTTTTCATTATTAATAGGCCTGGTTCTATGGGGGTGCTAGAGATCGTGATGAAGATGAGTGACAGCTTTTTAGTGATTATAAAGGGAGCGCTCATTGTGCACTTTCTATGCTATATATAATCCATTCAGAATTTGTATAAAACTTGTTTTTCATGCCACGTACACGCTGCAAAGTTTCAGGAATTACATCCGCATATAAATGCGGGATTCACTCTTGAAATAGCAATGACTGACATACTGATAACCATAGCATTGTTTGTTCCTGAATAAAGCAGCCTTTTTGACTGAAATGTTTGAATAGTCTGCTGACTGACTGACTCATAACAGTCCCTTGCCGCCACCTACTGACGAAACAATGTAACTGCACTGAAATCGTTGAAAAAATCCCCACCAACACTAAATCAATCAAATCAAATCAAATCAAATCACTTTATTGTCACACAGCCATATACACAAGTGCAATGGTGTGTGAAATTCTTGGGTGCAGTTCCGATCAACATAGCAGTCGTGACAGTGATGAGACATATACCAATTTACAATAACATCAAATTAACACAACACAATTTAAACATCTGTTATACACATAATTACACTCAACAATATACAAATAATAACATACACTGTACAGTATACAATATGCTGTTTTTTTTTTGTGTGTGTTTTTTTTTACTATATAGATACACATTATTCAATAAAAATTAAAAATAAAAATATATAAAAAAAGTATATATATATATAGAATGTACAGTATTGTACTGTATTGACATTCAGGCTGTCAGTTGACAGTCAGTTGTTAAGAGAGAACATAATATTATAATAATAATAATATAATTTATGACAGTCCGGTGTGAGATATAAGAGTAAGGGTAATAAAGTGCAGTGCTGATGTATTTTGATCATGGAAGATCAAGAGTTCAGAAGTCTGATTGCTTGGGGGAAGAAGCTATCATGGAGTCAGCTGGTGCGGGTCCTGATGCTGCGATACCGCCTACCTGATGGTAGCAGTGAGAACAGCCCATGGCTCGGGTGGCTGGAGTCTCTGATGATCCTCCGAGCTTTTTTCACACACCGCCTTGTATATATTTCCTGGAGGGAGGGAAGCTCACCTCCGATGATGTGTCTGGCAGTTCGCACCACCCTTTGCAGTGCTTTGCGGTTGTGGGCGGTGCTATTGCCGTACCAGGCGGAGATACAGCCAGTCAGGATGCTCTCCACAGTGCAGGTGTAAAACCGTGTGAGGATGTGGCGGTTCATTCCAAACTTCCTCAGCCGTCTCAGGAGGAAGAGGCACTGATGAGCCTTCTTCACAACGACTTCAGTGTGGAGGGACCATGTGAGTTCCTCAGTGATGTGGACACCCAGGAACTTGAAGCTGCTGACTCTCTCCACTGGTGCTCCATTGATGGTGATGGGACTGTGTTCTCTGTCTTTTCTTCTGAAGTCCACCACAAGCTCCTTTGTCTTACTGACGTTGAGGGAGAGGTTGTGCTCCTGACACCAGTGTGTCAGGGTGTGCACCTCCTCTCTGTAGGCTGTTTCATCATTGTCAGTGATCAGACCTACCACCGTCGTGTCATCAGCAAACTTAATGATGGCATTGGAGCTATGTGTTGCCACACAGTCATGTGTGTACAAGGAATACAGTAGTGGGCTGAGAACACAGCCCTGCGGGGCTCCAGTGTTGAGGGTTAGTGATGAGGAGATGTTGCTGCCTATTCTAACCACCTGGCGTCTGCTTGACAGGAAGTCCAGGATCCAGCTGCACAGCAAGCTGTTTAAGCCCAGAGCCCGGAGTTTCTCATCTAGCTTGGAGGGCACTATGGTGTTGAATGCTGAGCTGTAGTCTACAAACAACATTCTCACATAAGTGTTCTTTTTTTCCAGGTGGGAGAGAGCAGTGTGTATTGTAGATGCAATGGCATCATCAGTGGAGCGGTTGTTGCGGTAAGCAAACTGCAGCGGGTCAAGATTGAGTGGCAATACAGAGCAGATGTAATCTCTGATTAGTCTCTCAAAACATTTGCTGATGATGGGGGTCAGAGCAACAGGATGCCAGTCATTTAAACAAGTTATTTTTGATTGTTTTGGTGCAGGCACAATGGTGGATGTTTTAAAGCATGTGGGGACTACAGACAAAGAGAGGGAAAGGTTGAAAATGTATGTAAAAACACCAGCCAGCTGGTTCGCGCACGCTCTGATGTCGCGGCCCGGAATGCTGTCTGGGCCCGCGGCTTTGCGGATATTCACCCGTCGGAAGGATCGGGTTACATCTGCTACAGAGACGGAGAGTGAACTAACCTCTGTAGCTTCAGCCGCGAGAGCTCTCTCCGCGAGGGCGGTGTTATTTCCCTCGAAACGAGCATAAAAAGTATTTAGCTCATCCGGTAGAGAGGCAGCAGTGTTCATGGCTGAGTTTTTATTCCCTTTAAAGTCCGTGATGATGTTAATTCCCTGCCACATGCTTCTAGAGTTGGTGGTGTTAAACTGTCCTTCAATCTTGCTCCTGTACTGGCGTTTTGCGGTTCTGATAGTTTTTCGGAGGGCATAACTGGCTTGTTTATGCTCCTCCGCGTTCCCGGAATTAAAAGCGGAGGTCCGCACATTAAGTGCCGCGCGAACGTCGCTATTGATCCATGGTTTCTGATTCGGATAGATCCGTATTGTCCTGGTCGGAATCACTTCCTCTATGCACGTTCTGATGAAACACATTACGCTATCAGCGTAAAGCTCGATGTCGTCATCAGAGGCGGACCGGAACATCTCCCAGTCCGTGTGATCAAAACAGTCCTGTAGCGTAGAGTCTGATTGGTCCGACCAGCACTGGATCGTTCTAAGGGTGGGTGCTTCCTGTTTCAATTTCTGCCTGTAAGCGGACAGAAGCAGAATGGAAGAGTGGTCCGATTTACCAAATGGTGGGCGGGAGAGGGATTTGTAGCCATTCCGGAACAGAGAGTAGCAATGATCCAAATCCCGGTCCCCTCGTGTGTTGAAACTAATGTGCTGGTGATATTTTGGTGCGACTGATTTTAAACTGGCTTTATTAAAGTCCCCGGTCACAATGAACGCGGCCTCAGGGTGCGCGGTTTCCTGCTCACTTATACTCCCATATAGTTCCTTGAGTGCCCGGTCTGTGTCGGCTTGTGGGGGGATGTACACAGCAGTGATAATGACCGCTGTGAATCCCCTCGGTAGCCAGAATGGTCGATACAGAAGCATAAGAAATTCCAGATCAGGAGAACAGAAAGACTTGATAGAATGTACACTATATTGCCAAAAGTATTCGCTCACCCATCCAAATAATTGAATTCAGGTGTTCCAATCACTTCCATGGCCACAGGTGTATAAAATGAAGCACCTAGGCATGCAGACTGCTTCTACAAACATTTGTGAAAGAATGGGCCGCTCTCAGGAGCTCAGTGAATTCCAGCGTGGTACTGTGATAGGATGCCACCTGTGCAACAAGTCCAGTCGTGAAATTTCCTCGCTACTAAATATTCCACAGTCAACTGTCAGTAGTATTATAACAAAGTGGAAGCGATTGGGAATGACAGCAACTCAGCCACGAAGTGGTAGGCCACGTAAAATGACAGAGCGGGGTCAGCGGATGCTGAGGCGCATAGTGCACAGAGGTCGCCAACTTTCTGCAGAGTCAATCGCTACAGACCTCCAAAGTTCATGTGGCCTTCAGATTAGCTCAAGAACAGTGCGTAGAGAGCTTCATGGAATGGGTTTCCATGGCCGAGCAGCTGCATCCAAGCCATACATCACCAAGTGCAATGCAAAGCATCGGATGCGGTGGTGTAAAGCACGCCGCCACTGGACTCTAGAGCAGTGGAGACGCGTTCTCTGGAGTGACAAATCACGCTTCTCCATCTGGCAATCTGATAGACGAGTCTGGGTTTGGTGGTTGCCAGGAGAATGGTACTTGTCTGACTGCATTGTGCCAGCTTTGAAGTTTGGTGGAGGGGGGATTATGGTGTGGGGTTGTTCTTCAGGAGCTGGGCTTGGCCCCTTAGTTCCAGTGAAAGGAACTCTGAATGCTTCAGCATACCAAGAGATTTTGGACAATTCCATGCTCCCAACTTTGTGGGAACAGTTTGGGGATGGCCCCTTCCTGTTCCAACATGACTGTGCACCAGTGCACAAAGCAAGGTCCATAAAGACATGGATGAGCGAGTTTGGTGTGGAAGAACTTGACTGGCCTGCACAGAGTCCTGACCTCAACCTGATAGAGCACCTTTGGGATGAATTAGAGCGAAGACTGCGAGCCAGGCCTTCTCGTCCAACACCAGTGTCTGACCTCACAAATGCGCTTCTGGAAGAATGGTCAAAAATTCCCATAAACACACTCCTAAACCTTGTGGAAAGCCTTCCCAGAAGAGTTGAAGCTGTTATAGCTGCAAAGGGTGGGCCGACGTCATATTAAACCCTATGGATTAAGAATGGGATGTCACTTAAGTTCATATGCGTCTAAAGGCAGATGAGCAAATACTTTTGGCAATATAGTGTACGTTCCTCTGATCACACCAGGATTTGTTGATCATAAAACATACACCACCACCTCTGCTTTTACCTAAGAGGTCTTTCGCTCTGTCCGCTCGGTGCACGGAGAACCCCGCGGGTTCAATGGCTGAGTCTGGAATCTCCGCAGACATCCAAGTTTCCGTAAGGCAGATAATGCAGCAGTCCCTCGTCTCTTGTTGGAAAGAGATCCGCGCTTTCAGCTCGCAGAGCTTGTTATCCAGAGACTGAACATTTGCCAGTAGAATAGTGGGTAGCGGGGGTCGATTTGCGCAGCGTCTTACTCTGATGAGAACGCCGGCTCTGTTTCCCCTTTTCCTCCTGCGTTTCCGCGGCCGTGCTGCCCAGACAAAGGGCTCCGCTTGCGTGTTTGTAAACAGCGGCTCGGCATTGAGGAATGTGAAGTCCGGTTTTCGGTGTGAGATTGCTGAACCAATGTCCAAAAGTGTTTGTCTGTCATAGACAATAAGGCAGACAACATCCAAGACAAAAAACATAAGAATTGTGAACAAAACAAACAAAACATTGCTATGTTGTGTCGGAGCTCGCAACGCAGCAGCCATACTCGGCGCCATCTTGAGTCCAGCTCAGTTAGAGTCACTAACACACAGACTGACAGCCTGTCTTGTCACAATTTATATTTTTAATATCTAATAAACTAGTTTCATGCATTTAAACAAGTCTTTTTGAACAAACATTATTATCACAAAGTGTCACATCAATCATCCAGTTGTTTTTAGGGTAGTAAATACTACATTGTTAAATAATGCTAGAATTATTCTGTTGAATGTACACTACTGTCCAAAAGTCTCTTCTGCTCACCAAGTCGGCATTGATTTGATCCAAAATACAGTAAAAACAGTAATATTGTGAAATATTATTACAATTTAAAATAATAATAATAATACAATAGTAAAATGTAATTTATTCCTGTGATCAAAGCTGAATTTTCAGCATCATTACTCCAGTCTTCAGTGTCACATGATCCTTCAGAAGTCATTCTGATATGCTGATTTGATGCTCAAGAAACATTTCTGATTATTATCAGTGTTGAAAACAGTTGTGTACAATTTGTTTTTCAGGATTCTTTGATGAAAAGAAAGTTCAAAAGAACAACATTTATCTTAAATAAAAATCTTTTGTAACATTATACACTACCGTTCAAAAGTTTGTGATTAGTAAGAATTTATTTATTTATTTTTTTGGGAAAGGAATTAAAGAAATTAAAACTTCTATTCAGCAAGGATGCATTAAATTGATCAAAAGTGACAGTAAAGACATTTATAATGTTTGCCCAGTTGTCCTGCACTCTTTGAATAAAGCTCCCGCACCTGGGTTCATACCTAATCTCCTCTCTATAGTATCATTACAGCCTGATTGTATTTAGCCATCCTTTTGCTACTGTTCAAGTTATAAAAAAAAAAGGTCCTTAAACAGGTCCTTTTTGAAGTTACTGACTGCTCCTTTATCACTACTTTCTGAGACATTATGCAATAATTATTCCTGTGCCCCTGGTGATTCTGACAGTGATACCATCCAGTGACTCTGGAAGCCATCTGATTATTTTCTACTGTTTTTGAGACATTTCAATGTATTTTGAAGTCACATGCTTTTACGGGTCTTCAAGTGCCTTATATGTAGTCCCCTGGTATATTTGCCATAATAGCCCTTTTGGGTCTGCTGCTTTGTCACCCTCTAAATCCAGTATTACTTGGAGTAAGCCATTTAAAAGAAGAATAGTAGCTTCTCTCTCTTTGTATTTTTTTTTATTATTATTATTATTCTTTATCAACACAAAGCCTGTTCTTTTATGTAAGCCTGTTTTTAATAAACAGTATATAGTTATGCGTATTATGATCAAATAAATATATTGTATATTTTGTATAAATTGTATATTGCGAGATATACATATTGGTGGGGACCCCCCATAAGACTTGATTCAGTTCGAGCACTGCTCTGATGTACTTGTTTAGTTGTACATCTGCGCTTCCACATCTCTTTCTGTCCTTGTTAAGCCAGTTGTCCTTTGTCTTTGAAGACTGTAGTGTACACCTTTGTTTGAAATCTTCAGTTTTTAGGCAATTTCAAGCATTGTATAGCCTTCATTCCTCAAAACAATGATTGACTGCCGAGTTTCTAGAGAAAGCTGTTTCTTTTTTGCCATTTTTGACCTAATATTGACCTTAAGACATGCCAGTCTATTGCATACTGTGGCAACTCAAAAACAAATACAATGGTAAGCTTCATTTAACGAACCAAATCGCTTTCAGCTGTGTTTGTTATAATGGCAAGAGGTTTTCTAGTACAAAATTAACAATTTATCATGATTACTCAAGGATAAGGTGTTGTAGTGATGGCTGCTGGAAATGGGGCCTGTCTAGATTTGATAAAAAATTACTTTTTTCAAATAGTGATGGTGCTGTTTTTTACATCAGTAATGTCCTGACTATACTTTGTGATCAGTTGAATGCCACTTTGGTGAATTAAAGTACCAATTTTCTTTCGAAACAGCAAAATCTGTACATTATTCCAAATATCCACATATATTTTGGCCTACAGTGTATATAAAAATATATCAGTAGTTTGAAAGTGTAGGAAGACTGACTCGACTGTGTCATTCACAGTGCAATCGAGGATAACGGAAGAGGGCAGTCGCTGACACTGCAAAGCTCGTTTTGCTGCAGTTTGTTTGCTACGACTCTCCGACTGGTGAATGTTTCTCTAAAGAATTCACGAGTAGTGTAAATCTTCACCAGGAATTCCACTATTAAACACGATTTTTGATAAAAGAAGATAAAATAACGTGGACTGATGGCTGCAACAGAAGTATATGCTATGCCATCAGTTAACAACTTCTGAGCTCACAGTAGCTTGGTCTATAAATGTTTATAAGTTATCATTAAAAATCCATTTGTCTTATCAGAAAATGAATAGGATTTTTACTTCCAGATTGTTGCACTCTATATACTGTACAGCAGGACTGGGATTTTGGACCCACTATGGATGGGCCTACCTTGTGCAATGCCACATAACAATAAATAGAAACTAAGTGAATGTCAAAATATTCTGTTGTTTGTTGGCTGCTTAGGACAAAAACTCTTCCTTGGAACTCTTACTTAGACTTACATGGAAGACACAGCTGTTATTGCTTGTTACAGCATTGTGTCACAGAACATTTCAGCAATGAATGTACTTTTGGCCTTTCTGAAGTTACCTGGAGGTTCCTAATAGTTTGAAAGGAACAGCTTCTACTTACCCCACAATTATTCTGGCATCTGTCATCCATCCCAACTCTCATCTTTTCTTAATGGTTTATGTCCATATGGACCCCTCGAGTCGTGTCCCCCATTGCGGACAAGCCACACCTGTCTATCCTTTTCTCATCCTTCTTGCACAACATGAGCTGATCAAATGAGATAAACCCTATATCTGGTTTGCACTTGAGGAATGATTTACAATCCAAGATGCACAGGCACATCTGGTGAGAGATCTCACTAGAAAACATGACCTTGACATGTGGATGTCAGCGATTATATGTTTGATGCGAGGTATCTTTAGCATTTCACAGCGCCCCTACTCTCTCTTTCTCTTTCTCTCTGACTGTTTTCCCTCTTGATGCTCCTGCTCATATTTTGCACACTAATTTCATTTCCTGATTGTTTCCTCAAACTTTTCTATCTCTCCTTTCACTCTCTCTTTCTTCATACTGTCCTTTTTAAAAGATGGAATCCAACAGTGAAAGGCAGAATGTCAGTATTTTATCTGTATTTTGGTTCAAATCCAAGGAAGTGCCAACATTAAAGGAATTTTCTGGGTTCAGTACAAATTAAGCTCAATCGACAGTAGTTGTGGCATAATGTTGATTACCACAAAAAGTATTTCGACTTGTCCCAACTTTTCTTTAAAAAAGCAAAAGTTGAGGTGTAACAGTACAAGGACGGGCAAGGAGGCAGTGGGAACCAGCTGAACAATCAACATAAACTTTTATTGCATAAATGAACTTAAAACAACATAAAACATAAGGACACAGACACACATGCAATGCGGCTGCGTGCGTCTCTCTCTCTCTCCCGAACCGGTGTCTCCAGCTGTCCCTTATCTCGCTCTCCCGCTGATCAGTCGATTCAGCGTCGGCCATGCTCCATCACGGCCCGGCCACGCCCTCCTCCTCGTCACACTCCTCTCCCGCCCGATTCAGGCCAGGGCACCACCGGTCTGACTAACCCCCCCATCTCTGCCCTTCTGGCCGTTCTGTCAGCCGGTGGCCCACCCCGCCTCCTGTGAACCTGGGGGGAGAGACGAGGGGAGGCGTGGGGAGAGGGAAAGGGCGAAGGGAGACACGCAGAGAGAGAGAGAGGAGAGAGAGAACTTGATTGCCGGCTCCCGGACACGCTGTCACCCGGTCCTCAACCACTCCTCCGCCCTCTGGTGGATGCCAGCTCGCTCCTCTCCCGGCAGACGGCAGCGAGTCCTCCAGCCCCTGGCGGACAGAACCGCTCCTCCCCTTCTCAGCAGACGGCCGTGTTTCCTCCGGCTCTCGCTGGCCGGTAGCGACCCCTCCATCCCCAGGCAGACGGCCGCGGCTGCTCCCCTGGCGGATGGCTGCAGCGAGGTCTCCGTGACAGTGCATCCCTCCTACTTCCCGGGTTTCGGCACCACTGTAACAGTATAAGGACGGGCAAGGAGGAGGGAACCAGCTGAACAATCAACATAAACTTTTAATGCATAAATGATCTTAAAACAACATAAAACATAAGGACACAGACACACATGCAATGCGGCCGCATGCATCTCTCTCTCTCGAACCGGCGTCTCCAGCTGCCACTTATCTTGCTCTCCCGCTGATCAGCTGATTCAGCACCAACCGTGCTCCGTCATGGCTCGGCCACGCCCTCCTCTTCGTCACACGAGGTTACAGTGAGGCACTTACAATGGATGTGAATGGGGCCAGTTTTTGGAGGGTTTAATGGCAGAGATGTAAAACTTATAATAATCTAAAAGCACTTAAAATCATTTGTCTGTTAAAACTCATGTATTATTTGATCTGTAAAGTTGTTTAAATCTATGTTTTTACAGTCGTTTGAGGATTTACGGTTTATGCCTTTAAGGTATGTCGTCATGGTAAGGAAGTTTTAAACTTGGATATAACTTTACACAGAAAAGGTTACTAAGTGATTTTATCATACTAAAATCATGTTAACACATATTGTTTACGTCTTGTGGCTATACCTTTGAAACAGTATTTTAACGTTTACGGACTGGCCCCATTCACGTCCATTGTAAGTGCCTCGCTGTAACCCAGATTTGTGCTTTTTTTAAAGAAATGGAAAGACAAGTCTAAATATTTTTTTAATAATCAACATTATGCCACAAATGTTGTCAGTGTAGCTTAACTTGCATTGAACCCAGAATATTTCTTTAAATAATGGTGACTAAAAGGAGGGTTATGGCAACAGAGTTCTGTTGGCACCATTTGATGTGGTGCACCTGACATTAATAGCACCTTGTCACTACCGCTGCTGCTCTATTTTCAGAAAGAACCAAATATTCACTGTAATTTGAATTTTTTGAATACATTTTAGTATTCATTTGTGCATTGCACTCTCGGTATGTCTACGTAAGTGTCTGGCTGTGACTGTACAGCCCAGGCCAGAACACATGGTGGCAGACATTGTTTATGACATGCTCCAGGTTATAACTGTTTATGAGCTAATTTTGACTTTATGGCTTGTCATTTCATGCACATTGTAAGTAAACTGCAGCCTAAAGCCAGTCAGACTGCTTCAGCAGTAAGTCAGAATGAAGTCCCATCACCGAGCGGTTTGTTTATTCACTATGGAAAAACAGGCAAGGAGAGAAGAAAGGAGAGAAAAAAAGAGAGACAGAATCTTTGTTTACAATGGCAAACTGCTGCTTTATCTCTCTTAAAACTGCTCTGAACTGAACACAGAAGCGAGACTCTAAATTATTGATGATGTTTTTGCTATTTCCAAAGTCGGTAGTGATATCAAACTCACTTTTAAGTTTCTTGGGATAAAATGTTCTCACTGTGTCTTAGCAGAGCTCACTTAGGACAAATATCTCTGATGTTCCTGATCTGGAAGATCATAAATGGAGATTTTGTCTTCGTCAGGAGCTGGAGTCTTCAGAGAGCATAGTATCTGCTTCTACTACCTTTAAAAACAGCTATACATACAAATATAAATTTATTAAATGCTGAAGATTCATCTCTATCACGCACACGCTGGGTCTCTCTCGGGTTGTTTCGCTTTTGAAACGGGTTCAGATGAAAGTCACTGAGCGTTTTCGCCCAATGCGAAGAGATACAGCAGCTATTTATTATGCCTGGGGCATGCGTCGCACGCAATTAATAAATGTGCACTGCTTCACACAATCAGTTTCTTTGCATGGATGTGCAGTTGAGTCAAGAGTGTATCTCCTGAAAATGTATATATGCCAATGTTAGCCACAGAAAGTGGGGAGAAACATTGGTAAAGTTTCGCCCATTGTACAAAGGTGTCTGGGTTGTTCCTGGTGAGTCCCAGGAACAACTCAGGACACCTTTCTCTTATCGCATGAAATTTCAGATAGTAAAAAATAAAACCGATACTGTATAAATTGCATAAATGTTTTTTTTTTTTTTTAAACGCATTAAACAAAAACTATTAAATCGCAGAAATTAGCGGTTCAAATTTACCAGCCCTAATATATATATATATATATATATATATTATATATACTGGCGGCCAAAAGTTTGGAATAATGTGCAGATTTTGATCTTATGGAAAGAAATTGGTACTTTTATTCACCTAAGTGGCATTCAGCTGATCACAATGTATAGTCAGGACATTAATAACGTGAAAAATTACTATTACAATTTGAAAAAAAAATTCTGAACTTCTTAAACTACTTCAAAGAGTTCTCATCAAAAAATCCTCCACAAAAATCCTCCAATGACAGCTTTGCAGATCCTTGATATTCTAGCTGTCAGTTTGTCTAGATACTAAGGTGACATTTCACCCCACACTTCCTGTAGCACTTGCCATAGATGTGGCTGTCTAGTCGGACACTTCTCACGCACCTTACAGTCTAGCTGATCCCACAAAAGCTCAATGGGGTTAAGATCCATAACACTCTTTTCCAATTATCTGTTGTCCAATGTTTGTGTTTCTTTGCCCACTCTAACCTTTTCTTTTTGTTTTTATGTTTCAAAAGTGGCTTTTTCTTTGCAATTCTTCCCATAAGGGCTGCACCCTGAGTCTTCTCTTTACTGTTGTACATGAAACTGGTGTTGAGCGGGTAGAATTCAATTAAACTGTCAGCTGAGGACATGTGAGGAGTCTATTTCTCAAACTAGAGACTCTGATGTACTTATTCTCTTGTTTAGTTGTACATCTGGCCTTCCACATCTCTTTCTGCCCTTGTTAGAGCCAGTTGTCCTTTGTCTTTGAAGACTGTAGTGTACACCTTTGTATGGAATCTTCAGTTTTTTTGGCAATTTCAAGCATTGTATAGCCTTCATTCCTCAAAACAATTATTACTGACGAGTTTCTAGAGAAAGTTGTTTCTTTTTTGCCATTTTTGACCTAATATTGACCTTAAAACATGCCAGTCTACTGCATACTGTGGCAACTCAAAAACAAACACAAAGACAATGTTAAGCTTCATTTAATGAACCAAATAGCTTTCAGCTGTGTTTGATATAATGGCAAGTGATTTTCTAGTACCAAATTAGCAATTTAGCATGATTACACAAGGATAAGGTGTTGGAGTGATGGCTGCTGGAAATGGGGCCCGTCTAGATCTGATCAAAAATTACTTTTTTCAAATAGTGATGATGCTGTTTTTTACATCAGTAATGTCCTGACTATACTTTGTGATCAGTTGAACTTTGGTGAATTTCCTTCCGAAACAGCAACATTTTTACATTATTCCAAACTTTTGGCCGCCAGTGTATATATTCTCCATAAATGAGCATGTGGGTCAAAATACTACATGTAAATAACTTTGGATATTATAACTATGGACTATGTAATGATATGGATATTAAGTCATACATAAACATATCGTACAAGATGTACACACAAACCTGACCTTTCCTCTCAGTTTCTGCTGGCAGGAAATTAGTAAATTTTGCTCTTTTTTTATTATTCAGTGTATATTTTTTATAGAGTTTGACTGCCTAAGTACACTTTAAAAAAAATAAAAAATACAGTGCGCACACATACACACACACACACAAGCATATGCCAAGTTGTGCCATATGGCCTAAGGAGCACACTGCCTTCTATACTTAAAAATGTATGACAATGCAGACTGCGTGTTCTGTTGTGAGACACTACATGAGCAGAAAGTGATATTATAGGCCATTTATTCTACTTCAGAAAAATCCTTCAGAATTGTGTGATAATTTTCATATTGCAATTATTTATTTCATAATCAGTATACTGAGATTCGCACATGATGGACTGTTGTATACAGTACAGAAATAAATACTTCATAGACTACAGATGATATAAAAAGACTTGTAGTAAATATCATTACTTTTTTCTATTATAATTGTAATTGAAAGCAGCACCCAGATCAGAGCCTGAGAGAGAAAAGAGGCACAACGGAATGCCCTCTTTGTCAAACCTTTTTCTAATTAGAGCGTAATTATTATTCAAAGCCCTTAAGTATTTTTTGGCAGGTCTTCGTTCTATCTTTTTATTTATTCCTTGATGGTCCAAACTTTGCTGTTATGGTTTAATTATTTTAGGAATCAAAGAGATTCACAATTTAATGCTGAGGTTGAACATTTTCAAAATGAATAAACCCAAAACCAATTAAAAGCATTTCTGATGAAAATACACTCCAGAGAAGAGGTTTGTTAAAGCTATCCACACCTTTCTACACAGCACGAGACAGTGTGTTGGAGTGGGAAGGTATCTCCTCTTTGAAGACAAATGATAGATCAGTGCACTATGAGCATCTGACTCATGCTGTTCTATCTTTCTGTCTGTCCATCCATCTTTTTATCCATCCATCCATGCCATGTGTTTTACGGGTATCTGAACATTCAGATAAAAAGATACATAATCTTCTAAAGCATCTCTTACAAATGTCTGAAGGACAAGCATATGATGTGAATTTAAGACTTACAGAAGTGAGTGGCTTCTGTTTTTGGAACACATTTTTGTTGAGCTAGAACTAGAACATCGAATTTTTAAACATTGATGTAACTAAAAACAAACTTCAACAACTTTCTTGGTATGGGAAGGAAGAAGCAGGAGTCAGCTTCAGCGAACCACGTGAGTTTTTTTACACACTCTGGATGTAACTCAAACAATAATAACACTTTTCAGAGGCCAACATAAAACTGCTGCTTTTCAGCCAGACAGTGAAGCTTCCACAACACACACACACTGCAGGTTCAGCTCTCCCCTCTGGGTTTCCAGTCTCCCTTTATATCTCCCCAATGCCACTCAATTAAACACAGAACAGCTGTTAGAGAAATTACACACAGGTGCGAGTGCTTCCCATTCAATTCCTCCTGGCCTCACCTCCCCATTCACAAACCAGTGCTCGGCCACGTTCCCATCACCACACAAACCTTATTATTTTATTAATCAAATAAATAATATGTTTACAATAAAATAAATTAAAGTCCATATATGTATCTATCTATCTGTCTGTCTGTCTGTCTGTCTGTAAACTTTTTAACTGAACAGTTATCACTCAGACTGAGATATTCTTGGAAGTATTAAACTGTCATGCAGAACTTATGCAGCAGTTGAGAGCAGTCATCACCATGTTTTAAATGCTGTTTTTAGGTTGTTTCTCTACCTTTCAGTGAGGCCAGCTGCGATAAATGGTGTGACTCAATTTAGAGCCAGTACTTTTATTATAAAATGCATTAAAATTGGGCTCTCATTTCAGAGAGAGGAATCTTTCTGTCCACATATTAAAGATTTCAGTGTGATACTGGTGAAAATGTCAGGTTGTTAATGCAATTAAAATTGCAACCCCATTTTCAACAGTTCAAAGTAAATGCGAACACTTCGCTTTGAACATATCTGTGCTATTTTACCCTTAACATAGTGGCGAACCCTGAACTGCATTTCCATGAGTCTAGTAAAGACCTAATAACAATGGAAAAACAAATGTACTGTACCTTTGAACCTTTATAGTAATATGCACTGAAAAGCATTTTTATACTCAGTCTTGCAAGTTCTCTGTTTCCCTGTAGTGTTTTACCTTATTTTATTTATAAAACGGTGTTGAGTCAGATGATGTTTATCTCCATCACACCTCTCTCTTTTGTTTTAATCTCCTTTCTCTCCCTCTATCTAAGTACAAAGAAATAATCATAATTATTTGCTGTCATATAATTTTAGGCTTACTAGTTGGGTGAGGTGCTAGAATTTCAGTAGAAAAATGTAACAATTAGCAGAGAAGTTAAGAAAGAGATACACAATCTGACAGTGAGAATTATGAGACGTTATGTAAAATGTGCCTTATATTTAAACAAATATTTCAGCCTATTTTTAAGATTTCCACATTTCAACTGTATGACATTCAAACTGAATTGAGCAATCTTTAAATGGTCTACATATTATGAATTCAGAATAAATGTAGTAAAAAAGTATTACATTAAAATGAAAGAGGAGTACATTCAAAAATATATGGGAGTGGTCTTTGCTCATGCTAACCTTGCAGCCACGCTGTTATGGCATTGCAATGTTGTTCTGAGTGGGTACATTGTGATGCGGTTGCAAGGGTGGTTGCTAGGGCATTGCTAATGCCTAGTGCACACTACAGGGCTCACATTCAGTGCCCTGCAAACACTACACCACTCATAATCTTTTGTTTTTGGTCGTATAGGTATTGATAGGTGGTTGCTTACTTCCCCAAGTCAAAAGAGCACACCCACGAGTCTCTAAGATATTTCAGTCCATTGATATGGCTCAGGTCCTTCTTTCAATGCAACCACACCAAAACTTTTTTGTTTTGTTTTGGCTCTCTGAGGTAGTAGAGACTTGTAATGCCAACAGGGATGACAATAGATAAACAAAGAAAAGACAGTGTAAAAAGCAAATAAGCTCTTAGCAGGGGCGCATTAACTCACATGCTTGCACGGGCTGAAGCCCAGGGGCCCACAACTTCCAGGGGGGCCCCTTTCACGGTGTCCGCAACCCCATTCTTCCCCCTTGACAATCACAGGAGGAGTGCATCTAAATCATACAGCGGGAGACGTTGTTTTAAACACTGAGACGGTGCGCAACAGTGAAAGCTGTCCATGCATGGGCCTTAAGGTACCTTAATGCGCCCCTGGCTCTAAGACAACGTGATTGCTATAAATCCAAGGGTGTTTCCTTAAGTACCAGTGAGTCATCACAAAATTTCAACCTAAACTTCTCTACTAAATGTCCAATCAGCCTCTATTTACATTAAATTAACAATTTAGCCTTTCACCTTGAAGAAGTTGTCAGTTTTGAAGTTGGGTAGATTCGCCCCAAAAAACATCTTTTCAACTGACTAAAAATCTCTGTAAAAGTGCAGCTGCAGTCTCAAAAATTGATTATCATGGGAATGTGCTAGCTCAGGAAGCTGACAGCAGCTTCTGTGAGCACTTCCCTTGATAAATGTGACTACCCCTCTACCTGATCTCAGAAATGTCACGGCTTTGTTTCCCAAAGCATGCAAATATCCCTTAAACAAACAGATCCACCTCCCTGCTCTTCCTCACAACGTCCATATTTCAAGAGGGTTGGCTCATTTCCGTCTAATTGTCATATATCAAAACATCTTTTAATTATATTCTTTTGAGCACCTTGAGATGAATTGAATAGTAATTGCAAAATTGACATTTACCTTAATTAAAAAATCATAAGTTAAACGGAGGGGTCACTGTTTTGCTGTCAGTCAGAGTCTGGACAGTATTTCTCCCATATGAACCCTGTCACTGAAGTACATTTAAAGGATCTGGGGTTTTATGTTCAAAGTGTCTCCACTTCTGCTCTTGCTTGCGGTCAGTATGCAGATCGATCGAGTGAGGCTCATGAGGGCCATTTTAATGTCTGCGTGTCAATTATGTTTGGCTGTGCTCCAGCAAGTAAGAGTTGTTTGTCACAATAATGAAATACATAATGCATGATGGGAAGGGAGAAATTAAGCTTCATCTGGTCTCTTGTGAGCGAGGAGAAAGAAAGGAAATAGTAAACGGATAAAGAGGGAGGAAGAGATGGACAGAGTTAGAGATGATGAAGAACATCGTAATTCTGATCAGATGTTAATGATGTTTTGAGTGGGATGGGAAATGCCAACATGGATCACTTAGTTTTTTCCATTTGAGAGGTGTGCACTATATAAAACTGTTCTGTACACATACACCTAATACAAAAAATAAATTATACAATAGTTAGTTTTAAATACCTCTTATATGATTGGACATGTGGCTTTCCAATATATCTAAGCACCGTCCACACAAATACATTTTTGGTGGAAAATTCTGTTTTCTGTTTTTCAAAGTATACAGTACAAAGAGCGTTTTTGAAAGTCTCCATTTTGGTGGAGGAAAACGCCATTCCAGTGTGGATGAGAGGCAGAAACTTGGCAAAATCAAAAAATGTTTTAGTGTGAACATGAAAGTCGGGGCATTATGTTTTCTCTCGCTCCAGGTTTGCTTGTAATGGGGTTTCTCTAACCAGTGAGCCAGGAGAAGAAAATAAAAAAACCCAGAATGGAGCTGGAGTGGACTTATTACAGAACGCTTTGAGTTGGGAGGGGGAAATGCTATTGCTCCATTCACATACTCCATATGTTACAGTCTGTGTATTTCTTGGGGACATGCAAAACTTGATACTTTTGATTCTTTTGGAAGTATTTTTATTTTTTAATATGTTTTGTGTAAAATGTAAGTTATCTGATATTATTACATGGCTCTCTGCATTACTCGACTCTGTTTTTACCATTCATCCGGTTATTGCGAGTCATCTTTCCTATGTCTTGAATCAATCAGAGATCTTTACAAGTAAGCTAATAAAGTTGTTTCAATTCAAACCAATATTTCATGTCCATTTATTTATATATTTGGCAAGTAGTCATGTAATAAGTGAAACTCAGCTGTAGTGGAATTCAGCTGTTTCAGGAGACTCTTTCATCTCACATAATAACTGAATTTAAACTCAAATCATTACATTAAATTATTTAAATCCATTAAATTATTTATTTGATAATGGATAATGTACAAATGAGACGGTCACTGTCGCAAAATAAACCCCCTTTGTTGAGGATTATGTTTGCGATAATGACTAACTGACTGAAGATTATCCCTTTCTTAACTTCTATATATTACTGTTATATTCAAGCAAATCATGCTGGAATTAGGCTACTAATGGATTTTAGATTAACCCAAGTTAAATTAGGTCTGTGGTTAATATTATTTGAAGGCATTTTCCCATTTTGTTTTACAACATAAAATATCCACAGAATGTCTTAAAATAAATGTTGAAACTGTTATTTTCTTTAAGCTGCTAACAAGTTGCTACATAAAGACTACAATGGCTGTCTGATTTGTAAAGCATGTAAAAACTTGTGGTAACTGTAGGCCTTATGCAGTAACTTAATTAAAATACAGAATTACATTATAAAATTAAATTACATTTTTAAAGCACACAACAGTTTCACATTTGAGGTATGACTGTTTAATTTATGTTGTAGAACAAAACAGAAAGTCTCTTCAAGCAATGTTGACCAAAGACCTTATTTAACATAACTAATCTAAAAAACCATCAGAAATTCCTGAGAGAACCCATAGCAAATTTGCCTTCCAGGTTCACATACAAATTGACGTCATGACTGAACAGTTCTATTGCTTCATTACCAAGCATAACATTTCACCTGACCTCCATGTCCTCCAAGGAACTGATGTGCTTTCTTATCTGCCCGAGTCAGACTCCAGGGAAATAGTCACCTCAGTGAGAACGACCCAACATACACTCATTACACTGGCAAAAAGAGAGAGAGAAGTGGGAGACATAGAGGAAAGCAGATGAGCGGATGAAAGAGAGAATTTAGATTTCCCCCCTTTTGAACTCACATCAAAGCATATTGGTTTAAGTGAAGCAGCTATAAACTGCGTGACCTGAGCTGACCCACCAAACTTCTGCTTGGCTACAGAGATACAGAAGAATCACTGGAAGTGATGCTGTAATTAAACCAGCGTTAGCCTGAGGGTTTCATACCCACACTCAGTAATATTACATCAAAGTTACACTACAGGATTGGTGAACAGCTTTTATTGCCATTTATTTTCAGGAAAGTTCAGCATTTATTGCCATGCATGAAGCATTTTGATCTGGCACATAAAATAAGATTATAAGATTTTCTGTTCATTTACTTTTAATGCAAAACCTTTAAAGTTGCTGCATCTACCAAATTAAAAGATATTTGAACTCCGATTTTATGTTTCTCTAATAAAACACTTTGTTTGGGTGACATATTTTTATGGTTGGACTTATGTCACTCACTTATGTTGTGTTTCTCATGTCCCATTAAGGGCAGCGTTCTCATATTAGATGCTGCTGTTTTACAAAATTAATGATCTCATTCAGTTTACTATGTTTAAGTCTCTTAAGAGCTTATATAATAATGAAAGAAATTTTGAATAAGTAGGTTTAAAGTGTGTGTGAATAAATGGGTGTCTGTGTGCACATTCATGTGTGTGTTTCAATGTTTGTAATGGGAAATGGCAAAAATGGTAACATAATGTTTGCTTTTTACACAGTCCATACCCACCCATTCTTTTCTGTTCTTGAAAAGAAAGGATGTTGAAAGGAAAGGAGGGTGGGATTACAGAGAGAGAAAACGACTAAAAGCAAGTGGCAGAATATTACAGCTTGATTTTACGGCTAAAAAACAATCCATTAAATATGGAGCTCCATGACGAACACACACTTAACGTTCATTCATAAGCTTTTAGTGTATCACCATAAAAAAAGTGTTTAATGCAAAGAGATATGAAGCAATTTGTCAGCACTCCATTTCCTGTTTTATATTCAAGTCAAAGTCATATACATGTGCGTGTGATTTACGCGCCACTCTGTGTAAACGCAAAATTTTCCTGACAGAGTGATAAACCTAGCCAACCCTAGCCAACACGTAAGAGACCTCACCCGAACATATGTTTACATGCTTGTGTGTGTCTGTGTGCATTTTCATTTATATTAATATATATTTTTATGTTTGAATAGTGCCAGCTGTTTTAGTTGTGTCCGTGTGCAAGGTGCCAATCACTTTTGATGCCCCCTTCTGATAGTCCACCTGTCCGGTGTCAGTCAAATTGATACATCAGAGAGATTTTTCTGCCACTGACACATCGCATATGATTTACACATGCCTGTAACTCTCTAGAGGGTTCTGATTTCTCATTAACACATACATAGCCAAAATAGCCTGTGGAGTTAGGTGTGAGAGAATAAAATGTAAAGAGGATAATTGAAAATATTGCATGTACAATGTATTCGTTACCAAAATCCCAATCTTTTCCTATTAACATTTTTTATTGATTCATATAGTTGACAAAGAAAAACAAAACAAATATACATTGAATCAACATTTAACTCCCTCTACTACCCCTTCCCCTTCCCCTCCCCAATCACCAACCCCCAACCCCACCCCGACCCCAAACGAACATCCCCGTGGTCACACATAAGTACATACACACACACACAAAATAAAATAAATAAATAAATAATAATAATAATAAAACAAAAAGAATATAATAATCATTCACATCTAAAACTACGCCTCTCTCTCCACAGCCCCTCCCTGAGAGTCCCCCAAAAACACCAAATAACTGCCCCATTTCCCATCAAATGAATCCCAGATCCCCAGCCTTCTACATGACACCTCCTCGAAAGCAGCCACCCTACCCATCTCCGCGCACCACTCCCAAAATGAGGGCGCTCCAGCAAACTTCCAAAAATCCCAATCTTAGATAGTCTACAGTTCCACCTCAGCTACACCAGCTGGTGGTGACCAGATAAACCAAATTAAACTAAGACCAGCAAACCACCTTCAGAAAACAAAGAGAAAACAAAAAGAGGTCTGAAAAATAAGATGTCACTAGGTAACAAGTTTGCTCACAATGAATTCACAGAATGAGGATAGTCCTAAACAAACTTAAGAAAATGTATGTTAACTGAACGAATTCAAGTACCAGCCAGAGCAGATACGAGGAGCTAGACGGAGGGGGAGGCTCGGCATAGGCAGGTGTGTGTGGGGACGTTGGTCCAGTTCAAATGAGGAGGCCATGAAGTGTGGCACATCCTCAGTGGAAATTCATTCATCTGAGAAGATCAGAGCTTGATGAAGAGGTGAACCTTGCCATCACCTTCCTCAGGCCAGAATAGTCACTATGGGGTCAAGGGTTAAAGAGCCTCTTTTAGTGTGTATATGCATCATATTCTCACATCAGTCAGTTTATTCTGCTGGGAGGGAGAGAGGGGGTGGAAATGTGACCAAGCTTCAATGTCTTTGATTAGCTGATTCGTGATCATACTTCAGTAGGGATGCTAAAGAAGGAGAGGTTACTGAAAATGGTGCTTGGCAAAGCACAGATGATGGCATTGGGAAATTAAGAGTGTCTTGAAGGCCCATTGTACAAAGTGCTTCTGTTTGTTCCCGGCAGGCAGCAGATGCCCTTGCACCGCCCCCACTCTAATCCTAACCATATGGAGCCTGTAAGGCTGAGCATCCTGCCAGGAACAACCTTAGGCAACTTTCTCCCAGAGAGTTGGGAATTCTGTAATCGCAACACAACACTGTGATGACAGGCAAATCATATGTGACCACACCACCAGGTGGTGGTGGTTTTTCTATTTTTCTATCATGGTGGGGAATTTCTATTGAATTCTATATTTTTTTTATATACTGAGATAATTATATTTTCTAACCCAAAACCCTACACTGGAAGTGGTGAAGCTGCAGCAAACCTTTGACAACAATGGACAATTTACCACTGCTGGCAAACAGTTTGCTACAAACATGATTGCATGAAAATATGAGCTTGTGGCAAATGCACATTAGTGTTCACCAAATGTTTGCCAGAAGGGTTTGCCAGAACATTAGGGGGTGTTTAATTGCCAGAATGCCACATTTGCACATGGTATTTTGAACCTGCGTCTTAACAACCTACAAACTAGTTTAAACAGGCGCAGTCAGCGCTGAAATGGTGCTATGTCTTGAGTATATAAATTATACTTTCATTGTCATTCCTTTCCATACAAACACGGCTCCTTTTCTATGTAGCCTAAATTAGGCCCATTATAGATTAGGGATGTGTGGAATGACTAATTTCACTGATGTTTAAACGTAAATTTTGGAGTCGATTAGTTGACTAGTCAAAAAAGTAAAAAACCTCAGATCAGTAAAAACATTGTGTTTATGCAAACCATTTAAATACTTAATCTATTCCAACAGCCAAATCCGACAATAAAGTCCGTTGATTCATTGAATATAAAACACAACACATTCAATGAATCAACGTAAGTGAATACAGGCATATTTATTAAAAACAATTGAATGAATAGTGCAGGAGCAATTAATAACCTGTTTTAAATGGAATTTGCCAAATAAAAGTTACTTAACATATTAAAACTGTCAGGACATTGTTGAAAATAATTAACAGGTAAGCCAAATCTATGAGAAAAAAATGCACTGAAAAGTTGTGTGTGTTTCACAACATGCATTAGCCTATGATCTAATATGACAGCCCGGGCTACTCTCACGTGATTTTGAGACCCCGACCGGGCTATGTGCCCAAGGTTCCCACGACCCCATTTAGGGATCAGGTGGTGAACCTGCAAGTGCTGCCCCAGGAGGAGGCAGACCCAGCCTTGGCGTTGCTGTGTCCGGTGCGTGCTTTACGCATCTATTTGGATCGCACGCAGAGCTTTAGAAACTCCGAGCAGCTCTTTGTCTGCTTTGGCGGACAGCGGAAAGGAAGCGCTGTCTCCAAACAGAGGATCGCCCATTGGGTCATTGACGCCATCGTGATGGCATATCACGATCAGCACGTGCCGCCCCCCGCAGGGCTACGAGCCATTCTACCAGGGGTGTGGCAGCCTCCTGGGCCCTGACCAATGGCGCCTCTCTAGCAGACATCTGCAGAGCAGCGGGCTGGGCAACACCCAACACCTTTGCAGGGTTCTACAATCTCCGGGTTGAGCCGGTTTCGTCCCGTGTTTTGTCAGGTACAAACAGGTAAGTTCCGGGACAGCTGGCCGGGTGTACTGCTTGTGCATAGCGCCTTTCCCTCCCTTGAGGTGAAGACGTGCGCTGTTGACTCCCAGTAGTGTTCACAAAGTGGTGATCCCTGGATGACATTCCTCCTTAGCCCTGTGACAGACGAGTTTGCGGAGAAATTCGCTGCCAGCCCAGTACATGTGCTTACTAAGCCCTGTACTGGGGTAGGTGCTCCACATATGCTGGTTCCCCATATGTGACCCCATGTGATGTATATTTGCCGCTAAATCATTTCCCTGTTGGTAAACTGCGTCTTCCTTGGGCAGAGGTTCCTCCTACCTTGGGACTTCTCCACATGACATACTTCCGACAAGACTTGGTAAGACCATGTGACGTAATCCCACTCAAAATACCCCCCCCCTTCTCTGGGCGGGGTGTGGTCTCCGCGGTGTCTTCCCCTTGGGAGTGGCACTCCCTTGACGTAGACGAGTTAACAAATTCCACTTTTTTGGGGGAGAAAAGAGAGGAAAAGAGGCCATGGCTGGGATAGCCTGTCCCTATTTTTTGGGCAGTCGACTTGTTCCCAAAGGACCGTTTGATGCCCATAAGAGTGTAGGGGGAGGTTACATGACAGCCTGCGTGCACTGGCTACGAGGCACACAGTGGTCTGCCCATCTCCCACTGCCAGTCCACGTAACACAGTTCAGCTAGTTGTGGCATTTTGTATAGGGACCCCTAGTGTCACTACATCGACACAACATCGAGTGAGTACGTCCTGGTTACTTTCATAACCTCCGTACCCTGATGGAGGGAACGAGATGTTGTGTCCCTCTTGCCACAACACTGAACTACCCACTGAAATGGCCGGGACCTGGTCTCAGCTCCTCAGCACAAAACCTGAATGAGTGGTTGCATACCAGCTCCTTTTATACCCGTATGTCCAGGGGAGTGGCATGCAAATTCCACTCGCCAATTCCCACTGGCCTTTTTTCAAAGATCAGAGGTGTTTGGGGCTCCCAAGAGTGATCCCTAGTATCACTACATCGACACAATGTCTCGTTCCCTCCATCAGGGAACGGAGGTTACGAAAGTAACCAGGAAATTTCAGCTTTTATTTCTTTCATCACATTCCCAGTGGGTCAGAACTTTACATCCACTTTGTTAGTATTTGGTAGCATTGCCTTTAAATTGTTTAACTGGGGTCAAACATTTTGGGTAGCCTTCCACAAGCTTCTCACAATAAGTTGCTGTAATTTTTGGCCTATTACTCCAAATAGAACTGGTGTAACTGAGTCATAAATTTTCTATCTGATTGAGGTCAGGGCTTTGTGATGGCCACTCCAATACCTTGACTTTGTTGTCCTTAAGCCATTTTGCCACAACTTTGTAGGTATGCATGGGGTCATTGTCCATTTGGAAGACCCATTTGTGACTAGGGTTGGGCAATAGGATGATGTAATCGGATATCAACGATGTCTTACAAAGATCCCGATGCAGATTGCGAACAGATGATGATCAAAAATATCAGGAAATGGCAAAACCATGGATCTGGGAAGTAGCCAAATATATTAAACAGTGGCCAGGGTGTGAAACTAGCACCCACCACCCACCAAATGTGACGATGTTGAATCCAGTTTGCAAGTTCCTCATCCAAATGTATTTCATGCGTAGGTAATTTTGCTCATCTACCCACAACAGGTGGGCGACCTGTCTCGGAGTGACACATGACAAGAAATGCTGTTAGTCACAAAGATATGTGCTTGAAGAAACACACTTTATTATATTTTTAAGAACAGACAAAAGAGGAGGGTCGCATGGTGCCATGCAAGGGTTGGACGTGTGAACGGCGAGCTCTGCGCACTTTGCTAGTTTTTCATTCTTTTTGTGTCCTAAATCGGTGAGATTCGATACACTCTGTTTCATAACTGTTCTATGAAGACAATATGTCAAAGAATTCAATATCCCTGGGCTTTGGAGACATTAAAAGACACTTACGTGCTCAAGCTGATACCCCTGACAGGGCCTTAGACCTGAGACTCAATTTGGACGGTGCAGCAGGAGAAATTCAACGTCAACTGTCCAGCATGTTGGTGATGCTGACGAAGGTCGTAGTGGACTTGGAGGCTCTTGCTGTAATACGTTGATCGATCACTTCCGTGGAGGCGAAATTCTCTGAGTTGGTTACAAGAATCTGGCACATCGAGAAATGGATCGATTATCTGGAGTCATCGGAGAGGGAATTAGCTACTAATCCGCTTGCAACAAAGGCAGATTTTCAGTGCGTCTGGGAAAAGTTGGAAGACCTTGAGAATCGTAATCAGTGAAACAACGTCCGAATTGTTGGAATTCCTGAGAATGAAAAAGGCAGAGATATGGTGAAATTCCTAGACGAGCTCTTCCTGAGTCTGCTCGACATAACAGGCCATAAGCTGGAAATCGAGCGAGCTCACAGGGTCCCGGTTCGGAGATCCGCTGAGGGAGACAGGCCCCGATCAATTCTGCCCAAATTTGTGAGATCATCTGATAAAGATCTCGTTACGCGAGGTGAGTAATAAAGGAAGGCTTTCTTGGGAGAACCACAGCATTTTCTTGTTCCCAAACTTTGCAAATTCAACAAGAGAGGAACATGATCGATTCAAGGAATCCAAGAAACTCTTACATTAATGGAAGATCGCTTTTGCACTGATGTTTCCGGCCAAACTGAGAATAGATACTAAGGATGGCCGCAAAGTATTTACATGCCCACAGCAAGCATTGTCCTTCATAAAGTCATTGGAATGAGTAAGCCATGGTGTGATTCTCACGTTGCTCACAAGTGAGCTTGACTGACTGAACATTCACTTGACTGTCCGAGGAAACTGGGCACCTTTTTTGTTTCTTTTTGCGATGGTTCCACCTAGCGGCTGGAGTTTGTTTTGTGGAATAACACTCCTTCAAGAAACGTTTGCATCAACGAAGGGTCGCTTTTACACTGAAGTTCCCAGCCAGATTGAGAATAGATGCCAAGGATGGCCGCAAAGTATTTACTTGTCCCCAACAAGCATTGTCCTTTATAAAGTCAAGGGAATGAGTGAATTATTGTGTGGCACTCGCTTTGCAGCCAAGTGGACCTGACTCACTGAAGATTCACTTGACTGTCCGGGGAAACTGGGCGCTTTCTTTGTTTCTTTTTGTGCTGGTTCCGCCTAGCGGCTGGAGTTTGTTTTGTGGAATAACACACCTTCGGGACAGTTGTGGATGAAACTGCTCATTATTTGTGCTTATGCCTCCTATTGGATGGAGTTTGTTTTGTGGAATATTTTTTTGCAGGACATTGGAAGGATTAGGTCATCTGCTGCACTTATGAAACAATCGGCTTACTGAACATTCATTTGACTGTCTGAGGAAACTGAACATGTTTTTTTGTTTTTGTTTTTGTTTTTGTTTTTATTTACTTTGTGTGTGTGTGTGTGTGTGTTGGTTCCGCTAGAGGCTGGAGCTTGTTTTGGGAAGGAACACACCTTCAGGACAGTATGTGAATGAATCTACACATTCTTTGTGTTTTTTCTGCCTATTGGCTGGAGTTTGTTTTATAGATTTTCTTCTGTTATGTAATTCTGCCTCACAAAATTTGTATAGAAGCACCGGACTTGAGCAATCCAACGGCAAAGTTGTCGCGGGGGCTCTCGTAGGCATACATGGACTGTTTGAGTTTGTCGTGCGCGGGGTTAATGCGCACGTTTTTCTTTTTTCTGTTTGTTTGGTTCGGGGGGAAGTTCGGGGTTTGATTGTTGCACTAATGTTGGAATGTAGTCTTCATAATCTTGTTTTTGACACACAATCTATTTTTTCTAATATGTCAAAATGTCGGATGTTAATATGAGTGGATTGTCTCTCTCCACATGGAATGTGAATGGGTTGGGGCACCCCATAAAAAGAAGGAAGATTATTTATTTTCTTAAACGTAAGAAATATGATATTGTGTTTCTTCAAGAAATGCATCTTTCCTCGCAGGAAGATAAAATTTGGGAAGATATGGGGTGGAGATGTTTTCTTTAGTGCTGGCACAAGTAAGAGCAAGGGAGTCATTACATTCATAAGTAAGCATCTACAATTCAAATGTCTCAAACAGATTAAAGATAAATTAGGAAGAGTCATCATTGTTTTAGCAGAAATTCAGGGGGAAAGGTTGATTTTGGCTAATATTTACGCACCTAATGTTGATGATCAGGGCTTTTTTATAGATCTTGAAGGGATGTTGCAAGCCGCTGGTACACGTCATGATATAGTATTGGGAGGAGACTTTAATCTTTTGATGGACTCAGCCCTTGATCATAGTGAAGCAAAAGTGTGCAAGCCCCCTAGAGCAACACTGATGCTTCACAGGATGTGTAAAAATCTTGGTCTTACAGATATTTGGAGACTTTTGAACCCATCTGGTAGGGACTATAATTTTTTTTCATCAGTCCATAAGATTTATTCTAGAATATTTCTTTTTTATATATATATATATATATATATATAAGTCCTTCATTTCATCTGTTATGGATTGCTCAATTGGAAACATCTTAGTCTCGGATCACGTCCTCTTGAGTTTAGAGGTGTTGCCACATACAGAGAAAAAGAAATAATATAGTTGGTGCTTTAATGTATTCCTTTTACAAAATCCTGAATTCCAACAAATGTTAAAGGCTGAAATCAATGTGTATATGGAGACCAACTGATCCTCAGTATCCGCTGTGGGCATGGCTTGGGAGATACTTAAGGCGGTTCTTAGGGGTCAGATCATACAGTATGCCTCATTCATCAAAAAGTCCAAAGCACAAGAACTCGTGGAGTTGGAAGGGAATATTAAAAGTGCCAAGGCAGAGCTGAAGCGCCGAATGTCGTCTGATGGCCTCAGAGAATTGACCCAATTGAAATACAGATATAACACTATTTTGTCACAAAAGGTGGAGTTTTGGCTATTCAGGGCAAGACTGTCATACTTTGAGTCAGGGGAAGCTTTTGGCTAGATATATAAAGCAGAGAGAGTCTTTTTCTACCATTCCCTCAGTGAAATCTGCTGGTGGTAAAATATTTACCTCGGCCATTGATATCAATAATGCTTTTAAAGAATTCTATCTTGATCTCTATAGTTCCACGTCTTCATCTACTGATGAAGATATTAGAAACTTTGTGGAACCATTAGAACCTTAAACTGATGACTGAGCAAAAAAATTCTCTTGATTCTGAGATAGTAAGATCGAGATAATTAAGGACTTGCCTACAGGCAAGGCTCCAGGGCCAGATGGCTTTGCCGCTGAATTTTTTTAGATCTTGTGCTACAGAATTGGCTCCACTTTTGCTAGAAGTTTATACGGAATCATTAAAGAATGAAAAGCTTCCGCCAACCATGACACAAGCCCGGATCAGTCTGATACTTAAAAAGGACAAAGATCCAAGTGAATGTAAGAGTTACCAACCAATTTCCCTGATCCAGTTAGACATTAAAATATTGTCAAAAATTCTAGCTAACCTATTGAGTAAAGTTATGACATCTCTTATACATATAGATCAGGTGGGGTTTAATCGGGGCCGCAGTTCTTCTGATAACATTAGATGTTTCATCAATATCATGTGGACAGTGGTGAATGATCAGACTCCGGTATCTCATTTGACGCTGAAAAGGCGTTTGATATGGTAGAATGGGATTATCTTTTTAAGATTTTTGAAATGTACGGGTTTGGGAATACTTTTATTGGGTGGATTAAGTTACTTTATAGACTCCCGGTAGCGGCAGTACAAACTAATTGTCACGGATCCACCGGGCTCTCTCTCTCCCTCTCCCTCACTGCCGACACTGCGCTCACTCTCCACTGAGTTCTAATTACATGCACCTGCACAACATCAGCATTCTAATCAAGGACTGCATTTAAACCCCGCTCTCACTCACAATCACTGTCTGTTCTCATCTATGTTGTTCCTGTGACCACAGACACCCTAGTTTGTTGATACTTACCCATTTATACTTACTGTGTTTAGTGTTCTCCTTCTCTGAGTTTGGTGTTTTGTATTCCCTCATTATCTCCCCTGTGCTTGAACTCTCCTGTGATGTATATGTTCCCTGCAAAGATCAAAGGACCGTTGTGAGTTTACCTATCATCTGTACTTCACTACATAACCCTGTCTGGATCATACTCACCATCTGTTATCATTGCTACTGTTTCTGGATTGTCTCACCTGTTGTTAAAATTGCGGATTCACTTCATCTGTTCAATAAACCCTGCGATTGAGTTAATCTCTCTGCCTTTGAGTTTCTCCATGACAGAAGAACAGACCAACCTGTTGGACTCAGTGGGGGCTTCCAATTTTCCACCAAAAACGACGAGAGCAACATTAGAGGAGCTGGTGAACGAACTTCGTCGAGTCGTATCCCCATCTGGAACTCCGAACGCTAGCTCCGCTTCTCATTCCTCATCTACATCTCCATCTCCGGTTTCTCTGCAAGCCAGTCCCATGGTCAATCCATCTCCTTATGCAGGTGCAGCAGAGGATTGCAGTGGATTCCTGCTGCAGTGTTAGCTGATGCTTGAGATGCAGTCTCAAAGGTTCATTACAGATCGAGCAAAGATCGCCTATGTCATCTCATTACTTACCGGATGTGCATTGCAGTGGGCAAACACCTTGTGGCACAAGAACGGCCCAATCACTCAGTCATTAAGCACTATCCTCGCATACTATAAGGAGGTCTTTGGATTACCCGCTGGTGATTCGGTGAGTGAACAACTTTATCCTCTCAAACAAGGAAAGAAATCAATCACAGATTATGCCTTGCAGTTTTGCACGCTTACAGCTGCAAGTGGCTGGAATGAACTGGCCCTGTTAATGACCTACTGACAGGGGCTAGAACCTTCTCTGTGGCTGCAACTGGCAGCGCATGACAACTCCATTGGTCTTGAAAACTTCATTCAACTCTCAATACGTTTGTCCCAGCGAATGAAGACATGCATCAGTGAACAGAATGCCTTGCAATCCCCGCCTGCACACTGCTATCCATGCCCTCCAGAATCTGTGGACGAACCCATGCAAATTGATTCATTCCGATCATCCCCACTTGAGCGTCAATGGTGATTACAAGGACGACTATGTTTATATTGTAGAGCTCGAGGGCATATGATCACCGAATGCCCAGTCCGCCCCTTACAACTTACGGTGAGTCATACCTCTTCCTTGCCTTTGATACATGCTCCATTGTCTACTATGGTTTCAGTGACTAGTCCACATGTCTCTCTCTCAGTCAAGGCCCTCATCGACTCTGGGGCGGCTGGCAGCTTTGTCTCTGAACAACTCTGTCACCAGCTCCAACTCCCGTTCATCAAATGCTCCTCCCCGATCTCCGTCCACTCAGTAATTGGAAAACCTCTGGGAAAAGGAATCATCACACATCAGACACACATTCGAGTGGGTTGCACACATTCTGAGGAAATCTCATTTCTGATTCTGGAGGGTTCTACAGCTGATATCATCCTGGGGTGTCCCTGGTTACAACTCCACTCACTGCAGCTCTCATGGACTACTGGAGAAGTTCTGGCTTGGGGTAAGGAATGTTTCCATGGATGTTTACAACTTCCCCATCCCATATGTTCCAGCAAAGCTTTGTGTTTGCCACTTCAGTAGAGAGTCCTGCTAGTGAGCTTCAAGTAGTGAGCTAGTGCCCCAGGAATATCATGCATTCAAGGATGTTTCCAGTCCACAGCAAGCAGCTAATTTACCTCCTCATCGACCATGGGACTGTGCCATTGACCTTATGCCAGGATCACCATTGCCTAGGGGATGGATTTACCCACTTTCACTTCCTGAGCAGAAGGCCATGGAGGATTACATCGATGAGGCTCTGAAGCAAAGTTACATCCACCCTTCCACTTCCCCTGCCGCTTCCAGCTCCTTCTTCATGGTCAAAAAGGACGGAGGCTTGCGGCCCTGTATTGACTACCGTGCACTAAACAAAGTGACTGTCAAGTTCAGGTATCCCCTTCCCCTGGTCTCAGCAGCTCTAGAACTCCTAAGAGGAGCCACTGTGTTCTCTAAGCTAGACCTGCATAGTGCCTACAACCTTGTTTGTATCTGGAGGGGGGATGAGTGGAAGACTGCCTTCGTGACCCCAACTGGCCACTATGAATGTCGGGTCATGCCTTATGGCCTGGCAAATGCCCCCTCTGTGTTTCAGAACTTTATGAACGAGATGTTCCGGGAGTATCTCCACTGATTCGTCATTGTCTACATCGACGACATCCTCATCTACTCCCAGAATGAGACCAACCATCATCAGCACATAGCGTCCATACTGGAGAAGCTCAGAGAACACCAGATATTCCTGAAACTAGAGAAATGTGAGTTTCATCAATCATCAACCCAGTTCCTCAGATACATCATCAGTCCCAGAGGGGTGGAAATGGACCAGGGGAAGGTAAGTGCAGTTCACTCCTGGCCCAAACCCACCACCATAAAGAAGCTTCAAAGATTCTTAGGTTTTGCACATTTCTGTCAACTTTTCATATGGAACTACAGTTTTATGTCTGCTCCATTAACCTCTCTGCTCAAGTCTAAGCCCAAGTCCCTGTCCTGGAATCAGCCTACCTTGGATGCCTTCCAACACCTGAAAGAGGCATTCACAACAGATCCCATATTAGTCCATCCCGATCCGGAAAGACCGTTCATTGTGAAAGTTGATGCGTCCACCTCAGGCGTTGGAACAGTATTGTCCCAGTGGCCGGGGGATCCACCCAAGCTTCACACATGTGCCTTCTACTCACAGAAGCTAACACCAGCAGAGCAAAATTATGATATCGGCAACCGGGAGCTGCTCGCCATCAACCTGGTGCTGGAGGAGTGGTGCCACTGGCTGGAGGGATCACGTCATCCTTTTCTGGTCATTACGGATCAGTGCAACCATGAATACCTGAGAGAAGCAAAACGGTTGAACCCCTGCCAGGCCTGTAGGGGCTTGTTGTTTACCCAGTTTATCTTCTCTGTATCTTATCGTCCATGGTCCAAGAACACCAAAGCAGATGCTTTACTGTGACTGTATGCTGCAGAACCTCCTTAGAGAATGAATTTTATAACTGACCTACCCACCTCAGATTCCTTCACCTGTGTATTAGTTGCTGTTGACAGATTCTCCAAAGCTTGTCATCTGGTTCCAATGAAGGGTCTCCCCATGGCGCTGGAGAATGCAGAAGCATTATTACTGATTTGAATAAAAAGTTATTTGATTTGATCACGTCTTTCGGAACTACGGCCTCCTGGAAGACAGTGTCTGACCGCGGTCCCCAGTTCACCTCACGGGTATAGAGGTCCTTCTTCTCCCTCCTGGGAGTACCAATAGATGGAGACACAACCCATGTCTTTTGGGGATGTGTTAAGATCCAAGAATTAGTGCATTAGGGCATTAGTGAGGGTTAAATATTGATTCTGTTCAATATTTAATCACAAAAAACAGACAAAAGAAAAGCTGTCAATGCTTGTGTCTGATTCGCATGCACATGTAAAGAGTTTTCGCTCTTTTTTTTCTTTGTTTCATTCACCTGAAAACTGTTTGCAAGAAAAATGATGTCTACGAGAATGCTGAAAATGGTCTCCGATCATCTCAGGAGGTACTGTGAGTTTAATTTGCTTTATTTCTTTGCAGTTGGCATGAATTGTGGATTCTGTGATGCAAATGGAGCCGCTGGAGACGGTAAATGTTTGGATTTGGGAAGGTGGTTAAATAAGATTCTTTTTTTATCACGTCATTGTTTTATTACTTTTTCGTTTAGTTTAAAGTGCAATTTGACTTTAGAAATGTCTTTTGTTTATGTTTTTCGTTTTTTAATAAATTAATTAAATTTTTAAAGCAAAAAAATTCACCAACCCTCGGCAGGGGGGTTGACGATGTAATCGGATATCACAATATTTTTTAAGGCAATTATCGTAAAAAATATTTTTTACATATCGCCCAGTCCTATTTGCAACTGAGCTTTAACTTCCTGGCTGATGGCTTGAGATATTGCTTCAATATATCCACATAATTTTCCTTCCTCATGATGCCATCTATTTTGTGAAGTGCACCAGTCCCTCCTGCATCAAAGCACCCCCACAACATGATGCTGCCACCCCCATGCTTCACGGTTGGGATGGTGTTCTTCAGCTTGCAAGCCTCACCCTTTTCCTCCAAACATAACGATGGTCATTATGGCCAAACAGTTCCATTTTTGTTTCATCAGACCAGAGAACATTTCTCCAAAGAGTAAGATCTTTGTCCCCATGTGCACTTGCAAACAGTAGTCTGGCTTTATGGTGGTTTTGGAGCAGCCTTTCAGGTTATGTCGATATAGGACTTGTTTTACTGTGGATATAGATACTTGTCTACCTGTTTCCTCTAGCAACATCACAAGGTCCTTTGCTGTTGTTCTGGTATTTATTTGCACTTTTAGCACCAAATTATGTTCATCTCTATGAGACAGAATGTGTCTCCTTCCTGAGCAGTATGATGGCTACATGGTCCCATGATGTTTATACTTGCATACTATTGTTTATACAGATGTACGTGGTGCCTTCAGGCATTTGGATATTGCTCCCAAGGAAGAACCAGGTTTGTGGAGGTCCACAGTTTTTTTCAGATGTCTTGGCTGATTTCTTTTGATTTTCCCATGGTGTCAAGCAAAGAGGCACGGAGTTTGAAGGTAGGCCTTAAAATACATCCACAGGTACTCCAATTGACTCCAACTAGCCAATTAGCCTTTCAGAAGCTAATTGGCTAATGGCCAAAAGGCTTGACATCATTTTCTGGAATTTTTCAATCTGCTTAAAGGCACGATTAACTTAGTGAATGTTAACTTCTGACCCACTGGAATTGTGATATAGTCAAATAAATGTGAAATAATCTGTCTGTAAACAATTGTTGGCAAAAATGACTCGTGTCATGCACAAAGTAAAACTATAGTTTGCTAATATGAAATTTGTGGAGTGGTTAAAAAATGAGTTTTAATGACTTCAGCCTAAGTCTATGTAAACATCTGACTTCTACTGTATATGTTTTTCCGAACATGTATGACTTTCTTTCTTCAGAGGAACACAAATGAAGATGCTAGGCATAATGTTAGCCTCAGTCACCATTTACTTTAATTGCATCTGATTTCCATTTCCATTCCATTCATTGCATCACCACTACCATGATTGGTGACTGAGGCAAAAATTCTGCCTTCTTTTGTGTTGCACTGAATAAAAAAGTCATGAGGGTGAAAATGATGACAGAATTAAACATTTTTGGTGTACTATCCTTTTAAGAAAGCTTTTATGACTGAATTAAATAATTAAATCCCAGTTTTGATTATTACTTTATAGCATATATCACCCCCGGTCCGTTTCAATTAACACTTTCACATTTTCGCAGATGTACTTACTTCAGTACCAAGATAATTATGGCTGATGCAGTGTTTTAGTACCTCTCTGAATTATCAAGGTAAATCGGTTGAAAAACTCGAGAGCTTGTAGATTTGAATTTGAGAACTTGTACAATAAATATTTGGATTCGTAAATTGAAATTTACACACAGCAACGATGTGAATAATTGTAAAATACAAATCTGAAGTTAAATGTTGCAATCTGCACTCAGACAATAATCAAAAACCTGTGTTTTGAATTCAAAGTTGCAGACAAATAGTCACAAATGTGTAAATAACATTCACATAAATACAACAACAGACACAAACTTGTATTACATATTTACTTTTGTACTTTAATTCACTTTTGCAGTACAATCACAAATCGGCAGTTACAACCTCTCAAATCTGGCACTGCAAACTTCAAATCTTCCCACCTTGACTTTTGCAACTGCTTTTGTGATAAACCTTTAGCAAAACTCACTTGTGAATCAAGATGTGAGAGAACAGACCACAGTTGATGGGCAGGGGCGGGGTCAACAAAGTTGAGACCAATCACAAAAGCTGGAACAACTGATGCGTAAATTTCTGATGTGTAAATTTCATCTTATGAATACAAATATTTATTGTACAATTTCTTAAATTCAAATCTATAAGCTCTCGAGTTTTGCAACCGATTTACCTTCGTACTGAATCTCCTCTCCACCTCTCCACAGGTGAAATGTTTAAGGAATAGTTCACCCAAAAATGATAATTCTCTCATCATTTACTCACCTTTATGCCATCTCAAACTTGTATGACTTTCTTTCTTCTGCAGAACGGAAACGAAGATTTTAAGATGGAGATTTGAGCTGTTTTTGTCCATACTATTTTAGTCAATGGGTCCAACATTTTCAAGATCAAGACATTAAGGCAAAATAAAGGTAATCCATATGACTCGAGTGGTTTAATCCATGTCTTCTGAAGCTCTGGCCATGTTCAAGCACTGTACAGTGCTCTGTGCATGCGTCAAGCACGAGAAAGTGTAATCGTGCTTTAAATCATGAAGTGCAAGGAGAATGCAGATATCTAGAATTACTGTAAAAATGGAGTTACATTTTGGTCTTTTCTCACCTAAAACCTATTTTATCACTTCAGAAGACATGGATTAAACTACTTGTCATATGGATTACCTTTATGTCCTTTTTGGAGTTTGAAAGTTTTGGAGCCCGTTGACTTGCATTGTGTGAATAAAAACACATCATATCTACCGTATATCAGAAAACCTTAGTTTGTGTTCTGCAGAAGATAGAAAATCATACAAGTCTGATATAGCATGAGGGTGAGTAAATAAGAGAATTATAATTTTAACACTTTTCCCTGAGATCCAAGTCTCCTCTGGAATACCATAACACCAGTCCATACCCCATTTCCTCCCTTTGTCTGTAAGCCAAATCCTCTCTCTTTCACTCTCTAAACAGTCTTCTCATCGTTCCAGCAGATTGCTATGCCTAAGTGTGGTGTGCCAAACATCAGGCTGCCTCCACAGCTATGTGCAGCTGATATGCGAGACCCCCACTGGGCATGACTTCAGTGGAGAGAGCTGCAGCCTCTGGGAGGTCAGAGGCTGGAGTCCGGGGTCATGCCATCACAAGCTACTAAAGTACTGAGCCCTGCAGCGAGAGAGTCAATGAGCTTGACAGTCCACTGTCAGCCTCTGCTCATCACCCCGAGATGGACAGAGATACTGCACAGATTAACACACACTAACACACCTGCAACAGACCATTTAACACACAAGCACACACACACACACACACACCTGGAGCAGACCGTTTAACATACATAAACACAGCTGAAGCAGACTGTTTAACACACACACACACACACACACACACACACACTCACACATACACAAGCAGTAGACCATTGAACACTCACACACATTTACTTAGCTATCTAAATGGAGGCATTATATGACTTAATTTTATATAAAGCTAATTATAATTAGTATAGACTAACCCTAACCTACACCCTATCCCTAGGGTTTACCAAATTAGGATGTCCCCTAATGTCACTAAAATGAGGTTTGATCAGATTTAGCTCACTTCTGGGGAAATTTTTGTCGCTAAACTATGGCTCAGTAAGTATACGCACAAATACGCACCTAGAGCAGACCATTTAATGTAATACATTCAAACCAGACAGGTTTACACAACCAAACACCTGCAGCAAACTGTCTAACACACACAATGTGTCAAACATTACTAAGTCAGTCAGTACATTTACATGAACTTTAAAGGCCCCGGAACACTCATGGAGAAATGCTCTATTGTTCTTCACTCAGAGCCAAAAAGAAGTTCGAAAAAGATGAGAAATGACATACTATTTAAGAACATTCAGACACCGGCCCTAGTGTTGTCACAATACCAAAATTTCAGTAGTCAGTAGCAATACCTGTGAAACTTCATGGTTCTCGATACTAATTTTGATACCACAGCAAAAATGAGCTAATATGGTAATGAGCTATTGAACACACTGCTTTAACCTATTTAAAGGGATAGTTTACCTAAAAATGAAAATTCTCATAACATTTACTCACCCTTATGCCATTCCAGACATGTATGAATTTCTCTGAATCTCCTGTAGAACACAAACGAAGATTTTTAGAAGAATAATTTTTAAATTATTCTCAATGCAAGTGAATGGTGGGCAAACCTTTGAAGCTCTAAAAAGCAGATAAATGCAACATTTCTACTCCATATAGCTTTTATCCAAAGCGACTTACAAAAGAGGAATACATTATAAGCTAATCATCTTAAGGAGACAGTGGTACGAAAAGTGCTGTATTACAAAGTTTCACTAGTATCAAAATAGTAGTATTCAAGACAGATTAAAGTGCAACATTTTATTTTTATTTTTAGTGACTGGTTAAGTGCTTATGGAAAAGATGAGTTTTTAACCATTTTGAAGACATAATGTGAGTCAGCTTCATGGACAGAGTTGGGAAGGTCATTCCACCAACATGGTACGATGAAACCGAAAGTCCGGGAAAGTGTTTAGGTGCCTCTTTGTGTTGGTACAACATGGCACCTTTCCTTAGCCGACCGCATGCTTCTGGTGGGAACGTAGCTCTGCAGAAATTATTTTAGATATGCTGGAGCAGACCCAGTGACTGTTCTGTATGCCAGCATCAGAGCCTTGAATTTGATACGTGTATCAACCGGCAGCCAGTGAAGAGAGACAAAGAGTGGTGTAACGTGCTCTCTTTGGTTCATTAAAGACCAGACGTGCTGCTGCATTCTGGATCATTTGCAGGGGTCTAATTGTGCATGCAGGGAGGCCTGCAATGAGAGAGTTACAGTAGTCCAGTCTAATTATGACAAGTGACTGAACAAGAAATTGTGTGGCATGTTCAGAGAGGAAAGGTCTTATCTTCCTGATATTGTAGAGTGTAAATCTACATGATCGTGCTGTCTTTGAGATGTGGTCTGAGAAATTTAGTTGGTTATTGATGGTTACCCCTAGATTTCTGACCATTTTGGAAGGCGTTACTGTAGTTGAACCCAGGTGCATGGTGATGTTGTGTTCAACAGCAGGGTTGGCTGGAAAGACAAGGAGCTCAGTCTTGGCTGGGTTAAGTTGCAGGTGGTGTTCCTTCATCCAGGCTGAGATGTCTGCCAAACAGGCAGTAGTGTCGTTGGGCTGGAAAGACAAGTAGAGCTGTATGTCATCGGCATAGCAGTGGTAAGAGAAACCATGTGCCTGAATGATGGGTCCCAGTGATGTTGTGAATATAGAGAAGAGAAGTGTCCCAAGCACTGAGCCCTGAGGTACCACAGTAAGTAGCTGATGTGACTTGGACACCTCACCTCTCCAGGCTACCTTGAAGGACCTACCTGAGAGGTAGAAATTAAACCAGTCAAGCACATTTCCTGCGATGCCCAGAGTACAGAGGTTGGAGAATAGGATCTGATGGTTGACTGTGTCAAAGGCTGCAGAAAGGTCCAGTAGAATCAGGACGGATGATTTGGATCCAGCTCTCACCTGTCTCAGCGACTCAGTGACAGATAGCAGGGCAGTCTCGGTGGAGTGTCTACTTTTGAAACCTGACTGATTGTCATCCAGCAGAGATCAGATTGAAAACTGCCCTTTCAAGTGTTTTCGCCATGAATGGGATGAGAGAGACTGGTCTGTAGTGTTCTACTTGTGTGGGGTTAAGTGTGGGTTTTTTCCAGTAGTTTAATCAATGTTTTCTGAAATGATCCAGTCGGTTTTGGGTGAGAACAGACCAAAATATAACTTTTTCACTGTACATCTTGCCATTGCAATCTCTAAGCACGATCATGATTTCAAGCTCGATTACACTTCCTATTGCTTGATGCATGCACAGAGTGCTAGATGGCATTATAGGAAGTGTAATCAAGCTTGATATCATGATTGCCAAGGAGACTACTGTCAAGAATTATAGTGAAAAAGGAGTTATATTTTGGTCTGTTCTCACCCAAAACTAATAGGATCGATTCAGACATTGATTAAGGAGTAGTTCACCCAAAAATGATAATTGTTTCATCATTTACTCACCCTCATGCCATTCCAGATGTGTATGACTTTCATTCTTCTGCAGAACACAGATTATGAAGGATATTTCAGCTCTGTAGGTCTATACAATGCAAGTGAAGGGTGCCAAATTTTTTATGCTGCAAAAAGCACATAAAGGCAGCATACAAGTAATCCATACGACTTGGGTTTTAATCCTGTCTTCAGAAGTGATATGATAGGTGTGGGTGAAAAACAGAACAAGTCCTTTTTTGCAATAAAATCTTCTCCCTGCCCAGTAGATATGCAAGAATGTGAATCACCAAAAACACAAGAAGAATGTGAAAGTGAAAGTTAAAGTGGATACTGACTGAGCAGAGAGGAGAATTTAGTAAAAAATGAACTAAAATATTGATCTGTTTCTCACCCACATCTATCATATCACTTCAGAAGTCATGGATTTACAGTAACTACTGGAGTCTTGTGTATTACTTTAATGCCGACTTAAGTGATTTTTGGAGCTTTAACATTTTGGCACTCATTCACTTGCATTGTATGGACCTACAGAGCTGAAATACTCTTCTAAAAATCTTCAAATGAGTTCAGCAGATGAAAGAAAGTAATAAACATCTAGGATGGCATAACGGTGAGTAAATGATGACAATTTTCATTTTTGGGTGAACAATTCCTTTAAAACACTGTAGTCATTGGGATTACTTTATCTGCTTTTTGAACCTTCTGATTTCTGGTCACCATTCACTTACATTGTGAGGACCAACAGAGCTGAGATATTCTTCTAAAAATATTCATTTGCATTCTGTAGAAGAAATAAAGTCATACACATCTTACAGTATATGGCATGAGGGTGAGTAAATTAAAAGATAATTTTCATTTTTGGGTGAACCACGAACTATCTAAATAATAAATTAAAAGATATACATGTTTCCTTCAAGTGTTCCTCAATTAAGATTTGTATAGGCAAAGTGTTTTTAAGTAGGGCCCTACTGAAATTTGTTTTTATTTTAATTTTTTCTAGAATTCCATGTTTTATAGTTTAATTTAATTTCATCATCAAAATGGTGTCTAATCATATAAATTCTTAGAACTTTAAAAAAACTTTTAACAAGTAAAAAATAGAACAATTACTTTTCAACATACCATTACATTTTTAACAAACTTTTATTCAGTACAAAAGCACTCTTGCTTGTGATATATTGTTTAATTTTTATTATTATTATTATTATTATTATTATTATTATTATAACAAAAAATCTGGCATCTAGCCGCAAACTTGCCACAAATTTCCCACTAATTGTTTTCACATGCAAATGAGCTTGTGATTCACCACAAATGTTTGCAAGAAGTTGGCAGCTCTTCATCAATAGTGGTGAACCTGCAGCAAACCTTTGGCAACAATGGAAAATTTCCCACAGGCTTGACATGAACTCTCGATTTTTGTATGGGTTTAGTCCTCTTGAAATCACACTAGTCTGATTTTTGCAAAGTCAGACAAAATTATACCTAGATAATGCGATTGTAGCTTGGATCCGTCAAGTATGTTTACACGTTTTACCGACTACGACTGGCCTCGCTTTTGTGCACATGTTCCAAAAGACAAAGGTGGTTTGTGACGTGGTATTACCGGCACCTTCCTAGCTGACGATCTTCTTCAAATATTCAATTAAGCATTGTGTCATGTATAATTGGACAGATGAAAACTGTAGGCTGACAACACAAAAACCTGCATTTTTAACTGTGCATGTAAACATACAGAATATTCACACATTGCTGACTGAATGTAACAAAATGCAAATAGGCACCTAAAACAAACTATTTAAAACACACATGCTCGCCCCTCTAGAGCAGAATGCTAGACTAACAAAACTTTTCTTTTCAAAGTTTGCCAACAGAGGCAGAGACTTTGTTAGTGACTCACTGCAATATTTCTTACTGTACCTGACAAAGATGCATACTTACACCATCAAATTTACAGGACTCGCTCTCTTTCTCTCTCTCTGTGTGTGTGTGTGTTTCTTTCTTTCAAATACACTCTCTCTCATTTTTGACTGCTTCATCTTCCTCCAAAAACCAGCTTCAGGCCGTACACTGGCGGAATGGGCAGAACCCTAATGAGATTTAGCATGGCGAATGGCAAATTGATTAGGATTGTGGAAATCTGACTTCCAAACAATGTGGATGTGGGGAGGCTCACTATGTGTTGCTCTTGGCTGTGTAGCTAAGAATTACTCATGGGCCTTTGCACATTGAGCAGAAACTTAAATGACCTCTGAGCTGGTCATTCAGGACACAATCTAACAGTGGTTTATTAGCTTTGTAAGCCAAAGAACTACCTCTTCCATTGCACAGTCCCATATACACACCACCAACAGTACAATTAGATAGATCTATACTCTTAAAGGGACAGTCCACCTAAAATTTAAAATTATGTCATCATTTACTCACCCTCAGGTTGTTCCAAACCCGACTGACTTTCTTTCTTCCATGGAACACAAAAGGAGATGTTAGGCAGAATGGTAGTCTGTCACAATTCACATTAATTACATTGTTTTTCCATACACTGAAAAATAATGGTGATAACCTCCTGCACCTAAGAAATTTCTCTGTGCAAGGATGAATGTATTTACTCTGCCTGAACACACACACACACACATACACGTGTGAGTGGCTAAAAGGTGGATTTCAAGTGTAACCCCTGTTAAACACTGCCAGGACAAAAAGACATCAAGATGAAAGCAGTCGAAAGATTTCTGACTCCCAGAGGAGCATTTAAAACACACCAGGCTGAAAGAGACCTTGAGAAACTGCACTCATTCAGAGAGTTTGCATACAGATGAAGGGATAAAAAGAACTTGAATTGGGAGAAATGTGACTCTGAGGAATGCAAATAATTGAGGAACAAATGCACAACATGATGATGTTCTGTTTAGTCATCATGAAACTTGAAAGTGAATCATAAAAAACTTTTAGGGAAGCCTAAAACTAGCCAGAATAATCACCTGCTGAATCCACAGAGAATCCAGTTGTTTTCATGGAGAGAGTCGTTCTGTAAATCTGGAAGTAAATGTTATTGCTCAGAGGTTGCTCTTTAATCGAATTGCAAAAATGTCACTGATTTTAAACAAAGAAAATACCCCCTATAGAGCTGTTCAGCCGTTACATCAATTTAGGCAGACCGGGAAGGCTAATTCGCCATGGGTTCCCTCTGGGATTTCCTACAGGTTTTTATAATGGGGTAAAATGAGGTCTGTGATAAACATTACTTGAAGATACTTCAATGTTTTCTTCTACAACATAAAGTAAATTACGGTCATAGCTCAAACGTTAATTGTGAAGCAGCCGTGTTTAAAAAAAAAATTATATGTTGCTAAGGAGTTGCTAGATAAGGATTACAAATACCACAAGCATGTGAGTGAAAGTGCCTGACAAAATGGAAAAACGTAGTAGTTCTTATCTAGCAACTTGCAAGCAACATACTTTTTTAAAAAGCACTGTGGTTTCAAAATTCCCGTTTAGGGTATGGCTGTGTGTTACTGATGCTGTAGAACAAAACGTCCAGGAATCTTAAAGTAATGCTTACCACACACCTTATTACTTAAAAATCCAAATTGCCAGTATAAAAATCCAGAGGAAAATCCAGAGGAAACTCATGGCTCAAAAACTCTAATTCACTTCTAGGTTTAGGACTACAACCTGAACAGCTCTGTTCCATTAGTTATATAAGCAGATCGTCCCACTCCAAACTCAAACCATTGGTCTAGCCAGTGTTGCTCTGTCGGGCTGGATGGGTCGCTCAAACATACAGAGGAACGTTTTGATTATGCCACTGAGACACAGTCTTACACTTCTACATGAAATCAAAGTACAAATTGCTTACTTATAAACTGCATGATAAGCTGGGATAAGAAAATAATTTTAACATTGAAAAAAATCAGCTTAAAAGGTATAGTTTAACCCAAAACTGTAAACTACAATAAAAACTACATTGAAACTTTGAGGCTAACATTCTACCTAACATCTTCTTTTCTGTTCCACAGTAAGTCAGATGGCTTTGGAGTAACATGAAGGTGAGTAAATGATGACAAAATGTTCATATTTGGGTTGACTCTGAAACTCTTTAATGCAGTTAATGGTATTCATTTGTCTTATAGAGGTTGGGGTTTAATGTGTAAGGTTTATCACAAATGTAAGACATGGACATTCAATGTGTTTTCCCACTTTTTCAGGTTGTTTTATCACTTTTACCATGTTTTTTGTCTTCTGATTTGTAAGATTTTTCAAACCTTTTTTTTTTATACAAACCCTTGCAATTTATGTAGTTATGTTGCTTTGTGTTGTTCTAAGCATCATATTTCTTAGGAGAAATAAAAATAGAAACAAATAAGACAATAGACCCTTTTAAACTTCAATAGCGATAAGTAGGAGACCACAGCAAATGTTATTTTTGCTTACCTGCTTGCTCCAACTGCAAAAGAGAAAACGACTTTCCAAAGAGAGGAAAAAAATAAATAGCGCTGGATTGTGACAGTCAGAAGAGAGAAGATGCCAAATTTACTGACACTCTCTCAGCAGCTGTATTATAACCCCACCACAGCTGTGGTAACTAGTATTTTTAAATGAATTCTAAGGTAATATAACACAAAAAATAATGTTATAAATTTACACAAAATAAAAAATGAAAATAGTCAAAAGTTTGCTAGATTTAAGCTGCTAAATAAGGTGTTAACGCATCATTACAGTCTATGAAAAGGGTCCATTGTTGGCATAACAGCCAGAGTACAAAGCTGATATCATAGCTCAAATAATTAGAAATTTATAGTAGACTTAGAAGAAATGTTTGATCTTATTTTCAAATCTCTAACTTGTGATTACATACTTTGGTATCTTGGCAAATCTAAGCACTGTTTGAGACATTGTTGACATTTTATCTGTAACCCAGACGATACATAAGATACATAAGATATAACAGGAGACTTTTCTCTAGAGAAAGTCTAAGAAGAAGGAAATTTAAGCAGAAGTCTCCATTTGCTCTCCATTTAATCACATTAATGTCTTGGAGAAGCAATTAAGATAATGAAGAGATCTTTCTTTCCAATGGAAAACTTTTGGGTTGCTTTCATTCAAAGATATTTACAATACTTTGATTACAGGAACAGTGTCACAGCGCTGAGAGAGCAGGGCTGTGATCTCGCCAATATCTGACTTATGCCTACATGGGACTAAACCATCAACCTTTGTGTTAGCAGCCCAGATCCTTGAAAAACAGTCTCCCACCATACCTAATGCAATACTAAGCTGCAGATGACAACACCATCAAAATTGCCTGAAAAAGTCCCATGAGTATTAGGCGAACTGAACTTCTGAACTGTCAGAAACGTAGCATCATAAAGCCTGTAGGTGACATTAAACTAGGACAGGAACTCTGCGTGAACTTCCCAGTTCTTTCCAAATGAGCTGATTCATTACAAAATAAATTATATTTGTTACACACGGCTGACACTTGGTGGGCAACATGAAGAGGCAATACTCAAATTAGCATAAAGAAATACATTTATTTAAAGGAAAAAAATATGGTTTTCAAAGCATCCAAATAATAGCCAAACGAGCCCTGGAAGCAAGGGGAGAGAGCTAGCACTGGAAGGAATAGATCTTTTATCCTCATGCCCATCAGCAGAGTAATCAGGAAAGCACACACCTGCTGCCACTCTGCGGAGGAGAAATGGAACACAGAGAAAACACCAGACAGGGCCGTCACACACCCTCTCTTAAGACAGAGGCCTATTTTAAAAGAATTCTGTAAACACGCTTCCCGCTCAAATTAATACCTAAAAAAAAAAAAAAATACATTTTTTTTACATTCCCAAGGTCATACAGCCACTCCCCAAATGAAATCCCAAAATATAAAAATAAATAAAAGTTACTGTATCCAGCTCTGCCTCATCCATCTAGCTCCACATCCAAAGTTCCAATTCCCGGCACCTGGAAAAGCAACATTTAAGGAAAATAGGGACATGGAGAATGGAGAAGAGGAGATCAAGCATAGACACATTACTCCAACTCAGTAGGAGAGTGTGACAAAGTGTCCGCCAACACATTATCAGCACCCCGAATATGGCAAATCTGTAAGTTGTACGGCTGCAAAAACAAAGCCCAGCGCATAAGACGTTGATTGGGGTTATATAACGAATGCAAAAAGGTGAGGGGGTTGGGATCTGAATAGACCACCACTGGAAACAACCCTCCACCCACATACATGAAATTCTGATTTGCCCAGATAAGAACTAAATCCTCTTTCCCTATCTGTCACTCACTCAACGTTGTGTCGATGCAGTGACACTAGGGGTCATTCTTGAGAGCCCGAGACACCTCTGGTCTTTGATAAAAGGCCAATGAAAATTGGCGAGTGGCATTTGCATGCCACTCCCCCGGACATATGGGTATAAAAGGAGCTGGCATGCAACCACTCATTCAGATTTTCTCTTCAGAGCCCAACGGTCTATGTTTACTGAGCTGACTGTTCATTCACCTCTGCTGGATCTGACGGCACATTTCAGCAGCTTCTCCCTTCTCTGCACTGGTGCACTGCAGAGAATGCCCCTGGGCGCTTTGGCAGAAAAAAGAGAGTATATTTTCCTATATTTCTCTAAAAGAGCGGCACACACGGAACGTCTTTTTAAAGACGCATCTTTTTAAAATGACTTTCCGTTTGTGTGTTATTCCTGGTTGCGGTCGTTACCTCTCAACTTCAGATGGTCACGATCGCTGTCTTTCGTGTCTGGGTGCGACCCACACGGAGACAGCGTTCATGGATGGTTCATGTTCTCACTGTGAGAACATGACCATGGCAACGTTGCGGTCACGGCTTGCTTTCATAAGAAAGCAAGCCACCCCAGCGGCTCCCCGCCTCGGTCCTTCTACTTACGGGTATGAGGCCAGTGCGGCTAGCACTGGGGACGATTTGGGGACCCCAATGGGACCGCCTCCGCCGGGTATCCCCCCACAGACCTCCCATTCCCCAGCATGCTCGTCTGCCCCGATCAGGCTTCCGGATGAGTCCGCCGGCTCATCTCAAGGCGAGTCCAACCTCTTGTTCGGAGCCCGCGAAGCTGATGAGCTCTCGATCGCAGCATCGGAGAGTGGGCTTGTCCAGTCGGACGCAGAAGCCTCAGCTGGGCTCCCCCCTTCAGGGACGATTACCCAGTCAAAGGCAGATGCGGAAATGACGGACATGCTTTCCCGGGTGGCCGTGAGCGTCGGGCTAGAGTGGAACCCTCCACTCTCCCCCGAACCCTCGCGGCTCAATGATTGGTTCCTGGGCTCGCGGCGCCGCTCAAATCAGCCACGCCCCGCTCCAGTGCATTTCTTCCCGTAAGTGCACGAGGAGCTGACAAAATCGTGGGAGGCACCATTTACTGCCCGGTCCTGATTTCTCTCTTTTCCCGCCCTCACTACCCTTGATGGCGGGCGGCCAGGGGATATACGGCGATTCCCCCGGTGGATAAGGCGCTCGCGGTGCACCTATGCCCACAGAGCGCAACCACCTGGCGCGGACGCCCAAAGCTCCCGTCCTAGCCCTGTAGGTTCACATCATCCCTGACGGCCAAAGCCTACAATGCTGCTGGACAAGCCGCCTCTGCCCTGCACGCCATGGCTCTCCTGCAGGTCCACCAAGCCAAGGTGCTAAAAGAACTGCACGAGGGTAGTTCTGCCCCAGATCTGATGCAGGAACTGTGCTCGGCGACCGACCTCGCTCTCCGGGCGAAGAAGATCACGGCACGGTCTCTCGGGCAACAGTTCTCCCAGCAGTTCTTGACGGTGAAGCAGCAGACAGAGGTATCCTGCCCTGGCGCAGCTCAAGATCCCGCACCCCGTCTGCTCGTCGCCAAGGGCGTCCCCCTGTGGTGACTGCACTGGCTCCGCCACAGCCCGCCCCTTCGGCCCGGCCCCGGCGTGGAGCCCACCGCAGGAAGCAGATGCCACCCATCTCACAGCCGGCCGCCAAGAACCCACGAAAGGCTTCAAATCGCCCCTGAGACGGGCGACCCAGGGTCGACGAAACCCACTGCGTTGGAGCTGGTAGGAAGACCACTCCATCCCCCGGTGGAGGGCCGGGCGGAGAATCTTTTGTTGCCTTTTTATTTGATTTCACCGCATGCCCAAGTGGCTGCGGCACCCAACAGTTCAGCAAAAGAGCGGTTTCCTCCTTCCCTGGGTCACATACCCGGTGTGTACTGCCGTTATCATGACCACCGTCCACCTTTTTACCCTTGCAGGATTGGCACTCCAGCAGCGGTCTCCCCGCCCCTGCGTGCCCAGCTTTGGCACAGATCCGCCCCCAATGTGACAGTCTCCACGGGTTGCGAGGACAGGCCTCTTCCTCCCCTGTCCCAGGTTGTTCCGGGGGTGGTCACAAGGAGCCAGGTAAGTGCTTTGATGTCGCAAGACTCAGCACGGCCACGAAATGGTGTGGCACCTCGAGCTCCGCCCCGCCGCGAGGCCCCACCTGCCGGTACGTCTGTCGAGGTTGTCCCTTTGGTCCCCCTCATGCGGAACTTGGATGAGTGGCTTGCGCTTTCTAATCCGTCGCGATGGCTGATCCGGACTGTCCGACTCGGCTACGCGATTCAGTTCACCAGCCGTCCGCCCAGGTTCAGCGGTATCCACTTCACCTTGGTGAAGGACGAAAACGCTGCTACCTTGCGCGCGGAGATCGTCACCCTCCTACGGAAGGGTGTGATAGAACCTGTCCCTCTGGCTGAGATGAAGAAGGGGTTTTACAGCCCCTACTTCATCGTACCGAAAAAAGGCGGTGGGTTGCGTGCAATCTTGGACCTGCGAGTACTGAACCGGGCTTTACACAGACTCCTGTTCAAGATGCTGCCACAAAAATGCATTCTGGTGAGTGTCCGGCGTCAAGACTGGTTCGTGGCGGTAGACTTGAAGGACACGTACTTTCACGTCTCGATTCTACCTCAACACAGACCCTTCCTCCAGTTTGCATTCGAGGGTCGGGCGTATCAGTACAAGGTCCTCCCTTTCGGTCTGTCCTTGTCCCTTCGCGTCTTCACGAAGGTCGCAGAGGCAGCTCTTGCCCCGTTAAGGGAGTTGAGAATGCGAATGCCCACCTATCTCAATGATTGGCTAATCCTAGCTCACTCTCGGGACATGTTGTGTGCACACAGGGACTTGGTGCTCTCGCACCTCAGCCGATTAGGGCTTCGGGTCAACTGGGAAAAGAGCAAGCTCCTCCCAGTTCAGAGCATCTCTTTTCTTGGTTTGGAGTTGGACTCAGTCTCATTGACAGTGTGCCTCACGAATGAGCGCGCACAGTCAGTGCTGACCTGTTTGAAGGCGTTCAAACAGAAAACAGCGGTTCCACTGAAACTCTTTCAGAGGCTCCTGGGGCATATGGCATCCTCAGCGGTGGTCACCCCGCTCGCGGTTGCGTTGGCACATCAACTGCCTCGAGTTGCTGGCAATTCTGCTCGCCCTGTGGAGGTTCCGGCCGTTGATCCAGGGCAAGCACATCTTAGTTCGGACAGACAACACGGCAACGGTAGCATATGTCAACCGCCAAGGTGGTCTGTGCTCTCATTGTATGTCACAACTCGCCCGCCATCTCCTCCTCTGGAGTCAGCAGCACCTCAAGTCGCTGCGAGCCACTCACATACCGGGCGACCTCAGCACTGCAGCAGACACGCTGTCAGTGGTCCAGCTGATCTGGAGTCGATTCAGATAGGCTCAGGTAGACCTGTTCACCTCCCAAGAATCCTCCCACTGCCCGCTCTGGTATGCCCTGACCGAGGCACCTCTCGGCATAGACGCGCTGGCACACAGCTGGCCACCTGGCCTGCACAAATATGCACTTCCCCCAGTGAACCTACTTGCACAGACTCTGTGCAAGGTCAGGAAGGATGAGGAGCAGGTCGTCCTGGTAGCACCCTACTGGCCCAGCCAGACTTGGTTCTCAGACATCACGCTCCTCGCGAATTCCCCTGAGGAAGGACCTTCTTTCTCAGGGACGGGGCACCATCTGGCACCCATGACCAGACCTCTGGAACCTCCATGTTTGGCCCCTGGATGGGAGGCGGAAGACCTAAGCGGTCTACCACCCACGTTGGTAGACACGATCACTCAGGCTAGGGCCCCCTCTACGAGGCGCATACGAGACCCCCAGAGATGCGCATTCGGATGGGTGCTTTCCTTCCTGCAGGAGAGGTTGGAAGGGCGGCTGTCCCCTTCCACCTTGAAGGTGTACGTTGCTGCTATAGCAGCACACCCCGACACAGTGGACGGTAAGTCCTTAGGGAAGCACGACCTGATCATCAGGTTTCTGAGAGGCGCCAGGAGGCTGAACCCCTCCAGACCGCGCCTCGTTCCCTCATGGGACCTCTCTGTAGTTCTTCAGGGTCTACAGAGAGCCCCCTTTGAGTCTTTGCAGTCAGCTGAGCTTAAGGCACTCTCCTTGAAGACTGCCCTCCTGACTGCGCTCACTTCCATCAAGAGGGTAGGAGACCTGCAAGCATTCTCCGTCAGCAAAACGTGCCTGGAGTTAGGTCCATCGCACGCAGAGCTTTAGAATCTCTGAGCAGCTCTTTGTCTGCTTTGGTGCACAGCGGACAGGAAGCGCTGTCTCCAAGCAGAGGATCGCCCACTGGCTCATTGACACCATAGCTATGGCATATCACGCCCAGGACGTGCCGCCCCCGGTAAGGCTACGAGCCCATTCTACCAGGGATGTAGCGGCCTCCTAGGCCCTGGCCAGGGGTGCCTCTCTAACAGACATTTGCAGAGCAGTGGGCTGGGCAACACCCAACACCTTTACCAGGTTCTACAACCTCCGGGTGGAACCGGTTTTGTCCCGAGTAGTGGCAAGCAATACAAGCGGATAAGCCCAGGATAGCCGGCCGGGTGTATTGCTTACACATAGCGCCTTTCACCTCCTCTGAGCTGAAGACGTGCGCCATTAATTCCCAGTAGTGTTCACAAACTATGTTCCCTGGTTGACTTCCTCCAAGCCCTGTGGCAGTCGAGTTTTCGGAGAGACTCACTGCCAGCCCAGCACACATGCTAACTAGGTGCTCTGCATGTGGCGGTTCCCTGTAAGGTAAACCCATGCAATGTATATCTTCCACTAATTCGTTTCCCTGTTGGCAAACTGCATCTTCCTTGGGCAGAGCCCCCTCTGCCACAGTCTCCATGTTTGTAGTAGCTCCTCCCACATTGGGTAGGATCTACCATGAGACTTCTCCACATGACATACTTCTGACATAGTTCGGCAAGATCTTGTGACGTATTTTCTACTTAAATATCCCCCCTCTCTCTGGGCGAGGTGTGCTCTCCGCGGTGTCCTCCCCTTGGGAGGGACACCCCCCGACTAGACCTGGTCGGCCCAGTCGGATATTCCCCCTTTTTTTAGGGAGTGGAAAAAAAGAAGGGGAAAAGAGGCCACGATTGGGCTAGCCTGTCTCTATCTTTTGGGTAGTCGACTTGTCCCCAAAGGGCCATTCGACACTCATAACTATGTTGGGGGAGGTTACGTGTCGGCCTGGTGCGCTGTCTATGAGGCACACAGTTGTCTGCCCGTCACACTCCGCCAGTTCACGTAACACAGTTCAGCCATTTGTGGCATTTCGTATAGGGACCCCTGGTGTCACTACATCGACATAACATCGAGTGAGTGACAGATAGGGAACGTCATGATTACTTGTGTAACCTCTTTTCCCTCCTGTCCCAATGATGAACTACCCGCTGAAATGGCCGGACCTTGTCTCGGCTCCTCAGCATAAAACCTGAATGAGTGGTTGCACGCCAGCTCCTTTTATACCCGTATGTCCGGGGGAGTGGCATGCAAATACCACTTGCCAATTTTCATTGGCCTTTTATCAAAGACCAGAGGTGTCTCGGGCTCCCAAGAGTGACCCCTAGTGTCACTACATCGACACAACATCTCGTTCCCTCCATCAGGGAACGGAGGTTACACAAGTAACCATGACGTTTTCAATAGTTGAATAATTCAACTCATGTTTGTTAAACTTTTTTGAAAAGTAAATACGGGCCTCTCCACACCATACTCATCTGTCTGCAAAATTACAGCCCTAGCTCCTACGTGACTTGCATCAACTTGAACTTGAAAAGGCTGGTCCAGCCTAGGCACGGCCAAAACCGGCGCAGTACTCAGCAGCATTTTAACGTTCTCAAAAGACTTCTGACAACGCATGGACCAATCGAACTTCATGCCCTTCTTTAAAAGGTCAGTAAGAGGAGCCACAACAGTTGGAAAATTCAAACAAAAGCTCCAATAATATCCGAACATACCAAAAAAATGGGTATTCGTCTGACTCTATTCGTTGGAGGTGAAAAAGAATCAATGGCTAGCACTTTAGCTCGCATAGTTCGAACTTGTCTCTGCCCCACTATGTTACCCAAATAAACAACAGTTGTTTGGGCAAATTCACATTTGGCCAAATTAATCATAAGCCTGGCTTCCACAAAACAATTAAAAAGTGCTTCAATCTGATGTTTTTCCCATGCATCGCTATATATGACAACTTCAAGGTAAACCGCACATCCATCTAACCTCAAGAGGACGTGATTCATTAAACGCTGAAAAGTACAAGGGCCGTTGCGGAGATCAAAACTCATAACCTGATAAGAATATAGTCCATATGGAGTGATAAACGCAGAAATTTCTTGAGCCCGGGGGGACAAAGGGACTTAATAATACCCTTTAAGCAAATCAAATTTACTTACAAACTGAGCCGAACCCACATGATCAACGCAATCATCCATTCTGGGCAGCGGGAAAGAACCTGGCTTCGTCACAGAATTTACTTTCCGATAATCCGTACAAAAACGATAAGTATTATCCAGTTTACTCACAAGGAGACATGATGATGCCCAGCTAGAATAAGATGGTTCAGCCAACCCACTATCCAACAGGTATTTACTTCACCTTCCAAATACTTTTGTTTTTCAGGTGAAACTCTGTAAAAACGCTGACATATTAGCCACGCTTTGCCCACATCTACAGTATATCATGCTCAATTTAAATTTGTACATGTGGGAACATCTGAGAACAAAGTAGGGAACATTAAAATTAGAGACTTCATTTCTGTGCACTTTTCTTCTGACAGGTGCGGGAGAAAACCATCCAGATCTGCCAATTTTTCAGGATTTTTCAGCCTTGGCTGTAACACACAGTCATCGGGACCGACACCATCCTCTACAAAATTCTGAGGAGAGCAAACTGTCACCTCACTGCTCACAGCTAGTGCAGCCATTTTCACATCAGTCACTTCAGAGCTAAAGGTTGATGTATAATAAGGTTTCAAGAAATTAAGGTGGCAAAGCGGAGTCGAGAATTTACAGTCCGGATTAGAGATCAAATAATTTTGTTCTGAGATCTGGCGCAGCACAGAATAAGGACCAGAATATTTAGCCTGAAATGGGGACCCCAGAATAAGCAACAGTGCCAAAACCCGTTCACCCACATTAAACACTTGAGATTTGGCCCCCTCGATCATACCATCTCTTCATTTTAGCTTGAGCTTTGCATAGACTTTTCCCAGCCAATTCACATGCCAAAAGATGTCTGTGGCAAAAACCATGCACATAATCAATCAAATTTACTGGAGGGTCAGAATGATCCAATCCATCTTTTAAGACGGACAACGGCCCTCTGACTTTATGTCCAAAAACTAAATCATTTGGACTAAAGCCGGTACTTTTTGAGTAACCTCCCGTGAAGCCAGCATCAGCCACAGAAGGCCTTCCTCCCAATGTTTATCAAGTTAAACACAATATGCATGCAGTAACGATTTTGAAGTTTGATGAAAATGCTCCAGAGCTCCCTGGCTCTGGGCGTAATAAGCACTACTCTGATTATGTTTAATGCATTGTTGTTTCAACACCTCCGCAAACATTTTCGATGTAAAATTGGTACCCCGGTCACTCTGAATGAACTTTGGGATGCCAAAGATTGAAATGAACTGTGACAGTGCCTTAACAATGAACTTGATTGTAATCGACCTCAATCAATAAGCAGCAGGATAATGAGTAGATTGACACATCACCGTTACAATATAGCTGCAGCCAGATTTTTACAGAGGCAGTGGGCCAACACAATGACAATCAAATGTTTGGAAGGGCTGCCCACAGCTGGAATTGGATACAGGGGTGCTGGCTTAACAGTCTAATTCGGCTTCACAAAATTGGCAATATTTTTTAAGCAAGGCCAGAAAAAGTGTCCCAACAATCTTTCATAGGTTTTTTTAACCCCAAAGTTCCCAGCTACATCACCATGTACTGTTTGCAGTACCAACCTTTGGAATGTGTTCGGTACAACGATTTGAAACGTTGGTTTGGCTCCTGCACAATTAAGATATGTTGTCCATTTTCACAGCAGAAAACCATCCTGCACTAAATAATCAGATCCTGCATATGGCTTTTTATCAGTTAGCAGAGCACTAGTGAACAGCTCAGCCAAATCCACAACTTCCTTTTGTGCTGAAACTAAGTCACTGCAGATTAAAGTAGGAGGAAGGTCAGGCAAGCAAAACACATTCATCTTGGAACTTAAAGACTTTGTCTCACCCAATATCTTGTCTTACCCAATGCACAATTCCTGGTTACTGCACATGCTGTAAACACATTGGGAAAGTCAAGGACACATTAGTCAGTTTCAGAAGGAGTAGACAGCACAGTTTTAACTACGGGCAGTGGAACATCAAGCCACACTCAACCCCCAGCTAAATTATTTCCCAAAATCAAGTGTACTCCTATGGGCAATAAGACGCACAGCATTTGTAACATCTCCCTGCACAAGTTCCGACTTAAATTCAGTTTTATGCAGCGGAGAGTAAAACGTTTGTAATCCAATTCCTCGAATCAGAATCACTCCAAACACTCTCCATGCTCAATTCTGAAGAAAAAGGCAAAATGACTCAAGAATGATCGACTCTGATGCTCCAGTGACACAGAGTATTTTCACAGATACCGGCTGAGAATTACCACCCAAAGACACAAACCCATCTGTAATGAAGGGGGCATAATTTGTTGACTGATCAAATAAAAAACTACATTGCTCCTCAACAGACACACCAGGCCGACACACCAAAAACAATAAACTAAAATAAAAAATGCAACAAAAAAAAAAAAACAATGTTAAATGCTCTTCACCTGCAGCAGGGTGTCACATAGCTCCAATAATTCATATTTCTCACCCACTCGCACTTAGCACCACCCGCACTTACCACTGGACGTCCGTGTTGTATTCGCCCCCCCAAACGCAGAGACGATCAATGCTTCCCCTCACTCCCAGCACTTCAAACTCAAAATCCTGGATGAGCCTCCATATGTTACACACGCCTGGCTCTTGGCAGGCAACATGAAGAGGTAATACTCAAATGAGCATAAAGAAATAAATGTTTTTAAAGGAAAAAAATAAGTTTTTCAAAGCGTCCAAATAACAAGCCCCCAAAAAGTACTGGAAGCAAGGGAAGAGAGCTAGCACTGGAAGGAACAGATATTTTATCCTCGTGCCCATCAGCAGAGTAATCAGGAAAGCACCCACACCTGCTGCCAATCTGCGGAGGAGAAATGGAACACAGAGAAAACACCAAACAGGGCCATCACATATTCAAAACATTAATGAAGTGCCACCCTCTAAAACAACAAGGGAACCACAGCAGAATTACCAAAAAGTAAGAAAACAATTAACCTCTGCAGTTTATGAAATTGGAATGCCTTTATTTGCATTTGTGTGTGTTTATGCGTCTAAGGGCATGTGGCAAATCTTTTTTATTGGGACAGTTTTGCTGAGAGAGAGAGAGAGAGTGAAAGACATTGGGGCTGTGGTAAGATAAAGCACCTTGCTGGAAGTCTGAATTTATATGAATTCTTACTGAATTACACAGCATAAAGTAAATATGAGTTCCTTCAGTCCCCATCCATTTCTTGGTGGAAACCGCTCTATTAACATAACTCAGTCTCATTTCTATTCCGTTTTTCACCATCCTACTCTCCCTCTCTCTTTTGTTCTCCCTCTCTTTTTCTGCCTGAATTACATAGTGCGCTCCAAGGATTATTTTTCCTGCGAATCTGGCTTTCTCTGTATAGTAATGCTATATAACACAGCTAAAGGCTAGCTGAGGCTTCAAACGCACTTCTACTTCAAAGATCCTCTAATACTGCCCTCTCTCTCTCTCACACACACACACACACACACACACTCACTCCTGATCACCCTCTCAGACACCACACACTCTTATGGAATGGAGGAGGAGATTCCTCTCTTCTTATCCCCCCGTTCCTCTCTTCATTACAGCCTCTCTCCATCTGCAGAGCCCTTGTTCTTCAGCACACATTTTTCCTGCACTTGTCCGTTCTGTGCTCCTCTTACACATCTGATAGCCCTCTTTAAGCTTTCCACAATTAACCTGTTGTTCTCCCTTTCATATAGCTCACTTTTTCTCCTTATGCTGTTTACTTCCTGTTTTTCTGTCTATGCTCAAGGGCTGCCATGTAGTCTCCATTGGGAATGTGTGACTCACAGATGAAAGAGGGACTCATGGGAAGAGGAAGTAATGAGGGAGCAGGAGCAAGAAATGGACAAAATAGATGATATTTCAGACTATGACTGAATCATTCAGGCTATGTGATGGAAAGGTTTCAAAAACAAACCCTGATGTTAGGGGCCATTCAGAAAGGGTGCGTTCTTGCATCCATCCAAGTTATTTTTTTAAAACCATTCTCTTGACGAGCACAGTTTTCTTTCCCTTGTTGACGTATTTTCTGTTGAAATAGTAAGTTTGGATAGGACATTTCGAAAGGCTCATCCCATTTTTTTAAATAGCCAATTGGCTATTAGTTACATCACAGCCATAAGCCATGATTTGCTATCTGTTTGCCTATTGCAGGTAGTATTAGTGGGAGTGACATTACCATTCAAAGCAAAGAGAACCTCAGAGACTGCTTTGATGATACAGATTGGCAACTGTTTTTAATACATGTCATAATGTTCATGATATAACTGACACGATCGTATTTTTCACGATCATGATGATGCCGCAGATGGCCACCTCGGTGTGGAGCACTCCTATTCTTTTGTTGTTTTTGTTTGTTTTTCTTGTGTTTAGTAATCTTTTTCCAATCAGTTTTACTAGGGACGAACTGCTGAACATTTGGCAGCATATAAAAGAAAATCTTTCCCCGGTTTTTGAATTTTCGGACGCTTTGCTGGACATTTTATTCATCTGGCGAATCTCCGCACTCTGCCTAACAAAACAGACGAACTACATCTCCTCACCTGTACAAACAAGGACATTTCAACCTATGCTGCCTTGTACTTCACAGAAACCTGGCTGAGTGAAGCTATTCCAGACAGCGCATTACATCTGCCAGGCTTTCAGCTGTTCAGATCGGATCACATTGCGAATTTAACAGGGAAAACGAGAGGCAGTGGAACATGCTTTTACATCAATGAAAGTTGGTGTACCGATGTAACAACGTTAAAGAAGATGTGCTGTCCTAATTTGGAAGCTCTCTTTATTAACTCTAAGCTAATAGTTTTCCTTGTTTATTCTGGTGAGTGTTTACATCGCGCCAAACGCATGTGTGAATGCAGCACTGCAACAGCTGGCTGATTAGATCACAGGCGCGGAACAAAAATACCCGGACTCAGTTATTATTATTCTTGGGGATTTTAACAAAGAAAACCTCACACGTGAACTGCCCAAATACAAACAGCACATTACATGCCCAACCAGAGACAGAAATATACTGGATCATTGCTACACAACAATAAAGGATGCATATCGTTCCGTCCCTAGAGCAGCTTTGGGATTCTCTGATCATTGTCTGGTTCATCTTCTTCCAACCTACAGACAGAAACTAAAATCTGCGAAGCCTGTAGTAAAGACTGTAAAGAGATAGACCAATGAAGCAGAGCTGGAACTACAAGCCTGCTTTGACTGCACTGATTGGAGTGTTTTTGAGGCTGCAGCCACCGATCTGGACAAGCTCACATATACTGTGACATCATATATCAGTTTCTGTAAGGATATATGCATTCCTACTACGACTTATTTAACATTCAACAAGGACAAACCATGGTTCACAGCAGAACTCAGGCAGATTCGTCAGGCCAAAGAGGATGCGTACAGAGGTGGGGATAAAGTCTTGTACAACCAGGCCAGGAACACACTAAATAAGGAAATCAGAGTGGCTAAAAAAGATACTCTGAGAAGCTGGAAAACAAGTTTTCAGCTAACGATCCTGCATCAGTGTGAAGTGGCATGAAACAACTTACAAATTACAGGACTCCTGCTCCCAACCCTGTGGTGGACCAACAACTGGCTGACGACCTGAATGTGTTCTACTGTAAATTTGAAAGGCCCAATCTCACACCCCACACCCACTCTCACCTTCACTTCACACAAACACCAACACCTCTTGCAACCCCCCTCCTCCCCCCTCCTGCTACTCAACCTGCACTTAAGATCTGTGAAGAGGAAGTGTGCCATGTATTCCGAAAACAAAAGACAAGGAAAGCACAGGGCCCAGATGCTGTTTCACCCACGTGTCTTAGATCCTGTGCTAACCAGCTGACCCCCATCTTTACACTGATTTTCAATAGATCACTGGAGCAGTGTGAAGTCCCATGCTGCTTCAAACGCTCAATCATCATTCCTATCCCAAAGAAACCAAAAATCACAGGACTTAATGACCACAGACCTGTCGCCCTGACGTCTGTGGTCATGAAATCATTTGAGAGACTGGTGTTGGCCCACCTGAAGGACATCACTGGACTCTTTCTAGATCCCCTTCAATTTGTTTATCGAGCAAACAGGTCTGTGGAGGATGCAGTCAACATCGGATTGCATAATATCCTGCAACATATGGACAGACCAGGGACATATGCAAGGATTCTTTTTGTGGACTTCAGTTCGGCTTTCAACAACATCATCCCAGCTATACTCCAGACTAGATTACACCAACTCTCTGTTCCCACGTCTATCTGTCAGTGGATTACCAGCTTTCTGACGGACAGGCGGCAGCTTGTGAGACATGAAAAATTCACTTCCAGTCTGTGTACAATCAGCACTGGTGCCCCCCAGGGATGTGTGCTCTCCCCACTACTCTTCTCCCTCTACACCAATGACTGCCAAGGACCCCTCTGTCAAACTCCTGAAGTTTGCAGACGACACCACTGTCATCGGCCTCATCCGAGATGACAATGAGTCTGCATACAGAAGGGAGGTTAAACAGCTGGCTGTCTGGTGCAGTCAAAACAACCTGGAGCTGAACACCCTCAAAATGGTGGAGATGATTGTGGACACCCCAACACTGACTCTCCTCACCATTTTAAACAGCACTGTGGCAACAGAGGAGTCATTCAGGTTCCTGGGCACTACCATCTCACAGGACCTGAAGTGGGAGACCCACATTGACTCCATTGTGAAAAAGGCCCAGCAGAGGTTGTACTTCCTTTGCCAGCTGAGGAAGTTCAACCTGCCACAGGCACTGCTGATACAGTTCTACTCAGCAGTCATTGAGTCTGTCCTCTTCAATAACTGTCTGGTTTGGTTCAGCTACGAAATCGGATATCAGAGGACTACAAAGGACAGTTTGGACTGCTGAGAGGATTATTGGTTGCCCCCTGCCCTCCCTTTAAGAACTCCCCACTACCCTTGCCCACTACCTTTTTTGAACTGTTGCCTTCTGGCCGAAACTTCAGAGCTCTAAGCACCAGAACCGTCAGTCACAGGAACAGTTTTTTCCCTCAGACTATCCATCTCATGAACAGTTAAAATTGCCCCATTGAGCAATAATTATGTGCAATTCACAGTCTAATCTTTTTTATATTTATCCAACACATCCAACCTCTTCTGCCATTACATTCTCTTGCACTGTATATAACCTATTTGTATTTAGATTTGCACTATGTATGTGTATGTGTATGTGTATATGTGCATGTATATATGTGTGTATGTATATATATGTATATGTGTGTATATGTGTATGTGTATGTATGTGTATATATATGTGTGTGTGTGTGTGTATGTGTATATATATATATATATATATATATATATATATATATATTGTCTTATTGTGTATTCTATATATACTTCATTTTCTATTCAATTTTTATTTATTTGTTTTTCTTAGATTTTGTATTATTTTTTATTATTATCTATGTCTTGTTGCTGTTTTGTATTGTTGTGCACTGGAAGCTCCTGTCACCAAGACAAATTCCTTGTATGTGTAAGCATACTTGGCAATAAAGTTGATTCTGATTCTGATTCTGACACCATTACATCGTATATACGTTTTTGTGAAATCAGTTGTGTTCAAACAAAAACAGTCCCAATGTATCCAAATAACAGGCTCACTAAAGACCTTAAAATGTGTCTTAATGAGAAAAAGGTTGCTTTTCTCAAAGGCGATTACGATTTGGTTAGAAAGAAAAGAAGGGAATTCAGGGGACAAATTAAGAAAGCTAAGTTAGAATATAAGAACAAGATTGAAAGTACATTTTATATGGGTAACGCAAAGCAGGCATGGGAAGGTCTTAACAATATGATGGGAAGAGACAGTAGTAAACAAAGTTCCCTATCTGTCACTCACTCGATGTTGTGTCGATGTAGTGACACTAGGGGTCGCCCTTGGGAGCCCCAAACACCTCTGATCTTTGAGAAAAGGCAAATGGAAATTGGCGAGTGGAATTTGCATGCCACTCCCCCGGACATATGGGTATAAAAGGAGCTGGCTTGCAACCACTCATTCAGATTCTCTCTTCGGAGCCGAGCAGTTGTGTTCAGCGAGCTGAATTACTCTGCCATTCACCTCTAATATCCAGTGAAGCTGTTGGATTTATGGCGCATTACAGCGGTTTCTCGCCCTCTTGCACCGGCGTTGTGCAAAAAATGCCCCTGGGCACTTCAGCAGCTAAAAGAGTATATTCTTTCCTCATAAAGAGTATATTTTCCTACTAAAAGAGTGGCACATACGAAGCATCTTTTTCAAGATGCATTTTCATTTGTGTATTATTCCTGGTTGCAGTGGCTATCTCTCTGCTTCCCACGCAGAGACATCTTTCATGGATGGTTCGTGTCCTCATTGCGAGAACATGACCATGGCAACGTTGCAGTCGTGGCTTTCTTTCGTCAGAGGGAATGCCACCCCAGCGGCTACCCGCCTCGGTCCTTCTACCTACGGGTATGAGGCAGAGACGGTTAGTACTGGGGGTGATTTGGGGACCTCAATGGGAGCTCCCATTCCCCAGCATGCTCGTGTGCCCCAGTCGAGTTCTGGGATGAGGCCGCGGGCTCATCTCAGGGTGGGTTCATGATCTCATTCGGAGCTCGCGAAGAAGATGAGTGTTGATAGCAGCATCGGAGAGCGGGCTCGTCCAGTCCGACGTGGAGGACTCGGCTGGGCTCCCACCCTCGGGTGCGGTCGGCCAGTCGCAGGCTGACATGGAGCTGGCAGCCATGCTTGCCCGGGTGGCTGCGAGCGTCGGGCTGGAGTGGAATCCTCCGCTCCCCCCTGAACCCTCGTGGTTCGATGATTGGTTCCTGGGCCCAGAGCACCGTTCATGGTACCTTTCTTTCCGGAGGTGCATGATGAGCTCATGCGATCCGGTTTCCGGTTCACGGGCTCCTCCACTCTCACTACCCTCGACAGTGGGGTGGCAGGGGATACTCAGCGATTCCCCAGGTGGATCACGCGGTTGCGGTGCACTTGTGCCTGCAGAGCACTGCCACCTGGCGGAGCCGCCCGAGGTCTATAGGCTTACGTCATCACTGGCGGCTAAGGCCTATGGTTCTGCTGGACAGGCCGCCTCTGCCCTGCATGCCATGGCTCTCCTGCAAGTGCATCAAGCCAAGGCACTCAAAGAACTGCATGAGGGTAGTCCTGACCCAGGATTGATGCAGGAGCTGCGCTCAGCGACCGATCTCGCCCTCCGGACAACGAGGTCACGGTGCAGTCTCTCAGGCAGGCGATGTCCACCCTAGTGGTCCAGGAGCACCACCTTTGGCTCAACCTGGTCGAGTCAAGGGAGGCTGACAAGGTACGATTCCTTGAAGCACCCATCTCCCAGATTGGCCTATTCGGCAACACCATTGAGGATTTCAGCCAGCAATTATCGGCGGTCAAAAAGCAGACCATACAACACATCCTGCCCCGGGGTGACTCAAGGTCCCACACCCCGTCTGCTCGTTGCCAAGGGTGTCCCCCTGCGGCTTCGGGTCAACTGGGAAAAGAGCAAGCTCTCCCCAGTTCAGAGCATCTCTTTTCTCGGCATGGAGTTAGACTCAGTCTCGATGATGGCGCGCCTCATGAGCGAGCGCGCGCGCGCAGTCGGTGCTGAACTGTCTGAGAGCATTCAGATGGAAAACGGCGGTCCCACTGAAACTATTTCAGAGGCTCCTGGGGAATGTGTTGTCCTCAGCGGCGGTCACACCGATCGGGTTGATGCATATGAGACCGCTTCAACACTGGCTTCAGACTCGAATCCCGAGATGGGCATGGCGCCACAGGGCACACCGTGTGCTCGTCACGCCAGTCTGCCGCTGTCTGTTCAGCCCTTGGACTGACCTAGCATTTCTATGGGCAGGGGTTCCCCTAGAGCAGGTCTCCAGGCGTGTCGTGGTTACAACGGATGCCTCCAAGCGTGGCTATGGGCGCCGTGTGCAATGGGCCTTGGACTGGCCCGTGACTGCGTTGGCACATCAACTGCCCCGAGTTGTTGGCAGTGTTGTTGCTCGCCCTGCGGAGGCTTTGGCCATTGATCCAGGGCAAGCACGTTTTTGCTTGGCTGGGGTTTTGGGACTTATTTGTTAGGAAATGTGGCAATTATTTGGGTTTTTTGGGGGACTCTCCGAGAGGGGATGTGGAGAGTGTCATATAGTTCCCTATCTGTCACTCACTCGACATTGTGTCGATGTAGTGACACTAGGGGTCACCCTTGGGAGCCCCAAACACCTCTGCTTTTTTAAAAAGGCCAATGGGAATTGGCGAGTGGAATTTGCATGCCACTCCCCCAGACATATGGGTATAAAAGGAGCTGGTAAGCAACCACTCATTCATATTTTCTCTTCGGAGCTGAGCGGTTGTATTCAGTGCACTGAATTCAATTCCCCCCAAAGACGCACCTCAAAACTGCTGGATTTATGGCGCATTTCAGCGGCTTCTTCCCCTCTGCACCTGTGGAGTGCAGAGAACACCCCTGGGTGCTTCAGCAGAGTGAAAAAAGAGAGTATATTCTAAAAGAGTATATTTTCATTCACAAAAAGAGTGGCACACACGGAACGTCTTTTTAAAGATGCCTTTCCGTTTGTGTGTTATTCCTGGTTGCAGTCGTTATCTCTCCGCTTCTGACGGCCACGATCGCTGTCTGACATGTCTGGGCGCTGACCACGTGGAGACATCGTTCGTGGATGGGTCATGTCCTCATTGCGAGAACATGACCATGGCAACATTGCGGTTGCGCCTTGCTTTCATAAGAAAGCAAGCCACCCCAGCGGCTCCCTGCACCAGTCCTTCTACCTACGGGTTTAAGGCCGCATCGATTAGCACTGGGGGTGATTTGGGGACATCAGTGGGACCACCTCCGCTGGGTATCCCCCCACGGACCTCCCATTCCCCAGCACGCTCGGTTGCCCTGGTCGGGCGCTCGTCTCAGGGCAAGTTCGACCTCTTGTTCGGAGCCCGGGAAGACGATGAGTTATCGAGCGCAGCATCGGAGAGTGGGCTCATTCAGTCGGATGCAGAGGCTTCGACTGGGCTTTCTCCTTCGGGAATGGTCGCCCAGTCTCAGTCCGACACGAAGATGACGGACATGCTTTCCCGGGCGGCCGTGAGTGTCGGGCTAGAATGGAACCCTCTACTCTCCCCTGAACCCTTGCGGCTAGACAATTGGTTCCTGGGCTCGGGGCGCCGCCCACGGCCACGCCCCGCCCCGGTTCCTTTCTTTACGGAAGTGCATGAGGAGCTGACAAGATCGTGGGAGGCACCTTTTACTGCCCGGTCCCGGTCTTTCAGCTCCCCCGATCTCACTACCCTCAATGGTGGAGCGGCCAGGGGGTATTCGGTGATCCCCAGGTGATAAGGCGCTCGCGGTGCACTTGTGTCCGCAGAGCGCCGCCAACTGGCATGGGCGTCCGAAGCTCCCGTCCAGGGCTTGTAGGTTTATGTCGTCCCTGACCACTAGGGCCAATGGTACCGCCGGACAAGCTGCCTCCGCCCTGCACGCCATGGCTCTCCTGCAAGTAAACTAAGCCAAGGCGCTAAAAGAGCTGCACGAGGGTAGTTCTCGGTGGTGAAGAAGCAGACGAAGGCCATACAACACATCCTGCCCTGGCGCGGCTCAAGACCCCACACCCCGTCTGCTCATCGCCAAGGGTGTCCTCCTGCAGCAACAACACCGGCTCTACCGCAGCCCGCCTCTGTGGCCCCTGCGTGGAGCCCAACGCAGGAAGCAGACACCACCCATCTCACAGCCAGCCGCCAAGAACCCGAGGAAGGCTTTGAAGATGGGTGACCCAGGGGTGAGGAGACCTGCTTCTCTGGAGCTGGTGAACAGACCACTCCATCCCCCAGTGGAGGGCCAGGAGGAAACTCTTTATTTAATTTTTTGCCGCATGCCCAAGAGGCTGAGCCCACAAGGGATTGGTTCCGGTGGACTACGGGGACGAGATTCCTCCTCCCCCCTCCTCAGCCAATCTTATGGTGGGCAGCAGGAGCCAGGTAAGTGCTTCGATTTCCCCGGACTCAGCATGGCCATGGGGCTCGAGTCCCCTTGAAGTGGCACCTCAAGCTCTGCCACACCGTGAGGCCCCACCCGCCGGTACATCCAACGTGATCATTCCCTTGGTCCCCCTCACCCGGAGTTTCGGCGCGTGGCTCACGCTTTCCAACCCGTCGCAATGGCTGACCCAGACTGTCTGACTCGGCAATGTGATTCAGTTCGCCAGGCACCCACCCAGGTTCAGCGGCATCCGCTTCACCTTGGTGAAGGGCGAGAATGCCGCTACCTTGCATGCGGAGATCGCGACCCTTCTGCGTAAGGGCGCGATAGAGCCTTTTCCTCCAGCCAAGATGAAGAAAGGGTTCTACAGCCCTTACTTCATCATACCGAAGAAAGGCAGTGGGTTGCGACCAATCCTGGACCTGCGAGTACTGAACCGGGCTTTGCACAGTCTCCCGTTCAAGATGCTGATGCAAAATGCATTCTAGCGAGCGTCCGGCATCAAGACTGGTTCGCGGCAGTAGACCTGAAGGACGCGTACTTCCACGTCTCGGTCTTACCTCAACACAGACCCTTCCTGCGGTTTGCCTTCGAAGCCCAGGCGTACCAGTACAAGGTCCGCCCCTTCGGCCTGTCCTTGTCCCCTCGTGTCTTCATGAAGGTCGCAGAGGCAGCCCTTGCCCTGCTAAGGGAAGTGGGCATCCGCATCCTCAACTATCTCAACGACTGGCTAATCCTAGCTCACTCTTGAGAGTTGCTGTGCGCACTCAGGGACCTCATGCTCTGGCAACTCAGCCGACTGGGGCTTCGGGTCAACTGGGAAAAGAGCAAGCTCTCCCCGTTTCAGAGCATCTCTTTTCATGGTTTGGAGTTGGACTCAGTCTCGATGATGGCACGCCTCACAAACGAGCGTGCACAGTCAGTGCTGAACTGTCTGAAGGCATTCAGACAGAGGACAGTGGTTCCACTGAAACTTTTTCAGAGGCTCCTGGGGCATATAGCATCCTCAACGGTGGCCACACCGCTCGGGTTGATGCATATGAGACCTCTTCAGCACTGGCTTCAGACTCGAGTCCTGAGATGGGCATGGCATCGTGGGACACATCATGTGGCCATCACGCCGATCTGTTGCCGCCTCTTCAGTCCTTGGACCGACCTTGCATTTCTATGGGCAGGGGTTCCCCTAGAGCAGGTCTCCAGGTGCGTCGTGGTTACAACAGATGCCTCCAAGACAGCCTAGGGTGTCATATGCAATGGGCACACAGCTGCCGGCTCCTGGACTGGCCTGCGGCTGCATTGGCACATCAACTGCCTAGGGTTGTTGGCAGTACTGCTCACCCTGCGGAGGTTCCGGCCGTTGATCCAGGGCAAGCACGTGTTGGTCTGGATGGAAAACACAGCGATGATAGCGTACATCAACCGTCAAGGCGGTCTACGCTCCCGTTGCATGTCACAACTCGCCCACCGTCTCCTTGTCTGGAGTCAGCAGCGCCTCAAATCGCTACGAGCCACTAACATCCCAGGCAACCTCAACACCGCAGCGGACGCACTGTCACGACAGGTTACCCTCAGGGGAGAGTGAAGACTCCACCCCCAGGTGGTCCAGCTGATTTGGAGTCAGTTTGGTCGAGCACAGGTAGACCCATTTGCTTCCCAAGAATCCTCCCACTGCCCGCTTTGGTATGCCCTGACCAAGGCACCCCATCGGTATAGATGCACTGGCACATAGCTGGCCCCCTGGACTATGCAAATATGTGTTTTACCCAGTGAGCCTACTTGTACAGACCCTGTGCAAGGTCAGGGAGGACGAGGAGCAGATCGTCCTAGTAGCACCCTACTGGCCCACCCAGACATGGTTCTCGGATCTCACGCTCCTCTCGACAGCTCCCCCCTGGCAAATTCCCCTGAGGAAGGACCTTCTTTCTCAGGAACAGGGCACCATCTGGCACCCGTGACCAGACCTCTGGATTCTCCACGTCTGGCCCTTGGACGGGACATGGAAGACCTAAGTGGCCTACCACCCATGGTGGTAGACACGATCACTCAGTCTAGGGCTCCCTCTATGAGGCGCCTGTATGCCTTGAAGTGGCATCTGTTCGCTAAGTGGTGTTCTTCCCAACACGAAGACCCCCAGAGATGCGCAGCCGGATCAGTACTTTCCTTCCTGCAGGAGAGGCTGGAGGGGCGGCTGTCCCCCTCCACCTTGAAGGTGTATGTAGCCGCTATTTCGGCTCATCACGATGCAGTAGATGGTAAGTACTTGGGGAAGCACGACTTGATCATCAGGTTCCTGAGAGGTGCTAGGAGGTTGAATCCCTCCAGCCCATGCCTTATTCCCTCGTGGGACCTCTCTGTAGTCCTTCGCGGTCTATGGGGAGCTCCCTTTGAGCCCTTGGAGTCAGCTGAGCTTAAGGCACTCTCTTTGAAGACTGCCCTCCTGACTGCGCTCACTTCCTTCAAGAGGGTAGGGGACCTGTAGGCGTTCTCTGTCAGCAAATCCTGCCTGGAGTTCGGTCAGGGTTACTGTCACGTGATCCAGAGACCCTGACCGGGCTATGTGCCCAAGGTTCCCACGACCCCTTTTAGGGATCAGGTGGTGAACCTGCAAGCACTGCCCCAGGAGGAGGCAGACCCAGCCTTGGCATTGCTGTGTCCGGTGCGAGCTTTACGCATCTATTTGGATCACACGCAGAGTATTAGAAGCTCCGAACAGCTCTTTGTCTGCTTTGGTGGACAGCGGAAAGGAAACTCTGTCTCCAAACAGAGGATCGCCCACTGGGTCATTGACGCCATCGCGATGGCATATCAGGCTCAGGATGTGCCACCCCCTGTGGGGTTACGAACCCACTCTACCAGGAGTGTGGCGCCTCTTTGGCAGACATCTGCAGAGCAGCGGGCTGGGCAGCACCCAACACCTTTGCGAGGTTCTACAATCTCCGGGTTGAGCTGGTCTCATCCCGTGTATTGGCAGGTACGAGCAGGTAAGTTCCGGGACAGCTGGCCAGGTGTACCGCTTGCGCATAGCGCCTTTCCCCTCCCTTGAGGTGAAGACATGTGCTCTTGACTCCCAGTCGTCTTCACAGACTGTGATTCCTGGATGACTTTCCTCCTTAGCCCTCTGGCAGTTGAGTTTGTGGAGAAACTCGCTGCTGGCCCAGTTCATGCGCTAATGAGGCCCTGTACTTAGGTAAGTGCTCCACATGTGCTGGTTCCCCGAAGGCAACCCCATGTGATATCTTCCGCAAAATCGTTTCCCTATCGGTAAACTGCATCTTCCTTGGGCAGAGGCCCCTCTGCCCCCGGTCGCCATGCTTTGTAGAAACACCTCCCCCTTTGGGTTGGACATACCATGGGACCTCTCCACATGACATACTTCCGACAAGACTCGGTAAGACCATGTGACATATTCCACTCAAAATACCCCCCTCCCCCCTTCTTTTTGGGCGGGGTGTGGTCTCCGCGGTGTCTTCCCCTTGGGAGGGACACCCCCCGACGTAGACACTTATGGCTCCCAGTCGGTTAACAAATTCTACTCTTTTTAGGGAGAAAAAAGAGGAAAAGATGCCTCAGCTGGGCTAGCCTGTCCCTGTTGTTGGGCAGTTGACTTGTTCCTGAAGGACCGTTCGACGCTCATAAGAGTGTTGGGGGAGGTTACGTGATGGCCTTGTGCGCTGGCTACGAGGCACACAGCAGTCTGCCCGTCACGCACCGCCAGTTCACGTAACACAGTTCAGATAGTTGTGCCATTTTGCATAGGGACCCCTAGTGTCACTACATCGACACAACGTCGAGTGAGTGACAGATAGGGAATGTCATAGTTACTTTCATAACCTCCATTCCCTGATGGAGGGAACGAGACGTTGTGTCCCTCTTGCCACAATGCTGAACTACCCGCTGAAATGGCCGGGACCTGGTCTCGGCTCCTCAGCACAAAACCTGAATGAGTGGTTGCATACCAGCTTCTTTTATACCCGTATATCTGGGGGAGTGGCATGCAAATTCCACTCGCCAATTCCCATTGGCCTTTTTTAAAAAAAGCAGAGGTATCTGGGGCTCCCAAGAGTGATCCCTAGTGTCACTACATCGACACAACGTCTCGTTCCCTCCATCAGGGAACGGAGGTTAGGAAAGTAACCGTGACGTTTAATTATGTATGTTTATTTTATTATATTTTATTTTGTGTGTTTTTTTTTTGGGGGGGGGGGGGGGTTGTTGTGTGTGTGTGTGTTATTATGTGGGACCACAGGGGTGTTCTTTGGGGGTTGGGGGGGTTGGTGAATGGGGAGAGGTATTAGTGGGGTTTGAATGTGAAATATTGATGTGTTGGGTTTTTCTTTATGTGTATATATATGAATCAATAAAAGATGTTAATTACAAAAAGAATGTGTATCAGATGTCAATTGTGCCAAATGCAGTTAGACTATTAAATTGCGTTTTTTTTTTTTTGGGTGGGTATTTGAATATGCCTGCAGAGGGTATACTTTTAATGGATCATATTTGTTTATTGTTTTTCTATGCTGTTTTATGTGATGTGCTGGTGTTTATATTGTCTATGGTGAAACCGAAGACAAATTTCCACATTGTGGATATTAAAGTCACTGAACTGAACTGAATTCAAGAGAGCATTTGATTGGACAAAAATATGTGTAGCGCAGGATGAGTCGTGTGATTTGGCCTGTTTTCCTTTAAGAGAAAGACTGTAAATTTGAAATGTGTTTATATGCTATAAGTGAACGTTGTCAACATATAAGAGTACAAACTAGAGGTCCTCACAGGTCCACTTGGATACGAAAACCCGAGACCCGTGCGGGTTCGGATCCAAAATTTTCACGAATGCCTTGGACATGGGTAAGGGCTGATATTAGTAGCCTCGGGTCTTGGGTAATTTTAAATAAATGTGTTTTTACCGAATGGACCCGAGAAGACCTGAATTCTTTTCAAATATGCCAGCTTTCCAATATTCGTTTTGGCCATTTAACAATATTTAATTATTTAAAACAAATACACATTAAATAATTCTATGACAACGTTATTATCTCACTTTTTCTCTGGTCTCTGACAATCCACGTGCAATTTACCAAACCCCCTGCCTATGCCAAGAAATCAGCGAGTATATTTGAATTTCCGTAAGCCAGGCCTATCAATCAATTTCATAAACTGTATGAGATTTTACACTGCCGTGATTACCTTGGCCCTAATTTTTTTAGCAGATAATCATGGAGGCGATATCAGAAATTGCAAAGAAGGTGAGGGAAAATGAATATGTGGAAATAAAACATCCAGGGTCGTCATCGGTATGGGCAACTTATCCGAACGTTTCTGACTGCTCTTCGTTGCTTTTTCTTTCCAAGCTTCTATAGTGATGGTAATTTGGCTGGTCAATGATGCAGTCGACACGACTGAAAATGAAGGTACTCATTTCATTCGCTGGATTCTGATAAAGCATCTTTCTGAAAAGTGCTTACACATAGGCAGAAAAACATTGCAAATAAAACTCGAAAACACACACACAGTCATAACATGGACAATGAGTGTTAAAAATACTCTGTCTTTCTTTCTGTTTTTCTTATCTTTACAAACACACATTTACTTGGCTAACTAAATGAGGACATGCCATAGGCGTCCATCGCTTCCATTCCAAGTAAATTATAGTTGCTACAGACTAACTGTACTACATTTTTTTCCCAAAATATATATATATATATATATATATATATATATATATATATATATATATATATATGTGTGTATATATATATATATATATGTATGTATATGTATATGTCTGTATGTACATATATACATATATATATATATATATATATATATATATATATATATATATATATATATATATATATATATATATATATATGTATATATATATATATATATATATGTTTTTTATTTTTTATTTTTTATTTTTTACAACAGTTACAGTCCACCTATTTAAGGCATCACTGCCTTTTACGTTCGGGTCCAGTCGGGTTCGGAAAAAATTGTTGTCAGGTCGGGTCAGACTCGGGTCTAATTTTATCAGGTCTGTCTCAGGTCGGGTTTTTCCTTTGTTAAAATTAATTTATGCACATCGGGTTCGGGTAAGAAGTGATTCGGATCGGGTACAGATCTTAGGACCTGAAAAGACCTCTAATACAAACTAGCAGTGTTTGGTAGATTACTTCTGAAATGTCAGTCACAATCTTTTAGATTACACTTTTGAGGTAATCTAATCTAATTACTTTTGGATTACTTCATTGTATTAATTACCAATTTACACTTGTTTATAGAGATGTATTGAAATTTCAGTCTCCTCATTTTTTTTACCGAAAATGGCATAAAATGCTTTTTCCGGTTTTCATCCGAAAGAGAAAAAAAAAGCAGAAATTTTGGCCAAAAATTTGAACAGAAACAGAAAACACTCACATAAAGAAAAAGCATGGTTTATGTTGCACATCCACATCCCCAAAACTGAAGTGATCACTCTCTTGAGTATTAGCATATTAATTAAGAGCGTTTTTCAGTGCTCCGATATTGTGTGTCATGGTCATTACTGTCAAGCTCCAAAATGACATAAAGCATAAAAGCACCTTTATAGCAGTCCGTATGACTACATTATATTTAAAGTCTTGAAGCCATACAATAATTTTGTGAATCGCAAAGGATGCGTTTAAAAAGCATATATAGAGTCTATGAGCAGGGCACTTCAGTGAATGAGTGCTGCTCTGTTGTTGACACACACTCATATCACACGCGGGGCTCACTATATGTGAGTGCTCCACACTAACTACATCAGATGTAGAAGCTTGATCATTCGGTTTGCTTAAAACATTAAGAAAGGCATCCGAGGAGCATTTCACCTGATGAGAAGCATATTAAAACTGTGACCAAGCCAACACACAGACAAGCACAAGTTCTTCCTAGAGTGTTCCGCCAAAATAAAAGCCAGAGGGTTTTAAGGTTAAGGAATTACAAATGAAATGTTATTATTGTATAATATAACTATATTATTATTAATAATAACGATGGTAATAATATATTACAAATTACAATAATATTTAAATTGATTGAGCAATTTGATTTCCGATCAAAACTAAAGTGAACACAAGAGATCCACTAAAGAATCCATTCCACATTCCAGGTCCACATACAATGTGAAAAAAAAGTGCCAATAAAACTGGCTTCATGTTTCATGAAAATTTTCACTGGAATTACGGTTCATTTTAAAACTGATAACAATAAAGGTTTTCTTACAAGGCTATTCATTTTTTATGTAATTCTTTTCTGTCTACTTTATTTTATAATGTGTAGTTCTAGAAGAAATGGTTTCTGTGCATCCCTATTAATAACTTTTAGATATTGTTTAATTATTCAAAACAAAGCCTAATTTAAAATAATTATTTTTGTGTTTCTAAATGTACTTTAGTAAAAGTGTTTAGATGTCGTAAGATAGCATTATATGAGGAACAGCACAAAAAGCAAGCATTTAGGGGAAAAGTGTTTAACAGGGCAAAAAGTATTTATAATCTTCTGTTTTCCTCGTGATTTGTATAAATGAAAATATAAGTCGATGCTGTAGTGTCTCTACTGTTCATTTCACCAGGAAACTGCCACAATACAGTACATACAATGAGCAAGATAAAAAATTATTTTGCAAAAAATATAAGTACAGGATTTTATGAGACCTGGTTAAAAATCATCCTTCATAAAAAAAATATATAGAGAGAGAGAGAAATGATCGAATAAGAGTGATAGATGGTTTCATCTCTATCCCCACCAGAATGAAAAAACAACAAAGACATTTTATTTTTCATTTAGTCTTCATCAATAATACACACACTAAAGCCAATCTGTCCCCATGTTGGGAAAATCGAAACAAACTATTAAGCCCCCTTCCTCACTTTCTTTCTTCTGGCGTATCCATCTCTTACCACCCCCTTCATCTGAGGAAGGGGCCGAAGAATTACATTTTAGCCTGTGTAATTTTTATCAGATTAAGCATCTGGGGGAATTATGTGTGTGTGTGTGTGTGTGTGTGTGTGTGTGTGTGCGCATCTCTGCTTTTTTATGGTTTACTTCAATAGATCCTAGAACATCTCTTGCTACCAAGCAACAAAAACCGAGTAGAAGGTCATTATGAGGTTGAGTTATCAGTCACAGCTAATACTATTAAATACCTGCATGCATTGACACACATGCATGAAATCAAGCACCAAAACAAACATATAAACATATTCAATCATTCTCACAAAGATACATGCAACATATTGGCTTTGGCTTTGAATTATGAACCATTTCATCCACAGTTCATGAAAAGCCTGTTGCATGCAGTTCTGCTTTCTATCTACCACACAGCATGATGGACATCACTGATAAAGGGCAGGATATTAAAAGCAGAGCAGGCCATGGTTGAGTACTTTCTTTTATGATTAAAACCCAGTGAAACACTGATATAAAGATATCCACTTCAGGAATCTCTTTACCAAAGCCCTGATTTCAGGATAGACAATCCATGCTTTCTTAAGCTGCTATGGCATCTCTGTACGGTACAGACTTGAGTTCCTCATTTCTTTTTTGTTTTGTTTAGTTTTTTTGTTTTGTTTTTTGTAATTAAATTTTTTTATTGATTCCATTGACAGATTAAATAAACCTGACAGAAAATACGGAATCAAATTATATTAACTTAAACCCTTCCCTCCGAATTTTCCCACCCGACACAAACACGCACCTCAGTGGTCTGATAGTAAATTAATAATGACACATAGATAAACAATAAATCAACAGAAAGTATTTATAAAAAAAAAAACAAAAAAAACAATAAGAATGCACACACACATTTGACTATCTCCCTCCACTGTCTCCCCCCAAGAGCCCTCCAAAAAATCCAAATAACTACCCCATTTTTTATTAAATAAACTCATGTTGCCCAGTCTTCTATATATCATCCCCTCAAATGCCGCCACACCACCCATTTCCATGCACCACTCCCAAAACGAAGGTGCTCCAGCTGACTTCCATTCCCTAAGGATGACCTGTCTTCCTATCATGACACCAGCCAGGACCCAATTGAGTTCCTCATTTCTGACAACATTCTACTCATGCACCTGCATTAATATTTCACTACATATGGCTGTGTATTGAATTCTTCTGTGACTTTTTTTTGTTTTGGTATCTTATGTCTCTGCAATGTATGTTCTAGCAGTGAGCTCTCAGACAACTCATTATCCAGTGAGCCCTGTGGCCTGGAGAACACAGTTATCTTCCAAAACCTAGTGAGCTGCCTACGTAGACAGCATTTTAATGCATTACAGGCGTTCTCCTGACATGAAGGCAAAAGTTAGGCAGCAAAATTATACCGAGACATGCTAAAGTAGCTCATTTTGGACAAATTTAAAGGAATGAAACATAGTTTTCGTTTGTTTTTGTGCATTGTTATGTTCATCATTACACAATGCGAGTGCACATTGCATTCTCTGGGTTCTTATTTGGTTTCATTCTTAAACTACTGTCATAGTAGTTGAAGAGTTCAAAGTCAGTTAAACTGTCGACATGCTTATAGCTAGGTACCTAAATAATAACATATCTGTTTTAATGACAAAAATAACTATATCGCTGTTTATTTTTGAATGCTAACGAGGCTGTGAGGGATAGACTTACAGGCTCTTTAATGGTATGCACTGTATAAAGCTGTATATAGCTCCTAGATCACATCTAATTTTCAACAACTTACACTGGCGGCCAAAAGTTTGGAATAATGTAGAGATTTTGCTGTTTCGGAAGGAAATTGGTACTTTAATTCACCAAAGTGGCATTCAACTGATCACAAAGTATAGTCAGGACATTACTGATGTAAAAAACAGCATCATCACTATTTGAAAAAAGTCATTTCTGATCAAATCTAGACAGGCCCCATTTCCAGCAGCCATCACTCCAACACCTTATCCTTGAGTAATCATGCTAAATTGCTAATTTGGTACTAGAAAATCACTTGCCATTATATCAAACACAGCTGAAAGCTATTTGGTTCGTAAATGAAGCTTAACATTGTCTTTGTGTTTGTTTTTGAGTTGCCACAGTATGCAATAGACTGGCATGTTGTAAGTTCAATATTAGGTCAAAAATGGCAAAAAAAAGAAACAGCTTTCTCTAGAAACTCATCAGTCAATCATTGTTTTGAGGAATGAAGGCTATACAATGCTTGAAATTGCCAAAAAACTGAAGATTTCATACAAAGGTGTACACTACAGTCTTCAAAGACAAAGGACAACTGGCTCTAACAAGGACAGAAAGAGATGTGGAAGGCCAGATGTACAACTAAACAAGAGGATAAGTACATCAGAGTCTCTAGTTTGAGAAATAGACGCCTCACATGTCCTCAGCTGACAGCTTCATTGAATTCTACCTGCTCAACACCAGTTTCATGTGTAACAGTAAAGAGAAGACTCAGGGGTGCAGGCCTTAAGGGAAGAATTGCAAAGAAAAAGCCACTTTTGAAACAGAAAAACAAAAAGAAAATGTTAGAGTGGGCAAAGAAACACAGACATTGGACAACAGATAATTGGAAAAGAGTGTTATGGATCTTAACCCCATTGAGCTTTTGTGGGATCAGCTAGACTGTCCGACAAGACAGCCACATCTATGGCAAGTGCTACAGGAAGGGTGGGGTGAAATGTCACCTGAGTATCTGGACAAACTGACAGCTAGAATATCAAGGATCTGCAAAGCTGTCATTGCTGCACATGGAGGATTTTTTGATGAGAACTCTTTGAAGTAGTTTGTAATAGTAAATTTTCACGTAATTAATGTCCTGACATACATTGTGATCAGTTGAATGCCACTTTGGTGAATAAAAGTACCAATTTCTTTCCATAAGAGCAAAATCTGTACATTATTCCAAACTTTTGGCCACCAGTGTATGTTTTGTGGAGTTTTTTTGTCTTGTGCGGTTTTCCTCATTGGCTATCATTGGAATATGACCGACCCCTTTAAATGGTTTATGAATCTCACGTAATCCATATATTATCACTAAATATTGCATTAGATATTTTTTTCAACTTGATTTTTTAATAACTAGAAAAGATTTTGTACCTGTTTTTGGAATTTGACAACAGGCCTAAACTAATGCAACATTTTCACACAAAACATTTTTTGTGGATATTTTTTATATATTACAAACCATACATACAATTTTCTGTCCTGTTTATCACACTACTTTGTTTTAATGTTTAACCAGAACATTTTACTCTTATTTTGTTAAAATGGCAGAAAATCACACTTGTGGTATTCAAAAATGACCGGCCCATTAAAATGTAAATAAATCTCTTATATTCACTAGATATTGCTATATATATTAGATCTTTTTGTTAACCTGATTTCTAGTAATCAGTAAAGTAGTTTGGAATTAATTGATAGTAGGCTTTATTGACCTGAAGGGAAAGCCTCTGTATATTAGTAAACATGGATCTTACTCTTTGTGAAATTGTGAAAGTTCCCAAAACACATTATTTTTCCTTTGTTCCTGTAGGGTTAAGAATAGGTCTGAAGTTGTTTGTTTGTGTGCATGTGTGTGGTTTAAGAGGAATTTTTTTTTTAGGTTAAAAACTGGTAATTACAAGGGTATTATGCTATAAATGTGGTTTATGAGGACATTCCTAGTGTCCCCGTAATTCAAATCACTTAAAAAAAAAAAAAAAAAAACACACTAAACAATGTTTTTTTTTTTTTAAATGTAAAAATGCAGAAAGTTTTTTGTGAGGGTTAGGTTTAGGGGTAGGGTTAGGGGATAGAATCTATAGTTTGTACAGTATAAAATCATTATGACCTTAGAGAGTCATCATAAGCATAGCACGTGTGTGTGTGTGTGTGTGTGTGTGTGTGTGTGTGTGTGTGTGTGTGAGAGAGAGAATTAGTGAAAGTTCCCAAAACACATAGTCATAATATTTTTCCCAATGTTCTTTTGTTCCTATGGAGTCAAGAAAGGTTCAGAAGTTGCCTGGGATGTCAAAGATTCAAAGGGTGGGTGTTTATTTTCAAAGACTGCATGCTTATATTGAATGTGCACATCTAATGGTTGGACAGGCTCCTGAACACTCATTATTTTCTTTTTTGTAACCTCATCCATTCATTCCTAATGGCCAGTCATATCTGATTGGGAACACCACAGGTGTGTGTGTGTGTGTGTGTGTGTGTGTGTGTGCGCGTGCATGTCTGAGCACACACACACACCCTAAGCATCCCCACAAGCCCTTTGAATTCCCAGGCAACTTCTTTCCTGCAGTGGTAAAAATCATACAAAATAACAGAGCTTGCCTAGGAAACCAAAGGGTGTGTATGTATGTGGGTGTGTATGAGTGTGTACACATGTCCGAGGACTTTATGTGTGCAAGCACACATGCACATTTGTGCTCAGCAGATGGTTGGACAGGCTCCTGAACACTCATTTTGTCTTTTTTTGTATCCTGCCCATTCATCTGGCCGGTCATTTTTGACCGGGAACACAAGAAGTGTAATAAAGTGAAATAAAACTTATAAAATGTAAAGATAATGGTTATTGTGGGTGGGTTTAAGTGGTTTACGAGGAAATTTTTTTTAGGTTACAAACTGGTAATTACAAGGATATTATGCTATAAATGTGGTTTATGAGGACATTTCTAGTGTCCCCATAATTCAAATTGCTTAAAAAACATACTAAATTATGTTTTTTTGAAAATGTAAAAATGCAGAAAGTTTTTTGTGAGGGTTAGGTTTATGGGTAGGGTTAGGGGATAGAATCTATAGTTTGTACAGTATAAAAATCATTATGTCTATGGAGAGTCCTCCCCTGTGTGTGTGTGTGTGTGTGTGTGTGTGTGTGTGTGTGTGTGTGTGTGTGTGTTTTCAGATACCATAAGTGAACAAAGTCAAGGAATTTTATTCCAATTAGATTAAGTAAAAAAGAAAAAGTAATCCGGGTCAAAACAATTTTATTTTTATGTTTTGACAGCGGAATGATCCAAAGCACTTTAAACAACAGCACAACCCTTTGAAGCAACTGTAAGTCTATCCCTCACAGCTTTTAATTAAAGATGGCGCTCTAATAAGGTCCATTTTTGATTGATTTTGGGTGAACTATCCCTTCAAGCATGTGCAACAGGACAGTGCACTTGTAAAGTCTTGGCCAAAAATTTGCTTCTGCGTATGCGTTACTCGCATAAGGTATATTTTTGGTCAATGGCAGCACTGCATGTATACTGAGATAAATGTTATAAATATAAATATATTTAATTCAATATGGAAAAGTACTGATAAAACAGTTGTGATCAAAAAAGAACAATCTTACCCAATATTTGTTTTTGCTCTGTATTCTTAATGCTTATAAGAGTATTGTGTCATTAGCTGAGCAACATGCTACCATCAGTTTCATGTGGACTTCACGTGAGGAGTGCTATTGGTTTGCTATTCTGCTTGGCTGAACCAATATACTAAAACCTTATTTGTACTAAAACATTAACAAGCAAACACATTTACATTCTGAGCACTCTAACAAATTGTGGCATGGGGGGCGTGGTCATGTGTCTGTCTGCGGGAGAGGGAAAGCGGTAAGGCTTGTCAGCTGGGCTGTAATTACTCTAACACCCCTCTCTCATTATAGTGATGGGAGCCCTGATAAGGCATGCCAGAGCGTCAGAGTGGGAGAGAGAGAGAGTGGCAAGGAACTGTTGTTAGAAGGACTGGCAGCGGTAGACAGAGACTGCACCTTATAGTTCCATTGCCAGGTTTCGGCACCACTGTAATAGGAGGAGGCAAGGAGGAGACGGGAACCGGCTGAACAATCAACATAAACTTTTAATGCATAAATGAACTTACAACAACATAAAACATAAGGACACAGACACACATGCAACGCGTCTCTCTCTCTTGAACTGGCATCTCCAGCTGCCCCTTATCTCGCTCTCCCACTGATTAAGCGCCGGCCATGCTCCATCATGGCCCGGCCACGCCCTCCTCCTCGTCACAGTGCAGTATCTGTCTACTGCTGCCAGTCCTTCAAACGAAAGTTCCTTGCCACTCTCTCTTTCCCACTCTGACGCCCTGGCGTGCCTTATCAGGTCTCCCTCCGCCAACACTGTAATGAGAGATGGGTGTTAGAGTAATTACAGCCCAGGTAACGAGTCTTACCACTTTCCCACTTTCCCTCTCCTGCAGACAGACACATGACCACGCCCCATGCCACACATATTATAATCTAACATGTTAAAATCTATTACTCATGTCAAAAACTACCTGATTAAAGAGGTAAGGAGAGAAAGTGAAAAAAACGGTCAAAGGAGTGATTAAATGTGTGCGATGGGCATGATAAGGCTGGACTTGAGTGAGTCTGTTTCTGTTTCTTCATTAAAGTTTCATCGCCAGGCCACACTGATTTATTCCCTTCTGCAGGACAAACAAGAGACAGCTCCATCTTTCTCTCATGCGCACACACACACAAAAAGCAGGCATCACCTGTTTAGCTGCTGCATTCATGTCTCATTCCCTCTGCCATCCTTGGGGAGGCTCTGTAGTCTTCATTAGACATGCACAGAAAGGCTGGACATTAATATGATTCTACCCTCATGAGGCTGATGCAAGGCCTGCCTCCCTTAACTCAATACAAACTCTAATTATTACCCAAGAAATATCTGACTTGCCCACAGATCAGTGTAAAATCACCTCTAAGAGGTACAGTTTGCTGCTCAGTTTCGTTAGGGTGCTTGCTAAGGCAAGCATCACTATTACTACTGCTCATACTTAAAAAAAGTTTGAGATCTGAACAAATCAGATCAAATCAGGAAAGGAAAGGAAAGTTTGTTTATTAACTTTTAATGCCATGTCAGCAACAAGGCTATTTACATGGCAAGCACAGGGTAAACAATAAATATATACAGGGTGACCATACGTCCTCTTTTTCCCGGACATGTCCTCTTTTTCGGACCTTAAAAAAGCATCCGGCCGGGATTTCTAAATTTGCGAAAATGTCTGGGATTTGGTTTTAGTTGCATTATAATGTGCATCTGGTCTAATACTTCATTGTGTGCACGCATATTTGCATTGCTTTAACCCCTCTTTGTAAGTCCCACCTTCTCGCACACCAATTGGTCGATTATAAGAGGCTTGCAGCAACTATTGGCCAAATTCCTGCCTGTCAATCTCTCTGCGAACGCACGAAGCGCTGTTGTGTTCGGCATCAAACTGTTGCTTGACAGTAGCAGCAAATGACAGCTGAGTGGAAACAATGCCCAAACGAAAGTGCAAATTTACAGAAGATTTGCACAAAAAATTCCCATGCTTTCATCCAGGTCAAGATCCGTGGGAAACAGAATATATGACATGTAAAGCTGGCACTTATGTGTCAGTTGCTAATAAAGGTGCAAGTGATTTAGAAGCACACATTAGCTCTGCAAAGCATAAAGGGTCAGCAAAAGGTGAAAGTTCATCAGGTAAATTAACGGACTATTTTTTGCGACCAGGTTATCACATTGCTTCATTTTCCATGGCCATTCAAAATAATAGTAATAGTTAATGAAGGTACACTCATGGCATCAAATATTTTATTTTAGTACATGGACATTCAAAAGAATATTGGACATTTTTATTTATTTATATATATTTATGTTATGCTAATAGAGTGTCTTTTGTATATAATCATACACACGCACTTAGTTTACTAATTTTAACCATTAATAGATCTAAAGATAACTAATATTGGCATTATATTCATTCATTTTCTGTTATAGCATAATTTCATTTACAGCTGCTTTGAAACAACGGCTGTTGTGAAAAGCGCTATACAAATAAATTTGACTTGACTCATAAGATTGAAGTATACTACCTCCGTTACTAAGAAACAAAATAAAGCAATACACTTTTAGATAAATTAGAATTACAGCCTTAAAGCAAATTACAAAGACCAATTAGAGTCCCCACGAATGCAAGGATGGAGTGGAGAGAAATAATATCAAGGAGAAAAATAAGGATGGAGTGAAACGAAATATATTAGATGGAGAGATCAATAACATATAAGATTAAGATCCTAAAATTTGACACAGATGGGAACTGCTTAAAGAAGTAATTATATAATATTAAATGATGACAATTCTTTCTGTTTGACAGAAATATAATAGGTAGAGCCCGACCGATATGGGATTTTTGAGACCGATACCAATTTTAGAGAGGGAAAATTCACCGATTACCGATATGGTGGCCGATATAGTTCATTTTTGAGCTGGAATGAAAACAGACCTTTTCTATGTGGATTGTGCACTGATTTTGCACCGATATAACTATGCAAAGTTACTCAGAATGCTGCTTTCTTAAACAAATATTTTTATCAAAGAATATTTTACATTATTATTATACATTGTCAACTAATTCTAGAAATGAACACTGAGAAAATAAAGAATAAATAAAAATAAAATAAATAGCTAAATAAACATCAGTACTGTATGTTTAGTATAAGTCAAATGCTGACCATTAAAATAAAGAATAAATAAAATAAAACAAATAGTTAAATAAACATCTGTACTGTTTAATATCAGTCAAATGCTGACCATTAAAATAAAGAATAAATAAAATAAAACAAATAGTTAAATAAACATCAGTACTGTTTAGTATCAGTCAAATGCTGACCATTAAAATAAAGAATAAATGAAAATAAAATAAATAGCTTAATAAACATCAGTACTGTTTAGTATCAGTCAAATGCTGACCATTAAAATAAAGAATAAATGAAAATAAAATAAATAGCTAAATAAACATCAGTATTACTGTTTAGAATCAGTCAAATGCTGACCATTAAAATAAAGAATAAATAAAAAATACAATAAATAGTTAAATAAACATCAGTACTGTATGTTTAGTATCAGTCAAATGCTGACCATTAAAATAAAGAATAAATAAAAATAAAATAAATAGCTAAATAAACATAAGTATTACTGTTTAGTATCAGTCAAATGCTGACCATTAAAATAAAGAATAAATAAAAAATACAATAAATAGTTAAATAAACATCAGTACTGTATGTTTAGTATCAGTCAAATGCTGACCATTAAAATAAAGAATAAATAAAAATAAAATAAATAGCTAAATAAACATAAGTATTACTGTTTAGTATCAGTCAAATGCTGACCATTAAAATAAAGAATAAATAAAAAATACAATAAATAGTTAAATAAACATCAGTACTGTATGTTTAGTATCAGTCAAATGCTGACCATTAAAATAAAGAATAAATAAAATAAAACAAATAGTTAAATAAACATCTGTGCTGTTTATCATCAGTCAAATGCTGACCATTAAAATAAAGAATAAATGAAAATAAAATAAATAGCTAAATAAACATCAGTATTACTGTTTAGTATCAGTCAAATGCTGACCATTAAAATAAAGAATAAATAAAAATAAAATAAATAGCTAAATAAACATCAGTATTACTGTTTAGTATCAGTCAAATGCTGACTATATTAATACTGCGGAGACAAGAGATAAACAGTGGCAGCCATGTTACAACGTATTCTGCTATACAAGTTCAGGGGAAACTTTAAACGGTGGAAAATCAGACTTTTAGATATTACATATTGTAAATACAACGACTGGAATTGTTCGGTTGATGGGGGTACCAAACTGTGAATCCTAAACAAAACAGTTTGGTGAATACATGTTTACTCATTAGCTTCCACTCAGCTGACAACAATGAAAATAGCTACGTGATTAGCTAGTTAGCTATAAGCTTGTTGTCATGGAGAGTAAAAGATGGATGTTGTTTATTTTACTTTCCAGCACTGTGTCTCACCAACTAGGTAACAACATACCGTGAAATCAACACTCAACAGACAAAATCCACCACCGCACTGTTGTCTGCTGAGCTGCAAAAAGATGCTCTGATGTTTACCTTTCAATCTGCTACATTATTGACTGCACTGACAAACTATAGCTGGCTAAAAGCAAACAGACATGAGTGATATGGTTGTCAGGGACAAGGTTAACGTTATATTAGTTATATTGAAAAGGGAATATGATGGGGTCATGGTTTATTAAGTTTCCAGTATGTATTTAACAGACTAGTTAACAACTTACCGTGATGACACTGCTGAACTCCGCCCTGTCTGCAGAACCACCATCAGTTCAGCTCTGCAAACAATGGAGTCGGAGCGCGCTCTGCTGGACAAACTACGCTATAACACCAATTCTAAAGCAATGTTTTCTGCATAATATGTTCTGAAAAAAAGTTTTCATATCAGCGTATATCAGTAAAATATATGCCGCTACCGATATATCGGTGAAAGGCGAATATCGCCCGATAATATCGGCCGACTGATATATCGGTCGGGCACTAGTAATAAGCAATGGTACTGCCCTACTAAGGCAAAACGCAAAATTGAGTTCTGACTGAAACCGGTCTCTTATGATTTGTCCAGTAACAGACAAGTTTGTCTCATATGCTGAAATTCAGAGTAACCATTGTGTGAAAATGCAGTAACAACAAAATCCACATCAAAATAATTCAAGCCATTTTTCTCTGTTTCAATGTTAGTTAATGAGTATGGCCTTTGTAGGATAGCAAAGTGTATTGATATTTTTTACCAGTGAAACTATGTGTAAAGTAATTTGGGGAACACAGGAATTTGGATGGATGGATGGATGGATGGAAAGTAATGCCATGTAAGCACCAAAGGTTATTTTCATGGCAAAAATAGTTTAAAAAGCAATGTCAAACAATAAACAAAAAACTATCACAGCACTGTAAAAAGATGCATAAGAGATGTAAGACGCGTGGAGACAGCATCTCTCATCGACACCGAATTAACAACAGGGAAAACAGAAGCACACGTCCTTCAATCAGTGCGGTGCAGGACAAATTTGATTGCTGAGTGCAGGTGCAGGCGCAGGCGGGATGATATGTGCGTGGAAACGGGAGAAAGAAATGACCCGCATGACTCCCGCAAAATATAAATCTATTTAAAAAATAAACTAGATTTATTTAATGTATTTAAGGTACAGAGTGTTATTTGTGCTCCATGCAGCAGAAAGTCCCTTAGTGCTATGGATGTTAATGCTTTATTAAAAAAAGGTACAAACAAAACTTTGAAAGCAGCCAAAGGTCAATCAGATATTTGGCAATGTTAGAGTGATAACACTACTGTTCACTCTACCTGTTTTTTTTTTTTTTTTGTTTTTTTTCAGATTGGGAATTGGAAATAGGGAATAGGGAAATAGCCTATGATACCAGAATGGGACAGAATCTTACGGGAGTGGGACTGAAAAATTTGCGCACTACCTTCGGGCTTTTGCTGGTGGGAGCGGGACAAAACGTGAAAGTTGCAGGCGGGAGCGGGACAAAATATTAAAAAAAACATTGGTGGGAGAGGGACAGAATCTCTCGGGAGCGGGTCTGAAAAATCCATTCCGCACAGACCTCTACTTTATAATTCATGTCCAGTATTTCACGAACACCTGCAGCGTGATTTTGGGTAGCTGATTTGGAGGGAGAGGGAGATATTTGATAAGAGAGAACCTGTGATACATTAACAGTAGCCACATGGTCACAGCACACTGAGACAGCACCAGGCTTCTTTATGGGCATTAAAAACCTATACATTACACAAAAATATATTTTATTACAATTCTTGCTCGCGTAACGTTTCGGACTCTCTGGTTTGCAGCAGCCGCTTCTTGTTGCTTTCGGCCAATGACAAAAATAGAAAAACACTACACATTTCTGGTGCTGTTTTGTGATTGGCTGGACAGTCTACAGCCCACCCTCAGTGTTTGCAACACACAGCCCGCCCCATATTGCTTTTAACCAATGCACAAATTGGAAAAATATATATTTTTTATTCAAAACCGTGTTTCCCAAATGTTTGATTGTGTGGGCAAGACTCTCATTTGGGTGGGCTCAGCCCACCGCTGCCCATGCCTACATCCGGCCCCAGTCTTGAATGACCCAGACGGCACCTAGTGAACATGACTTGATCATGCCTAGACTTGAAGTTTGAAGAGAATCTTCTTAAACTGGGGTTTATTTCATAGCTTATTATTGTTGCATTCATCCCATACCATCTGCCACTTGTTACAGATATGTGCTTATTAATGATCTAAGGATGTGAAGGGTGGCATTTGACATTCAGAGATTTCCAGGTTGATGGCCTCCTTAGCAGCAGTGTCTGCTGTCTAGTTGCCAACCAGACCAATATGTCCTGGGACTCAGGAGAAGAGGATATTGAAGTTTTTCTTCTGTAATAGAGCTACTTTGGTTAAAATGTTTACAATAATGGGGTGGACAGGAAAGGTAAGGTAAATGTAACCCAGATGTAAAATCAGAGTAAATTGTATTCTAAGTTATAAGCTTAAAACTAACTAAAGTGCATATTTAACTAAAATATGTGAAGACACTAAAGACAAGTAACTAGAAACAGAATGAAAACCAAAGAGTCAGAAAAATATGCAAAATTTTATATTTATTATTAATACTTGCAAATATATGTAAAAAAAATATATTGCAGATAAACTTGACCAATAAGAGTCTGGATCAGCACTGCAAATGTGATTTATCCAATCATCCAATCCTGCTGTAGCCGCTGACTCCACCCTAGAGTTATGCAGACAGACGATGAAGCAAAGAACAACGAGATGCCGATCAACTGCGCTGTTAGGAATTTATAGCAGCAAAAGTCTGAAAAATAGAAAAGATTAGTTTAATCTTAAACTAAAGCTCTAGAAAAAGAGAAAAAATATTTACCTGAGAGTGAATCTTGATGTCCAATCGAGATAAAGCTGATTGATGAAGTCAATTATTTCACTGTTCATCCGGATAAAACCTGGAAGAAAAGAACAAGTTTAGTTAATTATCGAGGAAATCGGTAAGTTTAATCTTTTATTCTAAATATAGATGAGAATCAGAAACGTAAACTTGTTTGAGTAAACTTAGTTGAGAATCTGTGTTGTGTAAATGGTACCATGAGGCATAGCATTTAGAGCTAAAGCTAATGCATGTATTGTAAGTTAAGAAAGTTAAAATAATTGTCTGAGATGTTAGGAAAATATTTCTGTGAATGTTTTCCTGCTTTGTGCAGGCCAGTTTTTGTATATATGTGTTTTGTTCAAGTTGTACCACGTTTTCAAAGAGGATAGTGAACATTTCATTGTGGATGTTTCTGGACGAAATTTCTGGAAAGTTTGATGGCGAGCCAAAAACCCAAGAGTCTTATCTGAACTGTGAATATCTTCTGTTTGTGGATTTCCGAATAATCTTCAATTCATCTCTACTTTTAATTCATTCGACAACGAAAAGGTCGAGGTATTTGTGAATCTGGACATTTATTGAATGTTTATTCGTTTTTTTTTTTTCACCCAATTTGGAATGCCCATTTCCCAGTGCGCTTTTTCCTCGTGGTTGCGTAGTGATTCGCTTCAATTCCGGGCGGCGGAGGATGAATCCCAGTTGCCTCCGCGTCTGAGACCATCAACCTGCGCATCTTATCATGTGGCTTGTTGAGCGTGTTGCCACGGAGACATAGCCCCACCGAGAACGAACCATATTATAGCGACCAGAGGAGGTTACCCCATGTGACTCTACCCTCCCTAGCAACCGGGCCAATTTGGTTGCTTAGGAGACCTGGCTGGAGTCACACTGCACACCTTGGGATTCAAACTAGCCAACTCCAGGGGTGGTAGCCAGCGTCTTTTACCACTGAGCTACCTAGGCCACCACTGAATGTTTATTCTTGAAGAACTCTGAATTTAGTACATTTGGTAATTCAGTTGATTGATTATTGTTTGTTTAATTGTATAATTGTTTATTTTAATTGTATAGGTAATTAATAGGTAACTGTAATTTTATTTGTTGGTTTTAATTACGTTTTGAGTTTATATGGAAAAAGAGTTACAAAATAGTTAAATTTGATAATAGATAGGAAAACCATTTTATTAGCTTTCACTAAACTAAATAGGTGTGATTAGATTAGCAGAATTTGAAGAGAAAGAACATTGAATTGAAATAACTAAAAGGAAGATAAATTTGTGAAAAGGAAACAGAACAAAGTCTATTAATGAATTTAAATATCAAATTGTTTATTGTATTATTTTATTTAAGATCCATTTGTTGTATTGTCTTTTGTTTTTATCTGTGATGTTTATTTTATTCAAATTATTCAATACAAATCAGTTATTTCACTAAAGTCAGTTGTTGAGTGTATGTGTACATTTTGCCTCCTTCACGTACCCTGGTTATCTTCTGATTGGCCCATGTCTTGCCGGCTCGGTGCACCTGCTGGTGTTCCCATTTGAGGTGTGCTGAAAAGTAATTGAATTAGACACCCCTAGTGGGAGGTTGGTGGAATAGTAATCGTTCATACCGCCCCAGGTGCCATCACACATGCCACACGCTACATAAAGGAAAAGGAAAGGAAAGGAAAGGGGATGGATGGATGGATGACTACTTAAATGGACTCCTTAAATGGATGATTATAGATTGGAATCTAAAATTGGAAGCAATGGCAGACTCCATAATAAGTGTAATGATACAACCCCTCTAGTGTTCCAGGAATTAACTGCATGACTACACAACAAATGGGGGGGGGGGTTCTTAAAGGGTTAGTTCACCCAAAAATGAAAATTCTCTCATTATTTAATCACCCTGTCATCCCAGCCAGGTATGTATAACTTTCTTTCTTCTGCTGAACACAAACAAAGATTTTAAAATGAATATTTCAACTCTGTAGGTTCATACAATGTAAGTGAATGGTGACAAGAACTTTGAAGCTCATAAAGGCAGCATAAAAGTAATCTATATGACCATAGTGGTTAAATCCATGTCTTCTAAAGTGATGTGATAGGTGTGGGTAAAAGGTTTTTTAAGGTTTTATTATTATTATGTGTGATACCATGTAAACATTGTAATTTATTAGCTACAAAGGGGGCAGGGCAGTAATGGAGCACAAACCCCCAAGACTGAAGCCAACCTCAGTTTGAACTTGCCAATGAAAATGGCCAACAATTAGAAACTCGGATAGCTATTCATGCGCGAGACTGTCTTCCCCATTGAGTATCTGCCAAACGGATTATGATTTTACACAGGATCCACAGTTTGGAAAAATAACTGCCTGAGAGAACTCTTAAAATTCATACAAATCAATGCTATGATATGCAAGTTGCAGCTACTCCCCACGGTGCAAAGACCAATAGTAGCCTGCAAACAGCAGCGCCTAAGAGAATTTTTGCTGTTGAAACTCAGAGCAGGTTAACAGTGACCGGTGAGAAACAGGTCAGAACAAGCTCCTAGCTCTGCAGCACAATATCTGATCCAAACAAGTGAGCAAACAGGCGCTTGTGTGACACTGTAAGCTCACCTTCTCCTCAGAGTCCTGCACAGGAAGGGAAGCAGGTGTTCCAGAGGTGTCATTCCATCTGAGAGTGCAAGAATGAGTCTTATCAGGACTGTGCCTGCAGAAAATTAGGAACACTGTCCTCAGTGACAGGTTCGGTACCCCTGGACTTTATATCACTGCCAGCTGAAAACCGCTTTGATCTTCTGCCTCACCGTCTGGAAACAACGCTGATTTGTGACCCCAAAAACTGTCTATGAGTATACTACTTTTCTGCTTAGACTTGTTGATATTATGGTGATATTCCAAACGAATATATCTCTAATGTTGTACGTTACTTGTTTTGAGATAAGTGTTTAAAGATTTGATTTTAAGTTGTGAGGTGAGCCCCTTCTTCTACCGTCTTGCTCCTTCAAAAACAAACCTGAAACGAAACACAAATTATAAAAATGCATTGTTGCCATTGTAGTCAGCTGGATAGAATGTTAAAAAAAAAAAATGTAATTAAAAAATAATAATAAGAAAACAAATGTCAAGGCGGGCATCATGCTTCAGCAGTTTAGCAAAGAGCCCCTAGACAACAAATAGCACTTTTTGGAAGGCCTTTATCTTGAGCCAATGCGCCCTCTGCTGGAAACCTGCTTTGACAACTCCGACTAGTACACAGAGTTATGCCAAAATAAAATAGGTATACTGTAACAAGGTGACACCAAAACAGAATATTTTTGGAAATCAGGCATAAACCAATAAATGGAACTCTGTTACATACAGATCTGTGCAAAACCTACTGTGTGTGCTGCTGAAAAAAGGTATTGAACATTTGTAATAGTTTAGGCCATTAAAATGTTTTACTTTATCAGTTATGATAAATTTATGATATTTAAAATACGTGACAATGTACCCCAATAAAAATGTGACAACTTGCCTCGACCTGACATCCTTGTCCTGAAAACATAGTTCAAACCTTCAATTAAAATCTTTCTGTATTATATAGTTGACACTTGCCTGAATATACTGTAGGTATGTCAGTCTGGTTTTATTGTGGTCTCTTGTTTAACAAATAGCATTACAAAAACAATGTATCACCCAAATGGCCCTGATCAAAGGTTTACATACCCTTGAATGTTTTGGCCTTGTCACAGACACACAAGGTGACACACACAGGTTTAAATGGCAATTAAAGGTTAATTTCCCACACCTGTGGCTTTTTAAATTGCAATTAGTGTCTGTGTATAAATAGTCAAAGAGTTTGTTAGCTCTCACGTGGATGCACTGAGCAGGCTAGATACTGAGCCATGGGGCGCAGAAAAGAACTGTCAAAAGACCTGCGTAACAAGGTAATGGAACTTTATAAAGATGGAAAAGGATATAAAAAGATAGCCAAAGCCTTTAAAATGCCAGTCAGTACTGTTCAATCACTTATTAAGAAGTGGAAAATTCGGGGATCTCTTGATACCAAGCCAAGGTCAGGTAGACCAAGAAAGATTTCAGCCACAGCTGCCAGAAGAATTGTTCGGGATACAAAGAAAAACCCACAGGTAACCTCAGGAGAAATACAGGCTGCTCTGGAAAAAGATGGTGTGGTTGTTTCAAGGAGCACAATATGATGATACTTGAACAAAAATGAGCTGCATGGTCGAGTTGCCAGAAAGAAGCCTTTACTGCACCAATGCCACAAAAAAGCCCAGTTACAATATGCCTGACAACACCTTGACATGCCTCACAGCTTCTGGCACACTGTAATTTGGAGTGACAAGACCAAAACAGAGCTTTATGGTCACAACCATAAGCGCTATGTTTGGAGAGGGGTCAACAAGGCCTATAGTGAAAAGAATACCATCCCCACTGTGAAGCATCGTGGTGGCTCAATGATGTTTTGGGGATGTGTGAGCTCTAAAGGCATGGGGAATCTTGTGAAAATTGGTGGCAAGATGAATGCAGTATGTTATCAGAAATTACTGGCAGACAATTTGCATTCTTCTGCACGAAAGCTGCGCATGGGATGCTCTTGGACTTTCCAGCACAACAATGACCCTAAGCACAAGGCCAAGTTGACTCTCCAGTGGTTACAGCAGAAAAAGGTGAAGGTTCTGGAGTGGCCATCACAGTCTCCTGACCTTAATATCATAGAGCCACTCTGGGGAGATCTCAAACGTGCGGTTCATGCAAGACGACCAAAGACTTTGCATGACCTGGAGGCTTTTTGCCAAGACAAATGGGCAGCTATACCACCTGCAAGAATTTGGGGCCTCATAGACAACTATTACAAAAGACTGCACGCTGTCATTGATGCTAAAGGGGGCAATACACCGTATTAAAAACTAAGGGTATGCAGACTTTTGAACAGGGGTCATTTCATTTTTTTCTTTGTTGCCATGTTTTGTTTTATGATTCTGCCATTCTGTTATAACCTACAGTTGAATATGAATCCCATAAGAAATAAAAGAAATGTGTTTTGCCTGCTCACTCATGTTTTCTTTTAAAATGGTACATATATTACCAATTCTCCAAGGGTATGCAAACTTTTGAGCACAACTGTATATATATATACACACAGTCAGGGTTGGGGAATAACGGATTACGTATTTAAAATACAAAATATAAGTAATTGTATTCTACTACAGCTACAATTTAAATCATTGGTAATTAGAATACAGTTACATTCAAAAAGTATTTTGATTACTGAAGAGATTACTTTGCATTTTATTGTCATTTGTTTCATTTAATATTTAGTCCTTTCAGATGAAAAACATTTATACATATAAATGATGCGATCCAAAGTGCATTTGAACAGCGGTGAAACACTTTCTTATGATGTGTAACATTTATATGAGCAGACAGAGAAGTATATTTGAAGTAAGTTTGGAGCAAAAGAAACAGAAATAAACCTTGTGTAAATTGTCAGCTTTACGCTAAGCTAAAATGCTATTTCTAGCCATTTTACATGCACATGTTATCAGGCATGATCATATTTTTTTATCAAGAAAATTCACGTTGGATCATAATTTATTTTTTTCTAGTAAGACCTTTGATATTAGGGCAAAAATCTTATTCTTGATAATAATTTGTGTATTGTTTTCCTGTAAAAATATCTAAAAATCCTTAAAATAAGATCAATTTGTTTTATCTTGTTTTAGAAACAACACTGCATAAGATATTTAGGTTTTTCAGAGAATGTCTTTTTAACGTGTATTTTGTCTTACTGTACTGGCAGAGTTTTTATAGTCAAAACAAGTGAAAAAATCTACCAGTGCTGAAGAAGTAATCCAGAGTATTTAGAATACGTTACTGACCTTGAGTAATCTAATGGAATATGTTACAAATTACATTTTACAGCATGTATTCTGTAATCTGTAGTGGAATACATTTCAAAAGTAACCCTCCCAACCCTGTACACAGTCTATATACAGTGCATCCGGAAAGTATTCACAGCGCTTCACTTTTTCCACATTTTGTTGTTACAGCCTTATTCCAAAATGGATTAAATTCATTATTTTCCTCAAAATTCTACAAACAATACACCATAATGACAACGTGAAAGAAGTTTGTTTGAAATCTTTGCAAATTTATTAAAAATAAAAAACGAAAAAAAAATCACATGTACATAAGTATTCACAGCCTTTGCCATGACACTCAAAATTGAGCTCAGGTGCATCCTGTTTCCAATGATCATCCTTGAGATGTTTCTACAACTTGATTGGAGTCCACTTGTGGTAAATTCAGTTGATTGGACATGATTTGGAAAGGCACACACCTGTCTATATAAGGTCCCACAGTTAACAGTGCATGTCAGAGCACAAACCAAGCCATGAAGTCCAAGGAATTGTCTGTAGACCTCCGAGACAGGATTGTATCGAGGTACAGATCTGGGGAAGGATACAGAACAATTTCTGCAGCATTGAAGGTCCCAATGAGCACAGTGGCCTCCATCATCCATAAATGGAAAAAGTTTGGAACCACCAGGACTCTTCCTAGAGCTGGCCGACTGGCCAAACTGAGCGATCGGGGAGAAGGGCCTTCATCAGGGAGGTGACCAAGAACCCAATGGTCACTCTGACAGAGCTCCAGTGTTTCCCTGTGGAGAGAGAAGAACCTTCCAGAAGAACAACCATCTCTGCAGCACTCCACTAATCAGGCCTGTATGGTAGAGTGGCCAGACGGAAGCCACTCCTCAGTAAAAGGCACATGACAGCCCACCTGGAGTTTGCCTAAAGGCACCTGAAGGACTCTCAGACCATGAGAAACAAAGATTGAACTGTTTGGCCTGAATAGCAAGCGTCATGCCTGGAGGAAACCAGGCACCGCTCATCACCTGGCCAATACCATCCCTACAGTGAAGCATGGTGGTGGCAGCATCATGCTGTGGGGATGTTTTTCAGTGGCAGGAACTGGGAGACTAGTCAGGATCGAGGGAAAGATGAATGCAGCAATGTACAGAGACATCCTTGATGAAAACCTGCTCCAGAGCGCTCTGGACCTCAGACTGGGGTGAAGGTTCATCTTCCAACAGGACAACGACCCTAAGCACACAGCCAAGATAACAAAGGAGTGGCTACGGGACAACTCTGTGAATGTCCTTGAGTGGCCCAGCCAGAGCCCAGACTTGAACCCGATTGAACATCTCTGGAGAGATCTGAAAATGGCTGTGCACCGATGCTCCCCATCCAACCTGATGGAGCTTGAGAGGTCCTGCAAAGAAGAATGGGAGAAACTGCCCAAAAATAGGTGTGCCAAGCTTGTAGCATCATACTCAAAAAGACTTGAGGCTGTAATTGGTGACAAAGGTGCTTCAACAAAGTATTGAGCAAAGGCTGTGAATACTTACGTACGTGATTTTTGTTTTCGTTTTTTATTTTTAATAAATTTGCAAAGATTTCAAACTTCTTTCATGTTGTCATTATGGGGTATTGTTTGTAGAATTTTGAGGAAAATAATGAATTTAATCCATTATAGAATAAGACTGTAACATAACAAAATGTGGAAAAAGTGAAGCGCTGTGAATACTTTCCGGATGCACTGTACACCGATCAGCCACAACATTAAAACCACCTGCCTAATATTGTGTAGGTCCCCCTCGTGCCGTCAAAACAGCACCAACCCTATTCTGAGATGCTATTCTTCTCACCACAATTGTACAGAGCGGTTATCTGAGTTACCGTAGACTTTGTCAGTTCGAACCAATCTGGCCATTCTCTGTTGACCTCTCTCATCAACAAGGCATTTCTGTCCACAGAATTGCTGCTCACTGGATGTTTTTTGTTTTTGGCACCATTCGGAGTGAATTCTAGAGACTTCTTTCTGGAATTTTCCAAGCTGCTTAACTTCTGATCCACTGGAATTGTGATAGAGTCAATTAAAAGTGAAACAATCTGTCTGTCAACAATTGTTGGAAAAATGACTCGTGTCATGCACAAAGTAGATGTCCTAGACAACTTGGAGCCAAAACTATAGTTTGCTAATATTAAATCTGTGGAGTGGTTAAAAAATGAGTTTTAATGACTTCAACTTAAGTGTATGTAAACTTCTGACTTCAACTGTATATAGGCCCTCAAGTCAGGTTGTCGCACAAATGTAAACAGGCTCAAGAGCACAATATTATGCAAAGACCTTAATCAACTCAAAGAAAATATACATATATAGCTTCCCAACTTAAAATTCATAGTTCAACAACATTTTCTGACAAGGGATTATGGTTTTCAGTTTCTTACTGGTTGTTCAATTGCTGTTGCTGTGCATTAAATCCAAGCATGACACTTGATGAGATATTAATTACATTAGTGTGAATTTTCTGATTTTCTAAACATTTGTGTTTATGCAGGTTGAAAAAATAATAAACATCACTGTTGGAAAAACAGTCTGACATTGTAAAACACAGTCAACTAAATACTGAAAGTAGCAAGTATTTATTCAAGGTAAAATTATTTACATTGTAGCCAAAGACAACATCCTTGAAAATTGTACAAATTATTATTTTTTCCCCTTCAATATATATATATATATATATATATATATATATATATATATAATATTTATATATTTACTGTAATTGTACTTTTAACTTTTTAGCTAAAATAATGGGGGGAAAGTATAAAACAAAAATCTGGTTTGGAGAAAGTAGTCTAGCATTCTAACATCAAATAGCAAATATTTACAGAGGTATGTACAATTAAGACAACAAATTCTAAAAAATCAGATCTGTAAATTAACTTCATCATAAAACTTGCTTCAGTTTTACAAAATAGAACAAGCTTTACTCCATATGGCTCTGCTTCAGCAAAGATCTGAAAGGAATAGAAGACACTTGCTTAGCTTTAGGCTGAAAAAAAAAAAAAAAATGCAGCTTTTTTTCTCCCTAAAACCTTTTGGCAGCTTCAAGCCATTCTGCAGGATCACGTTCAGCTGAAGATAAACACAGGATGGAATTATGTTTGAAACACAATTAAGAAACAATATTCCTAAAATCACATTAAAGGTAAAGAAAGCAATTCTGTCATAAAATTATAAAACAATAAAATCTCAATCTATTATATTAAAATCAAGAGTGTTGTTTAAATTAACAGAAGATAAACATTTTTGATGGAATCATTTAAAAACCCAATAAAACACTAAAACAATTTCTAAGTGCTGGTTTTTTTTTTCATAACATGTCATAAAATGGGGATCACACAGCACCGATTCAAAACTAATAAAAAAAAAATAAAAAAAATAAAAAAAGAACACAATTAAATAAAAGGGGGGGAAAGTCTATATTTGATGCGACTATTTAAATCATGGGTTACTCTAGTAAGATGATGATTTTTCACAAATAATTATCTAAAAGAGCCTGTGAATGATCAGAGGAAGTGAAAAGCCAAGAAAAACTAATTTCTAAAATCCTCCACAGATAAAATAAAATAGGTAAAATAAAAAAGTTTGCTGTTGTCATGGTGTCACTTTTTAAAAGAAATTAAACACAACAGATAAATTGCATTGTATTTGCAAAAGAAAGAAACAATGATTGAAACATGGTTATTTAAAACATAATTTCATAAGGAGTCCACAGAAATCCATACAGGAACAAATGGTGTTGTCCTCATTTTTGCAGGACAGAGCTAAGCAAGAAATCTAGTATATGTGCTTTGCTTTGAAATAGCTTGTGTCTGGGATATCTGTACTAAAGATGGTTCTCTTGTGGTTCAACAAACAGATGAACTGACTAACCTCTGATGCCAATGAAATCTGTCAACAACATTCATCTGAGAACCTCACTTTCAAATTGAGTCTGTTTGCCTGTCTAAAGGGGTTTGATCTTTGGTTCAGCACGCATCTTATGACCTCATCAACATATTTTTCCACACATGGTGTTTCAGATATCAATATGTTACTAGTAGGCTTGATATTGACTGTGAAATGGTTTAGAACTGTTGATAAAGAGAAAATATTTAAGCTTAAATCATGGTCAAGTTTAAAATCATTCTTTTGTTCCATAACAGAGCACAAATCATAATTTTAACTGAGGATCAGTGCTTTAAAAACAACCATTATGGAAACACATAGTTTGTGAGTGTGTATGAACAAGAGAGAGAGAGAGACAGCACAGACAACATAACGTAAAAACTAAAAGAATGAAGCAAGTCTCTCCAGTGCGAGTCACTTAAGTGACGTGACCGTAGCGACGCACACCACCTTTACCACCGAAGCTGCTGCATCCTGTCCTGAAAGGCCTAAGGCACGTTGCCAGGTCCAGATTTATCCCACGGAAGAGCCGGTGGTTGGGGAGGGGATTGTGACACCTCTGCTAACAGTGCTCTAAATATTCGATCACCCGTGTGATAGATTTCTGTCCTGTGGTTCCAACAGAACACTGATAATTGGAAAGGAGAGGGAAAGAAAATAACAGATATGAATGTCAATGCCCACATGAGAGCACTCCTGATGGCCACACATTTTGTAAAATCTGAATGGTTTCCAGATACCATGGAGTGCAAATATTCTTCACTTTGACATCACTGATTGCACTTACTGTCAAGTTCATGAAATTAAGGAATTTCTTCAGCATTTCAGTCATTATAGAGAAATCTCCCTTAGGAAGGGTTTCCCGCACTGTTTTCACATTCATCTGAAAAAGAGGTTATTAAAAAAACAAATATTTTCATGAATAAAAAATTTTGTCGTCATTTTCTTTTCTTTGGTGTTCTCTTTGGCTCAAGACCAAAGAACAGAAAACAACAACAAAAAATGTCTTTATGTTGTTGTTAAACAACTATGTTTAATTTTCACACCTCTATGACTTTCCATTAGACACCATCTCTCTCGCTCTCTTTTTTTGTCTTGTCTTCCTTTGAATTGTTGTGTTGTACATCTGTTATTTTAGTGGATTACCTGTATTAAAGGAGCTTCAGATGTTTTTGCTTCTCATTTGTGTTGATATCAAACACACTGAAGTAGATCTGTGAAGTTCTCATGTTTGTGTATGAATTTTGTTTTCTTTTTGATCAGACGTTTTTGACTGACAAAGTTTAAACTCTTGTTTAAGCGCAGCGCTTGATTGACAGATGAGGGTTGGTGCTTCACTGCTGTCTGGGATGCATCAGGACGGATTAGCGTTTACAACTCAAATGCGATGTGGTCATGTGTTTTTGACTATCTCCGCTAGTGGTTTTTGTGATCCGATCACAAAACGTTTTAGACCTGTATTTAGCGCTGACCACGTGATCAGATCACCAAAAACACATCTTAATACCAGGTGTATACGGGGTCTCTGGAACAGGTGGAGAATGACAGAAAGTGATGCTCACCGGACTCTCCTGACATAAGCACCCTAGCAGAAGAGCTGTGTATGATGCCACAATGCTGTCTTCCATGTGTTTCCCAGCATGCTGCAAGGCTGTCATAGAAAGGAGGAAATAAACATGAAAGTTGGCAAGTGCATGACAATGTGACAGGGCACAAATAAAGCATTTTAAAATACACGTTTGAGGGAGTTCTTGAATCTATGAATGACTTCATGTCAATTAGTCATTAATCAAGTCATTAGTTATTATGAATCATTGAATAATTGCTACCTTTATTAAGATCAAGCTCCTCTTCCTCCTCCTCTTTCTTATCATTTGTGTTGTTAGTTTCCGAAGCGACCCACTGGATCTCTCCGGAAGTTTCCTGCCACTCTCCGCTCTGGTCTGCCTGAGACTTTGGTGTCTCGCTGATGAGGTCATCAGTCTGTGCCTCAGCTAGAACAGCAGCTCGCTCCCTTTCCAGAAAGAACTAATGCGAACAGACACACAAAAATACTTGCATTAAAAAGAATTGCTTGACGTGTGCGGTTCTCTTTCCAGTGTTGACATATTTCCTACTGAAACGTTGGGCCCAACACTTTTGGGAAGTTTGGACAGGACATTATTTTATTTTTTTTGTAGTTATGTCACAGCCATGAACCATTATTTGATACTTGTTATTACCAGTCGATAGCAGGTGGTATTAGGGGGAGAGACATTCTTATGCTAGAGAGAATTTTACTGGACATCAATTTTTGTAGCTTTACCAGAAGAAAAAGAATGTAAATTTTAAATGAGTTTATCAGCTACAAAGTTTACTTTAAGTACACTAACATGTACTGTAGATGATTTTGAAACTAATAGACACACTACAAGCAACAAAACTCAGATTTTGAATTCATGGGGAGTTTAAGTGGCATATAACGATCCAAAACAGTAAAATAAACCATAACTAGCTATGTACATCATGTGCCGTGCTTTCTCATAATGTAGTTTCTCAGAATTGGACAGAGCAAAACCCTGAATAACAAGCCTCTATTTATCTGTAGTTCATGTTCTTTTTAGAGAGATGATGCAGGCAGATACATGGACGAGCCGTCCTTAATTGACACTGTCAACATACAGTCACCTGATTGGCTGGGGGCTGAAACACACCTGCACTAGAGCCACCAGGGCGTTTGACGACTTTTGTGTTGTGGGTTCCTTCTTGTCCTCTTCCTCGGTTTTATCCTCCTTTTGTTCCTCCGTTGTCTTCCCCTCCTCTCCTTCCGACTTCACGTTATTCTCTGTCCTCATGTCTCCCTGTGTATCCGTCAGGTAGCTCACATCCACCTCCATTTCCACCAAACCGTGTCTGTTTCTAGCGCTGTACTCCACCAGGTTTATCAGCAGACCCAGACCCTGCGTGCATAAAGAAAAGAGGGTCACACAAACACACAAGCACAGATCATGTCACCGCACACGTCCAGAGGATTATTCATAGAGCTCTCACCAGCACACGGATGTCAAATCTCTGCTCCTGAGGCAAATAACGAGGAACATTCAGAACGCTGTCTAGAGCAGTCAGTATGAGTCTATCCTGTTCACCTGTTTTAGTGCTGCCCCACTCTGAGGGTTCAGAGAGAGAAAGTCTGTTAGCATAAGTGTTCGTTCTCATTCTTTTTATCTTTTTGTATCATGACATTTATACTGGGGGTGGGAGAAAAAAAACAATATAAAGTATTGCAATATTTTTCCTCACAATACTGCATCCATATTCAATATTTTCATATTAATACTTTTGGAAACAACAAGGTTGACCACCACTTAGAGCAAGTGTGTGTGAAAAGACAAAGGTCAACAAATACTAGGGCTGGGTATTGATCCAGATATCCAGATTCGATTCTGATTCACAAGCTCTCGATTAAATTAGATTCCAATTTTGATTCGATATCGATTCAAATGATTCCGTTATAATGTCCATTTTGCTCACGTATGAAAAAAAAACCTTTCTCAGGTAATGCTGCTAATTATAGATACCACCTTCTAAATGGTGTCGATACTATCAAATATAGATATATCGCAATAACTTTTCTCACGATATATATATATAACTTATGATAATAATTTGTTAAATTAATATTTCCGTAATTTAACAAGTTCATCTCATAATTAAAGCATCAGCTGAAAGATAATTTCTTTCATACTGTAAGCAAAATGGACATAACTGACATATACCCAAATTCATTTGAATTGAAAGCGTAATCGAATCATGATATAGTGATGTTTCACGATATATCAAATCGTGACATGTGTATCGCAATATGCATCATATCGTGAGGTGGTTCGCAATACCCAGCCCTACTTCTAACTAGGTACATTATGAAAGTATTAATTTGATCAATTAGTTTTTCATCATTTAGGTCACATTTTAGCTTCATAAAATGAACAAATTCATGTATTCCATCAATAAATAGGATATTATATTGCATATATTATATTTTGTTACATGTTTATTAATTGAATAATCTATTAACAAGTATTTACATTGATTTGTTAAACGTGCAAAATTCTGTACCGTCTCTTTAAGAAAACCAGCATTTCTGTAAAGCTCGTCTGTAAATAAGTACATATAAACGAGAGAGGACTCGAATGGCTTTACCTCATCCATGCTATTTGTGATTAGTTTAATTATTTATGTTTAATGTTTCTTTTTTTATGTTTTTGATCAACAAATGACTGCAAAGAACACAAAGGATATTAAAAGACATTATTCAATGACAAATGGGTTGCGTAGAGCTCGTCTTTGGTCAAAACAAACTTGTACTCACAACATGCAGCGAAAGAGTCTCGCTACTGAACTTCTTCAACACTATACTACTTAATCACAGGTGAGTGAAATCTGAACATTACCAGCCAGTGGCTAATCATCAACATTTTTAGTCGCATAGCGCGAAATTAAGTTGCAAATATGAGTTATTTCCTCTCATTGTAGTAGAGGGTTGCATACAGAGTAAAAGATTGATTTGGGGATTTAAAAATCAATATCGAGATCGTTCAAATGAAGATCGCGACGCATTGTAAAATCGATATTTTTATCCAGTCCTAAAAAATACAGTATTTCTATGACCAAAATGCAAACTCAGAATGAGCTGAGAATATCTAGAACTCATTTAATTTGAAAATGTGTTCATAAAGATCCACTGCATTGGTTTTCATGTAACGACAAACACACTGGAACCAAAGTACGCTATTTCCTCCCACCATATTAACTCTGATGGGTCTATTCTTTACACTACTTCTGTGGCTCTACGAAGAAGGACGTTCAGCACTTGTTGTGCAAAGCTCAATGATGCCCAATGAAGATGAGAGAAATAATTGAGTAAAATGCAAAGAATCGTACAGTATCGCAGCTGAGATATCAATACAATATTGTACTGCCAGGTCCCTGCTGATTCCCTCATCCCTTACATCTTTTTTCCATTTATTAATCTACATTCCTTAATTTATTACTGCTCTTTATTGTAAAAAAAAAAAAAGAAAAGTTTATAAATAAAGCAAGAGGAGAGCGTGGTGTGAATTATCAATGCATCCAAGTGTCTCTCACCATTATCGTGTGTAAGGTTGAGCAGAACTCCAATAACAGCTCTCATACAATCCTCCACAGCCTTACCCACATTGATATGACTACACTGCGGGAGGGCGGAGCTAGATGAAGAGACCTCTCGGCTGTAGCGCTGTATCATCTGTTCACAATAATGCAGAGCCCTACACACACACACACACAGCACAATGATACCACACATCCTTTCAACACAAAGCAAAACTAACTTAGGGAAATGCAAACGCACAAAAATATATCAACACGCGTCACCTTGCCGAAGACACAATGAGCTGGGACTCTTTGTAGGCGATCAGATAAGCTTGGTTCTCGGGGTTGTGAACCGTAACCTGGATTTGAAAGAGAAATTATACATTAAATTAAACAGAAATAGCATGCAGACACGATTGAACATGTATTACACACATATTCACATTCAAAAAGGTGTACACTCACACTCTCCAAAACCCGTAAACAGCGCTCTGCTCCCCATAAGGATGCCACCAGACTCTCCTTATCCTCCTCTTTACTCAAGTTCTCCACACACTCTTTTACTGAGGAAAGAGAAAGATTTCTGATTGATATGTCTTTTAGCAAACATGCAAATCACAAACATATAAATGGGGTAGTTCATGGACAGATTTTGTTAACATTTTTATGAATGTATAAAGGAAAGTGCATGCTTTAGTTACTGGCTGTCCGTTCTTTAGAGTGTTCCACCATTTTTAATTACCTTTTTGCCTTTAATAGTTCATTTTAAATGGTTCTGCAGTCTACTTTATATTATTATGAAGTCATTACAGCTGCATGCACAATAATTACAAAAGAATGAGCAAAATGCTGTTTTAAAATAGCTTTAGATGGAGTATAGCATGTCATACCGCAGGACACTTCCACTTTCCAAAAGTATTTCATGTCAACTACCCACATCAGGCATGCGATTGGCTAAGCACAAAAAAAAAAATGCAGGAAAATGTACGGAGCAAAGTGAACACCCCCACCCCCCCCCTCAGTTATTAACATTGTTATTACAGTTATCAACATTGTATCAACATTGTTATTACCATTATCAACATTGTATCAACATTACTATTACAGTTATCAACATTGTATGTTAATACGTAAAAAAACATTACAACTACTTCTACAGTATTTATTAATCTTGGTTCATTTTAATTTCAACATTTATTTAATATACATTTTTTAATCAAATGTTGTATATGTTAACATTAGTAAATGCACTAGGAACTTCCGTAAACTGACAATAAAAATTTGAAAATGAACCAACATTAACAAAAATTAACAAATGCTGTAAGACAATTATTGTTAATTGTTAGTTCATGATGCCTAAAGCATTAAACTAATGTTAACGAATATAACCGTACTGTAAAGTGTTACCAATAATTATTGCTATTAATATAACACAATGACACATTGCTATTGTTGATCAGCACAAAACCACCCAAACAGAGTGCAGAAGTTATGAAATCTAAGGCCAACATTTGGGAAGGGATCATTTTGACAAGCTATAAATTTGATATAATCATTGGCTCATCTCATATTGATGCTGTTAGCACACAGCCGCTAGATGGTGCCAGCAGCTTGTGCAGTGCTGAGTGAAGCTGTCAATGCAGACCATTTTAAACAAGGATATGACATGCAAGGCTATATCACGATTTCAATCTTAATTCAATCCATAATGCTGCATTTATGGATATCATACCAATGTCTCAGAGGTCAACATTTGCACATTTTAAGAGAGATTTCCCTCAACATGTACTTACTGTAAACACAGCTTTTACAATTGTCACACTGATTTTTCCACAATGTGAAAATGACAATGAATAAAAAATGCAATACTACATGTTCTTAGGAGTGCCGGCCCCTCTTCATCGTGTGGCTAGTATTATTTCTGGATTGAGTTTTTACAGAGTGGTCTCCCAAAAACACAGCTAGAGTACCTTTATCTACGATGTGGTCCAGTCCCCCCAGTAGACGTAGCTCTTCTTTAAACCAGTCTCCTGCTCGCTTTGACGTCAGAGACAGAAGCGTCTCCATTGCTAAATGGCCCGTCTGAGAAAGAGAGAGAAACAGAGAAAATGAAAGTGAAAAAAGTGCATTTAAGTAATAAAAAGGAGACAAGGGCCAAAATGTCCTTTCAAATATTTATTAGAATTTGAAAACACCTCTCCTGCCGAAGTAGCACTTCACACTTAAGAGATAGCAGAAAAATAGACTTCTTTCTGAGAGGCAGGTGTTGAAGAAAGACATGCTCCCTCAAACTTTTATTGTTATACTTTATAGAGCCAATTTTGACACCTTTTAAGGAATAAAGAAAAAATATAATCAAAAAGAAAACTATCAAGTAGCAAGGGCTGTTTACACCTGGTATTAAAGAGATAGTTCAAATCGCATACATCACATAAAGGCAGCATTTAAGTAATCCATATGATTCCATATGTAATCCATGTCTTCTGAAGTGATCCAATCGGTTTTGGGTGAGAACAAACCAAAATATAACTTTTTTCTATAAAACTCGACATCAGCAATCTCCTAGGCGATCATGATTTCAAGCACTTCCTATAGCGCCATCTAGCGCTCTAAGCATGCGTCAAGCACTAGGAAGTGTAATCGAGCTTGAAATCATGATCATGCCTAGAGACTGCAATGGGGAGATGTATAGTGAAAAAGGAGTAATATTTTGGTTTGTTCTCACCCAAATCTGTTTCGATCACTGCAGAAGACATGGATTAAACCACTGGAGTTGTATGGATTACTTTTATGATGCCTGTGTGATATATGGATCTTCAAAGTTTTGGCACCCACTCACTTGCATTGTGTGGACCTACAGAGCTGAAATTTGTTCTAAAAACCTTTGTTTGAGTTCTACAGAAGAAAAAAAAAATCATACACATCTGGGATGGCACCAGGGAGAGTAAATGAGAGAATTTTCAGCTGAGACAGATCACTGTTTACACCTGAAATTAATAGAGTCTCAATTGCATCTCCTTTGCTCAGATTTTGGGAGAGGGTCTCTGATTTTGTGACTACATACAGTACTATGCAAAAGTCTTAGGCACATAAGATGTTTCACAAAAACATTTGTCTTAAGATGGTTATTTATATCTTCAGCTTTAGTGTATCAATAAGAAATATAAATGTTAGTCTCCCAAACATTACTTTTGCAAATAGAAGATTAGAACAGAAGAACAGGGAGCCCTGCAAAAGATGTCATGACCCCCACAAAGCCCCCCACTGAACATCGAGTCAGTCTGAGATTACATAAAGAGACAGAAGCAATTGAGACAGCCTAAATAAATAGAAGAACTGTAGTGAATTCTCCAAGAAGCTTGGAACATCCTATCTGCCAACAACCAAGATAAACTGTGTCCAGGTGTACCTAGGAGAATTGGTGCCATTTTAAAGGCAATCGTGGTCACACAGAATACTGATTTAGCTTTTTTATGTTTACTGGACTTTGTATGACATTAAGTAATAAATGAAAACGGTTTATGTCATTATTTTTGAAGACATCCTCACTATGCAACATTTTTCACAAGTGCCTAAAACTTTCGCACAGTACTGTACATCACTCACTACATCAGTGTTTGCATGTTTGCATATAAAAGAGCAAAATTAACCCCAAAACACATTTTTTACCCAAACACAAATTGATGCATTGAACAGAATTCTCAGTTATTTCAGATCTTCAGATGTGCATGCATCACATGATCTTTCACTGCATGTTGATATTAGGCATACTGAAGAAGCTCTGTGAAGTCTTGTGCATCACTACGTATGGGCTGGTTGTTTTCTTTTAAAGCCGTATGTTATGTTGATCAACAGGTGAATTGTCCAGGATGCCGTTTACACTACAAATGCGCTGTGGTCACATGCGTTTCCAACTTCCTTCGAGTGTTGTTTGAACACAAAACAGCTTGGATAACATTTACACATGTATTAAACAGAGTCATAAATTGCACTTAATTCATTAATACAAATTAACACTATAAAAACACCAATGTCAAACAAAACAGACTATCAAACAAAAAAAGTGGAAAGTAAAGGCTTGGGTATACTTAATTTATACTTTACACGTTCGAGCGCTCAGCCTTTTAAAGTATTCTCTGTTGACCGCAAGCAAATGCAAACACGTTCCACACACTGACATTACAGTCAATGGAAGTCGCATGCGCCAACAATGGGCACAGACGAGTACTGTCTGCATGTGGAGAAAAACTGGGCCGCACGCAGACAGTCCATGCAGACTGTATACTTTATATATACTTTGGCCTTATAAAGCTGGAAAATAAAAATATTTAACACTTTTAAATAATTAAAAAAATGTATTCCTCAAATTCCTTGACACAAGGGAGACTGAAAGGGTTTTTCGATATCACAGTACATTTTAATCATTTAAAAGCTGTTCCTGGGTAGGATCTTAAATGTATTAAGTGCTCTCAGGTCAAAAAGAAGGCTGACCGTCACTTACGTTGATATTCTCCAGGTCTAAATGTTTGTTGTGGACTGTTTCACAGAGTTTGCGGATCTTCTCTTTAACTTTGCTCATTTCTTTAGCCGTGAGCTGATCTGCTACGGAGTCGTCCTGCTCTAGTTCCAGCAGCCTGATCATCAGCTCCAGACAGGACCGGTCCAGATCCATGTTCAGCCGGTCTCTGCTGAGAATGTACATCAGAGACGCCGTGCACAGAGCCAAGTTCTACCAGACCAAGAGGAATGGAGAGAAAGAAGGCAAAGGATTACATTTTAATACCACACTGAAGGTTTTATAAAATGAATAGTTTGAACTATAAATCATGAAATTATTTTTATGTAAATGTAAATAAACCTTCCATTAATATAAAAAGTATATTACAACATAGAAAACACGACGAACACTGCAACATAACAATATTAATTTATATATTACCATTACCTATAATCTGCAATCCAAGTTACTTGTTATTTATTCCGGGGGTTTAGCTAACCTATTTAGCAACAATGTAACATCTCTTCCTCTATTTGTTTGTTCACTCTTATCCATCTCTGTGTTGGCAGACCAAGCGTCCTTTGTCTGAGTGATGTTTTAATTTTCTTGCTTTAATTGCAGACTCCTGAGATATTGCTTTTATTAAAATCTATGCTCACCATATAAATTTCAATGAACTCAAATCCTCTAAGGCCATTTTACTGCAGTCAGAAACAAACTATTTTAGCTACATTAAGCTATTCGAACTTGCATTGATATGAAAAGAAAAAAAAACATGGTGATTTATACAAGAGACCTGAAAGTAGCCGTGATTATACAAACTGTTGAAAGATCAGAATCAATTAGCCTACTGCAGAGAGCCGTGTAATAATGAACTATATTACTTGGCCGAAGAATTGTTTATTGTATTTATAATTAATATGTATAACTATGTATTGAACAATGGTGTCTTTTATCCCATCACTGTTTTTACCATTTTATAAAAACTCTGCTTCACATCGTGCCCCTTAACTGTGGTAAAATCACTGTAATGCATGGCCTCTCGTGGCTTATTGCTTTATTCAAAACATCTGCCTTGACTCATTATGTGGATTTAGCTAGTTTTTTATGCTGTGCATCCTTCGATACATAAATAAATTAAAGTCAGGCCAAATGAGTCAAAGCAAACATTTTCATGCGCCATCTTTGTAAGCAAAACTAACTAGATTTGCAGAGTCACAGCTCTGCATCTGTTCGCGATTCTCACTCGTCTGTGACCAAAGATGATCCCTTCTCTAATCAATCTCTACTAATAAAGTAAACAAACTGCTTTTCAAAGAGCATTATCATTATGAGTACAGCTACGGTACTGTCTGGATTGATGCTCAGTAACTTGGACAGAAGTTTTTTAGTGAATTAAAGTTAGTTGGTTTTCTAGTGAATGAAGAACTGATCATTGTTAGCTTAATTATGCATTGCTAGTTCTTTTGTGGACAAGGCTGACATTTCAGGAGACTCACCGGGTGTTGTTGGGCATCACTGAGCATCTTAAAGACCTGAGCCACCTTCCCTCTAGCCCTCAGGTGCATGCGAAAACTTGGCATGGCACAGCGTGTAGCCAGACTGATTATACTGCAGAAATCGAAGAAACGAGAAACAGCAACAATAAATGAGTGTTTTTATGCATGTGTGCATGGTACGTGACCATATTTATATTTGCAGGGAGCTTGTGCTAAAATATTTAAGGAATGCTCTGGGTTCAACACTAGAAAGGGAAATCACATTACTGTCCCTCAAGCACACAGAATAAGAATAAGTTTGTGTTTGTGTGTCTCACCTAAGGCAGCGTGTGTTGAGGGGTTGTGTGCTCTTCAAGCCCGTCTCCAGATACTCAAAGTCATCAGTGAACTCCTGATTCTCCCCAAACTCCACCACATCATTAAAGTGCTTCACATGCTGGACCACCGTGTACAACTACATTCACAGAGAGAGAAACACATTCCATCAAAAATCTGAGCACATCCTTTTGCTCATTTCTGTCAAATTTATTTACATTACATTTATTTACAGCATTTCCCAGAGTGCATTGCTCACCTCCTTGTGCTCCGTCCTGCATTTGAGAGCAGTGACAATGTCCTGATAAGGCTCAGTGGGGATCGTGACAGACTTGATGACTTTAGGAGGAGGGGGTGGAGCTTTAAACACGCCATCGTCTTTATGGGAATTTGTGTCTTTACTGCCACCTGACACACTGGCCTTCTGTGGTAAAGAAAGAAAAGAAAATACTAAATGGTGTGCAAAGGCAGAAAGAATGGTATTATGTTTTAAATGGTCATGAAGAGGTTGGAGTGCTTTACGTACAGGTACAGTCACAGTGTGGGAGGAAGCAGAAGGCGGCACTTCCTCTGGCTCGGGTTGATTCCAGTGACGAGCGTTATACACAGCTTTAGAAGGAGACTGCATCACATGAACACAAAACACTAGTTTATTAAGAATAATATATCTCAGGCCCTTCTGCACTGCAAAAGTATTTGTACTAAATTAAATGCAGAAGTGCATACATCTTTAAAGGTGAAGGGAGTAATGTTTTTATATTTTAAAGGGCCATGAAACCCCAAAACTAATTTTTTGAGATGTGAACATATGTACAGGTTGCACATCACTGATGTTTGTTGTTAAGGGGAAAGTGGTTAGTTTTCCATTTTATTGAGCCATTTTGTTCTTCCGGTTTCAAAACGAATTTGAAGCAATGTCAAAAAATGCGTAAACTCCGAGTTATTATTGGTAGGACAGCACGTATTTACGTCACCAGATTCTGAGAGTTTTTCCACATTATTCATGAGAAGGAATGCTTCCATCCAATCACAGCGCTGCCTCATGCATGAGCTGGCATTACAGCCACAGCGGAGAATTCAAACTCATGGACATAACGACCGAGACTTCAACAGCACTCGGGGAACAGATTTGACAGCGAACTTTTACATTAAACACCATTGTCAGATCGAAATCTCTTCACAATATGCATCGCAATCCATCACCGGACCTGCGCAAGCATTTCTTGGCTGCAGTTGTGCTAGTCACACTCCAAAGCACGCTGTTTGTGAGGGAGGGCTGTTATGAGCACTGATTCCATCGCTTCTTCTCTGTGTGTCGGATAAAGGACATGATGCGATTGAAATCACACGTCAGAATGGATCACAGTTCATTTCATAACTGCACCGAAGCGAGCATTCCTTCTATCCACAGTATAACGTGCAGAGTCAACTAGAAGTAAGCAATTAGTAAGTTTAGTCCCCTGAAGTGTTTACAATGTGGCTCTATCAAAACACTTTTCTATTGGTATGAGCATTCCAAACAGCCTAACACAGCAAAACTACATTAGCTCATCCAATGGCACGAATTTGGGGCAGGACTACCTGTTTGACGATCAATGGGCTTCCACTGGTATTTTTGCTATGACATTTGTTGACATTAGTAAAGCAAAAATTACAAACTTCACCTCTAGAAAAATCATACCCGTCTGATCCATTTAACAGCATAGTTTTAAAGAACAGACTGAAAACAGAGGTGCAATCAATATTTAAAGATAGAAAGTAAAAATACTTTTTTTTTAGCCTTACTTTTTTAGGCCCACTGAAGATTTTGCGTCCGATCTCCTTTGACTTGTCGGTCTGCTTTCCATGCCGCTCTTTCTGTGACCCAATGGAGCCCGTCTCATCCAACGACTCTTGAGAATCTGACAACAAAGAGGGAGAAAATTAATTAGACCAAAGGGTCAGAGGAAAGCACATAACGGAAACCACCATGACCACATTTGTTTGTTTGTGTGTGTACCTGTATTTGTGCTGCTTTCACTCTGTTGACTCTCCTGAGAATAGCTGATCTGGGGACTGTTCGGGCTGGCTGACTGGGATGCTGTTGCAGCTTTCTTCTCCTTCTTTCTCTGTTTAGCTGCAGAGTCTTCCTCTTCGTCACTGTCACTCTCGCTCAGATCGTCAAAACCAAAGTATTTGATCTTGTAGCTGGTGCTGCCAGACACTGTGGCCTCTCCATCTGCGCCCTGAGCCTCAAAGCCAAAAAACTCCAGTTTCGTCTCCTTCTTAGTTTTACTCTGGGTGGGCCTGAACCTGAATAGAATGACAGACAGAAATATGTCAGTGTATTCTATTCAGTAATGGATGCAACAACACAGAAATCTGGCAGATACAACTTATCATAACAATTAATAATTATTTTAGCCAAATAAGGGATAAGATACAGTCAGCCGATCATTATAAAAAGACATAAACTCCATCAGAGTGACACAAAGCTAATGGATTTGATTAACCCTGAAGGGGTTTATTTTTGCGATAAGGACCGGCTGACTATACATTACTCTGTTTAGTACACAGCTAATTATTACCAAATAAATAAAAAAAAACTGATTTTATTATACAAGAAAAAGATTGTGAAGTGATAAGAGACACATGAAACTAACACAGTTATATAGGAAATTGGTTTCCTGGGACAACAATCAGTTATACCATTTAGCGGTCAGAGGACAAAAAATATTTGGCTGCAGAATGCCAGGAATGACAGAGAGCTGTGTATTAAGGCCGATAAATGTATATGGTTTTACACAAAAGCCACTTTAACATTAAAGCACTGACCATGAATTTTACATGCTTTGTAAAATTGGGGATCAAACCATTTACTAAAAAACTTATTTTCTAAATTGTTAAGAACATATATACTGTTTAAAATGGAAAACAATATAATGAACCATACAACGCATATGTGGGTAAAAAATGACCCAGCGTATAGATTTTAAGACTTTTTTTTATTTTATTTTTTACATAAAGTGGTCTTTTGAACTGCAGCTCCAGGAATTCCTCAATGAAGGTGTCTTCTATCATGTGAACTGACTTTTTTTTACATTTAGTTGAATATTATTTAAATTATAAGACAATCTGCATCACTACCCCAATGCATAGGTGGGTATATAATATGACCCATGTGTGTTTGCTATGGTATTCGATGCATTTAACACTGGTATTATTTTTGCAATACATCAGTTTCCATTTGTTAAATAATTAAATATATGTTTAATACCATGTTCATATTTATGTGTAGTATGCATGTATAGATATGCTTATACAGTATATGCATAATTACACTCATTACAGGGACAGTCACCATGTATAAACCTGAGGTTAGATGCCTAGTTCACGTGAAGGGCACAATGGTTATAGCGTCTGGACCACTGTTTGAACCTGCAACTTTTCTTTTTTCAGTACACCTCACCACTCTGAACAACAACTATAGCTGCATAGAGTGAAATACAAATATAGTGTCATCTAGATTTCACCTGGGTCTTCTTTTTGCTCACATTTTGGTATGCATTTAAGGGGGGTAAAGTTATATATACGTTCTAGTGTTAATGCAAAAAGATATATATCTATTTCTATATATAGTGACCGATAAGTGGGGCATCCCTATACAACAGGCAGATGAAGTACTCTTTACCGAGAAGTAGGTTGGTATGTGGATGTGTCTGACTGTGTGTACTGTTGTGTACCTGGTAGGCTTCGCAGGTTGTGTGTCCGTTTTCCTCCTGAATGTTCCTACATCTCCCATGTCGGCAGGAGCTGGGCTCACAAACTCATCCACACTCCTTTCTATCGAGTCCTGGAAGGTTACATTACACACCGACACACAGGATGGGTGAAGAACGGTGTAGTCCCTAACCCTTCCCCGACCTGCGGGCTTGATCTCTGAACTCCCAGCAACCCCTGAGCTGGTGGTCTTCACTGGGGCAGGTTCTGGTGTAGATCCCACAACTGGTGTAGGACCAACTGCAGGGCTCAGTGCATCACCGGCTGCAAAACTATCTGGCCCTTTATTCCGGTTGGGTCGTCGGTACACTCTATCACTGGCTGGTTTAAGAAGAGGAAGCTGCTCAAAGTCAACAAGTTCCAACACAGGTTCAGGCCCTGCGGGGCACTGCTCTGAGCTCTTGAGCCCATCAGAGGAGTTCCCAGCCTGGGTAAAGCTGTGCTCCCCAGCCCCTGGAGGTGAGTCCACCCCAGGAGAGTCCCAGTTATCGGGGAAGTCGCTGCTGGGGGTCTTTATACTTGAAGGCTGTGAGAGAGGTTTGCTTACTGTGAGACTGGATTTGTTCCAAGCTCCTTCGGTACCAGAGACATGTGATGAAGCTAGAATCGTTTTAGCTGCATTGAGTTGAAAAGAAAATAAGAAATTACATAAAGCTGTGTGTGTAGGGACGGCACTAATACTCGAATATTTATAAATAACAGTAATGAACGATAATGAAAATACAGTATTTGACCCTTCGATAAGCCCCACCTTCAGTGTTTCTGAACAATCCTATCTTAGCAAATGTTGCCATCCGCCATTTCTCTGATGAGTGTTTGCTTTTTTCCAATGTGAGTCTACGGGAGTAATGTGTGTTGGAGTAAGCAGAATTTTACAGAAATTATCCAAAAAATGTAAATAAAAAACCTTGTTGCTGGGTCACTTGTAATAGTGACACGAGGTACCAAGAGTGGTAACACAGTGTTTTCTCTTTCTTTTTTAAAAATCTTTATGAGTATGCCATGGATTAAACTGTGTCAGCCCTAATTCCCAAGTTAACATGTATAACATCAGCAAGGACACTTACATTTGCTCCAAGGTAAAACAAAGCTAATAACTTAACGGTCATTTGTTTATGTATTGATTCAGGTCATAATAATGTCAAAAGAAAATAAAGCATTCACGGCATCATAGTGAGTGTGTTATGAGTAGTTCTGTTTACTTACACTAATGCTATCAGGTGTTTTATCACCATCAAATGACACTTTTCTCTTTTGAAGTGATTGTAATAATCGTTTGCCTTGATTCTGATTCACAGTCTCCACAGTTTTTAATCAAATGACTTTGTAATTATCCATTTATTTTACAAAAAACGTCAGATAACTATGCTTTAAAATGTCACTCTTTATTCCAGCCCACGTAAGAACACGTATATTATCAATTCTGTTTATGAGAATGTTTTGCCAAAAACAGCACAGTTCACTGCAATATCCTATTCATTCCTACGGGAATTTCTGCAAAGCTTGTCAGAGCGAGCAACTGTAACCAAGTGGGGCGGAGCTTAGTGAAGGGTCAATTGCTTGCTTTTATTTCCAAGGTTCCCATTCTTTTGGACCGATGAATTTCTATGACTTTTTAAATTGGACATGATTATTGGATAAGGCTTTATAACAACATATAAGAGAGCTTGCACTCAAACAAAAAAAATCTAGGTGATGACACATTTTAGAGCTAAACATACGGAAAAATTTAATTCACTTTAAGAAATTTCCATTACTTTTGAAAGGATGTATTACTTTTCCAGGCCTGGAAATCTGAATTTTTAAATTCCCTGATATTTCCAGGTTTTCCATGACCATAGGACACCTGTTTCTTTCACCTTTAAAACATTTCACACCAATTGAGATCCTAAGTCAAAATAATTATGTAAAAAATGGCCCAAGTTTTCATTTTTAGACTATTTCACAAAGGACATGTTCTCCATTTCAAACAGTTAGACAGAGTGCAAGTAAATGGAGCAGAGCAAAGGGGTTTGGAGACATGTTTTAAAAAGTTGAACTTTCTTCAATTTGACACACGTTATCTTAAAAAAAAAAAAGCTATGCTTATGGCGCAACGCACATAAAACGAGTGCCTGCGGACATGAAACACAATGGACAAATATAGCCATCTGACACATATGTAGATAGACCAACAATTAAAAAATAGTGCTGATACCTGCACCTAACCCATATTCATCATTAGAGTAATTAGGTAGACAAAATGTCCATCCCTAGTTAAGTGGTTGACAAGTGTAGGAGTTACCAAAAAAAAAAAAAAACGTACAACAAAAACTTAGAATAACAGAATTAAATTTAGAATAATGGAATAACTAAAAATGGAATAACTAATGTGGTCACGCTGAATTGTTAAACCTCAATGAATTGTTCCATGGTCAATTTTATTTCTATTAGAACTTTATTATCTTTAGGGGGTAATAACACCATCTAAGCCTTTGTTTCTGTGCTCCTCTAATGATCGTAATTAGCCTTGCTAAAGAGCCAAGGGAAAGTGTGGAGCTGCGCAGGGCTGAAAATATCTTGCAGAGCCCCAGAATCCATGCCAGTGTACTTAAATGAATAGCTCGTCAACAGAGAGAAGACTTCACTGCTATTCTCAGTACAGTATAAAACAGTCACAGGCACTCAATCCTGCTGCAGAAAGACATCATGACTTAATCACCCCATATAGCACAATGCTGTGACATCATAATATGGCCCTGAATTAAGTGATTCAGTGGCTGGGAGGTCATATTCAGTAACCAGCAATAAGACTAAGCACTCTAAATTACTTTACAGCCAAGTGCGTTTTGGCTCATAAGAACATCAGCAGCACAATAATTACATATTATGTAATTTCATTCATTGTCATGACTGTAGATCAAATTAACTCTAAAGAAATCATAAGGTCACTCAACCAAAAAACAAAATAATAATAATAACATGCTTGCGAGTTTAAGCTTAATTTTAATTTCCCACCTGGGCTGCTGAGACCAAGCACACCTCTTTCAATGCTCGGGATGCTCCCCAGGGTGCCTTCACTGGTCACCGTCATGGCCACACTGGGCTTTTCTGTCTGTGCTGTCTTGGACTGCTCATTTCCAGTCCCAGCAACATCCGAGTCCACCTCAGACTGGGGAGTACCTCTGGACGTTACAGTTTTGGACTCGTCATCGCTGTCAAATCCAAATGGGTCCTCTGAGCTATCGTCATCGTCAAATCGAGGTTGTTTGGTCAGATCTGGGACCTCTGGTTTGAATAAGGGCCGTTTGACCCCCAGCTGGGCCTTATAGGTGGTCTCTCCCCATTTGGTGCTGAGAGTGGCCTTCTTATTGGAAAACACCTCATCAAACTTCGAGCTGGCCTGTCCACCCTTCCGAGTGTACGTTTTACTAAATCTGGACGTCATGGTGACGTTTGTTACATATTCTCTATGAAAACAAAAGTCACAAAGATCATTTTTCAAACATCTCTACAGGTAGTAACAAATATTTATGCTTATAACACCTTTCAATAGCTACAAAGCAACTAATACAGCTAACTATGCAATAAAAAGTTCATTATAACATGATTATAAGTCTAAAGATGGTTTAAAACATTAACCCAAACAAAGTAAGGGACATTATTTTGCAACTCAACTTCCTGTTTCAAGCACATGATGTAGGCTAATAAGCGGGACCTAGATGGGCTTCTGTTCCAGTTACAAACATTACGGATAATAACATTTATTCACTTAAAGGCGCACTCTGCAGCATGATTCATTTAATCCATGAGTGAAAGTGTCCAATAACAGGGCGGTTACTGAAATAAAGCATGTAGCATTCGATCGGTCATGTGATCCTAACATGGTGGCCCCCATGAGGGGACCCTCTCCTTGTAAAACATAATGGCTTTTAGAAGGTTACTGCTGTGACTTAAGTCATGTGAGTGGCCATGATTTTATACATGTTTTAAAATAACTATCTTCTTTAAGAATATTTTTTTTAACGAGGAAAAAAATACTAAGTGTACCTTTAAGAGATAGACAGATCTGAAGAGATAGATAGCACTGTTAAGCTAAGTGTAATTAACTTACAGGAGTTTAAACAAGTAAGAAGCAACGACAGCAAGAAAACAAACACACTGATCTGTTTTATTAGGGCAGAGATACTGCAGTAATGCAAAGCACACAAGCTAAGTAGAGTGCTGAGCGCAGGTTCAAGCACAACAGATGGGACTAGCAGAGCACCGGCAGCTTCTCTACTGTTTATATCGCTATTTTCCAGGCTTTGTTTTAATTCAAGGCTCTACTGCAAGTCTTAACCCACCAGACAAATGTATTCCGAGGCTCGCAGTGGTGTAAAGAGCGCGGTTGGATCATGTATGTTCGGTGTTCGTGAGGGTCAGATGCGCTGGTGTTTGCACACTCACTGGTCCGCCGTCTTTCCTCTGGGCCTCTGCGCTCCAAGCAGCCGCTAAACACAAGCCCAGACGATCTGCTCAATGAGCGAATACGCAAAGCTCAGCTGCGGCGCAATGCGACAGACAAGAAGTACAAATTTGGCACGCTCGTGAAGAACTGATGTTGTTTATTTGTGGCGTGCTGGATCGGTTGGGCTGAGATGCTCCATTAGAGTCGCCCCTCCTTCTCCGCCCCCAACGTCGGCGTAAAGTCTAGCGTCATTCCAGAATACGGGTTGACCAATCAGAAGTACGAGAACTCACGGTCCATGCAGCAAACGTATTTCTGATTGAACGAAAGGAAAAAGAAAGCGCGTTCTAATTTGTGGATCATTTTGGTCGGTGGGCGGGGCTTCACGAGTGAGGGCGGGCAGTTCTTGAAATCAATATATTTTTATTTTTATTTACACAACTGCAGTAAATATCCCAGCTCTGTAGGTCCATACAATGCGAATGAATGGTGACCAAAACTTTGAAGCTCCACAAGGCATATAAAAGCAGCATAAAAAGTAATTCATTTTACTTTCTCCACTTTTACTTCCATATTCTTCTCCTTTTGTTTTTTGGCGATTCACATTCTTCGTGCATATCGCCACCTACTGGTAAAAGGTGGAGATTTATAGTAAAAAAAATAAAAATAATTATTGATCTGTTTCTCACCCACACCCCCATATCATTTTACTTCAGAAGACATGGATATGACCACTGGTGTCGTATAGATTGCTTTTATGCTGCCTTTATGTGATTTTTGGAGCTTCAAAGTTGTGGTCACTGGGATGGTATGAGGGTGAGTAAATGATAATATAATTTTCATTTTTGGGTGAACTGTCCCTTTAAGTCAGTAAAGTGCTCTCACAGTTTTTATGTGCAGAGGAAGTTTGTGATGAAAGCAGTCCATTACATTTATTGTTTCTATTATACAGCCATTGCTTATTAGTGCACATTTTTGACAATATGTATAAAAAACGTTAAATCATTGAAAACTATAGAGCTGTTCAACCGTGACGTCAATTTGTAGGCGAACCCGGAAGGCTAATTCGCCATGGCGGTTCCCTATGGGTTTTTAGAACAGGTGGTTTTCAATTTATGAGCAAAATAAGGTCTGTGATAGACATGCATTGAAGTTTCCTGTGTTTAAAAAAAAAAAAAAAAAAAAAAAAAAAAAAAGGATGTTGCTAAAGAGTTGCTGGAGAAGGACTACAAATACCACAAGCATATGAGTGAACGTCCCTGATAAAATGTAAAGCCGTAGAAGTTATTTTCTAAAAACTTGTTAGCAACATATGTTTTTTTAAAAACACAGCGGCTTCAAAATTCATGTTTATGGTATGAGTGTGTAATTTCTGTTGTATGACAAAACATCCAAGTAACTTAAATTAATATTTGCCACAGACCTAATTTTGCTCATATTGGAAAAACCCCATCATAAAAACACAGAAAATTCCAGAGTGATTTTGGCGAATTAGCCTTCCGGGTTCACCTACAAAATGACGTCAAGGCTGAACAGCTCTACTGTTTTCAATGATTTAAAGTTTTTTATATGTCAAAAATGTGCACTATTGTGCACTAATAGGTCATGGCTTGTAATAGAAACAAAAAATTCCAGAGGGAACCCATGGCTCGAAAATGGTTTTGCGTATTTTTGGACTACAACCTGCTCAGCTCTATAAGACAATGAATAAAAACACTCCTTTTTGTTCATGTTTTAGTTACGTGCTTATTAAAATATAACATCAACATAGTTTTATTTAATTTTTGCAAAGGAATAGTTAACCCAAAAATGGAAACATTTACTCAACCTCATGCTATCCCAGATGTGCATGACTTGGTTTCTTCAGCAGAACACAAAAAAAGATTTTTAGAAAAATATCTCAGCTCTGTAGGTCCATACAATGCAAGTGAATGGTGATCAGACCTTTGTAGCTCCAAAAATCACATAAAGCAAATATAAAAGTATTCCAAATGACTCCAGTTTTTAAATCCATATCTTCAGAAGCAATATAATAGGTGTGGTTAAAAAAAAAGATCAATATTTAAGTCCTTTTTTACTCTAAATCTCCACTTTAACTTTCACTTTCAGATATGAAAGTGAAACTAAACAGGCACCACATGTGACCTTTCACCATTCACTTGCATTGAATGGACCTACAGAGCTGAAATATTATTCTCAAAATCTTTATGTTTTGCTGAAGAAAGAAAGTCATACACATCTGGGATGGCATGAGGGTGAGTAAATTATGAGAGAATTTTCATTTTGGGGTGAACTATCCCATTAAGGAATAGTTCACCAAAAATGAAAATTCTGTCATTATTTACTCACCCTCATGATGTTCCAAACCTGTACAACTTTCTTTATTCCATGTGTAATGTGGAGGAGGGTGTGGCCGGGCCACGGTGGAGCACGGCCGGCGCTGAATCAGCTGATCAGCGGGAGTGCGAGATAAGGGGCAGCCGGAGATGCCGGTTTGGCAGAGAGAGACGCACGCGGCCGTGCTGCACGTGTGTCTGTTCGTTTATGTTTTATGTTGTTTTAAGTTCATATATATCCTTAAACCTTTATGTTGACTTTTCAGCCAGTTCCCGCCTCTTCCTTGCCCATTCTTTAACCATTACACCATGGAACACAAAGGAGATGCCCTAGTCACCATTTCCTTTCATTGTATGGAAAAAAACAGAGTTGAAAATTGAATAGTGACTGAGGCATCTCCTTTTGTGTTCCATGGAATAAAGAAAGTTGTACATGTTTGGAACATCATGAGGGTGAGTAAATAATGCCCATTATGAGATATCCCTTTAATATCATCTACATAATCTCAGTGTACAGTTAGAAATGTTACTCATGTCAGATAGGGCCCCTGAACATGTGACATTTGGGTTGATAACCCCTGTGGTACTTCTAGTTATACATTCAAAGAAACTTAAAACATGACTGTTTTATATTCTGCCACTTATCTGTTGTCTTCTCTTTGTTGCTGCTCTGCTTTAACATGGTGTCTGATGTTTATGGCAGGTTTGATTTCAATATTTGCTCTCAAAATGCTTGTTTCAACTCTCCAATTTGCGTGAAGCGTCATAGATTTCTGTCTTGTCTCACCACCACACATATCTCAGTTCAACTCATTTAGCTACTATGTTACAGAAAGTGGGCAGCAGATGTGACTAAACTGAGAGCAGTGTTGAAAAATAGGATATTATTTATTTTATTTTTTATATATACTATATAATGTATATCAGGCTAATATTAAGATATTAAGGGATATTTAAGCCTTTGTGTCCACTGCACGTTTAAAGGAATAGTTCACCTAAAAATTACAATTCTCATCACTTACTCACCCTTATGTTGTCTCAAAATCATATGACTTTCTTTTTATCTGTGAAACACAGATGAAGATATTTTGATGTCTGTTTGTCCATACAATGCATGTGAATGGTGACCAAACTTTCAAGTGCCAAAAAAGACACAAAGGCAATGTAAAGGTAATCCATAAGAATCCATGTTTTCTGAAGCGATCCAATCGGGTTTGGGTGAGAACAGACCGAAATGTTACTCATTTTTCACTATAGCTAAACCTTGACATCAGCAGTCTTCTTGGCGATCATGATTTCAAGCTCGATTACATTTCCTGGCACCATCTAGCACTCTGCGTATGTGTCAAGCACTAGGAATTGTAATCTAACTTGAAATCATGATCGTGCCTAGAAACTGCAATGGCAAGATGTACCCCATCAAACACAACGTTCCCCTAATGCTAGCGTATGGTTCCATTTGGTTATTTTTTTCTGAACCAATTCCTAACATTCGAAGAACGTTCTTGTAAGGTTCTTAATTTTATAACCATAAACTAACGTTTCCAGAATGTTGCAGGGTGTTTTTTGTGGGATAACCTAAAAATAACTTATACAGAACGTTCTTTAATGGTTATTTTTAGGTTTTCTTTTTATAACCATAAACTAACATACTCAGAATGTTGTAGGGTGGTTTTTGTAGGATAACATAAAAAAAAAAAATGTATGCAGAACGCTCTCTAGTGCTTATTTTTTTGGTTTTATTTTTATAACCATAAACTAAATATCCCAGAACATTCTGTGAACCAACAATTGTTAGCTGGGACAGTAAAAATGTTACATTTTGGTCTGTTCTCACCCATAACTGATGGGATCGCTTCTGAAGGCATGGATTAAACCACTGGAGTCTTATGTATTACTTTTATGCTGCCTTTATGTGCTTTTTGGAGCTTGAAAGTTTGGTCACCATTCACTTGCAATGTATAGACAAACAGACGTCATATCTACAAGTTGGACGACATAAGGGTGAGTAAATGATGAGAGAATTATAATTTTTGGTGAACTATTCCTTCGGTGCTTCACAGTCGGAAGGCTGCAGCCTAGTTAGGCTGGATATCTCGGCTGCCACATCATCAAGCACCGTCGAAGGCCGTGAGGACTTTGTTTGCCATATTCGCAGCCTTCGTTTGCCACATTTTGAAGGATTCATCAAGTGCATCTTTAGCGGTCTTCAGTCACCAACAATCCCATGCACATGTCCCATCTTATAAAAAAAAGAAAAGAAAAAGGAAAAAAATGCAGAAAACTTGTCCTACTGCTGCTATCCTGGTTTCTTCCTCCATATCTACAAAGAACTTAGAGGATCAGCGCAGTTTCCATATCTGGTCATCTTCGATGCCTTTTGTTCTATCTTCAAAGCTTTGAAGAGGTGGAAACCTTTATGACGTAGCCATATTTCGAATATCCTATTCGCACTTACTAGACCGTCCCATTCTAGCGCTGAATGCTGAGAAGGAACATAGACTACAGCTTCAGAAGGACTGGTCTAGGAAGGACACAGCCTATGCTGCGGCCTTCCAATTGAGAAGCACCCAATGAAGCATTGCTTGATTGCCAGGAGATGGCAGTGTTGTAAAGCAAACACTCACGATGACCTTTCTTTGACCTATGTTTGACCAATAAATGTATAAACATACTATAAGAAATGGAAGAACAAAAAGCTAGTCTACTAATACTAACAGTTGCCTGTTAAATTTGTAAGGAAGTGTATTTAAACAGCAAGAAGCTTTCAGAGTGTTTCTGCCATATTTATTTATTTTCTTACTTGCTTTTTAATACTTACTATTTTTAATTTAATAACAATGTAGTAGCAATGGTATTGGTGGAAATTATGATTACCTATATAGAAATGAGGAAAAATCAGGAGTAACACGTTTTATAGAATATCAGGATGTATTACCACAATGACAAATGTGTTAAAACAGGTTGCTATTTGAGCCAGACATACCAACAACCCAAATTTAGCCTTAAAGACATACAGTATATACATTTTGAGTTGGCATCGCAAAATTGTAATAACAGTGATGCCAATCATATAACAATAATGTTTTATTGTATATGTAGGCCTATTTTATTTTGTTCTAACTGCAGTCACCATTTCATGCAATAACATTTTTTTTCTAACATTTTCCATCATTTGATTGTGGTGTAGAAATAGAAGTAGCTAAACTTAATGGGTATTTTTTATTTTTTTTACATGTAGCTATAAGTAGTTTGAGCATGTATACAAGCTAACAGAGGTTTGGGATTGAGACTAAAACCACTGCGTTACCTAACATCTTTCACCAGCAAGCTTCCACTATCTCACAACGAAGATGGAGGTTGGGATTGAGGGGATTCTAAAAGTTTATTCCCTGATAGCACATAAACATCAATTCAAGACTACTGTTTCTTTGATGTGTGTGTTTTCATCTGGAACACAAGTTTTAGATTGTTTGCTCATCTGCAATACATACATCTATTAGACGTTTCCTCTCGGATTTTAAAGAGACATTCAGCAGATGTCTTTGAGACGTTTATGGTTTTGAATGTATGTAAATCTGCTCTTTTCAAGATGTTCAGCAGATGTTAATTAGAATGCAATGCTTTCCAGATTAAACACTTCTCGGAGATGTATGTGTGCTATCTGGGGTTGTACATATGAAGTGTCTTCACATGGATATACATTTTACAGCTACATCTGTAAGCTGATTCTCATCCGCTTGGTCAAACACCTCTACCACAACCCCACTGAGCTGTGCTTAAGATTAGTGTCTAATGGAGGAATAAGACAGCCAGACAAATAATGTTTTTTTATTTGTTTATTTTTTATATAGTGGATTGACACATTTCTAGGAATGAAATACTGAAGATTAAATGGAAACATTTAGACTTGCACCAAATAATTTCACTTCATGTGAATCATATGTGTGAAGCATGTACATCAAATTATATAGACATTTCTACTGATTTGGTGATGTTGAAAATCAGTCAAATTATGACAGATATGTTTTGTCATAAACATTAGGAAGCAAATGCTTAAGACTTGAAAGAAAAAAAAAAGAGCGAGAGATGGGTGAGATTTAGCTGACCACACCTAATTTAGGACCTTAAAAAATAAAATCATCTGTCAAAAATAAATGCTAATGTTCCACAGCAAATCCCACCCCATCCCTGACTACAGGAATAACACTGTACAAAATGTTTCATGATTAATGCTTAAAAAGGTGTTTGCCTAGGATGTACAAACCCTATTTGACATATAAAAACATTTTGACATGTCAGGACCAACATGCAGTTCAGGTGGGGAGCATGTGCATGTTTCATGGTTTGAACACTTCATATGCTACTTGGAGTCCTTTCACATTTACAACATGCATAAATTCCCTGTAATCACAGCTTCATATCCATAGCCCCTCAAACTAAACAACTAGTCTCTAGGATTTTCACATCACTGGATATTTACTTCACATGATCAAATGCAGTGGCGAATTCTCAGGGCCAGCAAAGCCTTCTCTGCTGGCCTAACATGCCAAATAATAAATGTTTTTCATCCTTTCATTCTCAATCACCTTTTTGCCTATGTATTTTTAATCGCTTTCCACTCTTAATTAATCTACATGCAAATAGAGAAAACCAGACAGAAGTTATTCCTTGATGCTTACAAGCAAAGTGTGACAACTGTTTCACAAATCACATGTCCGAAGCAGCACTTGAGTCTGAGCTCCACCCCCTCAGGCATTCAGAATTTCCACAGAATCCCTCAACAGTGCAAATAAATGGGCAACTAAAGTCAGACTGTCAGATTCATCAGCCAATCAGATTGATTTATTTGTTCTTGGTGGGTGTGATATTTAGGATATGTCTCGGTCGAGGCCTTCTATCTGGCCTTGAGTGACGCAATCACGCTTTAAGTGACATAATTTGAAAGCGAAGAGCGCGAGATCTTGCTGACGAGTCGGCTGTCATCACTGCCGCTATCACCATTGAGAAAGAGATCCTTATGGATTTAAAAACACGAGATGTTCTGCATGATCGTGTGATTGCTTAATTTATTAATAAGGAAAGGAGGACTGATTTTCACTTCAAGTAAATTGGTAAGTGCTTTTTGTATTGTTATAGCAACATCAGGAGTTTTTTAAGTGTAAATTAGGCTGTTTGAGCATTCAGTGTCGGATCAAATTTTGAAAAGTAATGCTGCGTTCCATTCAACTCGGAAAGTCGGATTTTACAACTTCCTACTAGGAAAAGTGCAATGGAATGCATCTTTAAGTCAGAATTACAACTTGTAGGCTCCTGCAGAAATTCTCAACTCCGATTTCACCGAGATGCAGGGGCATGGTGTCACATAAACATGTGGACACTCAGGGAGATATACAAAGTAAGTGATAAACATTCACTTTATTAAGTAATATCGATAAATGAGTTCGTTTCCACATTACATGATATTAAAACTTGTTTAACAAACGCCTGCAGAAACAGGTGTATAAAATATGGTAAATTATAATCTCTTTCGATAACTGTACACCTGTAGCACAAATGCTAGCGCTGCAGCATTGTTTATCAGTTAGGTTGCTAGGAGACATCTCTAATGAGAGTCAAACCCCCGCTAAGCTAACGGGAGCATTGGAGTTCCGAATATCGGGAATGGAATGCATTTATGGTCGGAGATATCAAGTAGGAATATCCCACATCCAACTTGAATGGAACGCAGCATAACCGTGTACCCTGACGAAACGAAATTTATTGCAAGCAACATTTAAATCGCAAATATTATTAGATAGATTTTTCCAGGTATTATAGACCTCCTTGGTAGATTCATATGAAAAATTATGATTTTTGAATGTCTGTTCGGGAGACAAAACGGTCATGCTGCAGTTAAAATTAGGCTTGCTTGAGCATTAAGTGTCGTTTCAAGTTCTGGCTTTCGTGCGTGGACGTGTTTTTAAAATGTCAATTGGTATTATTAGTTAGCTGCGACATAATGTATGATGCCCAAAGGCATAGGGTGTCTTATTCATTGTAAAACTGTATTTTCTTAATGGCATGAATCACACTGAAGGCCTAGACTTTAAATGCACGGCCCACCACTGATCAAACGGGAATGCCCCGACAGTCCTTTTTCTACTTCTTAGATCTACAACTTTTGTAGTGTTTGTGGGCCTGAATGATCTCTAAAACAACGGAGGGATCGTCCAGTGTGGAGACGTCCCCCAGATTGCTCGTGTCCTCCATGGCGACCTTCCGCAAGATTCTCCTCATGATTTTTCCAGAACGTGTTTTAGGAAGACGTTTCACAACCTTAAAAAGGAGAGCAGAGATGCTTTCACAGCTGACAAAACAATAAATCCTCTAGCTATCTGTGTAAGCAGTGATAGATTATAGACAAACATTTTAAAACCATTGACTGTGATCAGTCATAATCCTCCGTAATGTTCTTAAAATAAATACTATTGTGTACGGTATTATAGATAAAGGAAAGGACAATGTGTAAAAGGTAATGTCAAAAATGCAGTAAGAGAATCTGTGGGCTTTATCTTACCAGGAAATGTTCAGGGACGGCATATTTAGCAATTTTATTAGTCACTAGATGTCTTAACTCTTCAACAACAGCCTGCTGGCTCTCAATAGCAGTTTTTTTTAAAACCACAAACGCAAATGGAACTGGTGAAAGACAGAGAGAGTGGGAGAATGTAAACATTAAGTAAGATAAAAATGTTATACTACTTTATTACACAGTGTTTATTTATACTCAATTTAACAATTACATTATGTTTAAATAAATAAATAAAAATAACTTTTTTATGTTGGTCTCACTGGAACTAAAAGAGGGTGTTGTTTTAGAGTTTATTGAATCAGGTCTCTGGTTGCTGGGGTCATTCCAAATGGCTCATGAATGAAAAAAGGTGAGATGAAGAACAAATCTTGGGTTGGTCAGGGGTCTCACCTTCTCCTTTGATCTCATGTGAAATTCCAATCACTGCAGTTTCAGGAACATCTGGATGTTCGTCCTGATACCAGAAAAACACAATCAGTCACCCAAAAGTTTGATACTACATTTATCGAATTTGCTTTGGGCTGATTAGTTACACCAATTAATTCAGTGCCGTTTATTTCAATAATTTATGGAAACTGGTTGGCCTATATTAATTGTGTATAATCTCAGAAGTATAACTAATCAACAAAGATCTTGATTTCCAAGTGACTTCAAATCTCTTGCAAATGCTGATGTTGTGCGGTACGGGAACTTAGAATCTTACCAGAGCATCCTCTATCTCAGCGGTACCCAGCCGATGCCCACTGATATTGATGACATCATCCATTCGTCCTGTGATCTGGTAGTAACCGTCTTTGGTGCGATAAGCCCCATCACCCGTAAAATAAAGACCTATGGAGTGGCATTGATTAACACCTTAATACCGTCTTCTCATTGCTTAAATTTTGAATCTGCAATTTTAATCTTAAAGGAATAGTTCACCCAAAAATGGAAATTCTCTCATCATTTACTCACCCTCATGCCATAACAGATGTGTATGACTTTCTTTTGCAGAACACAAACAATTTTACAAGATCTAAAACATTTTTAGAAACATATCTCAGCTCTGTACGTCAATACAATGCAAATGAATGGTGACAAAACTTTTGAAGCTCCAAAAAGCATATAAAGGCAGCATAAAAGTAATCCATATGACTCCAGTGGATTAATCCATGTAGTCTGAAGCGATCTAATCGATTTTGGATGAGAACAGACTAAAATATAACTCTTTTTTCACTGTACATTTTCCCATTGCAGTCACTAGGCACGATCATGATTTCAAGCTCGATTACACTTACTAGTACTTGACGTATGTGCAGAACGCTAGATGGCGCTAGGAAGTGTAACTGAGCTTGAAATCATGATCACCAAGGAGACTGCTGATGTCAAGATTTGTAGTGAAAAAGGAGATATTTTTTGGTTTGTTCTCATCCAAAACCGATGCTTCAGAAGACATGGATTAAACCACTAGAGTCATATGGATTACTTTTATGATGCCTTTGTGATTTTTGAAGCTTCAAAGTTTTGGTCACCATTAATATGCATTGTATGGACCTACAGAGAAGAGATGTTTTTCTAAAAATGATGAGAGAATTTTCATGAAGTATTCCTTTAACATATTTTATGGACACTTTAATGAAAAGGTGTACTGTTGTGAAACCCACAAAAACACCAGAAAAAACCCAAACAAGTTATGTTGCAAGGAACTTCATAAAAAGTCCTCTCATACTCTTGCTTTGCAGGTAGTCTTCAATAATTCAACAAGTACCCTCCAACATTTCCTTTTGTACCGTTAAACAAAAAGAAACTTCAAAAGCTAGAGGGGCCTTACTCACCTGGGTACGGTTTAAAATATGCATCCACAAATCTCTGGTGGTCTCCAAATATAGTTCTGGCCATACCAGGCCATGGCTGGCTGATGCACAGAGCTCCATTGACATCATTTCCTGTTATCAGCTGTCCCTGTTGGCGACAGAACAAATGATGGTAACAACAACATGTTCACTGAGAGGTCCTGTTGCTTCTAAGCAAAGTCTAGAGCTCTCACCCATCACCAAAGCATTTAATCTTAATAGGAGAGGTTAGGCTTGACTAAATAGTCTCAGAGTGTAACAAAAGAACACCAGATTGGACATGCTCCGGTACACATTGTTAGTCTTTTTATTCTAACTGCAGAGGAGAATTTGAGGTCTCAAAGTTCATCAATGTATGCAACACAAAGACTTCCTCTAGCACAGTAGAGGGAGCTGAACTGTGTGGAGATCTCCATGGATATAGACAGAGCAGAACACAACTATAACCCATGTTTTATGCATGTGCTACGTAGGGCAGTCTGCTAATAATTATCTACACTAGAAAAATGTAATACATATTTAATAAATCATTGAGCTTGTCAAGAAAAAAGGAGCTAGTTAGACCTAATTATTTTGCTGAAACCATTATATAACGCTCTGTATATTAGCTGTTCAGTCAGTGGGTTTTATGAATCAGTGGGTTTTAATGCGATTAATGAGTAAAATAAGGTCTGTGGTTAACATTACTTGAAAAGACTTGATAATGATATGTTTTACAACATAATTTACGCACATACCTCAAACATGAATTTTGAAACTGACGTCTGCTTTTAAAACATATGTTACAAACAAGTTACTACAGAATATAAGGACTACAACTACTACAAGGATGCGAGTTTACATGCTTGACTAATTGGGAAATGGTTGTAGTCCTTAAGTAGCAACTTGCTGGCAACTTATCAACATACATTTTCAAATTAAAATTTCTTCCAGGTTTTAGGAATACAAACTGAATAGCTCTATTGGCTTGATCATTAGCACTTAATGCAAAGTATAATCTATAGCCATTCTGTTTAGTTCCAAGTTCTAGTTTATTTTTAATTAATAATGTATATAGTGTGGGTTTGGGGTTCAATTAACCCATTTACACCTGGTATTAAGATGCATCTAGGGTGATTCGATCACGTGGTCAGGCGAGACACATTGCTGTTTACACCTGGTCGCATAAATGAGTCTCCTGTGACCACTTGTATTCGGATTTCAGGGGTAGGGTCTCTGATTTCATGAAGACATGCATCAATCACTATGTCACTGTGTTACTGCATGATATTAAAGTGCAATAAAATCAGAAAAGACAAAGAAAGCGCAAAAAAAATTACAGTGCGCTGTTTCTCCCAGATGCATGTGAAATTTTATCTAAGCACAAATGCAACATTTCCAGCAGAATAATCAGTTTTTTTAGTGGATTACTGTACCTGTATTAAAGGAGCTTTTCAGTTTGGATGCTTATTTCCTTTTTAAAGCCACTTGTATCGGTAAAGTTTAAACTGATGTTTTAGCGCAGTGGTTGGTTGACAGGTGAGGGGTGGTGCTTCGCTGCTGTCTGGGACGCATCAGGACGGATTAGCGCTTAGACCTCAAATGCAATGTGGTCACATGCGTTTTTGACTACCTTCGTATGTGTTTTTTATGATCTGATCATAAAACATTCAAGACCCCATTTAGACCTGTATTTAGCGCTTACCACATGTGATTGGATCACCCAAAACGCATCCTAATACAAGGTGTAAACTGGGTCAGTGAGCGTTAGTATGGCAGTAAAACATCTGTGCTACATGCACAAGTTGCATGGCCTCCTGGTGACCTTTACAAAAGGCTGTTAGAGACCCATATCAGCATTGTGCTGTTGACCAAGGCATTTAACCTGAAATTAATATGCTTTATATATTGCTACACAAGTTAACCAAGCAGTGAGTCAGTACGCAAGTAAACAAGCATAGATCACCTTCTCCCCCATTAGTGCCGGCTGGATGCCAAAAAAGGGTCTCATTGCCATGGCAGGACGGATTTCTGCTCCTGGTTCAGCTGGGAGTGGGGCGATACACACACCCGCAGTCTCTGAAGAGATGAGAGAGCCTGGTGAACTATCTACTGTTACTGTTACTATCTACCTGAATAATGACATGCATGGTGTAATTCCGCTGATCATGACTCCCTGACAAAATTACTGAAAAGTATACAGGGCAGAACAGATGCAGCATTTGCTAGTTTTACACTGAGTGAATTTATTTTTACCCGTCTGCCACCATGTGTCCACCAGAGGGCATCGTCCATCTCCAACCACATTATGGAACCATTCCCATGCCTCGTGATTAATGGGCTCTCCAACTGCAAAATGATCAAACATTCACCATTGTTTAGTTAGATTCATTGACCACACACACACACTCAGAAACACTGCACTTGCAAAAACATGCTCTCTAAGGTGAAAGGAATCTGATATGGCCTTCATTATTCAAGGATAATTTCATTTTACATCTTATGACTCTCCTTTTAAGGGTAAAGGAAAGGTTTTGGGTTTAAGATCCTGTCTGAAGGGTTCAGCAAAACCCAGGCTGGCCAAACACTTAATGTAGTGTCCTTGATACTTTGGCACAGAGTCAGATATTGCACTATTGCAGACTCAAAGGCTGTGTACCTAGACTCATTAAAAATCATCCCAAGTTCCTCAACAAGCTAAACTTTAACTGTGGCTACAGTGGTTTACAATACAGAGGTTTAAAGGAATAGTTCACCCAAAAATGAAAATTCTCCCATCATTTACTTACCCTCATGCCATCCCAGATGTGTATAACTTTCTTTCTTCTGCTGAACAAAAACGAAGATTTTTAGAAGAATATCTCGGCTCTGTAGGTCCATACAATGCAAGTGAATGGTGACCAAAATTTTGAAGCTCCAAATGGCATATAAAGGCAGCATAAAAGTAATACAACTCCAGTCCTTTTCACTATAATGTTTTGCTTCCGGTCGCTCTCCAATGCGTGACAATAAGGGGAATCTGTTCACGCTGCCTCTCACGTGACGTAAGCGCTGGCATGTTCAAATGAAAGCAAAACCAATGAAGACTGTGAACAGTGTTCTGTTGTAAACAAATCAAGCTGCACTTCCGGCACGCTTGCGTTACGCAAAAGGCTGCATGAACTGGGTCCCCTTATGGACGCACATTGGAGAGCGACCCGAAGTGAACAATTATAGTGAAAAGGACTTAAATATTGATCTGTTTCTCACCTAAAGTGATAGTATTACTTTAGAAGACATTCATTTAACTACTGGAGTAGTGGATTACTTTACTGGTGCCTTTATATGCCTTTTGGAGCTTCAAAGTTTTGGCCACCATTCACTCGCATTGTATGGACCTACAGAGTGGATATATTCTTCTAAAAATCTTCATTTGTGTTCAGCATATGAAGGAAAGTCATACACATCTGGGATGGCAAGAGGGTGAGTAAATGATAAGAGAATTTTAATTTCCCTTTAATATCCCTTTAATGCCTGGTCTGGCAACACAAATGTCTTGGATTTAAACCCTGAAAAGGGTGACATAAGAACTGGACAACTGATGTGTTTCTCATCACCATTATGCCCTTGCAATGCACTTATCCCCAGGTTACAGCAGGGTTACTGTACCTGTAGTAAGAGGGATATGTTGTAATACACTGCTTTTTTTTTTTGTTGCTTTTTTTTATTTTTTTACAAAATAATAAAAAACAAGCACAGTGAAAAGGGCATATAGAAAGCAATTTTCGACAAAAAAGGGATTGAGTTTAAAATACTATACCTACCTAGCACTATATGTATTACAATAGATATACAGTATTATTTTTGTGACAGTACACCATAATTATTATCATTATACTCTATTACACTATTTACATCCATTTTTCCATTCCAGGTCAATGACAACAAATCTGTTGCATTTTAGCAATGGGTTGAATTTTGCATTTAAGCAAATGAATTGGTATTGTCAGATGGGTAGTATTTTGCACTAAAGCATGTGAATGTCCAGTGTTGTTTCGTTCAAACTTCTGAAACAAACAAAAAGTATTGTTTAAACATTTTTGCAAAGACAGATGAAAATATGTTATTGGCTTTTGGTTTTTATCAGCACTGTTTTGTTGTATCTATGATTAATTAGGTAAAACTGTGAAGTGTTGGATTAAACCTCTTAAAACAGAGCCTCACCAGATCCAAGCGTCTTCAGAGATGACCTGTCGTATTTCTTCACCCAGCTTTCATCATATTTCAGGAGTAATCTGATGGCAGTAGGAGCGCCATAAAACTGGTTTATTCTTAACCTCTGAACTGTCTCCCAGTAACGACCTTAAACCAATTACAAAACACACTAGTACAGTCAAGACAATAATAATCCAATTAACAATAAGACAGCACCTCATCAAATTGCATTTAAAAACAAAAGGATAAAAAAAAAGAAATGGTTAATTCAGCTTACTATTATGTGTAAATCCTAAATTATGACTGATATCAGTACATAAACAGGGGCTTTAAAAGCAGGTTTAAGTAGGTTTTATTACGAGAACACCGGATGAAATGTTTTTAGTCTGTAGAGATCCCACTGTTAAAAGCACATTGCTTTACAGTCACTCATGATTGCTGATGTCCATTCAAATACATCTACAAGAGGTCCTGTGTTGCAAGTCATCCAACACCATAAAGGCAGATAAGATTCACTATACAGGTTAATGGTTCACAAAATTTAACTGAGAACTGAAAAAAAGAAGAGTTTCCTTTGCTTTGATGGGTGGGAGGGGCAGTAACACCATCTGAACTAATCTAGAAGGGTCACTACATCTTTTAGAATAGATAAGAACAGGAACATAACTGACACAATTCACCAAAGTAAGGATTGAATGAATGTGTCTCCAAACCATTTCTCTACCGAGAGAATTTAACATTAAATTCAAATAATGGTTAAAAAAGGATATTATACAGTACATGTATCTAATGAGGCAAGAAAGACAAAAAGAAAAGCATGAGAGAAAGACTATAGTTTCCTCTGTTATTTTTTATTGCATATTACTTTACTAATTTACTTTTCCATGTTATTTTATTTTATTACAGACTATTGGTTTGGCAATAGAAATATACATTTTTGTAACTCGAATAGACCACACTTACTGAAAATGTAATTTAAACAGAAAGAGAGATGAAACGAGTGTGTACTGTATGTATACAGTATACTGTATGCAATGATAGTGTTGAACATTGTTTGTGAAGTCACATGGTTTTCTCACCAGGATCAGGGTACACAGGTGTGCTCTCAAACAGAACAGAAGTGGCTCCATTACTCAGGGGTCCGTAAACCACGTAACTGTGACCCGTGATCCAACCGATGTCAGCGACACAGCCAAACACATCTCCTGGTGCGTAGTCAAATACATACTGCACCAACAGACACAGGTGTGATGCTTAGTTACACAACTGGAAAAATATTCTTCTCTATTATGTTGAACAGGAATGTGATAAAAAAAAGCCTTTTTGCCAGCTATCGTGAAGACCTGTTTTAAATAATTAGAAGCATTGTTAGAAAAATTGTATCAGTCTATGGGTAATTAAATAATCATTTGATAAAATGTAAGATTATGAGCAAGAAGAATGTAAAAGAAGACTCGGCAGGCCTCACCCAATGTGAAACTACTTTGCGGCACATAACATATATTAATTAATACATTCCACATAATTTAGGATTATACTGTATGTGATTATATCTGATTATATAAGAATCAGATCACTCTACAAACATTTTCAAAGACATAAGTTCAATACACAATAAAGGTGCAGGCACAGTTATTGTTCTGTTATTCTGTAACTAGTGTTGGGTGTTATCCGATTACAAAATAATTCGTTCTGTGTGATCTAATGACTTTTTAAGCAAAAATAAAAAACAGTGTAACGCAGGAGTCTTCAACCATTTTCAGGCCAAAGACCCCTTGGTGGGTAGAGAGATGGAGCCGGGACCCCTGTTACATATTTTATAAAATTGAGTGTTGCATTTTATGCCTATAAAACATGTATGGTAGGCTACCATATTATTATATGTACATACTTCATGATGTTTACATTGCAAAGCCATTGAAATAATCATTAAACGCTGCCCTGCTGAAAAGATCAGCTAAAACCAGCATTAGCTGGTTGGCTAGTTTTAGCAAGTCGCCCAGCCTGGACATAGCTGGTCAGGCTGGTTTTAAAGGGGTTTTTGAACACTTTTTTTAGTTGGTCATGCTGATCCTAGCTGGTCAGGGTGGTCTTAGCTGGTCAGGGTTGTCTTGGCTGGTCAGGCTGGTCTTAGCTAGTCTCCCAGCCTGACCAAGCTGGTTTAAGCTGGGAGGCTAGCTGGTCTCCCAACCTGACCTGCTAAAAAGTGTTCAAACCCCCCCTGAAACCAGCTAACTGACCAGCTAAAACCAGATAACCAGCTTAGGCTTCAGCAGGGCGTACAGCAGGGGTATGCAACATTTTTGACATGAAGTGAGATTTGAAATTTTCCTTGTTAATCCCTGTGCCAAACTTTCTCCAAAAAGAAAGAAAAAGACAGATAGATAGACAGACAGACAGAAAGAAAAACAGACAGACCCTGTCCATGCAGAATAAAACAACTTTATAAGGTTACTTCATCTCATGTGAGTGATTGATTTTATACATATATTTCAAAATTACTGTTCATTTCATTGAGTAAAAATTTGTAATGAGGAAAACAATGACTGAGTGCACCTTGAATTATGTTGATTTGAGAGTCACCGTCTTGTGTGTGTGGAACGTTAAGGACCATGTATGCCAGCTTGATAATCTCAGCGGTAACTATTTATTTACGCCAGGCAAGTAAACTATTGTTCATCTGTTCAACCACACAGCGCGACCAAGGCAAAGCAGACGTGTTTACTCACGCGACCCTCCACTGCAGCGCTGCTAAACCTGATGTGTCGCACATTGATTGGCTCGTGATGAGCAGTGGTCATGTGAAGGGTTTATCCAGGCTGCGCGCTTCTACTGACTAGCGCTGTTTAGTCACACTTTAAGACTTGGCAAGCAGCTGCGAAGGACTTCAACATGTGGACAGACTAAAATTCATACTCCTTCTCTCTCACATGCGAGTGAGTGATTATTACAAATGCCAATGGTGGATAAAACAATAATTTGCGGAACCCCTGCAGTACCACTGCAGACCCCGTTAAGGACCCTTGGTGTAACACATTACATTTCAAAATGAATACATTTTAAGTGCATTACTTGGGTTGCACATATTTCTAAAATAATATTATGTATAATACATTTAAGATTTGAATTCATATGCATGTCTATTTGTGTTTCTGTGATACCTGAGATGTGTGAGACAATAAACGAGGAGGAAATATAGATATTATGACATTGTTTGATGGAAAAACTAAATATTTTCTAAGAAAAGTGTTTTAGAGAGAAACTTAAAAGTAACGTAATTAGAAATGTGATTATTTATTCGATGAAGTAACCATTAAAGCAATCTGATAACAATTTTAAAGAAGTAATTTGTAATTTGTAGTAAATTTCCCAAAATTACCATGTTTATTTTGACATGTACCATGGTAGTAGCATGGATGTATCATCTTTGAAGTACTTTGGCATGCCATGTAAATATGCATAGTACAGAATAAAGTAATCATTCAGTACCATGGTAAATATCAAAGTACCATGGAATTACCATCTAATACTATCACTGTATCATGGTTGCACCAAAATACTTTTCTTAGGGAGAAAATTATTCTGATATTTTCAGATGGTTTGTGTAAAAGAAAAATACAGAGATTTTATACTTGGAGTGATCTTTAGACAGAGTGAAAGCAGCAGTGTGAGCAGAGAAACAGGGATGTTAAATACACACCTGATGTGTGATGGAGGCATACAGCAGGTAACCAGCCTGTGTGTGCACAATGCCCTTCGGTTTACCTGTGCTGCCTGAGGTATAGAGCATAAACAACATCTCCTCACTGCCCATGGGCTCTGGAGCACACACTGAAGGCTCTCCTGCCATGGCCTGAGAAACAGATAGAAGATAAATTATAAATTCAAATGCATGCCATTACGCACAACATTTCAGCCTAGAGCTGCTGAACTTTTTTTACATTCATTCGAAACTCAAAGTCAAAACATATTAATCCACTAAAGATGCCAAGAGTAAGGATGAGGAGAAAAGTTCTTCATCATCATGGTATGCTGGCGCCGATGTGGCGAGAGGAAAAACTTTCCACACCTTCATATTCAGATCCTGCCCCGGGGCGCCTTTACAGTGAGCTCTTCGGCAAACCCACATATGTACATTATATTATACTTTTCCTGCCTCATTTTGCAAACTGTAAGCTCGAAAGGTTTTTTGATGTTCTTCAAAACTGAATAAATAATCACTCAAATGTAAGACACTTCTCCTCATGTGAGCAGTGACCACACCTGAATGTCTCTGGTTTAAATGCTCGTCTTTTACATTCAGTCACCTAGGACTTTTCAGCACTAAACTCCCTTTCATGCCATGCTAAACATATAGCTATGTGGTCCGTTGTTATGGTTTAGATTTTATTTGTTGTGTAATTTTAATCCTTGTTTTGGCTAACGTATTATTCTTGTTTTGCACTGTTAATTTTGAAGGCTAAGGTGTTTTTTTCTGCGAATAACAAAATTCCTGCGAATGAAAATATTAAGCAAGCTGACATGTATTAACATGTATAGATCTTATTCACGCTAGCACCATATTTGATTTTTAATGGGAATGACAACGAGGCTGTGAGGGATAGATGTGCAGTCTCTTCAATGGACTGTACTGTAGTTTAAAGTGTTTCTGGATTGTTCCATGGAAAAACATTGAAAAAATATCTTTCTAAGAACATTCAGTAGACAAAAACCTCAGCGTGCCATTGAAGAGGTGCAAGTCTATCCCTCACAGCCTCGTTCTCATTCCCATTAAAAATCAAAGATGGTGCTACCGTGAATAAGGTCTATAATAGACCCTTCAACAAAAGCGTTAATCTTAAAACATAACTTTATACCTCTGCAGCCCATTTTAACTGCATTTTGAGAGTTCACGAAGGCCCTGACCAGCTTTTCTGTACACAGTATTTTTTTTATTTTTATAAATGCTATTTTACCTATCATATGCAAACCAGAAATTTTGTAAACTTTTCCTAAATTGGGAATACTAAATTGTTCGAAAATCTGACCACTTTGACCAACTATTCTTGGAAAAGACCTGTCCTTGTATATACTAGGGGCAGACCTAGACAATCCTGGCTACAAAAGCAAAAACAAGACAAACCGTGCCCTAGCTACTCAAAAATGAAAAGGAAGCAAGGACACTTCTTGTCTCATGCCCTAATTACATTGTTCCCTTAAAGTCACCATGAATTCAGAATTGACAATTCTTATTTTCTTATTGGATGTTGCTGTTTTTATTATAAACGATTTATCTGTGCACGTAATTTTTTTTTTTTTTTTTTAATGGTTTGCCCTCTTAATCTTTAATCAAAAACAACAACTTGCCTTTTTTACTCGTTTTACTCTTCGAAGGAGGAATATCGGAGAATTAGCGTTTGCGTTGCAAGGACAAGTGGCTGGAGTTTATTGATATTTTTTTGTGCAGCTAGAGATCTTTTGGGATGTACAGTTAGAGTAAGTGTTATTTATTCATTATGTTTGGTGATTTGTGATATATTGTTTTTTTACTCGCTTGTTTCTCATTCATCTGTATTGGCACAATGGCTCCCACTTCATCGTAAGACCGCGATGTGCTGTGTGCGTTTGTGGGCTGATTATGTAGTAATGTTGACAGATCATTCGGTTCTCAAAACTTTTGAAAAGCTGGCAAGTAATGAGATCGCTTCTCAAGTTTTCCTGGTAAGTGACTCTGTGGAAAGGGACGTGTCTGTGTGTGTGGCTGTAGTGTAAACTAAAGCCTATTGGCTATTTTTTAAAATGGGATGAGTCGTTCGACATGTCCCACCCCCAAATCCTGTTTCAGTAGGAAATACATCAAATCAGCGAATTGAACAGGGCACGTCAAGGCACTTCAGTAGTTCAGGAGTTTTTCCCTTATAGAGATAGTTCTACCTGATTTGACCCTGACAAATTTATTTTGTTGGTGTAACTCAATGTAATCAATTTGATTCAGTAATATTAATTAGTAATTCTGAGTTGAATTAAACCAGTTAATTGAAATGTTATAACATGAAGCACATATTTTAGGCTACCTGACATTTTTGCGGTATGGATGAAAGAGAAGTGCAAATGTACCTGAGAGTGACAGACATATCCTCATACACTTCTGCACATGGCAACTTAAGACTAGTATCCCATTGTGTGTATATTATTATTCTTTGGCAACATAAACCCTTATGCCACTTCTTGATTTACAGTAGATTTAGAGAAAACAGTTTCCCCTTTGTTCATGAAAAATGATTGCAGTCATGTTATTTATATTTTATGGCTGAACGAATTCTCTTTCTTTCATTTATCCTGGCACATTGGCAAGAACAGGGTTATGTAAGAACCCTATAATGATACAACAGACAGTTTTGGTTTACTGTCTAATAACATGCACTCTCATTTGAAGAATCTAGGAGTTATTTTTGACTCTGAGCTTAGATTTGATCTTCAGATAAATACTGTTGTGAAAACAACAGTTAAGATGTATTTCTAAGCTAAAATATATCCTCTCTGTTACGAGATTTGGAAAAAGTTATGCATGCTTTTATTTCTACCCGTTTGGACTGTTGTAATGCCTTATATTTAGGCATTAGTCAATCCTCTGTTTCTCGGCTCCAGGTTGTGCAGAATGCCGCAGTGAGGCTTTTAACTAATAGGGAAGAGGACCATATAACACCTGTTTGGCAGCTCTTCACTGGCTTCCGGTGAAGTTAAGGATACAATATGAGGTGTTAATGTTTGTTTTTAAAGCCCTACATGGTTTGGCGCCACTGTATATCAGACACTTGATCATCCCTCATCAATCCCAAAGATTCTTGCGCTCTACTGACCAGTTGTGACTTACAGTTCCGCGATCCCGCCTGAAGTTGTATAGGCGACCGTGCTTTTTCAGTAACAGCCCCTAGACTATGGAATGATTTGCCCCTGTCTATAAAATCAGCATTGTGTATTGATGCTTTCAAAACTGGTTTAAAGACTTATTTACTTTGGCCTTTGAATAAGTTTTAACTTTGTGAGTGGTATTTATTATGGTGTATGAGGCAAATTTGTATCTTTGCACTTGCTTTTATTTCCCAAGTTTTTATTTGTGTTTTTGTATAAGTATTTTAGCTGTTATTATGTTGGTATTATGTTTGATGTTGAAATGGGAATCTCTGTACAGCACTTTGGTCCATTCTTGTGGTTTTGAAAGTGCTCTGAAAATAAAAGTTCAGTATAGTTGAATGACTTTGAAATGTTTCTTTAATTTGGCTTTATAAACCACAGTACACTGCAGGAGATGATTGTTGTGGGATTGTGAGTTACCTCATCTAATGGAATGTCTAGTTTGCCCATTGGCACACTATTGTTGGTCCTTTGGGCCACAAACACATGCTGGACAGACGGACAGCTCTTCACTGCTGTATCCACTGTGGACTTCAGATTGAAGACACGGCCGCCCCTCACTCCTTGGTTGCATGTGATCACAAACTTGCACTGAGCTGTGTATGGAAGAGACAGGGAGACAGAATGAAACAGACACTATCCAGACAATGCACCATTGCTTATATAGCCACTGATCTGACGTATTTAGTACTTCTAACCAGAAGCTAAATTTAGATACGTTTTAAACAACAAGGTGACACAGCATGTGCATATGTGTTACGATGGCTGGCAACAGGCAGACGAAGAGACGATGATGTGTGATGAACCCAAGTGCAGTTTTATTTCCAAATGTGAAATCCAAAAACCCTAACTACAAATGTGAACAAATACAAAACATGGACTTGAATATAACTTGACATAACATGACTATAAACATGACTTGACTTAAACCAACATTACACAAACAATCAATAACTGACAATGGACAATGGCAAACGTGAGGCTTAAATACATGGACAAGGGTAACAAGACAAACAAGTTAACCAATGACAAAACAGAACTGATAACAAGGTAACTAGACAATAAACCAATGAAAACATGACACATGAACATGGAGGTAAACATGAAATCGCATTACCAGGGAACCACATGACATGAAACACATGAAAAAACACATTAAACATTACATATCCCCCCCACTAGGGGCAGCTCCCGACGCCCCAAAACATGAACAAACACATGAAACATGACATAATCCCAAAGTTCTGTAGGGAGCTGGGGGGAGGGGGGGGTCTTGAGGCATGGCTTGGCAAGACAGGGCGTGGAGCATTGAATCAGGGCAATATCAGTGGAAGGTGGAGCCACGAGAGGCTTGAGGGGCGGAGCCTTGAGAGACTTGGAGGGCGACACCAGGGAACTTGGTACCCAGAGAGTAGCCGACGGTTCGAAGGGACATGGTGGAGCCGGAGGTTCAGAGGACCGAGGTAGCGCCGTAGGCTCGGAGGACCGAAGTGGAGCTGGGGGATCGGAAGACAGAGGCGGAGCCGGTGGGACTGAGTTCCAAGGTGAAGCCGTAGGGAAGGAGGTCCTTGGTGAAGCTGCAGGCTCAGTGACGAAGCAAAGCTGGAAGATAGGAGAGTCCAGGCGGAGCCAGGTGACCGACTGACCAAGGCGGAGCCGAAGGGACGAGGGACCCCAGAGTAGCTGATTGGCTGAAGGACCACGGTGGAGCTGAAGGGACATAGGGCCAAGGTGGATCTGAGGGATCGAAGGACCAAGGCAGAGTCCAGGGCTTGGAGGGTCTAGGCAGGGTCAGAGGGTCGAAAGTTCCCCTTGCCTGCTCAGGAGAACTAAGTGTGGGCACAAGGGAGGGAACCAATTCCAGCTTAAATAGCCCAGTGAGAGATGGCTCTGGAACAAAGGAGGCGGCTCGAAAGGACATGGTGGAGCCAGAGGTTCAGAGGACCGAGGTAGCACCGTAGGCTCGGAGGACCGAAGTGGAGCTGGGGGATTGGAAGACAGAGGCGGAGCCAGTGGGACTGAGGACCAAGGTGAAGCCGTAGGGAAGGAGGTCCTTGGTGAAGCTGCAGGCTCAGTGACGAAGCAAAGCTGGAGGATAGGAGAGGCCAGGCGGAGCCAGGTGACCGACTGACCAAGGTGGAGCCAGAGGGATGAGGGACCTCAGAGAAGCCGATTAGCTGAAGGACCACGGTGGAGCTGAAGGGACATAGGGCCAAGGTGGATCTGAAGGATCGAAGGACCAAGGCAGAGTCCAGGGCTCGGAGGGTCTAGGCAGGGTCGGAGGGTCAAAAGTTCCCCTTGCCTGATCAGGAGAACTAAGTGTGGGCACAACGGAGGGAACCAATTCCAGCTGAGAGAGCCAAGTGAGAGATGGCTCTGGAACGAACGAGGTGGCTCAAAGGGACATGGTGGAGCCGGAGGTTCAGAGGACTGAGGTAGCGCCGTAGGCTCGGAGGACAGAAGTGGAGCTGGGGGATTGGAAGACAGAGGCGGAGCCGGTGGGACTGAGGACCAAAGTGAAGCTGTAGCGAAGGAGGTCCTTGGTGAAGCCGCAGGCTCAGCGATGAAGCAAAGCTGGAGGATAGGAGAGGCCAGGGTCGGAGAGTTGAAAGTTCCCCTTGCCTGATCAGGAGAACTAAGTGTGGGCACAAGGGAGGGAACCAATTCCAGCTTAAACAGCCCAGTGAGAGATGACTCTGGAACGAACAAGGCCTGCAACGCTGATTCGTTGGCCAGAGGTGAGCCTGAGACCTTGCATGGAGCAGACTGAAGCTTGGCTGTGACATGGCATGGAGCACGCTGAGGCGTGGCTGTAATGTGGCATGGAGCAGGCTGAGGCGTGGCTGTGATGTGGCATGGAGCAGGCTGAGGCGTGGCTGTGACATGGCATGGAGCAGGCTGAGGTGTTGCTGAGACATGGCATGGAGCAGGCTGAGGCGTGGCTGTGACATGGCATGGAGCAGACTCAGGATCCAGGGCAAAAGATGGCTCTGGCTTGGCGGCCATGACGTGGGACTCCGGCTCGGTGGCCATGATGTGGGACTCCGGCTCGGCGGCCATGACGTGGGACTCCGGCTCAGCATCCGCCTCCCCCACAGTGAATGTAGAACCAATTATCTGCAGAGCAAGGCCGATATACTAAGCCAGATTAAGGGGACTGCGACCGCCAGGCATCAGGGAAGAGACTGGCTCATTCAATCCCACCTGGAAAATGTCCTTGAGGGCGACTTCATTAAAGTCCACCCAGCAGGCCAGAGTGCAGAAGTCCTCCACACAATTTTCCAGGGATCGATTCCCCTGGTGAAAACGAAGAAGCTGGATTGCTGGGTTCATTTTGGTCGGTCAGGCATTCTGTAACAATGGCTGGCAACAGGTAGACGAAGAGACGATGATGTGTGATGAACCCAAGCGCAGTTTTATTTCCAAACGTGAAATCCAAAAACCCTAACTACAAATGTGAACAAATACAAAACATGGACTTGAATATAACTTGACATAAAACTGACTTGCCTTGACTTGACTTAAACCAACATTACACAAACAAACAATAACTGACAATGGACAATGGCAAACATGAGGCTTAAATACATGGACAAGGGCAACAAGATAAACAAGTTAACCAATGACAAGACAGAACTGATAACAAGGTAACTAGACATAAACCAATGAAAACAAGACACATGAACATGGAGGGAAACATGAAATCACATGACCAGGGGACCACATGACATGAAACACATGACCAAACACATTAAACATTACAATATGTGTGTATTTCAATAGGTGCATGAACATTCTGCAGGAAATTCTTCATGGAAATTAAATTACCTCAATCCAAGTCAAGCTGCAAATAAAATTTTAAATATAAAATGAAACAAATTTTTTGGTTTTGTTGTACGTAGCGCATTACATTTACTGGAGCCCCATATGAGGTTTTAATGAGTTAGATTCTATTGTTTAATTTAAATATTAATTAATAACTAAAGGAATAATTATTAATTATTTCTGATCGTAACACTGATCTAAACAACCAGTAAAGCCCTACATAATAATTGGTGCCCCGTGTGAGGAATCCTACGTGCCAGTTTGTCACAGTGTGTATGCATAAGAATCCAAAGTAATAACTTGAATCATTACTTCAAAGTTTGGTTCTGTTTGACAATTGACTTCTCGCAACTTGCCAAGCATAAGCCAGTGTGGTGTGAAAGTGCTCTTAAGAGTGAATTAGGGGTTGGTAAGTTTACGATAGTCTGCTCAAAGCCTGCTGTTGTTGTTATTTAACTCCTAACGCTTTCACCTAGATGTTACAGAGAGGTGCCAAGTCACTTCATTGACATCCACCAAAGAGAGAACGCAGTGAAATTTGCACATTACATAACAGTAGACCGTAAGCCACAGGTTGAAGCCTCTAACCTGTGCATTCGTGTTAGCAAAACAACAAGCTATCAGAGCCACTGTGTCGCAATAATTTTTACTGCCCAGTAAAATGAGTCACCAATCACCCTGCGTGACTGGAGCTGAAGCTCCACAGAGGTCAGTCGACCCAGCACTGCAAGATGTGGTCGATGCTGTCCTCCATCTCTCTGTAGAGGAGAGAGAGAACCTTAACGGCTACAATATTAGTCGTTGTGATGAAGCATTGCAGGAACTAGTTGATTATGTCAACAACCCGGTCGGGAGGCCAAAGAGCACAATCCCGGACCTAGTGGGCCAAATGTTCCTTCTTCATCACCGCAGAACCCAACTGCAAACCGCAGAGCACCAGGCCCAGCTCGCCCAGCTGCAGAGCAGCTACCAAGCGGTGCAGAGGGAAAATCTCAGCCTGCAACAAGAAGTTAGGTGCACCCAAGCTGAGAAAGTCCAGGCACAAGAAGATAATGCCCGGATGCAGGAGGAAAATGAAACCCTGCGCAGGCAGCTTCAAGCTGCCTAGCTAAGAGTAGAGTCAGATCAGGTAAGTGCAGCTGAAACGCACAGCACAACATCTGACATAGAAGAGGGCCCCCTCTTTAGTGCTACGCGTAGAAATGTGCCCCTGAGAAACCCAGGGACACACGCTAGGAGCCAAGCTGCCCCTAGTGGTACAGTCTCTGACTTCGTCCTACAGGACACCTTTCAAGCTCCTCCAGCGGCCCGCTGGTTGGATGCAGGTGCCCCTTCTTACAGTTACCCCCCTCAGTCAGTTTTCAGTCATGGCACCGTGCATTTCAAACTGACTGATTCCACACCACGGAGGGGGAACAATTATTTTCAAGCCCACAGTGGTGTAAGCGGCTCGAAGATCCCATTAGCCAGGGAGCTGTACGCAACCCGGGGTCCACCCCCACGCGTCGACTGGACTCACCCACCACGAAGGGGAGGAAGTCGTCCTCATTGCTATAGTGATCTGAGTGACTATGGTGTTTCGGATGACTCGGATGACCCGTGGTCATACCGACACCTCGAGTCCCTTGCAGGGGACATAGAGCGCTTTAACCCAAGTAATCGAGATTCAAATATCGACAATTATCTCAGAGAAATTGAGCACTGCCTGGTTGACTTGCCTTAGGCTTCATCGCGTGAAAAACTCAAGCTAATATGGAAGACCACGGTAAGGAGTGTCCATGTGTTCATGGAAACGCTACCGACTGGTACCCGAAACCGCTACTCAGCTCTGTGTAAAGCCCCACGCGAGGAGTATTCGCTGTATATTGACGAAGCCTCCGCTACCATAGGTGCTTTCGGCATCATCCAGAAGAGGCACGAGCCTCCGCGTGAGTATTACAGATGCCTGAGAACCACGTACTTCCAAGGAAGTAACGAACCAGGTCTGGAGGAGAAACGAGCTTTCAAGTCTCTTTTCCTTCACAACCTCCACGAGTGCGTGCGATATGACGTCACGATGCACTGCAGAACGGGCAACTCTACCATGCAGGAAATCAGAAGGTACGCACAACTGGCATGGGAGACACGCGTGCGCCCTGCCCGAGGGCATGAAGGCGATGCCAGAGTCCTGGGGATCCAAGCCTCACAATATGCAGACCTAGTACTTGTAGGCAACGAAATGCCTCGCGTTAAGGTGAATGCTAGAACAGGACCCCAGAGGCGCCGATCACCCTGCCAGCAGGGTAGGCAACAGAAGCAGGGGGGTGGTGACCAGACACACCCCCAGGGTCACGGCAGGCCAAAACGACAAAACGTTCGCCGGCCAAAAGGAAAGGCACGGTTCAAACGAAAACCCAAACAAGAAGGTGAGTGGGTAGACAAGGTTTCAAATCCCCTCAGAGAACAAGATTTGAGAAAGGAAATGGAGGATATAAGGAGATGCTTGACTGAGTTAGTAATGAAGTTTGACGTGCTCCGTTGTTCACCAGGTCCGCCAAACTCCTCAAAGGAACACGGCACTGAAACCCCATCAGTATGACTAGACGATGTACCCCCTCCTTTTAATGCCAAAGTTTACTTTGTAGGTTGGGGAAAGGGGAACAGGGTCCAAGTTGCTCCCCAAAATAGTCACATCATGCCACACCCGCCTTTTCTGACCTTCTTGGGCGATCTGTTCCGCAAGGGCAACGCCTGACACATGGGTGCATCAGCTCCCACGCACTACTTGACACAAACTGTTCGGCCTTTCAGTTGCTCTAAAGATGCTGGACAACAACCAACTCTTCAGACCAAAGGGGGGAATGTTGGGCCTCATGTATTCAGATAGAAGACAAAGGCAGGCCTAACAGTCGTAAAAGTCTGACCACACACTCCGTCATAAATCTTACTGATAAAAACTGCGCCAAAATCAAACAAAGGGAGTCCAAAACAGACTACAAATCCCATGAAGCCTTGCTCACTAAAGGATCGAACTCTCAACTCCTATTGGATGAGGCACACAACAGAACGCCCCTCAACCATGACGTCATCGAGAGTAGAAATAACACTGTGATGCTTCCGGGATTTGCTTCCAGCAACTTTGCTCGCCGTGCATATACGCAGCTCATCGCTGCTCTCAGGTGTAGCCTCGTGGCACAAGGAAGTAACGTCCGACTTGAAACTGTGGCCATACAAACTCCATCTCGCTGGACGAGTTGAGATTACTCTGTATTACACCGAACACTCTAACGGATCCGAAGGAGACCACCGAGCAATCCGCATCTTCATCCGTTTGCCTGCAGAAGTGAAGAGATAAAAGATTTCTCTTCCATCTTCAATCAAGTCGACGTCGCTGATTTCTCCGCCAGCCCGCCGAGAATCAGCAGCCGTACCGCCCGCCGACAGAGCAAGGAAATGGCCTCCCGTCATCACCCAAGCCTCGAGGAACCGAGTCGGAGTCAAACGACGGATGAACACACATTCTCTCTCTCTCTCTCATACTAACCACACACACGCGACCCCTCACAAACATTCTCGCACACAATATAGTAGATAACTTCGTGATAAAGCTCAGCTTTGTCCTTAAGCTATCGTACAAGCGGATACACGCGGTAAACTGGCAGATGCCATTGACCGGTTTCTCTCCGCCCACATTCAGGGCCATATTCTCTGGCCGGAAATCTCGCGTGACATACTCTCCACGAGAGTCACGTCCACACACACCTTCCTGTGTTATAGGATTATTTTGGTTACCATATCTAATCATATCACTGTTTAGTTTGTAGTTGTAAGTCGGAAGTTTATTTACCGCGTTGTATTGATTATCAATTGATATTACTGCATAAATAAACTCTATGTTTTGGTTTGTTTTGCATACACCTGTGTCAAATGCTGATGTGCTCGGATTCAAGCCTTCATTTTTTTTTTCGAAAATCGATATTCTTCGGATGTCAATTTTCCTGAGAGTACAATCTAATATTGAGACTGTTATACTACCTGGTTATTAGTCCCTGATTCAAGGGTGGTGCCCCGGCGATATTAATCCTTATTAATCTTCTATTGATTTTTAATAACTGATCATTTATCTTTGATGATTGTTGAATTTGAAGGATCAATAAGCTAGTGTTAATTCAAATCAATGTTCTATTGATTTAAATAATTAATAATTATCTTTGATAATTATTAATTATTGCTAATAACCAAACCCGCTCCTAAACGTAGCGCACTACATTTACTGGAGCCCCATATGAGGTTTTAATGAGTTAGATTCTATTGTTTAATTTAAATATTAATTAATAACTAAAGAAATAATTATTAATTATTTCTGATAGTAACACTGATCTAAACAACCAGTAAAGCCCTACAGTTTGCTACAGAAACATTTTCACTGCATCCACTGCACATGAAAAAAATCCCTTTTGATGTTTTCTTCTTTCATATTATGTTAAATAAGATCAGAGCGAAACATCTGCTCAGTGTCCATTTTAACTAGATAAGAACATGCAGGTTTTTCTGGGAACACCCAGACGCCCAAAACGTATCTCTGTCTACACACACACACGCACACACATCCACACACCCACACAGGTTTTGTTTAGCTATAACAAGCTTTCACTAATATAATGTGTGCAAAACATTTACAGTGCATCCGGAAAGTATTCACAGCACTTCACTTTTTCCACATTTTGTTATGTTACAGCCTTAATCCAAAATGGATTAAATTCATTATTTTCCTCAAAATTCTACAAACAATACCCCATAATGACAATGTGAAAGAAGTTTGTTTGAAATCTTTGCAAATTTATTTAAAAAAAAGAAAACGAAAAAAAAAAAAAATCACATGTTGCTCAATACTTTGTTGAAGCACCTTTGGCACCAATTACAGCCTCAAGTCTTTTTGAGTATGATGCTACAAGCTTGGCACACCTATTTTTGGGCAGTTTCTCCCATTCTTCTTTGCAGGACCTCTCAAGCTCCATCAGGTTGGATGGGGAGCGTCGGTGCACAGCCATTTTCAGATCTCTCCAGAGATGTTTGATCGGGCTCTGGCTGGGCCACTCAAGGACATTCACAGAGCTGTCCCAGAGCCACTCCTTTGTTGTCTTGGCTGTGTGCTTAGGGTCGTTGTCCTGTTGGAAGATGAACCTTCACCCCAGTCTGAGGTCCAGAGCGCTCTGGAGCAGGTTTTCATCAAGGATGTCTCTGTACATTGCTGCATTCATCTTTCCCTCGATCCTGACTAGTCTCCCAGTTCCTGCCGCTGAAAAACATCCCCACAGCATGATGCTGCCACCACCATGCTTCACTGTAGGGATGGTATTGGCCAGGTGATGAGCGGTGCCTGGTTTCCTCCAGACATGACGCTTGCCACTCAGGCCAAAGAGTTCAATCTTTGTTTCTTATGGTCTGAGAGTCCTTCAGGTGCCTTTTGGCAAACTCCAGGCGGGCTGTCATGTGCCTTTTACTGAGGAGTGGCTTCCGTCTGGCCACTCTACCATACAGGCCTGATTGGTGGAGTGCTGCAGAGATGGTTGTTCTTCTGAAAGGTTCTCCTCTCTCCACAGAGCTGGAGCTCTGTCAGAGTGACCATCGGGTTCTTGGTCACCTCCCTGACTAAGGTCCTCCTCCCCCGATCACTCAGTTTGGCCAGACGGCCAGCTCTAGGAAGAGTCCTGGTGGTTCCAAACTTCTTCCATTTACGGATGATGGAGGCCACTGTGCTCGTTGGGACCTTCAATGCTGCAGAAATTTTTCTGTACCCTTCCCCAGATCTGTGCCTCGATACAATCCTGTCTCGGAGGTCTACAGACAATTCCTTGGACTTCATGGCTTGGTTTGTGCTCTGACATGCACTGTCAACTGTGGGACCTTATATTGACAGGTGTGTGCCTTTCCAAATCATGTCCAATCAACTGAATTTACCACAGGTGGACTCCAATCAAGTTGTAGAAACATCTCAAGGATTCAGTGGAAACAGGATGCACCTGAGCTCAATTTTGAGTGTCATGGCAAAGGCTGTGAATACTTATGTACATGTGATTTGTTTCGTTTTTTATTTTTAATAAATTTGCAAAGATTTCAAACAAACTTCTTTCACATTGTCATTATGGGGTATTGTTTGAAGAATTGTGAGGAAAATAATGAATTTAATCAATTTTGGAATAAGGCTGTAACATAACAAAATGTGGAAAAAGTGAAGCGCTGTGAATACTTTCCGGATGCACTGTACACCTTGGAAACCCATTTGACCTTGAGTCAGTGCTCAGCATTCCCTGAAAAGTATGTGGAAGAGATTTACTCAAAAGTTAGCAGAGCACTTTAAATTCTGAGGCTGTGCTTAAATAGGCAAGAAAACCTTGTAGTCTTGTAAATACAACACTGTAATGTGATAACCTGCAATTGTTTGCTACCTTAAGGAGCTATTTCTACTTGATCTAACCCTTTAAAAATGAGTTTTGTTGGTGTAACCTTATGTAGTCAGGTTGATTCAGTAATGTTAAAAATATTTTTGACTTGATTAAAATATAGATTCTACCACATTAATGGAATGTTCCAGGTTCGATACAAGTTAGCTCAATCGACAGCATAATGTTGATAGCCACAAAAATAAAAGGGACTCGTCCCACCTTTTCTTTAAAAAAAACACACATCTGGGTTACAGTGAGGCACTGACAAAAAAGTTAATGGGGGCAATCCTTAAACATTTTCAAAAGTATATGCACAAGACGTAAACAATGTGCTTGTAAACATGATTTAAATGTGATTAAACTGATAAATAACCTTTTTTGTGTAAAGTTGTATCCAATTTTACAACTTTGTAACCATGATGACATAACGCTGCAAACCCTAAAACCCTAAAATGACCGTAAAAACAACGATTTAAACAAATTACAGCTCAATTAAAACCCAAGTTTTAACAGAAGAATGAATGCAAGTGCTTTTATAAAATTATAAGCTTCACATTGCTGCCTTTCAACCATCCCAAAAACTGGCCCCATTCACTTCTATTGCAAGTGACTCACGGTAACCTCGATTCAAGTCAAAATCATTTTTGAAGTAATTAACATAATGCAACAAATGCTGTCGATTGAGTTTTACTTGTATTGAACTCGGAATATTCCTTTAAGCACATTTTTAGGTTACATTTTTTCAGTGTATAAACTGAAATTACATGAAACATTTTGCCAGTTAAAAATGTCAAAATATTTTGCACTACATTTTTACAGCAGCTGTTGAGGAACACATACACTGCTTTATGAAGATGTATCAAAACAACCATACATTCTTACTCACCATCCTGAATTCTGCTGGCCAAAGCCTCTGAGCTGAAGCCTGCAAACACCACAGTGTGTACTGCACCGATGCGGGCACACGCCAACATGGACGCTACTGCCATAGGAGACACAGGCATATAGATGGCCACTCGTTCTCCCCGCCGGACCCCATGACTCTTTAATGTGTTGGCAAGGCGACATGTCATCTCTAGAAGTTCCCTGAAATGCAGCGGCAAAGATTCTAATGTTATACAGCTCTAAACACAGATTAATTATGAGAATAAAATGATACAGCTGACTAATAGGAAATCCCTCAAGTGTGAAAGTTTAAAAATAAATCTGTGATGATTTAATGCTGGTTCAATTTCAAGTGGTTCAAGTGCGAAGTTGAATGAACTTGCATGGAAACATGAGAACAAAAAAAAAGAAAGAAAGAGAGATCACTGATATGTAAAATCTCTGACATCAAATTGGCTGGTAGTTTATGGGTAGTGTATTAATAATGCATTTATAGCATAATACAGTATTAGTAAGATTTTTGCATATGCCTGATGTATATATTATGTATACGGTATATGCGTTGAGAAAAGACTTCATCTGGCAACTGAGTAAGTGTGATTCAGTGGAACAGAGCATAAATGAGAAACAGACACGTGTCTAAGCAGAGAACTCCACAGTACAGCCTGTACTTTTCAAATGTGTCAGGTTCCAAGACTTTTTGGATCTCCTCCATATATTATGGTGAGACCAGCAACCAAACACTTTCACTTTCATTATAATGTGTATCAATGTGTTTGCACTTACTGTTTACCAGTTGAAGCAGGAAAAAGAGTTCAACGGGTACAGTACTGTCCTAACAGTGTCATACTTTATGGTTGCACACATGAATGATAGTGTAAAATGAGTGCTTCTTCACTCAACACCCTGACATGATTCATATCTGAGATACTGAGAACTTCAATGAAATCTGTCTCTGGAATAATCTCTGCATCTCACCAATAAAATATGAGAAATAGTTACTTTTCAAAGTTCAACGCACATATTAGATTAGAGGAAACAGCCTGCTGACCATTGTGTTTTGGTAACACTTGAGAACAGTAGATCTGTAAATATTTAGCCTCCTGTGAACAGCAGTGATCTAAATCTTTGCCAGTGACATTCTACATCAATCACAAGCACCGTGCAGATGGAAAAAGTGAAAGAGAGGGCACATTCCAACACAAGAATCCTAAAAATATGCCTTTGTTCTCCATCAGAAAGAGGGTTGTCTGATGCAGCTCCTTTTGCATGGGAAGGAATTCCCCCAAAGCCTTCCCTTCAGTGGTGTGTGCTCTCATATCACATGTTAAAGGAATTTTCCAATTATGCTCAATTGACAGCATTTGTGGCATTATGTTGCTTACCATAAAAAATTAATAAATAAATAAGTACAGATAAATAAGTGCCCCTCACTTATTTAAGAAAAAAGAAGCAGCAAAAATCTACGTTACAGTGAGGCAATTACAATGGAAGTGAATGGGCCAAACCGTAAATGTTAAAATACTCACTGTATCAAAAGTACAGCCACAAAATGTAAACATTGCAATATGCATGTTAATATGATTTTACGGTGATAAAATCACTTACTGACATTTTTTGTGTAAAGTTATATCCAATTTTACAACTTTGTTGCATGACGACGTATCGCAGTAAATCCTAAAACAACCGTAAACATTATGATTTAAACAGCTTTACAGTTCAAATAAAACACAAGTTTTAACAGAGGAATTAACATATATGCTTTTATAAAAATTATACGCTTCCCATTTCTGCCTTTAAACCCTCTAGAAATTGGCCCCATTCATTTCCATTGTAACCTTGACTTTTGCACTTTTTTAAAGAAAAGGAGAGACGAGTCAAAATTATTTTTTGTGGTAATCAATATTATACCACAAATGCTGTCGATTGAGCTTAATTTGTACAGAACCCGGAAAATTATTTTAACATGTATGTTTAAGCGTATATGTCATGTGGCTATACATTTGAAACGGTGTATTTTAACATTTATGGACAAGCCCCATTTACTTCCATTGTACGTGTCCTACTGTAACCACAATTTTCTTGCTTTTCTTTAAGTAAACGAGTCTAAATTATTTTTGCAGTAATCAACTTTATGCCACAAATGCTGTTGATAGAACTTAACTTGCATTGAACCCAGAACATTTCTTTATCTGTGTCTATCACAGTGTCCACAGAATGTGCCCTGTTAAGTCTATGGGGTGGGGGTGAAGATAAGGGCCAGGGCCACATGTAAGGTTCTCAGGAGCTTCTAACGTACCTGTAGGTGATCCTTTCTTCTGTGCCAGGCTCATCTTTCTCCCAAATCAATGCCACTCTGTCTGGATCCTTTGCCACATGTACATCCAAGCAGTTCACTGTCAATCAATTTAAAATGAAATTAGCCTACTATTATATTTACAGTTGTTTTGGAAAAAGTTTATCTCATGTAATTCTAAAGCATGTGGCCTCTTAATAAATATCCTGGAAGACTGTTTCTAATGGACATTGTTTTTTAACCCCCTTGGATTCTAAAAAGTGTTAGAAGAGTTAGAAAATATTTTTTTTTTCCTTCTGATCATAGAATTTATGTGATCGTAACGAACCAATTAAGATAATAAGCGCAGAAACTCATTACCAGAGACGTTCAGTTGGCCTCCAAGAAACCAGTTGATTTTCCCACGAGAGAGATCACAGTCCTTTACTTGGTCGAAAAGTTTGGTCCATGTCAGCCTTTCCTTGGCAATGGACCCCCAGAAAGTTTCAGGATCTGTCACTGACAGTTCGTATAAATCTGAGTAGGTCTTTCCAACGAGATGCGAGCTCAGGTCCGGTAGAGGCGCCGCGCTGCTGCTGCTGCACAAGGATCTTGCATTGCACTGTGAGATGAATAAAACACTTTTACGCAGACATTTCTTGCTTCTTAAAGGGTTTTCTCTGGTCAAACAATTCAGCAAACTTCTGCTCACACGTCCAGCCATTATTCCGCACAGTTTGCTCAAGTTTCCTTCAACTGTGACAGTGTTTCTCTAAAGAGAAACAGGCTTTCAGAGAGGGAGGAGGAAACTTGTTGACAAAGCACTGGTCTCAAGAAACTCACCACGGGACACTACTACAGTAACCGCCCCCTAAATCCTTCAGCTTCAGCATGTTTGAACAAAGTTGTGAATCACTTGTGTTCTGGCTTTCACAATGGTGCACTGCAATTTCCTTTAACGAGCGGGAGTTTTGGATATTGCATAATATCGGACTGCACGGTCGTCTTTAAAAAAGTAAATAAGTCACGCTAAAAACAACCCTTCAAAACGGTTTAATATAAAGAAGAGTAAATAATATTTTTTTTTATAACGAGACTGTTTTAGATGTTACCAACGTCCTGTTGCTTATGTCCTATCACATAAAATTTATTTTTTAACATAGTAATGGGTTTTATTTGAAAAAAGTTATAATCCAACATGCTACCACAGGTTTCTAAAACGTATTGCGACACGTTGCTTCCCTAGAGATTTTACCCCAAACTCCTGCTGCCCTCTAGTGGACGGCTTCCTAAGGAGCAGTTTAGACACTACGACCTGTTTTTAAAGGAATAGTTCACCCAAAAATGAAAGTTTTCTTATTATTTACTCACCCTTATTCCACCCCAGATGTGTATGATTTTCTTTCAACTCAAATGAAGATTTTTAGAAGAATTTCTCAGGTATGTTGGCTCATATAATTCAAGTAAATGGGTGCCAAAATTTTGAAGCACCAAAAATCACATAAATCAGCATAAAAGTAATTCATAAGACTCCAGTGGTTAAATCAGTATCTTCAGAAGCAATATGATAGGTGTGATAGGTTCACTTTTACATTCTACTTGCATATCGCCCCCTACTGGGCAGGGAGATGAATTTCAAGAAAAAAGGATTTAAATATTGATCTGTTTCTCACCCACAGATAGATACACGGATCATATCACTTCTGAAGATATGGATTAAACACTGGAGTCGTATAGATTACCTTTATGCTGCCTTTATGTGCCTTTTGGAATGTCAAAAGTTTGGCACCCATTGACTTGCATTGTATGGACCAACAGAGGTGAGATTTCCTTCTAAAAATCTTCATTTGTGTTCTGCTGAAGAAAGAAAATCATACACATCTGGGATGGCATGAGGTTGAGTATATGATGAGAGAATTTTCATTTTTTTAGTGAACTACCCCTTTAATGGCGTGATAAATAATTAAAAAAATACATAAATATATAAATAAATAATATAACAGTTAATATATAGTCAATATAATAATATTATATTTATTATATAAATAATAAAAAGTTGTTAAGTAAAATAACAAAACTTAAAATATTTTAACACAGACTTTTGATACCTATTTCTACTTTAACTACCTATTTTTCTACTTTATCTATCTATCTATCTATCTATCTATCATCTGTCTGTCTGTCTGTCTTTTCTTTCAACACCAGGCATACTCAGTTTGTTGCTATCCTTTACCACCCAACAATCAGATGGCCTGTCTTTTTTCAGATCTCACACCCTGTTTCTTGTCCTTTGATATCTGTCCTTTCCAATAAAAGTTATTTGTTTACAAGTTCTCTCTCTCTCTCTCTCTCTCTCTCTCTCTCTCTCTCTCTCTCTCTCTCTCTACCACTCCAATTCTGGACAAATAAAGATCCAGAACACAAACCACTTCTGGATCTGATCCCAGTACATGAACTGTCAGCAGCATCCTGTAGCTCAAGACTGGTTCCCCACTTAAGCTAAGCAGTGTTGAGCCTGGTCAGTACCTGGATAGGAGACCTCCTGGGGAAAACTATGGTTGCTGCTGGAAGAGGTATTATGTCAGTAGGGGGTGCTCACCGTGTGGGTCCTAATGCCCCTTTATAGTGATCGGGACACTATACTGTAAAAAAAAAAGAAAAAAAAAAGGCATCCTTCTTCAGAGAAGCATTGCACCATGGACTTTTGTTTCCAGAAAACACACTGACAGAGGGTCTCAGATAGTCAGTAATAAGGGCTAAATATTAAGATTTTACCTCTGAGATCAGATTTACAGTAATACACATAAAAATGTCCAAACCTCAGTTAATTTTAGGGACTTCTTGTGAACATCAAAGAAAGTGTATTTGATGTAATTTCTGTAAAATATGTAATGGATTTTCATATCCAATCTGAAAAGAGCAGTTTTCACTCGAAACTTCGTTATTAAAAATATAGTTCAGATGATGATAGTAGAACAAACAATATCCAATTATAAAAGTGACAGGTGGTTGGGGGTTATAATGAAATAATTAATAACTCAATCATCTTTTAAAAAGCACAGAAAATGAAGCAGAGAGCATTTGCAGGTACAAAGTTGTTTCATATACAAATGCCAGAATATTATGTCTATATGTTTAGTAAATTTACATTTCTATATATGGAATTTTGTTACAAGTATAATAGATGATTAAAATTGCTTCTCAGTTTCCCAACAAAGCCAAACAGCACATCCTTCCAGTCAGTGGCATCAATTCACCAAAAGCCAAGATATGGCAAGTTCTGTTGACGTCATGTAATTTTACTTCATCATGTGACAGCATCAAATCAAGTCCCAAATATTTTAATACATTCCTGAAAATATCAGTACGTGCTGCAGCAGCCATCCTCAAATATCACATTGAAGCACCTATTTACACACTAAATATTCTATGAAAAGCAGCTTCATAAGACTCATTCAAATACAGTCTACTTTTACTGTACTGAAGCCATTTGACAAATTGAAATGCAAGCACAGGTAAAATGATAGTAGAGAGAAAAACAACAAAAATGTAACAGCACCAGCCTTAAAATACGACCACAAGCATCTAAAGAGTAATTGCATAGCTTTGTCTATAACCCAGCAAATCAGAAAGTTGCTGTCATAAGAATGAACAAAAATATAGCAATAAAGACAAGTCTTACCTTCTGGTGATCTTAATTTCTTTTAATTTGAAAAGCAATCAATTAATCCATTAATTTTAATTAATTTACATTCATTTATTGGCGCCTTTATTTAAAATAGTTTAATATTGATGTAAATATTAACAAATTAAACTAAAACAATGTTGCCTTCAAGTGTTTCTCCTAAACATTGCTTCAAGTTTTTAAAATAATTATTCAAGAGTCAGTAATAAAGCAGAGTAATCAAATAAAGAACAGAGTAAACAGTGCTTTAATTTTTTCAGTAACAGTAGCAATTAAATAATAAAAAGTGATATAAAAACATTAAAAAGTAATCTGATGAAAAACAGAACTACTTAACATACTGACATACACTGATCAGCCACAACATTTAAACTGCCTGCCTAATATTGTGTAGGTCCCCCTCGTGCTGCCAAAACAGCACCAGCCCTATTCTGAGATGATATTCTTCTCACCACAATTGTACAGAGCGGTTATCTGAGTTACCGTAGACTTTGTCAGTTCAAACCAGTCTGGCCATTCTCTGCTGACCTCTCTCAACAACAAGGCATTTCCGTCCATAGAACTGCTGCTCACTGGATGTTTTTTGTTTTTGGCACCATTTTGAGTAAATTCTAGAGACTGTTGTGTGTGAAAGTCCCAGGAGATCAGCAGTTACAGAAAAACTCAAACCAGCCAATCTGGCATCAACAATTATCCATCCAATCGTGTTGCAGCAGTGCAGTTCATAAAATCATGCAGATACAGGTCAGGAGCTTCAGTTAATGTTCACATCAACCATCAGAATGGGGAAAAAATATGATCTCAGTGATTTAGAGCATGGCATCATTACTGGTGCCAGATGGGCTGATTTGAGTATTTCTGTAACTGCTGATCTCCTGGGATTTTCATGCACAACAGTCTCTAGAATTTACTCAGAATGGTGCCAAAAACCAAAAACATCCAGTGGGAAATGCCTTGTTGATGAGAGAGGTCAACAGAGAATGGCCAGACAGGTTCAAACTGACAGAGCCTAAGGTAACTCAGATAATCGCTCTGTACAATTGTGATGAGAAGAATAGCATCCTGGTTCAGCCAAGGACAGTGAGTGATTTTCTCTTTTTCTTGTCAATAGCCTATTGATGCTTGATTAATATTAACAATAGGCTTATAACAGCTGCAGCAGGTCTTAAGTCACAGAACGGATATTTTTAGATTGTTGTCCTGTTTACATACTGGTAATACATTAACAGCTGTATCTTTATATCATTTTGCGTCAAGAGAGGCATTTTAAAGTGCATTTCACACTTGGTCCGTTTCAGGGGTCTGAGCTCAGTTCGGGGGATTTTTGGCCCATATCAGAATCAGAATGAGCTTTATTGCTAAGTATGCTTACACATACAAGTAATTTGTCTTGGTGACAGGACCTTCCAGTGTACAACAATACAAAAACAGCAGCAAGACATAGATAATAATAATAAAAAAATATATATTATACACATATGTACAGACACACACATACATACATACACACACACACACATGGGTAGTGCAAATCTAATACAATTTGTTTTGTACAGTGTAAATACAAATCTGTTATGTACAGTGCAAATTTTTTTTTCTTCTTCTTCAGAGGAATGTAATGGCAGAAGAGGATGGATGTGTTGGATAAATATAAGAAAGACTAAACTGTGTATTGCACATAGTTATTGCTCAGTGGGGCAGTTTAACAGTTCATGAGATGGACAGCTTGAGGGAAAAAACATATGTGAAAACACCAAACGATCACAGACCCCTTAAAAGCGAACCGAGCCGAGACCATCTCGGGAGGTGGTCTGAGTATGGTTGGCTTGCAGCCTTTGGTTCGGTTCCCTTATAACGTGCATTGTGAACAAAAAGCGCTCCAATGTTGTATAGAATTGTATTCTCCGTCGGAATCCGTTTCCCCGTAGCTCCGATAGGGTGTGGGGTTAGGGTTAGGGTAGGTAGGGTAGGGAATGGTTAGGCTTAGGTTTGTGCAAGGGGGAACGCGGAGAATGTAACCGTTAGATAGCCTACTGTTCCCCCATACAGATCTGCTTGAGGGAAACAGATCCCGACGGGGAAACAGTGTTCGACACTCCGGGCTCACTTGAATTTCCCATTCGCGTAATACCAAACATGTTTGGCCCTGACATGTTCCCGTACATAGGAAATGACAATGCGAGCACCAGAGAGACCCGACGAGCCTCTTGCTTTGTTTCTATGGATATGTCAAAGGGAGATGCATATTAAAACTATTGTAAACTGCACACGAAACAAACTCAAAGTTCTTTCTTTAGTGTTCTGTGCAAATGAAGATTCGAGGGTTTAACCGGACGCCTTGAAAACCGAATGAAAGTTAAGAAATTACGATCTATGAATGGAAGTAACACGAGGCTGTCAGTAAATTAAACAAATTGTGATTAATCTTATTGTTTGTCATTAATAAAACTAATCTACCATGATTGAATGCTGAATTTTGCCTCTAAATCCAGTATTTTTTATATAAAAACACAATGCATTCAATTATGTTACATTAATTTTCTTTGTAATAATATATAATTACATAATATTGATGCCAAAGATCAATAAATGAAGTTTTATTGAATATAGACACATGTTCTTATGCTGCTTATTCATTTTGAGAGCATTAAACATGTTTATATTATCTTATTATTTAATAGCCTACGTAGAGCTATTTGTACTCAACATTAAATAGCCCTAATAATTATAATACATACAATATTTTTTAAAGTGGGCTCAGTCCCACAAATGACACAGAGTGTGAATGCAAAAAGGACTGAGACCCCGTAACTGGTAAAGTGGACCAAAAGAGATCTGAGCCCACTTACAAGCTCTCAGACAGTGTGAATGCAAAGAGAACTGGGTCCTTTTTCACTCTGTCCACTTTCTGGTCCGCTAAAAGGGGTCTGAGTTTGGTTCTTAAAGAGGACTCAAGTGTGAAAACACCCTAAATGTTCACGCGCGCAGCTCACCATGAGATAGGAGCGCTCTCTAGAGCACATGCAGACTTTCACATGATGGCCACAGATGTTGTCAAACAAACAGCCAGTGGGTACGGAACTGAGTCAGAATTTATTTGTAATAGAAAATAATTTAAAACTCTGTTAATCCAGGGGCCTGGGTAGCTCAGTGAGTATTGACACTGGCTACCAACCCTGGAGTCACTAGTTCGAATCCAGGGTGTGCTGAGTGACTCCAGCCAGGTCTCCTAAGCAAACAAAATTGGGCCGGTTGCTTGGGAGGGTAGAGTCATATAGGGTAACCTTCTTGTGGTCACTATAATGTGTGGTTTTGCTCTCAGTGGGGCGTGTGGTGAGTTGTGTGTGGATGCCGCAGAGAATAGCATGGGCCTCCACACGCGCTACATCTCCACGGTAATGCGCTCAACAAGCCATGTGATAAGATGCGCCGACTGACGGTCTCAGACATGGAGGCAACTGAGATTCATCCTCCGCCTCCTGGATTGAGGCATCACTATGCCACCACGAGGACTTAGAGTGCTTTGGGAATTGGGCATTCTAAATTGGGGAGAAAAGGGGAGAGAAAAAAAAAAAAACTCTGTTAATCCAGTAAATAAATGTATTCCTTTGTATTGACCAGTCAGCCCAGGTATGGCAGCTGCCATTCGCAACTGACACCCCTGCTTCTAGTGTAAGCCCATAAGTGGGTATTTATTTGATCAATTATACATTTACATATAAATTGCCATAATGTTGCAATGAAATGGCAGTGGCAAAATTAAAGAGATGGTTCACCCAAAAATAATTTTTTCTTTCATAATTTTCTCACCCGTATATCATTCCAGATGTGTATGATTTTCTTTCTTTTGCAGAAGTGAAGGGAAGATTTTTAGAAGAATGTATCAGCTCTGCAGGTCCATACAATGGTGGCCAGAACTCTGAAGCTCCAAAAAGGAGATAAAGTCATCTTAAATGTAATCCATAAGACTCCAGTGGTTTAATTAATGTCTTCTGATGCAATCTAGTCATGATCTAATCATGATTTCAAGCTCGATTACACTTTCTACTGCTTGACGCATGCATAGAGCACTAGATGAAGCTATAGAGAGTGTAATCGAGCTTGAAATCACGATCGCCAGTGAGAATGCTGTCTAGATGTACAGTGAAAAGGAGTTACATTTTGGCCCTTTCTCACCCAAAACCAACTTGATCACTTCTGAATAACCACTCCAGTTTGATGGATTGATGTTTATGCTGACTTGATCTGCTTTTTGGAGCTTCAAATGCCTGGCCACCATTCACTTGCATTGAATGGACCTACAGTGCGGAGATATTCTTTTAAAAATATTTGTTTGTGTTCTGCTTGAAGAAAGAAAGTCATAGACATCTGGGATGGCATGAGTGTGAGTAAATGAGAGAATTTTCATTTTTGGATGAACTAACCCATTAAGGGACTCACAGGGTTAAAAGAACACCAACATTACGTATTGGACAGTTTAGCCAATCAGGAGTCAGGGGTGTGGAAACAAATCTCGGAAACAGAAGGAGGAGCTTCGCGGCAGTGTTTAACGTGCGCGAGAGTTTTTCTGTTTGTTTATGTGTGAGTAACAGAAACGAATATGCAAATATAACATTGCGAAAATTACTGTGATATGGTCATTTACTGCACTAGCGTTTGTAAAGAAACCTTTTAATCTATTTAAAGCGGTGACTGGAGGCTACTCAGCAAATAAATAAATAAATCTTGATCCACTTTGGATCCAGATAGAACTCACGAGAACAAACTACAAGTTCCTTTTATTTCGGGTTCCTAGATATAAACGTTTTTTTTTTTTTTTTTTTTGTAGACGGTGATACAGTAATGCATATCTTGTATTATTAGGCATATCTTGCAGATGGAGAGAGAGAGAGAGACGTGTTTGTGATATGGAGGAGGACATTTTTCAGATATGATTTATATGCTGTTATTTATTCAAAAAGAGAATAAAATAAAGAATAATATACTTTGCATAATTTGAATAACTGTGTGAGATTTACTATTCTTGTTGCGACTTATTCTGACATGGGAAATGTAATGGTCTATGAACAGAATCTAATAAATTTTCCGTTACATTACTCTGAAAAAAAAAAAAAAAAAAAAAAATAGGCCATGCCAGACCGCTGTCTATACAATCCTTATCTTATAAAGTCACAGTTTAAGCTTTGGTCTAGTTTTTCTGCTTATGGTAAACTATATTTTCTTAAACTTCAGGTTCAGCTCTCATGACTCCTAAATGGGAGCAGGCATCTCTACCTCGATGGGAGATTACGGCATACTGGATTTTCTCCTTCTCTTCACATTTGTATTCCTTCTACCAGCTGCACAGATTCTCCAAAGGTGAGCTGCAGAAAAAACAGAAACCTCCAGCTTCCAAAAAGAGTGTGTGCTTTAGATACATATTGTATGGGCTATTCATCTCAGTAACTCACCGACTGACCAATTTCAACCAGGCCTGATCTTTAACCACTAGACAATCACCACTCCACAGTTACGTCATGTAGACATAAAAACAAAATATTCTGACCATTTCTAAACCGATATCATATATTTGTTGAATGAGTTTGATGAATTTATCCAAAATAAATATAAAATGCAGGTCATTTTAAGCGCACACATTGGCTTTATTTCATAACGTGTCAGTTTGAGAAGGGCTGCGCTCTTGTGTGTTGGAAAAAAGCCCTTTTCTGTCGTGTTAATGGCTGACTAACAGCTTTGAAAAGGTTGTGCTGTCATTTTGAGGGCCGACAGGATCTCAGGTCAGCAAAAGGCAACACATAGCACCCATTTTATCTCTTTTAACCAAAACATGCCACTCAACACAAGTGCAAAAATAAACCTTCAAACTAGACACAATCTCTTCGTGCTTACAGAAAGAAAACACTCCATAAACCAGAATGGTGGGTGATATCAAAGATACATGTAAAGATAACTTAGTCTTTTAAGCATTGCAAAAGCTCTGGAATGATTAAACAACATCTAAAAGGATGGTCACCTAGCTGACTTTGGTCCAGTTCCATATAATATGTAGTCTATATAGACATATATAGACAGTGAGCCAATTTCAACATAATTCTTTCCAAAGTCTCTTGCCACTTTCACAGTGAATTTAACTCTGACACCATATACAGTTTTAATTCAAATGATAAATAGAACTAAACTGAAAACTTGTGGCCTTAAGTAAACTATTCACACACCTCTGTTTAAGGTTATAGCGCAATCTCTCTCTCTCTCTCTCTCTCTCTCGGTTTTGTGTGTTCAGCTGTTCGTCCTTCATAAATCAAGCCCAAATTAAGCCAATCCTATAAAGAGTATTAAATGGTCATCATTCTAACATGTTTTTTTGTGATATATATTTATTGATCCTCAACATTGCAATATTACAGTTTTATTTAGGCATCTTTCAAGAAACAGGCCCTTCTAAACTATTGTCATTTTTTAATGTCTTTCCATTAATGATTATTTACTAAAGGGCAGTTTCATAGCTCAAGACAGATGTTTATGTCCACTCTGTCCTTCAGCAAAGGAAGCTATGAAGCTCAACTCTCCATTCTGACACTCAACTCTGAATATCTCTGTCTGTCTGTTTGGAAATAAATATCCCAAAACTAAACTACTGTCCATTTTGTACAGTTAACCAAAATGTTCTAATTAATGGATTTACAGTTACGCCGTAGAAGGAAACCAGTTAATTTTAAGGGCTTTAAATGGTGAAATATTTGTGAATTTGACACAATACATGGGGCAGGATTGAAAGCATTGTAATTAATATCGTTGTCTTCTTAGATATTACATTAAGTGGTCTGTCCTAGAGCCAAGGTATATCAGAACCACTTAGAATCTCTGGGCTAAATCTGATTTCTTTAAGATACTTTAAGCATCATGCCTCACGTTACCCCCCTAGTGGATTACTTGGCATCTCTACACAAAATATGACTCCACATCACCTAAGGTCCATAACACAGCAAAGATGCCCAAAGACATGCAATCCTTGGTTTGGTAAGCAGTATTTGTATCTCAACACAGTGTGACCACTAGATGACACTGTTGTCTCACTTCTGTTTCACTTTCTTGCGTGTGCGTTTATGACTGTATGGTTAGATCCCTGCCTGGCAGTGCACCCTGCAGGAAAACATTCTGTCGAGTTGGTGAAAGGTCCGTCTTGAGAAACTGGAAGAAAAAAGAGATGTAGTTAGGGAGAGAGGGACAGAGAAAGAGGGGCAGGGTGGGGCAGAGAAAACAATACCAAACTGGTACTGCAATGCAGGGGAAGAAGACCGTTTATATGTGTGCATGTGGATTGTGCAGAGAATATGCAATATTATCCTTTACCAGAAAAGCCCACTTTGAACTACAGGATGAACATCCACGAACATTTAATCCATTTTAAAACCCAAGCCTCGAAGTTCCTGAACTTCTATGCAGAAAGGAGTTGGTTGGTTAGTTGAACAGACGACAAACCAACTACTTGAGAATGTGTTGTGAAAATAGCCATGTCCTAAAGTGCTCATATGATTAAACTGAGGAGCACTGAAACAAATGCAGTGACTTTATAATATATTAAAGACACTAAACAAACGTGTTGAATATCTGGTATGCTTAATGTGTGTTGTATAGTTATAAACCAGATCGTTGGATCACATAACCAAGTCATTTTCATCAAGTTGTAATCTTACTTGTCCAAAAACTCTATTCTTATTCTGGTATACCCCAAATAGTAATTTGTACTGCCTTAAAGGAATAGTTCACCCAAAAATGAAAATTCTCTCATAATTTACTCAACCCTCATGCCATCCAAGATGTTTATGACTTTCTGTCTTCTGCTGATCACAATTAAAGATATTTAGAATATCTCAGCTCTGTTGGTCCTCGCAATGCAAGTGAATGGGTATCAACATTTTGAAGCTCCAAAAGCACATAAAGGCAGCATAAAAGCAATCCATACGACTCTAGTGGTTAAATCTATATCTCCTGAAGCGATATAAGTGTGGGTGAGAAACAGATAAATATTTAAGTAATTTTTTTACTATAAATCTCCACTTTTACATTCTTATTCTTTTGTTTTTGGCAATTCACATTCTTCATGTATAAAGGATTTAAATATTGATCTGTTTCTCACCCACATCTATCACTTCTAAAGAAATGAATTTAACCACTGGAGTATTATGAATTACTTTTATGCTGCCTTTATGTGCATTTTGGAGCTTTAACATTTTGGTACCCATTTACTTGCATTGTGAGGACCTAGAGAGCTGAAATATTCTTCTAAAAATCTTTGTTTGTGTTCAGCAGAACGCATCTGGGATGGCATGTGGGTGAGTAAATGATGAGAGAATTGTAATTTTTGGGTGAACTATCCCTTTAAAAATTTTCCTATGTGTAATTGGCAGAGCATGAAGCCACTCTGGACAGAGAGGTGCAGCTGGAGAGAGGATTCCTTTTATGGGGCTTCAAGAAGGTAAGAGAACACACAGGAATCATGATTTTGGCTATATAATCAGGAGGACTGATTGGCTGATCCACCCCAACATCAAAACCTGTACAAAAGTACAGAACACATATTTTCTGTGCATATGCATATGTGTGTTTCTGTGTGTGTGTTTTTGTTTTAAGGACCCTACTGATTTCGAGTGGAGTTTTTGGAATGAGTGGGCATGGCAGTCTCTTCTCTGGTCTCTGATTGGCCATGCTGTGTTGTCCAGACTGGCAGCTCATTATCTGCCACGGGTAAATTTAATTCAGAACAAATTAGGCAGAAAAAATCATCAATTGTTTGCACGTCCAGAGCGTTACAGGATTTGTTGCCTTTGTGCATTTGTGTTACAGTACAGACTGGCAATCCTTACGGTGTATGGAATGCTCTCAGCTGGTTGGCTCCTTGGAGTGCGGGGGGTGGCTCTTTTGATGCTGCATCTGAGCATCTCATTTGCAGTTGCTCAGCTACGTAGCCCCACCCTCTCATGGTGTTGCACCCTCCTGCTGATCTCCACACTCAAAATCAGTACCCTCCAGGACTTACAGGTGTGTGAGTTTGTGTGTGCCTGTAATGTCTCTAAACCATGTTTTTGAGGTCCATCCAAATACATTTTGTATACATTCAGCATACAGAAACTTCTGTATGCTGGAATTGCTTTATTTGGAATTAGTTAAGTTTACATATGTGGCCTGAACAACCAGATGCATTTACACTTGGCTGAGTCACGTCTCAAAAAAACATCAAATGATTAATTGTAAATGACCCCTAATTTAAATATGCGGTTTTTGATGGGTTAAAGATGTGAAGGAATGTGGGATTTGTTCTGTTCAGGTTCTGGTCCAGCAGAATCTGTGCTGTTTCCAGGGCTCTCAGAGCACCTCTGCAGAGCTCCGCAGAGAGAATTGAGATGAGACTGGAACAAGCCTGCATTAAACGTCACCAGACTGGTCATACACACTCCCACAGTCTCACATGTGTAAACATTCAAACAAAGACAAAAACGTGCAAATTTCCATTTACTAATACAAACACACACTGATACTCAAAAGATATGCAACATATAGCACCACAAAAAAGTGTCACATATGCCTCACTTTGTTCAGTTCAACAGTTTCAGGGACTTCAGAAATTGCTGTCATTTCTTTTGTCATGTGATGTTAATGTGAGGTTAAAAGAACATTTAAACATGCAAAACACATGGTATGATCTCTGCTGTGGTGATAGCAGTCTGTTTTAATCAGTTTTGTGTTGGTTTGACATGTTCCCCCTTTGATACTTTATCTGCTCTGTCACCTGATTGATGCACACACTGAAAGATTGTTTGACATCTGTCATTAGTTATCTGACTGAAAGGGAAAGGAAGAATTGAGAGGAGATGGAAAGAAGAAAAGAGAGAATATTGATCTGTGGCTAATTTAGTTCCCACCTCTCCTCAAATTTCTCCATGATTAATTGTGACAGCAGCCTTAAGCTTCCTCTATTAATTAAGCCTTCATTTAATTATTATTTAATACTCTGCAGTAGTCATTAACGTGCCCAGTTGTAGAAAAACAACTGTGATTTAATGTATTGTGATCTTTATTTGCTTTTAATGATCTCTTTTTTGTTCAACACATCTCTTTTAACCTCTGTTTTCTGATGAGCTGTTAAAACCCCTCAGGAACTCAGTAAAGCTCATGCAGCTACCACAGAGACTTCCATAATGACACTGAAAGAAAAAAAAAGCATTAGCCAGAGAGTAATTTCAGAACCCAGTCATGTCATTTAGTGTAATTTAGAGGTGATTATAATTTACACATGGTTATATATTTAAAGTGGCTACTGCCTTGTCTCCTGGCTGATTGCCAACTGTCCTCTTCTGAGCATACCCTGAAGATCATATTAGTTTAGCTCGACATCAAGCACAGTCAGTTGCTGTTCTGATGAACATGAGCAGAGAAAATAGGTAATGTGGAAAGATGGAGCTGTTTAGCCCAGTTAACACTACCGTCGTTAATCGTGCAACAGATCTCATGTTGAAAAGTCACACAGAAACCCAATACCTACCCATAACCCTAACCTTACCCCTAAATCGAACTCTAATCCTATCCTTAGTAATAGCAAATGCGTCTCTCACAAGACTTTGCTTTCCTTCAAGACACAGCCCCCAAGCGCTATGTGGGGGCGAGGGCATGGCCGAGTGTTCGTCTGGGGAGAGAGGAAGCGGTAAGGGTTTTCACCTGAGATGAATTGCTGCTAATTGTGATTTCTATGTACACAGTGAGAGGCGGGGAGATAAAAGGCTGCCCAAAACCCCAGAGAGAGAGAGAGAACCCAGCTTACAAGCTGTGTGTGTGTGTTGTCGCTGTCGGCTGTTTTGAAAGCTTTACCGTCACGCTTGAGGCGGACGTGTTTAATTTATAAAATAAAAGTGACATACCTGAGTTTGAATCGACATTTCCCGCTTCCTCATTTCATTGAACCATTACACTGGTGCCGCAACCCGGGAAAAAGGGGAAGAAGGATACACTGCCATGGTGTCATCGCCGCTGGAGGAAGTCTTCAGGTCCCTTGCCAGCATCCACCAGGCCACGTGGACCTATGCATGGAGCAGCAGCAGCATTTTGAGGTGCTCCTTCGGGCCCAAGAAGAGGACCGGCGGGTGCTGCGGAGCTTAGTAACCCAGGAGGCGGCGGCCGCTGACCGTTCCCTGACAGCAACAAACCCTCACGTGCCGCTCACGAAGATGGGGCCTCAAGATGAACCGGAGGCCTATCTCGAGATCTTTGAGCACACAGCCAAAGCCCTGAAATTGCCGCAGGAACAATTCTGCCGCTGCTGACCAGGGAAGCCCAGATTGTGGCGCGACAACTTCTGGTCGCCAACTTACTGGACTATGCGAAGTTGAAGAAATCCATCCTGCAATGGGTCGGCCGCAGCCCAGAAGAACACTGCCAGCATTTCTGCTCCTTGACGCTGAGCGAGGTTGGCCGCCCATTTGCCATTGCTCAGCAGCTCCGTGACGCCTGCCGGCGGTGGGTGCTGGCCAAGGAAGACAGCGACGCCAATGACGTCATCAGCTTAGTGGTGCCGGAGCAGTTAATCTCCCGGCTGCCTGAAGTGTGGGCCGGAGGCCTGGGACGGTCTGCTGGGGTTGCGGGGAGCCAGGTCATGTCCGAGAGCAGTGCCCTGTATTGGAGGTGGGGGCCTTGATCTGGGTCTCCGACACCCCACGGACTGCCCCCAGTCGAGCAGGGACATACCAAGTACCCGTGAGTATTAAAGGGGGTACATACCAAGCCTTGGTTAAAAACAGGCATTGAAAACAAATAATCGGGTGAAGGTGAGGTGTGTGCATGGGGATATTTATGAATATCCTGTAGTGACTGTCATGATAATGTTCCAGGGACAAAAGCATAATGTTGAGGCGGTGGTTACTCCGTGCCTCACCCATCCACTAATTTTGGGAACTAATTGGCCGACTTTTCGTTTATTATTGAAGGGGCTGTGTGCGGATGGGTCCTGTGAGGAAGTGAATCGGTGTGGGATGTGCGAAGCTCTGGCTGGGGAGGTGTGGCCTGGGCCGTCTACGTCTGCTCCACGTCAGGCTGACACTAGGGAAGGGGAGGTGTCATCCTCCCCTGCCCTTAGTGAATTCCCAGTAGGGGATTTCCCTCTAGAGCAGTCGCGAGACGAAACCCTGAAACACGCGTTTGACCAAGTGATAGTGATTGATGGTCAACGTCTTCAGCCGGACATCGCACTCACATATCCATATTTTTCAATTATAAAAGATCGGTTGTATAGAGTGACACAGGACACTCGCACAGGGGAAAATAGATACCAGTTGTTAGTACCGAGAGACATTGAGAAATGTTATTCCAGGTGACTCATTATAATCCGATGGCAGGTCACTTGAGACAGGGGAAAACACTAAGCCGTCTCATGGCCCATTTCTATTGGCTGGGCATTCACGGGGATGTTCGCTGGTAGTGTGCGGCATGCCGTGAATGACATCTGGTAAATCTGCCGGCCGCTCCAAAAGCGCCATTGCGCCCCCTTCCGTTGATCGAGGTTCCTTTCAAACTAATTGGCATGGACCTCGTCGAGCCATTAGAAGGGACAGCATGCAGGCATCGCATTGTGTTAGTCCTGGTGCGATATCCGGAAGCAGCACCTCTGCGCAACATCTCAGCACGTAGTGTTGCAGAGGCACTCTTCAGAATAATCTCCCGAGTGGGGATTCTGAAAGAAATCCTCATTGATCAGGGCACTACTTTCATGTCACGTACACTACGCAAGCATTATGAATTATTGAGTATTAAATTGATTCGGACAAGCATGTACCATCCACAAATGGACGGCTTGGCCGAATGATTTAATAAGACCTTAAAAAACATGATTCGTAAGTTCGTACACGAAGATGCTCAGAATTGGGATAAGTGGCTCGAACCCCTGTTATTTGTAGTGTGAGGGGTCCCGCAAGCCTCCACTGGGTTTTCCCCGTTTGAACAGTTATATGGGCGTAAGCCCTGTGGCGTGTTAGACGTCATGAAGGAAAATTGGGAGGAGGGACCTTTACAGAGAAAAAATTAAATTCAATACGTTCTTGACCTGAGAGCAAAACTCCACACACTGGGGCGACTATCACAGGAGAATACATGCGCAAGAACCTGGCTGGATAACAGGGGAGCTCAGCTACGGGAGTTTGCACAGAGAGAGAAAGTACTTGTATTGCTTCCCACATCTAGCTCAAAATTACTCGCGAAAGGGCCTTTTGAGGTCACACAGCGAGTTGGGGAAGTTGATTAGGTGGTAGTGCATACGAATAGGGGCGGGGCACATCAGATTTACCACCTCAACCTACTAAAACCATGGAGAGAGGTGGTCCCCGTATCCTTGGTAACGGTAACTTCTTCTGGAGAGGAAGGAGCTCGGTCCGGAGGTGAGTCTAAAAGCCAATCAGTTCACCCCTATCCCTTATGGAGACCACCTCTCACAACGTACGGATGTTGCCAGCTTACAATAGAATTTCTTTGATGTGTTCTCGCCTCTCCCCGGCCACACTAATCTCATAAAACACCACATCGAGACAACCTTCGGGGTAGTGGTACGTAGTCGGCCCTACTGGTTACCCAAACACAAAAAAACAGGTAGTACGGGAAGAATTAAAGTCCATGTTCAGTATGGGGATAATAGAAAAATCGCACAGCGATTGGGCCAGCCTGGTAGTTCTGGTACCTAAGAACGATGGCTCGTTCCGGTTCTGTGTGGATTATAGGAAAGTCAATGTGGTGTCGAAATTTGACGCATATCCATTGCCTCGTATTGACGAACTGCTCGATCGGTTGGGCACGGTTCGCTTTTATTCGACACTGGATTTAACAAAGAGATACTGGCAGGTCCCCTTAACGCCGATGTCCCGTGAGAAAACTGCCTTCTCTACACCGTTTGGGTTGCACCAATTTGTGACCCTTCCGTTCGGTTTGTTTGGGCCCCAGCTACGTTTCAGCATCTTATGGACAGAGTCCTCAGACCTCTGCTTATTTGGATGATATCATTATTTACAGTAATGATTGGCAGTAGCACATGTAGCATCTGAGGGCAGTTCTGAGGTCGCTGCGGCGAGCGGGGCTCACAGCAAACCCGAAGAATTGTGCAATTGGGCGGGTGGAGGTACGGCATCTGGGTTCCACTTGGGTCATGGGCAAGTGCGGCCCCAAATTGATAAAACCGCAGCAATTGCGACATGCTTAAGACCCAAGACCAAAAAGGAAGTGAGACAGTTCCTGGGGCTGGCTGGCTATTATTGAAGGTTTATGCGTAATTATTCAGATATCACCAGCCCGCTGACTGATCTCACTAAAAAGGGACCTCCAGACCCGGTCCAGTGGACGGAGCCATGCCAACAGGCTTTCACGCAGGTAAAAGCTGCACTTTGTGGCGGGCTGCTTCTGCATTCCCATAACTTCTCTCTCCCATTTGTTTTGCAGACGGACACATCAGACAGGGGGGCTGGGTGCTGTACTGTGGGGAGGGAGAAGCGCCCGGTGCTGTACATTAGTCGGAAGCTCTCTATGAGAGAGACTAAGTACAGCACCATAGAGAAGGAGTGCTTGGCCATCAAGTGGGCGGTTCTCACTCTCCACTACTATTTGCTGGGACAAGCATTCACCCTCTGTTCAGACCATGCCCCGCTCCAGTGGCTCCACCACATGAAGGATGCCAATGCCCGGATCACTCGTTGATATCTGCACTCCAGCCGTTTAAGTTTGAGGTGGTCCACAGGCCGTGGTCGCAGACTTCCTCTCTAGAAAAGGGTAGGGGGAGAAGTGGGCAGGCCAGGCCAGGCTGTTCCCCCGACCTGAGTTGAGCGGTGGGGGTATGTGGGGGCGAGGGCATGGCCGAGCGTTCATCTGGGGAGAGAGAGGAAGTGGTAAGGGTTTTCACCTGAGATTAATTGCTGCTAATTGTGATTTCTATATCCACAGTGAGAGGTGGGGAGATAAAATGCTGCCCAGAACCCCAGAGAGAGAGAGAGAACCCAGCTGACAAGCTGTGTGTGTGTTGGCTGCTGTTGGCTGTTTTGAAAACTTTACTGTCACGCTTGAGGCGGACGTGTTTAATTTATAAAATAAAAGTGATATGGAAGTGGCACTTGGGCAGGGCCTGTTGACTGGGCCTGTCTTAGGGGCCATTCAGACCACGTGTGTTCTTGCTCTAATTTAGCTGGATGCAGTGCAGCACATTTTTTAAAATTTTAGTTCAGCATCTAAAAAACGTGGCGCTCCTGAACGAGATGCAGGGCAACGGTCAAAAACATCCGTGCATGTTAAAGGTGCATTCAGTAATTCTTTCCCCATTAAAAAGTTTTACGCCGAAAGAAATTAATTGTAATTTTGAAACATGTGTAAAACCATGACCACTCACATGAGATGAGGACTCGTCATATCAGTAACCTTTTAAAAGCTGTTTTATTTTACATTGAGAGGGTCCCCTCATGGGGGCTGCCATTTTAGAATCACATGACCAGCTGAACACTACTCACTTTATCTCAGTAACTGTCTTGTTATTGGACACTTTCACTCTTGGATTAAATGAATCATGGCTGATTGTGAATAGTGAATTTCTACAATGGCATCTGTAACTGAAAACTATTGATTTTGAATGATGCTGCATCCATACCACTAGGTGTCACTGTAAGTCCAAGATGACACGAGCAAAAAGTTACTGAGTGCACCTTTAAAATGCAAGAACAGATGCACATAGGCATTCAGTGTGAATGGCACCTATTGATGCAGTTTCATTACTTTTTTCTGAAGTCAGATTTTTAGCTTTGTGTGTTCATTCGGTAATTATTATTATTTTTTTATATATATTTTGTTCTCTCTCTCTCTCTCTCTCTCTCTCTCTCTCTCTCTCTCTCTCTCTCTCTCTCTAGCGTGGCTGGTACACTTCTGAGGAGCAGTACTACCTCTTGCTTTTCAGTATTGCTGTTTGCAGTTTGCGGTGCATTAGCTTTAGTCTGGAGCTGTGTTGGTGCCCTCTGCAAGCTGGAGAACCAAATCACAACTGCCCCCTTTTACAGCACAAAGGGCTGCAGACACTAATTTCTCAGATCTACAAACTCATTGCCTACTGCTTCTATCATCCTCTGTTCTACAATGGACCCATTATGACCTACAGAGACTTCAGCGAACAGGTGGAGGCAGACGTTCATAACATACACATTGCATGAAGATTCATAAAATTAGATCAGATAATTAGATTTGCTAAAACAGAACGTCTCTCTTTTCCTCTCTGTTTATGCAGATAGAGAGGCCGATGTGTAAAGTGTCTCTGGTGGATGTAATGACAGGGGTCTTGCGTGTGTGTGTCTGGTGGTGTTTAGCTGAATTCATGATCCACTTCATGTACATGCACGCCATCCAGAGCAACGAAACCTATCTGGCGATACTACCACCATGGGCACTTGGTAAGTCTGTGTTACATGGTAAAAATGTAAAGATACTCGATGCACCATTTGGGTTTCCTCAGCTGCTACACCAGTGGAACCCTCTGGAGATCCACCAGACACCCTTTAAAAGAGCCTCAAATATCCTAATTATGTACTAAAGAAATTTCAACAGATATTTGAAGAGCCTCAAAACATTTCCCTTATGTTATTAGTTACTAAAGGAACAATTGACAGTCCTTAGAGTTCTTGCAGGAACTAACATTGTTTTTTCAGAGAACTGAAAGGGTGTCTGGTGGATCTCAAGAGGGTTCAGTTGGTGTGGCAGCTGAGGGACCCCTAATAGAGCCTGGTCCAGCTAATGAGTGGTTTCCATTTTTTATGTCAAGGACTCCCAAATATGATGATTCCTTTTTAAAGGACCTCCTTTTTAAAATCTAATGGCATCCCATTTACACTGCATGGAAAATAGTGTGATATTATAAAGACTAGATGTTGTATTCAGAATTACACAATTAACTTTTTTCATTGTGCTGAAGTCAAAATAACTTATTAAATATTAGTTGGCAAATATTTACTTTTATTACTAGTATTACATTAGAGAAACCTTTTTTTTTATGTTTGTGTAGCCCAGTGCGTTGCATAATAAATACAGTAGCATTCCAAAGCAGCTTTATAAAAAAAGTCCCAGATGAACACTTTCAAACATTTTCCCAAAAAACTAGATGCAGTTTTAGTATTATTTCTTACTTGGAAAATACATAAAATGTTTTTTTTTTAAATTATGTTGAAAACCATTGTGTTAATGAATTTCTTTGCAAATTTCTTTTCTGCTCAGTCATTATCCAGATTAGTGTTTCTTTCAGAATGAATGCAAGCTGTCATAGCATAACTGGTGTTATTTTGGGTTTTGAGTGTTAAAGTGTTTATTACATTATTTTCTTGCACAGATGTTCACAATGAAACACAGACACAATTTCAGATGCTCTCCTGTGCAGCCCCATCTGAATTCCTCACTTGCTGTCTATTGATCTGTGGAAGTTGCTGATTTGTGCTGCCTGAACTTTTATCCAGAAACACAGACTCTGCAAGAAAGAGCAGGGTCTAAACAGCAGCACATTGGAGCATCGAGTCATTATCGCCACTTTGTACCTGTGTTTCCAACAGAAAGGGCTCTCAGCAGAAATTCTCTATTCTCTCCTATATTTGAAAGCTTTTAGCTCCGTACCGATGGGATATAGGAGTAGAACGATGCCATTCTCAGTTTCCTGTGACACACACTTACACAGAGAGAGAAAGAGCGCAGAGAGAGGTGAATAAAAAGTGATGACTAGAGAGGATGAGCATGATATTGCTTTATAAATTTAGAACCAAATAAATTAATCTAATAATCTAATTTAAGGACAGATAATCCATATCTTGTCCTTGGGCCTTTATCAATATCAAGATTGTATTTTAAAATGTATATATATAAATATAAAAGGAGTATATATCTTGGGCTGTGGAACTGGTCACAATTTCTTTAAAGGGTTAATTCACCCTAAAATGAAAATTCTCTCATCTTTTACTCACTCTCAAGCCATCCCAGATGTGTATGACTTTTTGTCTTCTGCTGAACACAAATTAAGATTTTTGGAAGAATATTTCAGCTCTCTAGGTCCATACAATGCAAGCAAATGGGTGCCAAAATTTTGACACTCAAAAAAGCACATAAAGGCATCATAAAAGTAATCCATACGACTACACTATTTTAATTCATATCTTCAGAAGCGGTATGATAGGTGTGGGTTAGAAACAATCAATCAAACAGATCAATATTTAAGTCCTTTTTTGCTTGAAATTCTTCTCCCTGCCCAATAACGGGTGATATCCATGAAGAATATGAATCATGTCGTAGAATGTAAAAGTGATCAGTTTCTCACACACACCTGTTACTTTTATGCTGACTTGTGTGATTTTTGGAGCTTCAAAATGTTGGCACCCATTCACTTGAATTGTATGGGCCATAAGAGCTGAGAAAGTCTTCTAAAAATCTTCATTTGAGTTCAGCAGATGAAAGAAAGTCATACACATCAGGGATGGCATAAGGGTGAGTAAATGATGAGAGAATTTTCATTTTTGGGTGAACTATTCCTTGAACAATCAATTTTGCCATTTGAAATTCATTTTAAAATGTGACATTAATTTTTAAAAGTACAAAATTCCCATTGTAGTCTTTCAATTAATATGAGGTCATTAAAGCTACATGATTAATACTTTTAATTAACAGTTTTTGATGGAGTACAGGGTGTTACATGGCAAGACAGTCCAAATATGAACAGTCCAAAAGTATTTCATATCAACTTCACATAAATCAGTAAAAACTCTCCCTGGACCAGTGGAGGACGTCACACGTGCGCAAACCCCGAGTGATAGACTCAAAATGATATGTGAAGCTCATTTTGCCCCTTTTAATGCTCTCTGGGGGCTGAGAGGGACCCTAGACACAAATTCGGATGTAGAGTGGAAGAGCATGTCACTGGACAACTGTGTCATTTCAACTGTTTAAAGGGCAAATGTCTGTGAGAGAGATCAAACACATGGCCGCTTTATACTGTTTCAAATCATTTAACAGCTGTGTAAGTGATTTCCTCTCCCTCTCTATCTCTCTCTGTCTGTATCTCTCGCTCTCTCTTTCACTCTGTATTTCTTGCTCTCTCTTTCACCTGCAGGTGGCTTGGCTCTTGCTTTAGTACAGTTTTTCTATGTGAAGTATCTGGTCTTGTTTGGAACTGTGGCTCTGCTGGTCAAGCTGGACGGATTAGACCCGCCCACGTTACCACGCTGTGTCAGCATCATGTACAGCTTCACTGGGATGTGGAGGTAAAACACACACACACACACACACACACACTTTGGCACTCTGTCCCTCTGTCCCATGTCTGTTCCCCCATCTCTTTAGTAGTTAAGATTTTGAGGTGGTTCAGCTGCCTCCTGAACTACATCTGTATACCAGCAGGGGGCAGAGCTGTGCTCCAAGCACTCTTGATTGATTTAAACTATGAAACGATTTGGTGGAAGAGCTTAAGACTCACTGACATATACTTACAACTGTACACATTCACAATATGGCAACATATTGTGATTCATGCCATCTCCTTTTTTATGTCACAGAGGTCTTGACAGTATGTTACCAAGCTTTATTCAAAACCAAATGTTAAAGTTTAAGAATTGTTCAATAAAAAACCCTTATTGATTGAGATCAATCAATACTGATTGAATATTGGTGAAGGATGTGTCCTCCTCAATGTCTATAGTGGCTACGGTTCCTCTATCTTGAATAGTTAAGTGTACAGGATTGTGTGTTGGGCTTCTCTCAGGAAGCGGAGCGCTCTGATGTCCCGTGAGAGGATGTAAAACAGGCTCATACATGCAGGCCTCCTACCAGCTGATTGGATTTTAGTCTAAAAGCTTCATGAACATAAACAGCATTGCAGCTTGAAAGCTCTGGAATGGTCTCCTAGGCAACTCCAACAGAGTTTTAAATTTGCAGACTTTTGTGTCTGCATTTGGCTTCAAACTCCTTAAAAATAAGAAGAAATGCACATTACTGACATTAAAAGGTTATGAAGGCTAATTTGTTGCCTTATATTTGCTCACTTTCATATTTCACTTAAAAAATTTACAATAGTGGTATTACCACTTTTTTTAAACATGGTACCAGGGTAATACCATGTTTTTTATGGATACTGCAATTATGGTAATACCATGGTATTCTTTGAAGTACCTTGGAATTCCATGTAAATACCAATGTATATGAATATGGTGCCATAAAGTACAATGATATTACTATATGTAATGATATTACTACAGTTGTGCTCAAAAGTTTGCATACCCTTGGAGAATTGGTAATATATGTACCATTTTTAAAGAAAACATGAGTGAGCAGGCAAAACACATTTCTTTTATTTCTTATGGGATTCATATTCAACTGTAGGTTATAACAGAATGGCACAATCATAAAACAAAACATGGCAACAAAGAAAAAAATGAAATGACCCCTGTTCAAAAGTCTGCATAGTTCTTAATACTGTGTATTGCCCCCTTTAGCAAGTCTTTTGTAATAGTTGTCTATGAGGCCCCAAATTCTTGCAGGTGGTATAGCTGCCCATTCGTCTTGGCAAAATGCCTCCAGGTCATGCAAAGTCTTTGGTCGTCTTGCATGAACCGCACGTTTGAGATCTCCCCAGAGTGGCTCGATGATATTATGGTCAGGAGACTGTGATGGCCACTCCAGAACCTTCACCTTTTTCTGCTGTAACCACTGGAGGCCTTGTGCTTAGGGTCATTGTCTTGCTGGAAAGTCCAAGAGTGTCCCATGCGCAGCTTTCGTGCAGAAGAATGCAAATTGTCTGCTAGTATTTTCTGATAACATGCTGCATACGTCTTGCCATCAATTTTCACAAGATTCCTCGTGCCTTTAGGGCTCACACCCCCAAAACATCAGTGAGCCACCACCATGTTTCACAGTGGGAATGGTATTCTTTTCACTGTAGGCCTTGTTGACCCCTCTCCAAACATAGCGCTTATGGTTGTGACCATAAAGCTCTATTTTGGTCTTGTCACTCCAAATTACAGTGTGCCAGAAGCTGTGAGGCATGTCAAGGTGTTGTCGGGCATATTGTAACCAGGCTTTTTGTGGATATTGGCGCAGTAAAGGCTTCTTTCTGGCAACTCGACCATGCAGCTCATTTCTGTTCAAGTATCGTCATATTGTGCTCCTTGAAACAACCGCACCGTCTTTTTCCAGAGCAGCCTGTATTTCTCCTGAGGTTACCTGTGGGTTTTTCTTTGTATCCCGAACAATTCTTCTGGCAGTTGTGGCTGAAATCTTTCTTTGTCTACTTGACCTTGGCTTGGTATCAAGAGATCCCTGAATTTTCCACTTCTTAATAAGTGATTGAACAGTATTGACTGGCATTTTCAAGGCTTTGGATATCTTTTTATATCCTTTTCCATCTTTATAAAGTTCCATTACCTTGTTACGCAGGTCTTTTGACAGTTCTTTTCTGCTCCCCATGGCTCAGGATCTAGCCTGCTCAGTGTTTCACGTGAGAGCCAACAAACTCATTGACTATTTATTCACAAACACTAATTGCAATTTTGAAAGCCACAGGTGTGGGAAATTAACCTTTAATTGCCATTTAAACCTGTGTGTGTCACCTTGTGTTTCTGTAACAAGGCCAAACATTCAAGGGTATGTAAACTTTTGATCAGGCCCATTTGGGTGATTTCTGTTATCATTATGATTTAAAAAGGAGCCAAAAAACTATGTGATAATAAATGGCTTCATATGATCACTATCCTTAAATAAAAAACTTTCTGCATAATCAGTCATATTTTCAAAATCAATGCCAAAATTTCACAATTTCTGCCAGGGTATGCAAACTTTTGAGCACAACTGTATATGGTATGATATTTAATTTAATTTAAAATCTATTCTTCTTTGCTTTTCTCTATTATACAGTGTCATCCCATTCAATGAGCGAAAAATTAGTGAATTTGCGTACAATAGCCAGTGCAGAAGCCAGATTTGTGTGCAGATCTTGATTGAGAGGACTGACTCACAACTTTATATAGAACCAAATATAATCAGGATATTTACAGGTTAAGTTTAACGTTATCACTTTTTTACGAGTACTACAGACCTTGAACAGATGAGACATGCCTGTTTAACACTTTAAGAATAGTGAATAAAAGCAATTTGCACATTTTCTTTGAACGTTCGGTTTTCATCATTTTATCTTTTGTTGCTTATTATGTGCATTTGAGCTGACACTGTTTCTGTAACAACTGCGGTGGTCATTTTCAACATTTGTAGATTTGACCACACTCCACACAGCTAAGCAATTTACATAAATAAATTTGATTGAATGAGATGCGATTAAATGCTAACTTAAATGGTGCGATCCATGTTTAGCAGAGCATTGTAACTAAACTATGTCCAGAAAAGCTTAAACACGTGCTCCGGACTGGACAACTGATGACGGCTGATTGCTATTGTTGTTAAGCTCACCGTTGAATGCTATTGCTCGTGCCTGTGAAATCTGAGTTTTGTGCAGAGTGCGCCCTAGTATTTCAGCCTGCAAGGCAATTTGATCAAAAATCAGTCGAAGGGTAAGATAAAAATGATTGGCGTGCCGGATTTGGCCAGCGGGCCACCAGTTGACTAACCCTGACACACCTTACATTTATCTATATTTATCTTGGATGGATGGGTATACAGTATGATTTCTTTCAAAGCTGTAAAAACTTGGAAAATATTGCACAGCTATCATATCATATGTCACATCATATAATAATATATTATAATGTGTTATTCTATATTATGTTATATTGTGCAATAGTAATATATAACTCTTATAAGTCTTATATTTTCGTGGGAGTTTGGCACGAACCACCGCATACGAAGAACACTGCAAGTTGCTTCAGAATGGTTCATCTTCATGCACTCCTCAAAATTAGTATTGTTACTACTTTTACAATTTACAGTAGTAACAATAACTAGCACAAAATATGGTTACCTTGGTAAATCTTTGTGCAACATTCTGTTTGCCTTAAAGATAAAAGTGATATTAAGTTAATATTCCCAAGCTAAAACATCAAAGAGTACTCATTAGCCTTCACTGTATCTTGGACAGTGTGACACTGTCTTCTGTTTTCTGTGTAATCCTGCGTGTTTTGTGTTTATCAGCAGAACTGCCCAGCAGACAGCTGCTGAGACTATGAAAGCTGGAAAGGTTAAACACCAGTGTGCATGTGTGTGTGAGTGGTGCTGAAGGTGATGGAGTTTAGAGTGTGATGAATGAGAGCTGTAAGGAAACAGACGTGTGCTGGAGACTATAGCAGGATCTGCTGTAAGACCCCGTCTGGCCTCAATCCTGAAAGGAGCAAGAGAGCTCAGCTCCTCTGGACCCAAAGAGTGCAAACACACACACACTCACACTTTTTCTTACAGCTCAGTATAGCCCCAACTCTCTCAAAAACCCTGATATACTTCGACACCCATTGACCCCAAGGCTGGATCAACGCACACACATACATCTAATGGTTCAGAACTGTCCGGATGCACCATAAAGTGTGAAGACAGCACCCCACACTGCAGGACAGCAAAACTGACACAACTCTGATTATAGTGCAAATGTCCTACAGGGAGAGAACAAGAGAGAGAAACACAGAGATGTTATGAAAGAGAGAGAGGGCAATTGAAGGACTATGTCCCTCTTGGCTGCATTCAAGAGAGTTATTAGTGTGGAGTTAATACTGGAGATGGCTGCCTGTGTGTGTGCTTGTATGTGTCTGTGTGCACACATGCGTGGATGTGTGTATATGTTGCTGTGTGTACATGTGTGTGATTTATTTAACACATGGCCTGGGTTTACGACAGTTGGAAGGTTTATAGGTTGCTATAAAACATTGTTCATTTAGATCAACATCAATACACACACACAGTATGTGTAGCTCTATACCATCCTTCTGACTCCTTCCTATAGCTTTCTAATCACTCTCAGTACTCACATGCACACACACACGTTTACTTGTTAAATTGGTATGTCCTACATTTAAACCAGAACATACTATAGACTTCTATTGTTTTATATAAAGATCATTTTAATTAAAGGTGCACTAATTTTTATGTTGCGCTGGTTGGTATGGCAGTCATTTTGGAATTCAGCATAATGCAAAAGCATTAGTTTTCAGTTGCAGTGTCATTGCAGAAATACTGTATTCACAGTCACCACTGAGTGTGTTTATATGCACGATCTTACACAGTTTAGGCTGTGTAAGCTCATGTAAACTCCTTTTATGGTTTTCCTTTCCGAGGAACAGTCATAAATGGCTTAAAGGAATGTTCCGTGTTCAATACAAGTTAAGCTTAATCGACAGCATTTGTGGGCTAATTGATTACCACAAAAATTTATTTTGACCTGCCCCTCCTTTTCTTTTTTCTTTCTTCTTTTTTTGGGATTTTTTCCCCTTTTTCTCCCAATTTGGAATGCCTAATTCCCAATGTGCTTTTTAAGTTCTTGTGGTCGTGTAGTGATTCGCCTCAGTCCGGGTGGCAGAGGACGAATCCCAGTTGCCTCCGCGTCTGAGACCGTCAACTGAGACATAGCGTGTGTGGAGGCTTCACGCCATCCACCGTGGTAACCACGCTCAACTCACCACGCGCCCCACCAAGAACAAACCACATTATAGCGACCACGAGGAGGTTACCCCATGTGACTCTACCCTCCCTAGCAACCGGGCCAATTTGGTTGCTTAGGAGACCTGGCTGGAGTCATTCAGCACACCCTGGGATTCGAACTAGCGAACTCCAGGGGTGGTAGCCAGCGTCTTTACCACTGAGCTACCCAGCTACCCTTGCCCCTCCTTTTCTTAAAAAAAAAAAAAAAAAGCAAAAATCTGGGTTACAGTGAGGCACTTACAACTGAAGTGAAAGTGGCCAATTTTTGAATGTAAAAATACTCACTTTTTCAAAAGTATAGCCCCAAGACATAAACAATATACGTGTTAACATGATTTTAGTGTGATAAAATCACTTACTAACCTTTTCTGTGTAAAGTTACAGCCAATTTTACAACTTTGTTGCCATTACGATGTAATGTCAACAAACCCTGAAACCCTAAAATGACTGTAAAAAATATGATTTAAACAACTTTACAGTTCAAATAATACATGAGTTTTAGCAGAAGAATTAATGTAAATGCCTTTATAAAAATGTAAGCTTCACATTTTTGCCTTTAAACCTTCAAAAATTGGCCACATTAACTTTAATTGTCCGCATTCACTTCCATTGTAAGTGCCTCTGGAACCTATGTTTTTTCTTTTTTTTTTTTCTTTTTTTTTTTAAGAAAAGGAGGGATGAGTTGAATTTTTGTTTTTGTGGTAATCAACATTATGACACAAATGTTGTTGATTGAGCTTAACTTGTATTGAACCCGGAACGTTCCTTTAAGAATAAACCGACCACTGATTTTTGCTCATTGCCCCTATGTCTCATTGCATGTAAACACTGTGTAAATGTTAACGTCAAAAGCAGAGAATAACCCGATGATTTCAAATCTCATGTAAATGCGGATTTCTTGTATTGTCAAATTTTTTGAATAGGCTGATTTTTGGTAGTTATCAGCATATTGATGTGCATATACTGTAAATGCAGTCATTGATTCATTGATTCCATGAGTGAAAGTATCCAATTATAGGGGGGTTAATAAGAGAAAATGAGAATTGCTGCTCATGACTTCATGTGGGTGACAAATTTGTCCCCAAAGTATCGCTAAGTAAATCCTCCATCACACACACGTGCATAAATGAGGTGAGAATCTCACATGGCCAGTTTTAAATTGCTCTTCGTCCTCTTCATCATAAATGGGCAGCCCACCTGTAGTTTAGTGGCATCATGGGAAACGCTGTATCTTTGAGCCATGGGTATCCTGTGTTTACAAACAGTTTTTGTCAGGCCATTTTTGTCAGATGATCTCTGAAGAGGCTTGAAGTAGCCCTTTCTGGAGGAAAACAACAGGATATTTACAATTTGAATCCCACTTTCAGTCTCATGAATCACTATCTGACTCATGTACTTTGGAATGACAACTCACATGAGATTCCAGCTTAGTTTATCCTCTACGTACAGTATGTTTTAATAGCTCCGCAGTGCATCTAGTGGAGTCACATAGACAAACTGAACTGAATTAAATTAAAACGAGTGGCAGCTTTCTTAATGTGTTTTTTAAGGCCCAATGCACTCTTATGGTGAATGCAGACACTTCTAGCTGTGCAAGGTCGATTCACATGTTGTTGCATTTCGAAATGTGTTGGAGTCCAATTTATAACAACGCAAGTACGTGTACTGCCTTCTAGCGGGCATAAGCATCAACTCTACTTCTACTGTCAGTTTTCCCCTTCAGGTCAACTACTGTCATGGCGGAGCTACAGTTTGAAGAAAATCTTGCTGAGCAATTAAGATCTTGTTAAACATTTATAGATAGCTATCTGAGTAATAACACATCCAATCTAATGAGATAGACATATGAAGGTAACTCTGTCACCCCCTTGAGTACTGAGATTTATTACTGGCATAGTAATGAAACATTGCACAGGTATGTTCAACGGGACCATGGGCATGCAGTATGTTAGCCAAGGATTCGTGTTTGCATTTGCATACTTAAGTACAGTATGTTTTAGGCCTTAAATGATAAAGTTGTGCACAACTTTAAAGACTTCACATATTGTTTCATTAATTTAGAATTGAGGCAATATTACTTCTTCTTAGCCTGTTCCCGGTGCTTTCTCGGATGACTTTATTTCCCCAGAGCTCAGGCAGATTTCATCAATAGTTGCTAATGAATGCTGGGAAGTGCAGGAATGAATCAAATGGTCCTGGACAATTAGATTTAGGAGTCATTATGTATACCAGACCCAACCAACCCCCCTCAAAACACACACATACTCTCTCTCTCTTGTTTTGTCTCACTCTAAAGGCCAAAGTATAATTCGGTTTTCCCATGTTCCAGATTAGATCCTGCAGAGTATGCTTGATGCAAATTTCGTCATCAACATAGTCTTCATCGGCCCAGACTTTCTCAACATGCGCCTGCCGTTGACTGTTTTAAAAAAGTATCAAAAAGCAGTCATAGTGTGCATGCATTATATGCATTTGTATTTGCTCGCTTCAAATAAGAGTATAATTTGAAAGGCTGAGCACTCAACCGTGTGTGAGATGATCCGGCACGCAAAAAAAATAAATAAATAAAGCACAAAGAAAGTATACGCAAGCCTTAAGTCTCTCTCCGGTCCAACATTTTTGTGATGTAACTGGTTCTCTTGTAAACCGTTCACTGTCTGGCTTTTAAATAATTACTGATGACTTTGATTGTTGCCAGTCTATGGGCTCATGAAAACTTCATGTCAGAACTCTCCAACATGTTAGCTACCATCAGCTGGCACGTGTCGGCTTCTCTTAATACAGGCTTGTTTTTAGAAGCAAGCAGCACAGCTCTTTACTGCTGTCTCTGGGGTCTGTGTGTTTGGACTAAATAGCGTCTGTTGGTGTCAAATTCAAAGTGTGTGTTCGCTCTAATTGGATGAGGTGATGGTCTCTCTAGTCTAAGCATCAGCTCATCCAAGGAGTCTCCAGATCCAGGTCCACTTCCTGATCCATTTGAATTACATCCGTCCGTCCGTCCGCACACCCACAGTACAATATTTTTTACCATCAGTAATATTCCATATAGCATCATGTACAAGGTCAGATAGGAAAGAGGGATGTATGTGCGGATAACAATAAGAATACGTATATATGGCTAAAGTGATGACCTGTGTTCACTCCTAGAGAACAGATAAGTCTGATCACACCTGCTCAGCAAAACAGGAGGAGGTGAGGAGGGTGAGAAAGTCCTGCTGGGAAACAAATTGAGAGTTACAAAAGAGTCAGGGTCTATATTTTTCTGTCATGATGTTTTGACATGAGCTACATTGGTCAAAGATAGAGACACCCTGTGTGATCAGTGAAACAGGAGAGAGCTCAGTGTGACTTCTTGTTTGTTAGAAACATATTAGATCAAGTATAAACCAAAAAGGACTGTATTGATTTGTCTAATTTTCTGAAGACCAAGCTATTAGTTTCAGTTCATTTTATTTCAGTTTTAATTTACTTATACAGCTGTTAATAACTGAGATCTTCTTAACCCTTATGCACTGTTCATCATTAAATCATGTTCCAGTTGTTACTGGAAACAATAATGTGTAATTATTTTAATTGTTATGAAAGAAATGTAACAACTCTAAATAAAGTAAAAGCACTAAAGTTGTGCATTTTGTGTGTGTGTGTGTGGGGGGGGGGGTTGTATTTAGACCTTTTTTATTTTATTTACTAATTTATTTACCTATATCACCTTGAGCTTGAAAATTTACTTTTTTTACTTATAATTTCTCAAATACTGAACCAATCCTCATAAATTTAATATAAATTTAAACATTATCAAAGACTACTTTTGTCAAAGTTAAGCATTTTGTTTGATTTGTTTGAGGTTATTTTTGTCAGTTTTTGCATACCTGAAATGAGTAGAATAACAAGTAATAACCTAATTTATCCCTGGTTGTAACAAGGTGTGTGTGTGTGTTCAGCATTGTAGATGTGTTATGGTCTTACAAATTCATTTTGGTGTGTGTGTGTTCTGCATTGTGGCTGATTTATTTTGACAAATAAAAAAATAAAAATAAAAAAATATGTTTTATAGTCTGACCAGTTCAGTTTTTTGTGTTTGTATGTTTGTGTATGTTTGTGTTTTGCATCCTTGATGTTTGGTAGTTTCACCCCTTCATGTCTGTGTGTTTTTTCTGCATTGTGGCTGTTTTTTAGATTTTATATAATAAATAATGAAAAAAAATCTGTGATTTTTATTGTTTCCCATTCATTTCCTATGGCAGTCACTTTTGACTGAGAACAGTACAAGTGGAACTTTTTTCTACTACTTAGACTGATCGAATCAACTCCAATTTCTTTGTGTGTGTTCAGATATCAAATGGACAAAAAGTCACCAAGTCTCGTACCCGTCAGATAAAGGAAACCAGTTTTATTGAAGAAACAAAATTGATTTTGGTAGAAAATGTCCAAACAGTGCATGAGGGTTAAAGCAGCTTTTCAGGTGCTGAAGCCGAAAATTCACTGATAAGTAAAACGAAATATATTTTTAGTTGCTAAGGCAAGCGTCACTATTACAATAGATCATGCTCTAGCGGTTTGCACAAAATACAAACCCTACCGTTTGTTTTACAGACATGAGTATTACCTTAAGTTGTGTGTTTTATTTCACTAATTACACATATATCAGACTTGCTCCAAAACCCAGTGTCAGGCTACAGCTGAACTAAACAAACAGCAGAACTGTTCTGAAATCAGGTGCTTTTGAGAAAACGTGTCCCAGCACTGTGACTGTCTCAGAAAATGCCACGTTTGTCCCATGAGATTAATTAAAATGGTTTTCTCAAGTGTTTCGTTTATGCAGATTTTACCTCTCTTTTCGTCTGTGCTGGTTGTTTAACCCCTGAGCTCACTCATTACTGTCTTTTGCTTTTCAGACACTTTGACGTGGGGCTTTACAAATGGCTCATCAGGTAAGATTCATCTATTTTACTCTTATTTTGTGTGGGTGGGTGTCTGAGAGTGAGGGAGTTATTTTGCACTGCTATGGACACAATTTTCCCTTGTTACAGATTGGAAAGTGCATGAATAATTATCATAATCAAAAGCATAATCAGAGAACAATTACATGCCTCTGGTACATAATTCTGGCATAATACAATGAAGAGCATTTAGCATCCATTACCTTTTTTTCTTGCTAGTTTCAGATCTTTTTCAGCTCTCTTTTTTTTTTTTTTTTAGAGTGTTTTGGAAATTTACTAGTACAAACTATGTTCAACTGATGTTCATCTTCAGCTAGCAGCAAGCTGTCTTTTATTATTTTTTTTATGTTTGATGTTTTCAGCTAGTGCATTTTAGCTGAAGATGATCAGTTTTAAAGTGAACATGAAATTAAAATGGACCCTATTTACTTTCTAAATACATGTTTCTGGTCTTTTGTGCACAACTCATCTGTGCATGTTATGTTAGTCTTCATAATCTTTCATCACAATGTAATAACTTTCCTATTCCATTGTGGTCACCGAGGCTGTGCAGGTAATTGGTTAATTTTAACCAATAGCCAAATAGCTATTTAGGTATTTAGGCTCCGTTCTGGTATAGAAAACCCCACTTTTCACAATCCAATCAATTCCCAATGGATAAAAGTTCCACCCTACTTTTTTTTTTTTCTCACTCAGAAATTAATTGCATTACATAAGTTTAAAAAACCAACTCCAAACAGGTTTCCCAAACATTCCCATCAAATTGGATAGTGTCCCAAACTCATGCCATGGGTTTAGCGTCTGAGACCGTAAATCTACGCATTTTATCACTTGGCTTGTTGAGTGCGTTACTGCGGAAACATAGCGCGTGTAGGGCTTCACGCTATTCTCCGGGGCATCCACGCACAACTCGCCATGCACCCCACCGAGAGCGAGAACCACATATGGTGACCACGAGGAGGTTACCCCATGTGACTCTACTCTCCCTAGCAACAGGGCCAATTTGGTTGCTTAGGAGACCTGGACGGAGTCACTTGGCACGCCCTGGATTCAACTCCAGGGGTGGTAGTCAGCCATGCCCCCCCCCCCCCAAAAGGAAGGAACACTTTCTTAATGCATTTATGATATGTGAAAATGTGATCTGCAGATGTGCTGCAGTGGGTGAGACTGACACTACGCACTTAGTAGTCCAGTACAGAAAAAAACTCAGCAAATGGCTCATTTACATTTAAAGATAAATGCAAATCAGTTAATTATATATATTTAGGCTCAAATTTATCCAATTTCTGCAAATGAGCTTTATAATGGGGTGTGTTCCACAAACCCTGTCCATCAATGTTACTGGGAACTGGCAGTGGTTAATGAACAGTTTTTATTTCAGGAAGACACAATGGATAAATTTGGCACTGGTCATGATTGGTCACCCAAGAGTCCAGAAACACTGCTCTGCTCAATCTCTCCTGCTGCAGAGAATATTCTGCAGTTTGCTTGCAAGTTTTTAACAAGTTCTTCTGTGGCCTGTTTTTATGCCAGAGACTTTTTGCATCTTCCGTAACTGGATTTCCAGTCAGACAGTAGGCAGGATATGAATATTAGATTTTTGATACTGGCCCTTCCATGCCCTGTCAATATTTTAGGTTCGCCAGTGAGGTTCGGCAAAAATGCAGTTACTGAATGCTTCCCAATATGCCTGGCATCTCAGAGGCTAAGTTCACACAACAAAATACGATTGTCGGTCCTGTTTTAGACCACACCCACACTAATACATTTGCAATTGAAAATGTGTTGATTTTTGTTGACGTTTGGATTCATGAGTTTTTTTTTAAACATGAAATACTGCATAGTTACACAATCAGCACTGACAAATAGTTTATAGTTTGTGTGTGTTTGTGTACATTGAGATGTAGTTTATGAGATGTGTGTGTTCTCTTACGCCTATGATGTGTGCTTGTGCAGTCTGGCGTGTTAATGCACACACATTTACACTCAGTCATTCTTAATTATTGATATCATACATTAGGACATTGCACACAACTTTATTTTTTGTAAGTTTGAGGGGACATATTCCTGGTAGGAAGTCAAAGAGACCCATAGTTTTCCAAAGCAGCTGGACAGATGGTTGCAATCTCTCTCATTTTGTTTAATAAGATTTTTTTCTTTGCAGATAAATACTCAAAGGAACTGGAATTGGTTGATTAAGCAGTGAAAACCTTAAAAAAAAGAAAAAAAAAAAAAAAAGAAAAAACAAAGCCTCTTCAGGTCCTGGCATAGCCCTGTCTGCTCAGCTGTTGCATTTTCTGACACAGTTTATTCATATTCTAATGTCCTGCTGCTTTATGGAGAGATCATTGTTGAGGTTTTGGAGAGAGAGCCCAGTTGTATTTTCATGCTGGGTTTGGTACTGTCAGTCTCTGGCAGGGCTGCAATCTCCATATACAAAAGATGTTTGATCAAGGTTGTATTAGCATGTATTTAGCACGAAGAGCACCTTATTCGATCCCAACCTGCTGGAAACTTGCCAGTCTGTGTGAATATGTACATGGGAAATTAATGGGTTATGCCTGATGCTGCATGCGCCAGAAACATTGATCCAACTGTTGTAGAGAGAGTCAGAGGGCTGAGTTTTATTTAAAGCTGATGTAACTTTTTCTGCATTAAAATACTGTCTCCTATTCCAGATTAATATGCATAGACAACTATTAGTAAGCCAATTATAAACAATTATAGTAAGTATAGGCTAATTTTCTCGAAAACTTTAAGCTCTGTTTCTTTGGCGCTATGAAAATTGCTCTGTTTATTTTGAGTGACCCGCTTAGACCCCCAACAAAGTTACTCAACCAATGGCGTGAATTGGGGGCGAGACTATCTCTTTGTTTGACCAACAACAGACGGAGCATATTCAATGTATCAAAACAAAATGTATTTTTGCAATTCCGTTTGGTGGTGCTAGTGGCATAGAAATTACATGCTTATAAAGTGAATAAGGGAAATGTGTAATCACAGGGCAAGAGCGAAAGAAGAAAACGTGCTAGAGAACAAATTAATGAGAAATGGAGAATAGAGAGTGGAAGGTTTTTTTTTTATTTTATTTTTTTATCTTGATTTAATGGCAGTTGTGAAATGCCAGTCTGGTTTTAAATGGTTGAGTCTGGTTCCATGACATGAACATGGATCCAAAACCGTTCAGGCACAATAACAAAATTTATAGTGAGTGTGTCTGTGTTGGTGAGCTAACTGAGTTGAACATGCTGAACTCCGGTGTTATGCCAAAATCTGACTGCCCGCCATATTCTGACTCCCCGCTACCTAATTGGCCCTTATCTCTAAAACTCACCCCTAACCTCTTTGGTCCCTACCTGTAAAGCCCATCCCTACACCTACGCCTAAACATATGGATACTAGGGAGTCTAAATTAGGTACTACACCGGCAAAATGAACCTCTTTAAAACAGGTTAAGTCCTCATTCAAATGCATCTTGTTTATACATGAGATTAATCACTATATCCACACCATATACACTGGCAGCCAAAAGTTTGGAATAATGTATAGATTTTGCTCTTATGGAAAGAAATTGGTACTTTTATTCACCAAAGTGGATTTCAACTGATCACAATGTATAGTCAGGACATTAATAATGTGAAAAATTACTATTACAATTTGAAAAAAATGTTCAGAACTTCTTAAACTACTTCAAAGAATTCTCATCAAAAAATCCTCCATGTGCAGCAATGAAAGCTTTGCAGATCCTTGGCATTCTAGCTGTCAGTTTGTCCAGATACTCAGGTGACATTTCACCCCACGCTTCCTGTAGCACTTGCCATAGATGTGGCTGTCTTGTCGGGCACTTCTCACGCACCTTACAGTGTCTCCGTGGCATCACACTCAACAAGCCACGTGATAAGATGCACGGGTTGACGATCTCGGACGCGGAGGCAACTGGGATTCGTCCTCCGCCACCCGGACTGAGGCGAATCGCTACGCGACCACGAGGACTTAAAAGCACATTGGGAATTGGGCATTCCAAATTAGGAGAAAAAGGGGAAAAATAAAAAAAATAAAAAAAATAAATTAAGCTGTCAGCTAGGACATGTGAGGTGTCTATTTCTCAAACTAGAGACTCTGATGTACTTATCCTCTTGTTTAGTTGTCTGGCCTTCCAGATCTCTTACTGTCCTTGTTAGAGCCAGTTGTCCTTTGTCTTTGAAGACTGTAGTGTACATCTTTGTATGAAATCTTCAGTTTTTTGGCAGTTTCAAGTATTGTATAGCCTTCATTCCTCAAAACAACGATTGACTGACGAGTTTCTAGAGAAAGCTGTTTTTGTGTGTGCGTGTGTGTGTGCGTGCGTGCGTGCCTTTTTTTTTTTTTACCATATATTGACCTGAAGACATGCCAGTCTATTGCATACTGTGGCAACTCAAAAACAAACACAAAGACAATGTTAAGCTTCATTTAATGAACCAAATAGCTTTCAACTGTGTTTGATATAATGGCAAGTGATTTTCTAATACCAAATTAGCAATTTAGCATGATTACTCAAGGATAAGGTGTTGGAGTGATGGCTGTTGGAAATGGGGCCTGTCTAGATTTGATCAAAAATTGTGCTGTTTTTTACATCAGTAATGTCCTGACTATACTTTGTGATCAGTTGAATGCCACTTTGGTAAATTAAAGTACAAATTTCCTTCCGAAACAGCAAAATCTGTACATTATTCCAGACTTTTGGCCGCCAGTGTATGTGACATTACAACATACTGTACATCTGCACAGACAATGAAGTGATTGAACAGGTGAACTTGCACTAGTCATATATTTTGTCAATATTTGTCTTTTAAATCTTTTTTTAAAAATAAAATTACTTCCTCAGAGACATGTTCTTTTTAGCTGTTATGTAACGCCCACTAATCACAAATCCAATCAATTCCTAATGGATAAAATCAATCCCTACATTTTTTTCTCAATGAATATCCTATTTCACTCAGAAATACATCAGATTACGTAAGAAAATGGGTTTGTTTCATGTTGACTTTAGGGAAGAGCCACCAAAATCCCCCCAATCAGAAAGCTGACAGTGTCTATAGCTATGCCCCTTCTCAGAATTATTTAAACATTTTTTCTTCATTCCACCTTGACTGTGTCCAGTTGGAAACTTTGAGCTTTAAGTAAGTCTTATGTTAAAGCCCCTCCATTGTGAACAGAAAACCAAACCTTTCTCCATCTCCTCCTGATTGCTTCTACTTCTCATCTCTGTCTTTCTATTAAAATGTGTAGTGATAGCATTGTGGTAAAGAAAGCTGATCTGCATAATTGGAGTGTGAATGTGGGCTGTGTGTATGTGTATGAGCGAGTGTTGTGAAGTGCACTCGGAGAGATCTTAATGTGCTTTTAAATGTGCAGTACTTGTGAAGTTTTGGAGTGTGGAGATGTGGGAGAGGATCTTCGCTTGCTGTGTGACTCAACACTGATCTTATTGCGTCCACATACACACACTGCACACCCCTTCTGTTTCGCTATTGTCTGCTTGAATGCCTCGCTTTAAGCCTGTTGAGTGTCATCTAGGATCTATTGAAATGTGCTCAAAACAATCAAATCACAGATGCGGTTCATATAAGCTTATATAAGGGCGAGACAGAGATAAATAGATGAGATTATTCTATATTAGTAGCCATAGAGGCAGGAGGACAACTTTATTGTTTCTGTGCATATATAATGTATTCGTTCATGATGAAAATGCACCCATAAACACTTTTCTAAACAGCTGAACATCTTCTCAGACGCTTTGAAAAAGGATACTGCACCTGTAAAAAAAAAACAACTCGTGTTGTTCCAAACCTGCATACAGTGGAAAACAGAAGGAGATTGTTATGCAGCAGGTTAGCCTCATTCACCATTCATTTTCATTGCAAACAACATGAGGGTGAGTAAAAGATGACAGAAGTTTCATTTTTTGAGAGACAGAAAGTAAGATGTGCTGACCAATCTCAAACTTTTTTTCTTAAGTATGTTACCGGTAGATGAGTAACAGAAATGTGAAGGGATTTGTACTTCTGGTGGAGTGTGTTTCAGAGGTTTTAGAGCTTTAAATATTTGAGAGGGCTGTATTCTCTATGTTCTTAGTGCAGAAGATCAGAAGAACTGTGGGAATTTAATAGTCAGACAAACTCAAGTTGAAAACAGAGCACAGAACCACACTGGGACACTGTGCTACAGTTACACTACTGTAGCCTGGATCAAGCCTGTAGAGTGGCTACTCAAATATTATTATTTCCCATATAAATTATATCAAGTATTTCATAAGATAATATTCAAGCATTCTGTGGTTGTTCCAAATTTCTCAGAGGCATTTTTGTCTACACGCATGTGTGTTATTTAGGGATGTCCCAATACTGATAATGGTATCGGGATTGGGTCAGATACTGCACTTGTATACTTGTACTCGTGCGTGTAAAAATGCTCCGATACCAAGAACCAGTACCGTTCGACATACGAATGTCATTGCATAAACAATCAGCACACAAATTAAAATATGATTATGTCCTAGTGTGATTATTAAACCACGAAGGCTGCAATTTAACGAGATAAACATATCACATGACAGTGAGCAGAGCGCCAATTTACTTCGTAGCGTACAGCACATACAGACTATATTTAATTAAATAGCAGCCTTTTGCAGTTTAACAATCACACTGGCCCTGCAATCCATATGGGATAAATAAGCCTCCAAAGGGCACTTAGAGGGGAGAACAATCTTAATAGTAATGCTGTAATATCGAGTCAAACAGCGTTTTTGATAAAAGGATTTAAAATGAGAGTTCCAAATGAACGTTATTTTCAGCCCTCCTAAGCTCTTTCAGTGGATGGTAAAGTCTTCAAATTGAATATGGCATAGGGATGATCACTTCTGAATGGAGTGCACCCCAAGTCATGTAGCAACCTGCTTTTCAGAAGGTAAGAAGCTACTGTCAAAAACACACAAAAAACGGAAAGAGCCTCACTCCTAAATAAAAGCTTCCGCCAAAAGTATGACAGAATTATACTATTACTACTACTACTCATAATGCTACTACAACATCCATTGCAATATTAAATTTAAGCAATATCTCACATCTGTTATGCTCTGTTGTGCAGCACTTTATCTAACCAAAAATAACTCCAGTGTTATAAAGTATTTTAGATTGTACTGTGGGGTTCTGTATAAAAGCACTTCATTTAATAAAAATAATACAATATTATGTTGAAAATTATTTGTTCTATATTAATTTGGTTACATTTTCAACAAATTAATGTACTTAGACAACATTTTGATTATAGAATTGAAATAAACTGTTGAATATGGAATTTAGAAAAAATAAACAAAAAACAGGTATTGTGAGAACCGAAAAGGAAGTATCGGTACTCATATTAATTTTCCAAATAATGGTATTGGGACATCCCTAGTGTTATTTATGGTGGGGCAGTTGGGACATGTCTTTTCTTAGCAGGGGAATATGTTTTCAATGTTTTGCTGAGTGGTCTTTCCATTTCCATTTAAGTCACAGAAAGCAACAGTGGAAATAAACAAATACTCTAAAACTTTATTTTTGAAATTCTGTTTGGTGCTAGTGGTGCAAAAATCACACACTTCACTTTTAAAGCTGTATGTAATTTTTTCGATGTTCAAATTCTTTCTTGTATCTCAGCTTAATATGCAGAGTCATCTGTAAGTAAGCCATTTGTATGTTGATTTCACCTAAAAGTCTACTGTAACTCTGTGCCACTGTAGCACTATAAAACATTGCGCTGTTTGTTTGAGTGGCCCGGCCAGCCCAGCCCAGCAACAGTGGCTCAACCAATGGCGTGAGCTTAGAGCAGGACTTTCTGTTTGTACAACCAATAGAAGACAGTTTTCTAGAATCAGTCTAAAACAGTCAGTATTTTTGCAATTCTGTTTGATGGCGCTAGTGATGCAGACATGGCATACTTCAGCTTTAAGTTGGTTTGGTGACAAACATGAAACAAAACTGCTCTTGGATTGTGTTGTGTATAATGAGCCCTATCAATAAAAAATGAGTGAGATCAAGTAGTGTATCTTGCCTGAATACATTGTACTCTCTCCTTTAAAAAGGTGAGAAAGAAATACTAGAGACAGTGCAGTGCAAAAATAGAAAAGCCCAGATTGGATTTAAAGCATAAATAGATCTTGATGATCCTTTTTTTTTTTTATCTCTATACACTCTGGCACACATAGTAACATGCTGTCAGCTGGAGCCATGGTCAGGGGGCTAATCTTATCCTCTTCACCATCTCTCACACACACGCAGACGAGTCAAGCCCTCCACTATCCCAACAGCCTCATTAGAACAGATTGGTGCTCTCTCAGCCCTGAAATGGAAACTACTACACTAGAGAGAGAGAGAGATATCAGGGTTTAGTTCAGAGATATACAGTATCTCTCTCTACTGTCTATTATCTCTGTGACGGTAAGGGTGGCAATTTTACAGACAGTATTTCATCCTAAGACACTTTTTCTCTCTCACACACATTGATCTAACAGACATTCAGCAAGTGATATGTCCCATAGTGTGAGAACAAACAGGGAATGCCGTGTGCATTGTTACACCCGGTTCACTAAAGTAATAATGCAAATCCCGACAGCATCGCTCCACCACTGTGATATATGAAGACCCCTGAATCATCTCTTTAAAATGCCGAAAGTGCACTCCACTCACTGCACCATTCATCTGAATATATGCCCTCTTACAGCACTCTTCTCCATCATTTGATAATCTTGCGCTGTCATGATCCATAGAAAATGAACTCAAACATGTCTTGTTAAAAAAATTCTGTTTTAATAGCATGACGTTAATTGTGCCATGGAAATAGTATTCACTTTTGAAAGTTAGCACAATCTATAATAAGCTGAGTTGACATAAAAATTTTTGTGCTGAAAAGGATGACAATGAGCCCATGCACATGCACACCAATATGCTGATTACTTCCAAAAATCAGCTTATTTAAAAAATCAGACAAAGCAAGAAATCCACATAAACATGTTATTCTATGCTTTTGATGTCAAACCTTGAAGACGCATGCCCACAAAATGTGCGCACATTGGATAAGCAGTAAGAACGGCGGTTAAGGTGTTTACATGCAATGCGGAATCGGCGTAACGGGCAAAAATCTACCCGTGTCGATCAATTTATTCTTACCCTGTTTACGACCTTACACTGATAAAGGAACAGCGTTTAATGCATTTACATGAACACTCACGCGATGTTGGCTTATTAAGCATAGTCAGTGTCAGAACGTTTATGTGAACGCGCTTAGTGACTTAATTGAAATACTCATGGCACAACGCTATTTTAGCGCATTTAGCACCAAGTTCAACTGGATTACAGGTTTTCGTGCTGAAACACCACAGGAATATTGATGCAACTTTTTTGTGAATTCGTCCCAGAGAGCAGGGGATGATTTTATGTCACGGCTCAAGCTGACAGAAAATCCGTAAAAGCTGTTAAATCTTTTTTTGCATTGTTATTTTTTTGTAACACACAAAGTGTCTGTGATCAGTTTTGTGTGTGTGTGTCTTTAGGTACATATATGTGCCATTGGGTGGCTCACGTCATGGTGTGTTCCGGAAGCTCGTCTCCATCGCACTGGCGTTTGTGTTTGTGTGTTTTTGGCATGGTTGCCATGACTACCTGCAGTGCTGGGCCCTGCTGAACTGGGTCGGGGTGTCGGTGGAGAACGCTCTCGCACTCCTCTTCTCCTCTCCTCCTCTCCATCACGCTATTGTGAGACACACACACACACACACACACACACACACACACGTGTTAAATATCAGCTTCAAATTAAAGTGCAATGCTAATGAAATGATGAGTTGTTATAAGACTACTAAATAAATACCATACATTATTACACAGCTGTCTGGAATATCTGATTCTGATTGGCCAATTACAACATTCTGTGGTCAGTTATTTTTATATAATGACCTCTAATCTGTATAATTGAGTTGTCCGGGCAACCAATTCACTACATAGCTGTGCAAGTTTCACGTCTCACTCTACAGTCTCTTTCTTCTCACATAATAAAATATTGTCAACTCAAACCAATATTTCATATCCGTAGCTGTGTAGTAAGAGTATTAATCACCCTGTCTGTGTTTATAATACAGTAATAATTGACTGATTGTACATTATCCCTGACTTGTATAAATGTTGAGAAAAGTGTAAGCCATTGTTCCTCAGGGTTTTAAAAGAACAGAAATAAACATACAGATACACTGACACTTACACATTTCTCTTTATGACTGATATTGCTCTCATCTCTTCACAGGTGTGTTGTATGTCACCTCGAATGCAGAGGCGTGGCCTAGCTCTAATCTGTGCCCTCTCGACTGCTATGCTGATTCTGTCCAATCTGGTGTTTCTGGGTGGAATCCATGTGGGTAGAGTCTTCTGGAAGAGGGTGTTTGTCCAAGGTTGGTCATTTAAATACACTCTCAAATACTTGAACACACATGTTTTCATGTGTTTAAATGAACTTAGCTATAAATTGGGTACAAAAATGAGCTAAATCTGAAATTTTGGGATATTTGGGGACATTCTCACTTTGAAAAATGGTTCATAATTGTTTTTTTTAAATGCAAAAATTTTTCTTTTAGCAGTTAGGGTTAGGTTAGAGTTAGTCTGTAATCCTTAATTATATTGTTACTTAATAAATCCTTAATTATCTAAAAAATAATTTGCTTTATATAAAAACAATCTAGTCTGCCGTATGTCCTCGTCATATAGCCAAGTAAATGTGTGTCTGTGCTTGTGTGTGAGTGTGTAGAGAGTGTCTCAGACACAACATTTTCATCTCCATTGGGATTTTATTCCTCTCAAGCTGTAACTGCTGATAATTCAACCACAGCTGCTGATAATGTGTTTTTTAAATCTCTGGGAATGTGAAACTTTTTGTGGATCAAGCATTGCAGCATTTCAGAATAAAAGCTGTAATGATTTGCTGTGATTTCTGATGTGGGGTTGCTTCTCATTTCACTCCAGATCAAACACAAAAGAGTGGAAATGAATTCAGTCTGAAGTGCTCTGAACACACAATGGGTTTGAGAAGAGATGAATCACTGTTTTTTGGTGCTGAAGGGATGCACTGTAGCTCATAAATTTATACGGTGGGATTCAATGTGTAGTCCACATTGTAAATCTGGGATTCACAATTTAAATCTAGAAATATGTTTTAGGATAATGAATAAATGAAAGCAGAGATATGTTGTAACATAAAATAAGACATTTTTAAGATTCTGCACTATTTCTAGGTAACTAATCAAATTTTTTCAATTAAATTTTTCACTCAAATTGTTATGCTGATAATATAATTGGTAATGGAAAACAAAACAGAAGCATTTTGACTAGTGGTCTCAGACTTTTAGACACTACTTTAGTTTTTTTTTTTTTTTTTTTTTTTTTTTTTTTGTAAGATGGTTGTGGGTGATTTGCAATGGATTGTTATGCGTTTTGATATGGATAGCAAGTTTTTCTTATTTGACTTGAAAAGCCCTCAACAATTAAATCAGGATCTGATTATGTGCATTTAATGGCAATTGAAGCACCAGTGGGCATCTGGATATTTATCCTAAAGAGTTGAAAAAGATGTGAAGAAGGGCTTCAGTGATACAAAGGCAGGTGAATATCTCTCTGGAAGCTTCCAGAAGCTGCTTTTCACATTTGCCACCAGGGCTGCATCAGCACCACAGAGTCTTAACAGCAGTCACCATGGTATCATTTATCCTTGACATCTCTGAGAGGTAGCCATGCTGATCCCACCCACCCCTCACCGAATCTTCCAATCAGATGCTGACAGAGAGGTTTTGTGCCACTCGGTTAGAGGCAAGAGGAGCTGTTGGATACTGTAATACAGAGAAAGAGACCTGCTGGGCACAGGGACTCACAGAAGAGCAGAACCATAAAGTTATGTGTACATGTTATTCATTCATTTTACTGCTTCTGTATTATAGGAACCATACAGTGTTCTACACTAGTGGTTCTCAGATAGTTCCATGACCCCGATATTACTTTGGACATCAGTTTTGTTTAAAAATTGTTTAGCATAAAAAACATAAACAAAAATGTCCATAAAATCAAATGTTTTTATGAACCATTTACACCAAACCGCTGTGTAAAATTATGAACATGACATATTCTGAAAAGGAATACTCTGTAATACTTTACTATAAGGTTCCGTTTGTAAACATTAGTTAACAAAATTATTTAACATGAACTAACAATGAACAATACTTAAGCATTTATTAATCTTAGTTAATGTTAATTAAAACATATACTAATAAATTTTTTAAATCAAAAGTTGTATTAGTTAATGCACTATGAACTAACATTGAACAATTGTATTTTTAAAAACTAACATGAACTAAGATTAGTAAATGCTGTAGAAAATATATTGTTAATTGTTTGTTCGTGATACCTAATGTATTAACTAATGTTAACGAATGGAACCGAATATTAAAATTATTTCATTAATAAACATTTTAGTCATATTACCAAGTGACAGATGTACAGTAATTCTACTTTGTGCCAAAATGCCATATAGTGTTTGTTGAATGCACAACAGCAGACAAATATCAACAAAAAAGATGTGCATTTTATCCACTCTTTTAAAAGTTAATAACCCTATGTATTTTGCAACTTTAACTTTACATTATTAAATGGTTGGTTGCATTTTATGATTTGCATTTTCCATTGCAGCAGAACAGACCTGCATTTTTTTGGGGTCATGACCCACCAGATGTTGAATTTTTAACCCTTTAAAATTCACTTATAAAGTTAGTCAAAGTTTCATGCAGTAAAGACAGTTGTAATAAGTAGTTAGTTTTGCATAACAATTTCCACTCTCTCTTAGAAAGGTCTTTTTATTTCCTACCGTACCTTTAGGATTTCTTAAACGAATTCTCAGGTGAACCTTCAGGTACCAAAAAAAGTTCACACTGTCATTGATCAGGGTGGTCCATTAAGATTTATTGATTTAATAATAGTGGGTTTTACAGAGATTAAAATGTATTATGCTGATTTTCAGCATTTATTTTACACATTTTTCAGATATGTCTTCATATAGTATAACAGTAACCTGTGAATTATAACCTGTTTATTTTAGTGTGTGTGTTGACGTGTCTCTGTACTCTCTCTCTCTCTTTCTCATTTCCCTTCTGCTCTGTCCTTCTTGTCACTCTGATGCAACAAGACAGGTCTTTTTAATGAAGCCACCAGAGGCACACACACACACACACACACACACACCTTTCCAGTGTGTTTCAGCAGCTTGGGGGAGTTTTAAATTTGGCTTTATTGTACATGGGGAGGGGATCAGATGTATAATATATAATGAGAGAGTTTAAATTATGGGAAGAGTGATGCCTTTAATGGATCCCCTTGGTGTTTTTAATTGCCCGTCGGATGGGCCTCCTCTGACCCCGGGCCATATGTCAGTTGTCCACCCTGCCCTCCCTGTAGGTACGCCACTGGGGAGAATGATTCCTGGATACTGCAGTAACCTGTAGTATCTTAAGTACTTTACATAAGTGATTCTGTATAGGGAATTTTAGTGTTCGACTGAGTGTAACTGCTGTTCATTGTCATGTGTTTTGTACAGTGTGTACATGTTGAGATATTTTTTCTTTAGGTACAGTTTAGGTTCCCTCGGGGCATGGCAGCTTTGACAAATCCCAAGTTTAGTTTTGATACACCAATGCATTGCTGAGATACGTTCTCAGTTCCTGTTTGCCGTCTGCTTAGAACCATGTTTGTGAACTTTTTTTCAAAGGACAATTCTAAGTAGGCCTACTGTATGTTTACTGTGAACATATTTACCCGTGTACAGTTCAAACTCTCTTTTCTCCTCTCTCTGTTTCTTCAACAGGCTGGTCTTCTGTGGCCATTCCAATGATTGCTTTTCTCTACTGCTTCGCTCAAGTTGGTATTGAGTGGGACATGAGATGACATCACTTCTAAAATGTTGAATAATGGGATTGTGAAGCTTCTCACAGAAACATAATGGTAGTTAAAGTTTTCCCACAGTTTTTGCCGGTCATAATGTGGAGAAACTGCAAGATCCTCCAAGCAAGAAATTACTTGAAACTACATTTTGCAACTCAAAAAGCAGCAGGTGCATTCCAATGAACTACTGAAATATCATGTGTTTGTACTTGGATTCTCAAATTTGAAGAAACTATTCAGATCTGTGAAGATTCTTGTATTCAGACTACTGTAAAAGCAAATTTGGAAGAAAAAGCACCTTTTCCATCTCCAGCTTTTCTGTAGCCTTTTAGCTGCCTAAGGGACCGTTTAGACCGAATGCTGTTCTTGTGCTGCAAAAAGAGTGACGTTATGTGCGTTGCTCTACAACACAACACATAACAGGATGCAAGTATCACGAGACATGCTTTTAAAGTTCACTTTTTTTTTTTTTTTTTTACTGATACACCATCTAGAAAATGTGGTGCTGCTGCATGGGATGCTGGAAAAGCAGTTGGACATGATGCAATGGTCAAAGATGTCCACCTAGTGCATGGTTATTTAGAAAAACAATGGAAAAGCTAGATGCAGCACAACACATATAAAAGAATGCAGGTGTCTTGAGACTTGTTTTTAAAGTCGATGTTCTTTTTTACCTGACACGATGACTAAAAAAGCACAGGCCCAGTGCGAGACGCTGAAAAACAGCTCAAACGGCACAATGGTCAAAGATTTCCATTTAGCACACGTTTACATAGGAAAAACAAAAAGACAGCAGACACAAAAATGCATTCGTTGTGAACGGTCCTTAATGTGTGTGCACATGAACTACAAACTACAGGTGCATTCTTAATTACTGGTTCAGAAATATTGTGTTTGGTTGGAGTGCTGCAGGTGTGTATTTGGAATTGGTGTGTGTTTGATGGTTAATCTTGTCTCTGCTTTATGAGTTTGGCTGAACACTGATGATCAGCCGCCAGGAGAAAGCCAGCAACAACCTGACCATCTCTCTTTCTCCCTCTTAGCCTTTCTCCATCTGTGTGTATTTTCATTCTCTCATTCATTTTGTCTCTCTGATCTTTCTTGTCCTGATCTCTCTGTCTTGTCTCATTTTTGTATCCATCACTCTTTCTCTCTCGTTCTCATTCTGTATCTCTGTCTAATTGGATCATTTTACTAACAGCTCAAGCTGTTTAATTAGATTAGTGATCTGGTAGCAGGTAACTTCTAAGATGTGTGTGTGTGTGTGTTTCAGAGTTAGAAAGGGGGATTACACTTTAAAGTGCATTATCATTACAGCATACTTTATCAGCATCAGATTAATGATTTATAATCCATTCACAAAAGGCATCTCACTCTTTCTCTATATATATCTCTCATTCTCTCTCTCTGCTTTATGTTATATGATGTTATTTTAGTAGACAGTATGGTAGAGTGGAGGTCATGTGTGACTTGCCCTTTCCATGAGTCTTACTGAAATTGCTTACTGACACCGCACGTTACAAAGGTGCTTGATGTGTGTGTGTGTGTGTGTGTCTCAACACAGGTGGCTGTGCTATTAATAAATGTTGATTAATTGTTATGTAACATTACAAACTCTTGAAAGTGAAATGAATTGCATAGTGAAAAACAACACAAACTCATATCTTGGCATTGGCATTTGCCATCAAAATTGTCTTGCGTTCATAATATGGGTGAGTACAGGTGAAGTGGGGCCATTTTGATATTTCACTGGTGTTGTTTTAAAATATGCCAAATTGTTTAACCCCTCAAAAAATAATGTTTTATAAATGAAAAGCTAAATATCTCTATACAAAGGAAAATGGAAGAAATATTCAATAAGTAAATAACTCAAGTGTCCCACTGTACCAGTTGTCCCACCCTCACATTTATGTGCTCAAAGAAAAATCAACTGACACAATAATATAGAGAGTAGGAGCAAAACTATGTATATAAAATATTTTATTATTATAAATAATATTTTACAGCAACTTTACAAATCTTGTCTTTGTGTTTTACAGTAGTTGAAATATCCATGTAAAGAAGTGATTTGAGTGAGAATGTCTCAGTCTGTGGATAATGCCTAAAAAACATGCTGTCCTCAGAAAACATTTGAAAGAACATTTTAATTAGGGTTATTCAAGAACGACCCTTAGAAGGACTTCTGAGAGCATACAGACATGCGAGTAGCAGCCTATTTTTTCTTACAAACCCTGCTGTGTGATATAACAGCAGGACTCAGTTTTGAATTCAGTATCGTTAAGGATTCCAAAAATAATTGTTCTCCAAAACACAGTCAAAATACGTCAACTTTCTATCCAAAACTTACATAAACAAACTTACAGGTTGTGTGTGTGTGAATCTCATGAAATGGGTCCTATTTAACCCCAAAATATAGAGGAAAAAAAATGATAGTTTGGATAAATTAAAATGAAGCATATTTTGGGCAATTAAGCTTTTTTTCATTGTGACAATAAAACAAATCTCATTCTCATTACTTAATGTGAAAAAATATATAAACCATTAGGTACTTGTACATCATGGTATTATATGTATTAGGGCTCAACATCGATACAGATTCAAGCCCTCGATTCAATTCTGATTTGATTAGATTCCAATTAATTTGGGTATACTTCACTTATAATGTTCATTTCGCTTACTTACGAAAGCAGTTTGACGATCTCAATACCAGCTTGATTAATATTCTTTAGATTCTTTTGCATTACAGCAATTAGAATTTAGGGGGAAATTATCATGATGCAAAAAATCTTAATCGTCCTAAAAATCTGCTTCATTTACTTTTAAATATATAGCCATTTCTTCATGAGATTCACCAATTTAGACTCCTATCAAAGCAAACTGACTGTAGAAAAGTTCCTGTATCATGGACTGGTCTCTGGTCTCTAATCATATTGTGAAGCCTGGCCATGTAGAGGAGAGTTTTGTCTGTGTTGAGACACCATACTTCGCTTCTCAAATTTGAAGAAACTATTCTGGCATCTGCGAGGATTCATTTTCCCCTACTAAATGCAAATTTGGACTCACTCACCAAGAGTCAAACAGGTCTGCTACAAAGAGTGAATCCATTAGCTCTATTGGGTAAGAGGCAAGAGATTAACTACTTGTGCTGAAGAGGAGTACTTTATTTTAATGGTAATTTATTCCGCTTTCCTTTTTATTTACCATGCATGTCTTAACCTTATTTTAAGTGCAAATCAAGCCATGCTGTTGTTGTATTTGATCAAATCAGGTCGGTAACGATCGGATGGTAACAAATCGTTGCTTAAAAAATGCTCACAAGTAAAACATGCTAGTATGTATGGGCTGTGAGTTCCTCTCTGCTTAAACTATTTAAATAATGTGCAATCCTTATTCTCGTTCTTCCTTGCCATGAAAAAGTTGCATTCTTTTTATTTGAGTCTAAATATGAATCTTATTGCTGTGTGCTGCAGAGGCATGCACTGACATAAGGGCTGCAAGTGGCTATATGTTTCGTATTATGTTGATTCAATCTTGTGGTTTCGTTTACATGTTATATTTGAATTGGACAAGCATGGCAGGAGTAATCTGTGGGAAACACAGCAGCAATATTTATTGCTTCAGTTCAGAATCAGCTCAAGCTGATGCTTTACATTCCAGTTTACGTCAATTCAGTATTGTCATTAATATTATTGTAACATTCAATTGTCATATTCAACATCATATCTGGGTTGCTCTCTAAAACACTAAGACATGAATTTATGCTGCTGGGTACTAACACTGAATATTTTTCAATTTTTGGAGTGTTTGAGTAAGCAAAGAACCCATAATATTAAAGCTAATTAAGATGTCATTGTAGTTGAAACATGCTCTGATGCGTAAAACAACGTTAATGGGAATTTTACCATTAATAATGTTTCTCTGGTGTTCTGCTGACGAAAGCAGCTAATCATTTCTCAAGGACTCTAAAGTTTTTTTTTTTCCTGATATGTCAAATCATGAGATTGTAACAAAATGTACCTTTTTATGAAAGCAGTAAACCTTTATTTGAGAAAGTGAAGTTTGAAGCATCATTAAATGCTAAAGTGTTGGAAGTATTATTTCTTTCACTTACTAAAGGGGGTTACATTTTTTTATATGACCTTGGTTGCTATTTCCTTTGTTTTACATCGTTCTTCTGTTCTTTCATAATTGATTTTTTTTCTTCCGCAGACTCCCTCTGAGTTAGCGCTATGTTCTCAGGTTGTAGGTGCACAGGTGATACTGACCTAAGCACATCTCCTGTGAACCTGATAATTACATGATATCCAACCCTACAACACATCTACCACACAAGCTAACATGCCTCATAACCACTCTTCTAACGCACACACCACACAGTATGCTGATGTTAATTGCCACAATTCTCAAAACAACAACAGGTCTGTGTCATGTCTGTTTTTGTAGGATCCTGCTCTCCTTATTATAGAAATTGTCATCATTAAGTTTATTGGAGACACTTAGAATTAGATTCTGTTTTATTTCATTATGAACATAAATTCATAAAAATCTGTGACAAATATAAAGATAAACCGGTTTAGTGTTAAAGCAACTCAATCTCTGTGTTCCCCTCTGGACCTCATTGTGGAAATATAGGTGGAGCTAGTATGGGGGAAGGATTCTGGAAAAATCATTGAAAGACTAAAATAGCTATTTATACCTTTGCCATGTGAGAGTCCCCCAGGGGGTTGCGTCAGGAAGGGCATCCGGCATAAAAACCTGTGCCAAGTCAAATATGCGGATCACGGATGGTCCGCTGTGGTGGAGCAGCCGAAAGAAAAGGAAGCTATCTTTGCCATGTGATTAATGGTATTAATTGAACCGGTTCCTCCCAAATGTTCATTCGGAACACGGTTTAATACAGTATATTGACCATGGAAAGGCTACAAATATGTTCCGTTACGAACATCAGACATTCTAACAGTAGGCCTGGTAAGAAGATAATGCCACATCACATCTTCAGTACTGAATATGTAATATCCAGATTGAGCTCAATTAGAACATCATGTCCATAACCAATCAGCCAACCAGCAAAAAAAAATCAACCCTTTCATTCCTGAGACTTTGATTTAGATGTTTGCTTTAATGTTAAAAGTTCCACATAACTGTATGTTATGATCTGCTATGATGTTCTGAGAGAAATCATCTCACTGTTATTGATGTGTCTAAAGCACATCTGATAAAGAAACAACACCGCACATAAACATGATTCCGTTCATTGCTATTTATGAAATTTGGCCACTGCAACCCTCAAAGTCACTAGTGATCACTAATCGCTTATTGTTTAAGGTCGAAACATACTTTATGCAAGAACGTGAATGCAGGCTGCACAAGCTCGATTTTGTTTATTGTTGCATTCCAAAATGTGTCAGACTGCAATTCATAACAAAACGCAAGTATGCGTTGCATTCTCAGCATTGCCGTAAGCGGCAATATATTAGTGTGAACTGTCTGCTTCTATAGTGAGTTTTCTCTTTTATGTCAACTACTGTCATGGTGGAGCAACAGTTTGAAGAGAATATTACAGAGCAAGGTAGTTAAAGTCAATATATTTAAAGCAACTTACCTATGTAGAATACAGAATATAATAATAACACCTCCATTTTAATGGCACAGACTTTTGAAGGTAAATCTATCATCCTCCTTGTGTTCAGCGGTTACCGCCGCAGAACGCAAGAACGCACGTTAAGTATGTTCAACCTGACAATGCGTTGGCGAAGTGCTCGCATCTGCATAAACATACTTGCGTGAAGCATATTTCTAGCCTTAAAGATGCCTGTTACAGACCTGATCGCCTTCAGGTAAAGTCCCTTTCACATGACTTGTATCAACATTCCCCTATGGACTTACATTCATGCATTTGGTGGACAATTTTATCCAGAGTGAATAACAGTGCATTCACAGTATATTTTATCAGTTAATGTGTTCTGTGGGATTCAAAGCCACAACCTTAATGTTTTTAGCACCATGGTCTACCAGTTGAGCTATGGGAACACTGTGCATTGAGTACTATGCAATAAAGAGTAAAGCTAAAAAAATCAAAACAAGAAAGACGGATCCTGGGCATATCTAGATACATTATCTTGTATGACACTTGTGTTGCAAGTTGAGGTGCACGGAATCCCTGATGCAAATCATGTGAATGGGCCTTAACAGTAGTCAGAAATTACACTTCAAAACCCCTGTAGATCTCATTAGTGTCTGCAGTAACACATGTGCCCCTTTCAAGTGTATAACTCTCGGGATAATAGTTGATTTAAAGTATTTAAAGTAATTCACTGCAGGCGAACTGCAGGACTGTTAGGGCCCCTGAAGCTCTGGTTCCTGGGACAATAATGGCTCCTAAACACCTTGGGACTGATCCACCAATCTTTTGGCTAGCAGCTCAGATCCACCACCGCCCACAGATTTAAGCAAGACAAGCAAGGCAAGTTTCCCAGCAGAACTGTGCAGAATGGATCTCAATACCAGAAAGACTGGTCTGTTCACTCCAAGATATGGGGAGCACAGACAGTTGTGTGTCAGTGAGAAAGAGAGTGGAAGACTTGCTACATGAGTGGGAAACTGAAAGGCCTGCACTTACAGTTAGGAGGACGATGCGTCGCTATGACAACCATCAGTCAGAGTGGGCCCTGAGGCAAGAACTCTCACTGTCTGTCAGCCTCTCAGGACTAAACCAGGGAGAAGTTTGACACAAAGTGCCTTTGTGACAACTAACACACCATTGCTTTGGTAGCACAGATGCTCTGCCTTGGGATAAGACATCCTTTTCAGTCTTCATCTCTCTCATTCTCACTCTCTCTCTCTCTCACACACACACACACACACACACACACGTGCACATAAACTCTGAGTGTGTGTCAAGCTTTTTGCTGGCACAGGTGTCAAGAGTTGGTACATTCTTTTTAGTGACATAGAAATGTCATCTTCATCTTCCCCTGTCACTCAGTCGTACTTTTTCTCAGGGTCCAAAATTAAGTTTTTGCCACACCTGCCAATATTGGGTGAATTAAGAATATAAACTGCCTATAATTATTTCATTTCAGTGACCATAAAACTGTATTTTGAGTTACTTTTCATTACAAATATATAATGTTGTCCTTTTGACATGAAATTATTTAGTTGTTTTTCCTTGCATATTTGTTATAAGAGCACAAAACCATAACCATTTAGCCTTCCCCAAAATTGCAAAGAAAATGTGATTTTGTTCATTTTTCGTTTTGGTGGTTTAAAGGAGAAATGGCAGAAAAGAGGAATATTCCACATATTTGTCAGCATACAGATTTCTGGAGATTTTCTTATTTTACTGAGAAAACATTTTGAAGACAAGCGAGCCATGACAGATGTCTTGCCTTGCATGAAAACGCAAGAAAACATTATGATTTTGTTCCTAGCATTTTCGTTTTGGTGGCTTAATGCGATGAATCTTGCACATATTTGTCGTCACATTGATTTCTAGAGAAAAAAAAATCGAATGATGAAACAGTTTGATGACACATGAGTCACGAAAGATGTTTAGCCTTCCATGAAAAAGCAAAGAAAACACTGTGATTTTGTTCCTTGCATTTATATTTTGGTGCCTTAATGTGGAATATCCCACATATTTGTAGCCACATGGATTTCTGGAGAAAAAACATCTATTGAGGAAGCTGTTAACATGCGACAGATGTTCAAACCGTTTCGTTTTAATCGCTTGCGTTGCCTACACCAGAGACTGTCATTCTTAAACCATGTAATGTTGCAGTTCCTAATAAAGTTTCCCACCAATTGGCACTTACTCACAAAAGCCAATTGTTACTCACATGTGGCGCTTGGCGGGTGTTAATTTTGGACCCTGCTTTATTCATTCCTATTAAAGAGGAAAGATGATCTCTGTCTCTCACTTTCTCACTATTTCTAACTCATTCTCTCTCCCCCTCTTTCATTCTCTCTCTCTTAAGGGAAAATGTCCTCCTTGTCTGAGTCTAGTGATGTCGGCCGTGAGATCTGGAAGAGTGACATGGGAGAGGTCGGAGTCTTTCTGCCACTTAGCAACCTCAACACCTCAGCGACCTGGGTCTCCAAGGCAACCATGCGGTTACCGAGTGACAACAGCTCCTCTTTTAGTTCAGTGCGGAGTTCCATGATCGAGGCGTGTAGTGTGTGTTCAGGAATAGTGGGGATCGTGGGAATGGGAGGAGCTTTCCCATCAGGCTGGACCGGGCTGCGGTCCACAGGGGTGCGAGCACCACCCTCGTCTAACCGCAAGTCACTTTTGGTGATGCCGCTGTCGCATGAGTCCGTCTTCTTCAGTCTGCTGGGCTCTGAAGTCTTGACCGAGCTGCTCCGATCAGGTAGCGTCTCCATGGATTCAGCTTTTGGGACGTTTCCCCAGTTTTCTGGCTTAGCCATGCTCTCCCTAAACCTGGCCCACCCCCGTGCACGTGGTTCTGATGATCGAGGGGCATTTGGGGTAGGAGCACTGAGCTTCGCCTGGTCAACTGGATCCAGGGTTTGTTTTTTGCTCGGGCGGGAAGGAATAGGTGTGGCAGGGCTCTCCGTTACCGTGATGATGCTCGTGGTGGCGATCACATCCTGGCTGATGACTTCATGGTGGATTTGACCCTTCTCAAGATCAGGGTCATCGGAATTGGTCTGCCCAGCGAGACGGGCTTCTTTCTGCTGGCGGAATCGCTGGAAGAGACGCCGGACAGGATGATCAGGGGGAAGATTCAGCGGGGCCTCGTTCTTCCTCCTCAACCTCTCCTCTTCCTCACGCTTCACATCACTGATCTTTCTGAACACAAGCTGAAAAGACACACAGGGTTAGTTAAAGGGACAGTTCAACCAAACAATGAAAATACTGCCATCATTTATTCACCTCTTGTTATCCAAACTAGTTTGACTTTCTTTCTTCTTTGAACCACAAATGGAAATGTTAGGCAGAATTTAAAGGGATAGTTTACCCAAAAATGAAAATTCTCTCATCATTTAATCATCCTAATGCCATCCCAGATGTGTATGACTTTCTTTTATCTGCTGAACACAAAGAGTTTTAGAAGAATATCTCAGCTCTGTATGTCCTTACAATGCAAATTAATGGGTGCCAAAATTTTGAAGCTCCAAAATACACGTAAGGGCAACATAAAAGTACTTCAGATGACTCTGGTGGTTAAATCTATATCTTCTGAAGCGTTTTGAATGGTGTGGGTGAGAAACAGATCAATATTTAAGTCCTTTTTCCTTCACTTTCACTTTCTCCTTCTGTTTTTGGTGATTCACATTCTTCATGCATACTGAGCAGGGAGGAGAATTTATGATAAAAAAAACAAAACATATATTTATCTGTTTCTCACCCATACCTATCATATCTTGTCTGAACACATGGATTTTACCAGTGGAGTCATATGGATTACTTTTATGCTCCCTTTATGTGGATTTTGGAGCTTAAAATCTTTGGCACCCATTCACTTGCACTGAGAGGACCTACAGAGCTGAAATGTTATTCTAAAAATCTTCATTTGTGTTCTGCAGAAGAAAGAAAGTCATACACATCTGGGATGCCAGGAGGGTGAGTAAATCATGAGAGAATTTTCATTTATGTGTGAACTATAACTTTAACCCTCTGGGGTCCTGCTGGATTTTTTCCTTATAACAGCGGAAACAACTTAAAATACTCCGTCATTTTTGGGCATACAGATAAGTGTAAGACATCATTAGAAACTATAAAGGGTCTGCTTTTATTTGTGTACACTCACAATAACAACAAAACCTTGTGCTTTTGTAAAGTAAAGAAAATAAACAGGGTGCGCTTTCAGCCGTCTCTTTCTCCGCGAGCATATTTCTGAAACACGTCACAAAAATGAACTGAAACTCCGCGAATTCTTATCACACAAACATGAAACATGTCTAAAGAAAGCTTAAAATGTCTACTTTTAAATGAAACAATTCAAATTTACAACAAATATTCTCCTGCAATGTAATCTGTATGAAACAAAGCGATGTACACTTTCTCCTGGCGCAGCTAATTATCGCTAATGTGATCACACCTACCAGCAGAGCGCGCTATTCATACGGTAATGTGCTGAGTCGATCAATGCAAATGGAAAATGCCCCCAACAATGCCTTAAAAAGCATCAAGTTCATCATCAGATTCATTCACTTTCCTGCGTGTTTGGAAGATGGCACGCTACACAGGTGAGGAAGCTCTACAGATGGTCCTGGATAGTGACGAAGAGTTTACATTTTCCTCAGAAGAAGAGCGGGACTCTGATGAACAATTGTATTTTGAAGAGCAACTTGATCCAGCTGAGGATACAATTTCGGATGAGTAAGTCTTTACTTACATTAGCTGACATGCTGTTTTATATAAACATGTACATATTTTACTAATTGGACTATTTTCAGACTTGCCAGCCAGGATTCAGAGTATTCAAATTTGAAATATGTCCTAATAGGCAAGTTTTAGTTACATTTAAATGTTGTTTCGACTAAAGCAGGTATTTAAATTGTATGCTGTATGATATCAATATGATATTTAATATGATATAAAAATAATATGAATGTTTAGATTATATTTAACTAGTGTTTATGCTGCCTCATCATCAACAAAGCTTGTGCTTGCAAATATCTGTTCGGGTGTAAATGTGTAAAATGTGCTGTAAATATGCCCATATTAGAAAATCAGCATATTACAATGATTTCTGAAGGATCATGTGACACTGAAGACTGTGGTAATGATGCTGAAAATTCAGCTTTGATCACAGGAATAAATTGCATTTTACAATATATTCAAATAGAAAAGTTATTTTAAATTGTAAAAAAATTTCACAATATCACGGTTTTTGCTGTATTTTGGATCAAATAAATGCAGCCTTAGTGAGCAGAAGAGACTTCTTTTAAAAACATTAAAAAATCTTACAGATCTAAAACTTTTAAACAGTAGTGTAGGTCTAAAGTTTTTAAGTAAAGTCTTTATGTAAAGAAAATTTATAGTCAGATTACTTCTTTTAACTTAAACTTGATTTTGTGAATAAGCTACAAACAATACATTCAATCATTAAGTCTCCTCACATTCATTTTCTCTCAGGGGAGGGGTCTTTGTCTCCTCAGGTGTGAATCATCAATATTCATGATCATCCACGCCTCCTCGCATATGGCCTTTCTAACACTAAAAGTGTCTTACAAAAGTTAAATGACTATATTGTTTTGTATGAATGAGTGATCAGGATGGTTTTCACATCATTTTTGTAGCAAAAACTCTAGGCTACAAGATCCAGTTCTCAAAAGTCTTGTGAACAAATGTTTAGTATGTGTTATATGGCCTTATTTCAGTGAACCACGCATAAACGTTATTTTCTCAAAAATACAAACGTACATACATGTTGTTCACATTTTATTGTAGCCCAGTTTGTGCTGAATACAGTGTTATCAGACATTAGCCATTAATATGTTTTTAAGCAACTGAAAAAAGCACAAATGTCAAGGCATGTCAAAACTGTTCCAGGGCCCAAAACAACCTCAGACCCCAGAGGGTTAAGCCGCAGTCACCATTCACTCTAATTGCAACTTTTTTGCATACATTACAATAAAAAGTGAATGGTAGCTGAGGCTAACATTCTGCCTTACATCTCCTTTTGGGATACAGTCTCTTTAAACACAAACTCAATCTGGCAACAGTTAAAGCATGTATATTAAAAAGATGGACTTATCTGATGAGAATGGTAGATATTAATGTCAAACAAACTGAACACAAAGCCCTAGGCTTTTCACATGTAAAAGCAGACCTGGCAGGCTTTCAGACAATAAACCGCATCCATATGTTATAGACCCTGACAGCATCTCTCTGATAGACACTGTGAAGATGCAAAGCATCTGATCTTGCACACAATTATCATTGATCAATCCAACAAATTCATGTGCCAATGTAGACTCATCAACCTCAGCAGTCAGCCAACTGAAATGCTGTTCAATCTTCTTACGTTGAAGAGGATTGCTGCAGTCTGGTGTGTTAATAATCTAATAACCTCTGCAGCCTTCAGCCGTCCTGATAGGTAGACACCAAATTCACTAGTCACAGGGTGGCCATCTCTCAAGCATTTGCCGTGAGACACGCTTTCAGGCTCTGTCTCACGCTCTCACGCTACCCAAATAAATCTCGTGCCAAATAACAAGACAACTTAATTTAATGTAAAATAAATAAAACATAGCAACAAAGATTGCAAGTAGGATATTTCCATCAGCGTGAGACTTTAATTTGTGGGCCGCCAAAGCAAATTTAGCGCCGCAACACACATCAGCGTGCTCCAAAATCGTATAACCGGAGATCTTAGTGCAGAGTGGGACAATTGCGTGTCTGAAAACTGGAAAATGCTGCTTTCGAAGGCTGTATACGGTGGTAGGATGAAATTAAGGTGCCTTTCAAACTGTTCTGAGACCAATTTCCTTTCCATTCATTCAAAAAATGTCGGTTAAGCCATTAACTGATTAGGCAGCAAGTCAGCTGCCACCCCATATTCTCTACAGCGAATCATCTACTTTAAAGTGCTGTGGAAAAAGTCAAACCTCTCAAACTGGCAGACAGCCCCGACATTTTAAACAACACTGATGACGTAAAAAGGAGAGAACATCATGCGTGCATCAACATCAAGTCCAAGGCTTTTTAAAATACACATTATCACCCTTACTAAAATTATCGTGTTTATTCTGTAGTAACAGTGACAGAAAAGTTATTGTTTATTAAATATACTAGGGGGAATCAATTAAACTTTATTTTCCTATTATTATTTTATTTTATGTAAATGTGTTTAGGCTATTCATTTTTTCATAACAAATATTATAGTTTATTTTTAAGCTACATTGACCTAATCAAGGTAATGAGGAGCAATCCATTGTGGTTAAGACCCTGTTATTATAATAACAAATTAAACAGTGGAAGAACAATAGTTATTTTTTAAAATACCAGTTGCAGTGATGGCAGATCTCGCAAGAGAAACAAGCAACTTGGTCTGGAAAAACAAGCCCAAAATAAGCCACTTACCCCATCAAAATAAGCAAAAATAAGCAATTAAATTTGTTCTTGTGTGATGGATATATCAGTACAGAAATCATAACAAGCATACAGCTAACTAACAGTTAAGTATAATTTAATTTACACATCTGCTTCTCAGTCAAAACCCAGCAGCATCAAATCAATAATTCAGTGAATACTTGTAAACAACTGTGAAATTTACTTTTTACCTCTAATAATGTTTTCATTGGACCTGGATTAGCCGTGCATGTACAGTATATGTATCAATTCTACATAGTTGTTAAAAAGGTCTTCATTCACAGAATGCAACATCCACAACGGGCAATTAGACAAAGAAATGTGTAATGCAGTAGTTTCCTTCTGGATCAAAACACATTTTAAATTTTTTCAGGCAGCATGAAGTGGTGTTGTTCAAAACATTTACTGTAATGAACACTTTGGGGTTTGGTTTCATGAAAAAACGGAATATAACAGTTATAACCAGTTACCAACATTTAACTGTTAAAAACCGTTACAAATAACATTTTCACTCCGGAACAATTGAAAATGACTTTGTTCCCGTTTTCGTTTACGTTCTGCAAAAAAATTCTTTTGTTTTCGGTTTTCATTTTCGTTCCTTGAACCGTTTTCAGTCCCTGCTGTAAACTATTATGAGTTTATGGGTGACAGTGTGCCTCAGCCACCACCGAAGACCATTTTTGGACCCAGGAAAATGTGAATGCCAGATTAATTGGCATAAACGAGCACCAAATATTATTTGCCTTGTTGGTTTTGATTAGGTCTTGTTGTGGTGTAAGAAATTAAAGATAGAACTGGTAAATATGCATGCTATGTCAAGGGCCGCATTAAGGTACCACAACGTCCGGGCTTAAACATTTCGCCCATGCATTAATGCAGTCCTGGTCATGCCATCAAAATCCCATTCCAACCAGGTAACCAAAGTTGGAAACCCTGCTAGTCATCACATTTGCAATCTACTGTATAGTCTCAGCCTCAGAAGGCATGCCTATGGACCGCACACTCAGTTTACAGACTGTCTGATGCATACTGCACACAAAAATGGCATGTGCTGGCTGAAATCAACAGTTTCAATCTAATTTCTTATTCCAATCTTATGTTTAAAAGGTACTAATCACTGGATTTGCCAAAGTTGAAGATTTGTGGCATCAAACCTTTGAAAGACATTCAAAGTTTTATTGGAGGCACTTAATAGACCCTATTCAGAGTAGCACTATATTTGATTTAAAAAAAAAAAAAAGAAAAGAAAAGAAAGAAATTAAAATGAGGCTGTAACTGAAAGGCTTACAGTCTCCTCAATGGCATGCACTGCGAGGACCCAAACGCAGAGAGAAAATATACAAAAAGGGCTTTTATTGAAAAATAAACAAAGTACCAACAAAACTCTCACAAGGGAGAGAAAATAACACAACAGGGTAAAATAATAAACAAACAGATAAACAAACCAACTGAGAAACAGACAAGGAAACAAATTCACAAAAATCTGGCAGAGACATGAGGGAAGAGGGCACAATATATAGGGAGGAAAGCACATGAGGAGCAGGTGAAACTAATTAACATAACAAGGACTAAACAAGTGACAGTGATGAGGGAAACACATTTTTTGGAAAGATGTATTTATAATGTTTCATCAGCTCAATGATCATTACAAATTTAAACAACAGTACAACCCAATGAAGAGACTGTAAATCCCTCATCCCTCATTTTCATACCTGTCAAAAATTAAAATATAGCACTACACTGAATAAGATCTATAGCAATAAACTAGATATCCACAAGCATAACTGTATATTTAGCTTTATTTTCTGAGTTATATCTGTGAAATAATTGGCACTTATTACTTTTGGACGGACAGAAAATCAGCTCACAAAATGTACACATATTTTCCGCTAATTTTTCAGATGTTTCCTATAGAACTGCTGTTGGAAACTGCTTTCCCAATATTTGAATCAGTTTTGTTTGCATTGGTTTATTTTTGTGGCATCATTAATTTCAGATAAACCCACACATAAACATCAATAAAAACAAAACAAACAATGGTTGGTCACTTCCTGTCTAAATGGATGGTTCTTGGCCAGAATGCTTTACAAAGTGGACAAGACTTTATGCCGACCATCAACAGTCTGTCTCTGCAAGATTATGCAATATCCAGTATACTGTAGACCTCAGCAGGATAATTACAATCATTTCACTGTACCGGAGACCCTGTGTTCAGTTTCGTGATTCCTGCGAGATGTTCTAAGTGCCTAACTTATTTATCAGAGTTAATGTATATTTCAGAGTTGAAGGCTTTTACTGAGCAGATTCTCAACTCTCTGATGTAAGAGTGTCTGCCAGCCTGGATGGCGGAAACACTCAAAAAAACACTCAAATCTCAGTGTGTCTGTCTGGAGGGAGCAATTTTCATCTGCACTTTGGCCAGAGATTTTGAAGACATGAGTCTCAGACAGACTCTGCTGTTCATAGATCTGTTCTGCTCTCCCTCCATCTTTCTGCCAACCTCTCTTTGTTTCACTTTTTGTCTTTTTGGTCTGTCTATCTGTTTATCTCATTGTCTCTCTCAATGACATTCACAGGTGAGGGGTCTGATTGGTATAGACAGGTTGGTGGGAGGGTTAAGGAATTGTCAGTCTGATTAATATTTAACAGGGAAAATGGCAGCCTAATCTCATGAAAAATGCGACAGTGGCAAGATATTTGCAAAACAAAATTACGTGCTTTATTACACATTTCGCTGCAGTTTCCCAGTGATATTTCCAGAGGGCAGTGCCAAAAGCAATGAAATGGTGTCGTAATCAGATGAGGTTTTTAAGGTGAACATTAGATGGAGATTTTAATGAGTAAAGCGTACCTCCCTACCTCCTAAACGTTAACTTAAATTTAACCAATAGTGTCCTAAAAGCAAATGAGAGGTAAACAAAACTGACATCCTTACCCTTCACATCTAAACCTAGCCGATAGTGTCCAAAACGCAAATGCAACACGAAAAGCAAATTTTTGAAGCAACCAAGACATTTTGTGTTGCTTCGATGACACTTTAGTCTCACATGTCAACATGCGTGCTTGACAGGTCTCGAACAAGCTAATCACACTGGAACAAGTGTTTAAATGTAGGAGAGTCTGTAACACAAGAGTTAAAATTAAAAAAATTTCAATTGATGTGTTAGAGGAAAAGTGTTTTTATATCATAACAAAGCAGTGTGTGAGTAATAGCAAAGTCTTTCTAGCAAGTCAGTCTACTGGCGGCCATCTTTGGAACGCTTCCGGAAGCTATTTCCAGTCATGACAGTGCAGCTCCTATCTACTTGAATGGGGGAACACCGAAATCTTAAAAACTGCTTGCCAAGCTTACGTTCAAACGACATATTTCAAATCAGCAGTCAAATATGACAACACTAGTATAATAAAGTGTGCTTCTTTTTTTTTTTTATTTCTCATATTACACAAAATCCATTGACCGTTGGGTGCTTAGAGCACCTTGGTTGGGCATTTCAATTTCTCCCATTCATTTAAATAGAATTGGCCCATCTCTGCTAAATAGTCTCTGGTAATAGTGTGAAAAATGTGTGTTTATAAAGTCATAATCAGCCATTGTAGTCGTGATTTTTGTGAAAGTGAATAAAATGCACAGATGTTGTAGAGCCTCTAATGTTCATTTCACCAGGAAATTGCGGCAAAATGTAGAATGTGGCACGTAAAAGTCAGTTTGCAAAAATGTTACAGTAACGTTCATTCTATGAGACAAGTTTGGAAAATGGCTTAATAAACATAATTATGTTTTAATTAAAATCTAAAAATTCTGAAAGGTTTGTGTGAGGGTTAAGGGATAGAATACAGTATAAAACAATAGAAGTCAATGGAGAGTCCCCACCATGATAGAAAAACAAGTGTGTAAGGCTGTATGTACAGAATGTGTGTACTGTAGACACACACACACACGCCCGCACACACACATGCATAAATATCTGCATAATGAGACAGTTTGTTCCTGTCACCAATAAAAGCTGGATGGTGCATCTGAGTATGACTCCATCTTTAATGTTAATATTCATATTGATACACTGAATATTCATTAACCAAGACAGATCGCACAAGCATCTGTCTCACCAATCTGTCTGTGAAATTACTGGGACCAGAAAAACATGCACAAGCTCTTCTCTTTCCTGTGTGTGCAGAAACAGGCTGTCCAAAGGTACTTGTGAAAAGTTCAGATGTAGCTTTGGGGGTTTGAAAGTCATCCACTACTGAGACACGAGACACACAATTGCTTTCAAAACATGTAAAACATACACTTATTCACAACAAATTTCAGTTTCAACAAATGACAAAACACTTATAATCTCACATACTCACTCATGCACATATTCATAAACTTACACGGAGGTATATCCCATCAGTGTGATTCATAAGGCTTTCCTGAAATACACACACACACACACACACACACACACACACACACACGTTTGCTCATGTTGGGGACTTCTATTGTTTTTATAGTGGCATTTTTTCTCCCCCAATCCCACCCCTATCCCTAAACCAATTCCTCATACCTTCTGCATTTTACTTTTTCACTAAAAAATTAATTAGGATGTTCAATATGAATGAATTAATGAAGCACTATTTATTTGTTTTTCTTGTTGGGACTGTTGGCTGGTACCCAGTGTAACTGACACAGTGTTGGGGAGCAGTAGTGATGCTGCACATTTTTCAGTAGCATGACGGTAGTTCAGCAATTTTCACAATAGTGTAGCTTTTTCAGTAATTAACTACTTTCTCATGTAGTGCTGGAAATACCAAACCATTTAAGTGAATTGGTTCTTTTGGACAGTTCATGTAAATTAACCAGTTAAAATAAATAAAATGCTAGGAATTCATTAATTTTAGTGAGGTTTAGGGAGTTTTAGGGAGTTCATGTCGTTCAGATAAATTATTCATTAATTCACTTGAGCCCCTTGCAGCCTTAAAGTGACCGTGCCTTCTTTATTGAAGTTAAATATTTAGTTCATTGCTGCTGTCATGTTGAATTTGTTGAATTTTTTTTTTTTTTTTTAAACCTTTATGAAAATTAACCGTAGTTTTACTATAGTAATATTGTAACAGCCATGACTGTAGTAACCATGCTTTTTTGGTGGAAGCCTTGGTTTTGACACAATTAACCATGGTTTTATTACAGTAAAACTGTAGTATCTATATAACGGTCATGTAGTACCCATGGTTAATTTTGTGGTTACTAGTTTTACTACAAATACCTTGGTTAGTCTATGGTTACTGAACTAAAATTTTGTTAATTTTCCATAAAGGGGAATGTCATGTCACCCAAATTAAATATATAACTATCAGGTGATATTATTATATATACTTCTTTAAAAGAGTAGCTTGACTGTTTTTTAACTAGTTTATATTATGAGTAGCTTGTAGCAAAGTAGCTTCCCCAACACTGGTTCCCCAAACACACACATAAAATCACATTTTCTCATTCTTGACTCTAAAACCAAAAAATACACTTTAGGGTGTTAATTTCATGTGGAAAATAATGTGTAAAAGTTTTTTTACGGTTAATCGTGCCCCGACATTCCACAATAAGGAATGTTCCTACCATAGGAGCAATTCAAGCTTGATGTACATCCTTGATGCAGTAGGGGGCAGTCATAGAATTCATGCTAGCGCCATCTTTGATTTATAATGGGAATGACAATGAGGCTTTGAGGGATAGACTTACCATCTCTTCAATGGCACGATGGAAAGCTGTTTAAAGCTTTAGATCACATCTGATTTTCCACAACTCATGTTGTCTGGATTTCTTTGTATACTGAATGTTCTTGAACATATATTTTATCAATGTTTTGTCTGCGGAACGATCCAGAAACTCTTTAAACTGCAGTACAGCCAATTGAAGAGACTGTAAGTCTATCCCTCACAGCCTCGTCATTCCCATTAAAAATCAAAGATGGCGCAAGCATGAATAAGGTCTCATCAAACCAATGAGCAGGCATCACAGCCTTCCACAGACGCACTTTTTTACATTCGAACACAGCTAGACGGAGCACAACAGAATGCAGTGGTTTTGAAACACTTTTTTCTTAAGTCTTAAATTATGTTTAACTTGACGCATTTTCCAAAAAATATAGTGCTTATGAGTAGAGGCGCTGAAAAGTAGTGAGATGCTAAGCAACCAAAGTGAGATGCTTCAAAAGTGTCTGTCTGACACTGAGTACATAGACCAACAATTAAACAGAGCAGAGGGAAGTAAGCCAATAATAGCGTTATGTTCAATGATATGAAAATTAAACAAACAATATTTTGACATTAAAGCCACTTTTTGCATTGTCTAAATGATTTACTTGTCTGTTGCCAAAAAATATATAACCTATGCATATGATGTAATGTATTTTAATTATAATATTTATTATATATAATGCTGATCATTATATGATTAATTATTATATTCTAAATTACCTTTATTTGGGTGCCTTTCTAATTAAATACTAATTCGTTAATTGTGATTAATTAATCATGTAATTAATCCAATTAAAACTTTTAATCGATCGACAGGCCTAATTTTAAATATTAGTTCACTCCAAATTTAAAATGTACTTAATTTACTCATCATGATGTTGTTCCAAACCTATATGACTTTCTTTCCCCGTGGACATTTTTGAAGATGTTGATGATATTTATTTTTCCATACAATGAAAGGTAATGTTGGCAGTCAGTCCTTAACATTCTGCCTAACATATCTTTTTAAGTTACACTGAGGAAAGTCTTCATTGATGACAGATTTGTCATTTTTGGGTGAAATATCCTTTTAAGTGAGGTATACTAGTGGGAGAAACAATCACATTTAGGCATTTCCCTATGATGTCTGACACAAAATTGTTCTCATGTGTTTCATTTGGGGTTTAATATGCTCAGATTTGTCATATTGTGACTTTCCATCTAAATCTAATGTTTCTCTGTAATTGAACTCTTAAAAAAACTCATCAAGTTTGGCAGTGTTAGAGAAATATATCATTGTCACTCCCTCTGAGAATGAGGGATGAGCGAAAGATCAGTCAAACAGATAGACAGACTCAGTAGATTGCTCTTCTGAATGACACTGAGGGTCCTGCTTCCCTGTGCACTGGAGAGATGATGGACAGTAATGACCAAACTGCTACCCTTCCATTCAGTCATTCCCACCCTGGACATGGAAACACACAAGCTGTTCACTATCTGGAAATAAATCCACCTTTATAGCATCACCCCCTATTTCTGAGCCATAATATCTGATATCCACACATCCACAGCATTACCATGGATATTCATGCTTGTCTGTGAGGCCAGAATAAAAGACAGAAGAAATAACGAAGGATCTGATTAATGAAACAGACGACCTGCTTCTCACCTCCTCCAGAAATGACAATTAAAAGAATAATAAGGGTTAAATACAACTTAAGCTTTGTCAACAGCATCTGTGGAATGCTTTCAGTTAATAGAGATGAAATTACTTTGACTTGAACCTTTGTTTGTGAAAACAAAAGAAAGATGTACAGTATGTTTTGTACAGCACCAGAATAAACTTTAAAAATATAAAATTATCATTTCAAAAGTATATCCATAACTTTCAAACATAACACATGTTAGCATGAGACTGTGTGACTGTCTTTCAACTCATGTCATGACTAATGACCATATAAACCTGGTCACATACGCATGATACGCACAAGGATACCAAGAAGGAAACTAATGTTTTTTCTTTTTTTTAGCAAATATATGTATAAAATACTATCACACAGGGGTGTATTCGCTAGGGGGCCTCATGTGTAAAACTTGGGGCAGATTTCATCCTAAAAGTGTGAGTACGCACATTTTAATGGCCATTTTGTTCGTATGCAATGTTTATACATCAGTTCTCAGATCTTAGTGTTCACCCACCTCCAAAATCCCAATTTAACACTGTGACGAGGAGGAGGGCGGGGCCGGGCCGTAAGTGCGCACGGCCGGCCCCCAATCGGGCTAATTATCTGAGGAGAGGGATAAGGCCGAGCAGGATGCAGCAGTTTGAGAGAGAGAGAGAGAGCCACACGCAGCTGCCGTGTGTGTTTATGTTTGTGTCTTTTTAAGTTTTCCTTAAACATTATTTTGACTGTTCAGCCGGTCTCTTCCTTTCCCATTTTAACCTAGTTACAAACACCAGGACGTAACTATCCATAAAACACTAAATTGAGTAAACTGCACCCACAATTATTACTTTGTGAATTCAAAGTTCATCCACATTGAAAAGTAGCTCCATCTCAAAAGGAAAATGTTACAAATTTACATATAAAATAATAACAAATATTAATGAATAATTAATGTAAGTGAACAAAAATACAAGCTCTGCATGTCTGCTTTTAAACCCACTAGTACAAGCGTTCCATAGACTTACATTGTAAATGCAATAATGTAAACACATTATTTGGTTGCTGTTTTTAAAAACAGAGAGACGAGGTTAAATTATGTTCCGCCACAGATGTTGTAGATAGAACTTAATTCAGAATATTATTTTGAAAACATGAAATACAACTCCACCAAAAATATCTATACATTCATTTGTCTTTGGAATTTGAGTGGATATTTTACAGGCTGTCAGCACTCAGACAGACAGAAATAAAGGACTGTCATTGTTTCTGTTGTTTTGTAAATGCTTGCCCTTGAAGGATATATGACACAAAAAGGACAGATCTGCAGAGAGGGATTACATAACAAAAGCTGAAGCACTATAGAAAGGTTTGTGCATGTGTGTGTGAGGGGGATGGTATTATGTGTTCACACAGAGATGCCTAATGGTGTATTGTTAGAATCCTTCTGTTGCCACGCATCCCTCACACTCCTGTATACACGAACCTCTTGTGCATTCTCTACTTTATTATTTTCTCCCTTTATTTCTTTTTCATTTTTCCCTGAAATATATCATCATTAAACAAGGAAACTCGAACTCCACCACTCAAAGTGTTTGTATGTTTGTGTGTGAGATGTTGGAGGTCTTCATGTAGGGGTAGAAAAGTATAAAAGAGGGGAAGTTGAGGACAGAGAGAGAAAGAGAGAGCGCACTCACATATCTACTGTTTCATAATTCAAACTAAAAGCAAGACTGTGTGCACAATGAAACAGAAAAGAAACCCCTTAACACTCAAAAACAGCATGCCACTCTCTCTTCCTCTCTCTGTCACACTCACTCACACTAGCTTTTTTCTGTTTTACTTTTTCAAATTTCTTTCTCTGTGTTCAAATATGCATACTTCCCTGCTAAACAGTATGCAAAAAGCAGTATATCAGATGAAAAGGATATCCAAAACTCAGTAGGTGAACAATACCCAATGAGATTCTGAAGTGTGAAACCAGTGGACGAGGGCAAAATAACGGATGAAGTATGTCCATGAATGCATTTCCAGTATATTATGCACCTGCATACCTAAAGAACATACTTTTCAACAGTCGAGAAGTAAGTTCTTCAGTACAAATTCAAGCACATCTCTGCTCTGTTCTAGTACATTCGCCCTGTTTGGACCTTGTCCATACTCGAATACTCACTGATCCTTTATTAAGATGAAAAGATGTGTGTGTGTGTGGACCAGTTCAGTGTGGTTACAGCTAATATGAATAACATATCATTCCTCTTGCTTTCACATCCTGTAATTAATCACTGCCTAATTTAAATGTATGTGCCCAATTCTTAGTCAGAGGAATTAACGGAACAATCCGTACATGTTCAGACTGTTTTGAATAGATTAGAACTATTAATAGACCAAAATGGATGTTTACTTTAATCAGCATGTTTGTGTACCTGTTATATTTCACTGAGATCCTTCAACTTACTGATATTTATAGGCTTGAATGTTTTGAAATTGCGTTTGCAAAGGGTACATCATTTTATTTTAAAAACAATAAAAATATTGAGGCTTTTTATGATGTTTGTGTGCAGTGTGAGATGAGCTGATGCGTGTTCGGTGTGTACAGTCGCTGGTAAAAGTATGTGAAGCCTGCGGATTTACCTGGATTTATGCATACAGTTTCAGAAAAAAGTGCAAAATTCCACTAGTGCAAATCTTTCTATTGTGCACTTTATTTTTATCATTTAATATAAGAAAATAATTACAAATTATATTATTATCATAACACTTGGTAATGTATGACATATTGATAGGATTTTGGTCTTGGTGGACTAAATCTGCTACTCTGCTGCTGCTACAGAGCAAGTACGAAGACTTGTTACTGCTAGGACATACACAGGTATGCTTAGTTAAGCATGTGGACATGCTGCTCCACAACAGATAAAACACAAGACATCGAGAATGTAGGACATACGGCTGCACAATTTGACATACAATCCACATGTAGCAGATCTAGATCAGTGGTGCTGGGGAGGAGGAGGGTTTTTCCAGCTTAGCTGCAAAACTGACCAATATAAATTTTAGACAAAGATAGAGTACACAATGTTGATGACTAACCGATTACATGTCAAAGGACATCAGCTTACACCATGCGAGCCAACTGAATTAACGTATCACATGTGAGCCAGCCGACTGGCTAACAGATAACAAGATCAAAGAACTATCAGCTTGCACCATGTAAAGTTTCGTGCCTGAACATCAGTAATTTTGTGTTATTTGGCATGTCCCCCACTTTACTGACAGCATGCATTCGAGCTGGCGTGGACTCCACAATTTGTTCAAAACCTGATGATCCATGTTATTCCAGCAAGATTTGAGTATGTGCCAAATCGCATCTTGTGTGCATCAATGGAAGCAAATAAATCTGACCTTTTGCACAAAGGAGTTAACGTGGCCAGTGTTGCATATTTGCTTATTTGAACAGTGATATAGAAATATTAGATAAAAAAAAAAAAAAAAAAATACTTATGTCGCAAATTTAAAATGAAAGACATAAGATTCTGCAGTATCTCTTGGTCACCATGTAAAATAAGCACATTTGTTAACTGACATTTCTTTGCTTCCATTTAAGCACACAGAATGCTCTTTGTAACATTCTCAAATCATGTTGGGATAACATGGATCATCAGGTTTGTGGCGTCCACGCCAGCTCAAGTGCATGTAGTCATTAAAGAAAAAGGGAGACATCCAAATCATAAAATGTTACTTGTTATTGGTTTAAGAAGACTGTTTTTATATAAAGTTGTTGACTTTGTTCCAATTCCAGATCCAATTTTATGAGCAATATATGTAGAAATCCAGGTAAATCCAAAGGATTTACAAACGTTTTCCTGTTACCTATTGTATGAGATGTAGCGTATTGTGTAGTGAGTGTGTTTCTTTTGCCGTGTGCCGCATGCTGACTGACTGGTTTTATTTCACTGATCTCAGATCAGGTTTACCACACTCATCACCACTTCACAAAATCTGATCCTTCAGCGACGAGTCATTTACTTACGCCTGCCAAACACACACACACACATAATGCAGGGTCATGCTGGGGTGTATTGGGTAAATGAGTGTGTCAAACCTGTGATACACACCTGACCTTTTACCGGTCATGATTTTGAAAGCAGTTAAATTTTAGCATCAAACAAATACATTGCTCTGCACACTCATTTTAATGCGTGTTCATGGGTGTAACTGCCTTTGTTACAGTTGTATGAGCATGCAGGAATTAGTGTAGGTGTGTTTGAGTGTTATTTAAAAATGACAGATGCATAAACTGTAACCTTAATCAAAGCAGAAATAACTCAGGACTCTTAACACAGCAGCGATCAGATGAAGAGGATTTTACATTGTTACCTTGGCAACAGAGGTGGGTAGTAATGCACTACATTTACTCTGTTACATTTACTTGAGTAACTTTTTGGAAAAAAATTACTTTTAGAGTAGGTTTAAAAGTGGGTAATTTTTACTCTCACTCAAGTACATTTCTAATGAAATTGTTTTACTTTTACTTCTGTACAATGGGTGGCGTTCCTGTCATTACTTTACTGGGTTTAATTTTAATTAATGTGTAATTTATTGAGAGATTACTGAATGGGAATTTTACAAGAGCAGAAGTTTACACAGCTGTGCGCACTGAGCCGCTGTCACAGACTGTCACTCAATCACTGCTGCAGCATCAAGCTCTTCAAAGTGAAACACTTTCTTCGCTCCGCACAGTGAAAAAAAAGAATAGTTTAGTCATGCAGTGCCTTCATTTAACACAAAGACAAGCTGATATTTCAAGATTAAATCTCAGCTTCAATTTAAGGCAGCACGCTTTTGACATAATCCTAACGCAGGGTTTTCTGTGTAATGAGATGGTAATTTTCAGGGTGATAATGTAACTGGGCTCTTATGACACCAGTTTTTAAGTGTACATTTTTAAATCAGTGGAGCAATATATCAGTGCGCTTTGTCCCGCGTCCCGCATGTCATGAGCAGTATTTACGCATTTACCCCGCGCCCTCGCGGGGGTACTGGAAACTATCGCAGCTACTTCAGGCGGATTAAATGTCTAAATCCATGTAAACATCCAAGTTAAGTGTAAATCTCTGCCATTCACGTGATCGACAACTGAAGCGTGAACAGACAGCATTTCAGCGCGTGCACAGCGAGGTGCGCGGGACGCACGCGTGTGAGATGTGCGGATGCGAGGCAATCGTATGGCGAAGAGAGTGGCTGTGTCCGCAGTCGTTCACTCATTCACTATTTCCTATATAGTGAATGGCAGTTAGTGCACTATATCTCAGCAGTGAGTGAACGAAATGAGTGAATTCAGATGCTGACGTATACACCGAGTGTCGGAGCTCTGGGGCTGTCACAGAAACAACATCACATATGAAATTTTAAAATACTTGGGCCTTACTTGTTATTCTTATTAAATAATATATTAATACAATAAATCTTCATTCTGTTTGTCATTTTTAATATATACTGTGTGTTCATATAAAGAGTAAACACATTTTAGAAAATAAAGAGTACATTTTAAAATGTATCTGTATGTTTTGTCTCTCTATATGTTATGTTATTTTAATCAAGTAATGATTTGTCAAAAAGTAATTTACTACAACTCCCAGCTCTTACGTCTTCCCCATGGTGGATTGTGGGCAATTAACCGTTGTTGAGTGTACATCAAATGTACACTTGAAATTAGAGTGCATTGTGTGTAAGAATGAGTGAACAAAAGTAGGGAACGAGTGGCTCACTCAGAATTCAGACACTCCTACAAAATGGCAGACACCCGAAATAGTGCACTATATAGTGGATAGGGGCGGTTTCAGACACAGCAAGTGTTCCATGACCGGAGTTGGTGCCCTACGCACTAGGCTGCGTATATGCATTTAGAGAGCGGCGGTACTGCTGTTCAGAACTAATGATCTAAATACTTACGACACTGAAAACTGTAACTACACTGAAATAAGAATCCACGCAGCACTTTAAAAGCTATTAAATAGGGAAAGAAGGCATTAATAAAGAATGATCTTGCTTTGGTTTATACTTCAGCATTATATATAATGTCCTTGTGGGACATTTTCATGTTTTCACTGTAATAATTACTAGAAATGTTTCCAAACCTCTCTTATTGACAAATTCATCCAGATCTGACAAGAGCCATTAAAGGGATAGTTCACCCAAAAATTATAAAGTACATTTACTCACCCTTATGCCATCCCAGATGTGTATGGTTTTCTTTCATCTGAATTTTTAGAATTTCTCAGCTCTGTAGGTCCATACAATGCAAGTGAATGGGTGGCAACATTTTAAAGCTAAACAAAATAACACAAGTCAGCATAAAAGTAATCCATAAGGCTCCAGTGGTTAAATCAGTATCTTCAGGAGCGATGTGATAGGTGTGGATGAGAAACAGAGAAACAGATCACTTTCACATTCTTCTTCTTGTGTTTTTGGTGATTCACATTCTTCTCTGCATATCGCCCCCTTCTGTCTAGCAGAAAATGACAAATATTGATCTGTTTCTCACCCACACCTATCATATCACTTCAGAAGATATGGATTTAACCACTGGAGTCTTATGGATTACTTTTTTGCTGCCTTTATGTGCTTTTTGGAGCATCAAAATTTTGGCCTACAGAGCTAAAATATTCTTTTAAAAATCGTAATTTGTGTTCTGCAGAAGAAAGGAAGTCATACACATCTGGGATGGCATGAGGGTGAGTAAATGATGAGAGAATTTTCATTTTTGGGTAAACTATCTCTTTAAAGTGATAGCTCAGCCATAATTTAATACTCTGTCATAATTTCCCGACCCTCATGTTGTTCCAAACCAGTGTGACGCTTTGTATTCTGTGGAACACAAAATATGTTAGACAGAATGTTTGGGACTGACAGTCTCAGTCACCATTCACTTTCAAAATATGGAGGGGAAAAAAACATATTCACTGAAAGTAAATAGTAACTCAGGCAAACATTCTGTCTAATATCTCCTTATTGTGTTGCATGGAAGAAAGAAAGTAATACGGGTTTGGAACAGCATGATGGTGAATGATAACAGAATTTCCATTAATAATAATAATAATTCTGTAATACATGTTCATTGTGTATTATGTAATGGAATATAGGGGAGTAAACGTCTATTATGTCATTTGTGAAAGTAATGATTTACTCACTACTTGAGTACTCTTTTAATTGGATACTTTCTTACTCTTACTCAAGTAATTATTTATGTTAGTACTTTTACTTCTACTTGAGTATTTTTTTTTTTAAAGTAATTGTACTTTTACTTGAGTACAGTTTTTGGCTACTCTACCCACCTCTGCTTGGCAACAACAAACACATGCAGTCAGAAACAAATTGGACAAACAGTTTAAGCACTACAGCAGCTGCGACAGGGAGCAGATGTACAGTATCAGTATCAGTAATCAGTGATCAGATGTTACATAGAAAGACACCAAAACTGGGAATACTTTTGGGTCCTTTGCACTATACTTCCTGTTTCGTAAAAACTATGTGCACTACATTTAACCTCAAGCATCAAGTATTGCTGGTTTTCAAAAATGTGTTTTTCTAGTTACCCTAACAATGGTAATTTCACCCAAAAATTTAAATTCTGTCATTATTTACTCACCTTCATGTTGTTCCAAACCTGTTTTACTCAATGAAAGTGAATGGTGACTGAGGCAAACATTCTACAAAACATCTCCTTTTGTGTTCCATTGAAGACAGAAAGTCATACGGGTTTGGAACACCATGAAGGTGAGTAAAAAATATATAATTTTAATTTTTTGGGTGAACTATCCTACCTGCACATGTCCCTCCACACTTGGATAGTGGAATCTAAAACCTTAATCAATATCTTAGTATTGTTTTCACATAAAAATATGAAACATTATTAAAACAAGAAAAATTAACTTGACATAACTTTTCATTTACTGTATATTGGTGCTATTTTATCTAAGGCCAAAATGGCCTATTTGACCACTGTATAAAGTCTGTCATTGAATAGGAAATGTATCCAGAAGTACAAAATATGTAGTCTTCCTATGACATATTTTTCCATGTACAACATGTTTTTATTATCTGGGTCATAATCAAATGGTAAACATCATGACTAATTCTTGGACACATGAGCTAATTAAAGCCTCCTGCTAGGCAATAGTGTCAGCCAGTGAGTCAACCACATATTAATTTAATCACAATTGTATTTAAATATTTCAGAGTAGTGTTTGAGAAAAGACCCGGCTGACAAAACCATATTGTTAATACAAAAAACCAGCCATTTTTCAGTAAAGTGACATTAAACACAACAGAGTCCAAAACAAGTGCAAAACAAGTGTAGGCACGATACTGTAGGTTTCTGTGATTGCTAAATAATATTTAGTGGCATATATTTATGCAGAAGATAGATCATGTAAATGGAAGGGTCGCTCCAATATGAAAGTGTTGCATCCATTTAAATATAACCGGTATGGTTAAATTTAACTATGGTTTACGCCCTGCCAATAAAGAGCCAGACGCTCGCTGGGCTATTCTTAGTTTCCTCCTCAGACCCATTTCCACAACTAAGACACAGAACTCAATCAGGGCCGAGATCCAACATGTAGAAACACTGAGAGCTAGTCTATTATTAAATGGGAAAGAATTTATGGGTAGGACAACTGCTACACTTTAAGATCTGCTTTATGTAGTATTACAGTTTTTTATTTTTTTTTATTTGATTTTCCTGTATATGATAAAACAAAAACACTACAACATATTCAACTGAAAATACAAAGCAATGGGGACAAGGGCAGGAAGAGTAAATCCTTCATTTTCTTTAATTCCTTAACACACCTTTGGCCAATTAAAAAGCCAGTTTATAAATGTTTGTGGTGTTTAAAGGAATAGTTCATCCAAAAATTGAAAGTGTGTCATTATTTACTCACAGTCATATAGCTCAAAACTCAAATGCTATTACTGTATTTTTTCCATGGAAAACAAAATGAGAAATTTTAAATAATTTTTCATGCAGCTATTTTCTATACAACAACAGTTCATATAGACCATGTCTATCAAGCTCCAAAAAGCACTAAAAAAGAATAATACAAACATTCCACATGACTTGTGCACTACAGGATATACCAAGTCTTCTGAAGCCATGCAATAGCTTTGTCTGAGGAAATTTAACTGAGACCATAATTTCAGTCATTTTTAGATAACAAATCAAATCTATGCAGTTGTCAAATCAAGTATGGGACCTATGAGGCAGGTTGGACATCAATACAATTAAACGTCATTGTTTCTCAAATGTGTCATGACCAAACGTCATGTCGTTAAACCTTCCCTATATTTTATTTGAGAGCTGCATAATGACTTGCATGAATTCACTGAGAAATTCAATTTAAATTGCGGTCTGCTTCTCACACTATTGCATGGCTTCAAAAGACTTGGAATATAGCCGACAAGTCATATGGACTACTTGTTATTTTTATGCCGCTTTTTGACCTTTTTGGAGATTGAGAAGCATAATCGCCATGAAGTCTTATTGAAAAGACCTGCATGGATTGTTTGACGGAAAAAATAACAGCATTCGTGATTGGAATAACATGAAGGAGAGTAAATAATGCCAGAATTTTCCTTTTTGGGTGAAGTCTTCCTTTAACCACAGGGTAATCAGTTTCTGATCAGAAAACTTCAGAAATTCTCTCTCTCTCTCCAATTGAATAGTAAGGCTGCTGTATTGATCTCTTACTCTCTACCTTTAAACAGATGAATAGTACACAAATCTTCAATTCAGCAATGACATATGCATTAACAAAACACACACACAATACCTCACACACTGTTTGCTTAAAGATATATGATAATTATCACAACACTGTTACCACTGCCACTTCCATTGAAAAGCGCACATCATTTCTTAAAAGACTTCAACAGAATTAGCCACAGGGACAGCAGAAAATAAAAGAGAGTGTTAAAAGAGAGTAATAAGAGAGAAAGAGAAAAGGCCAGACAATTTTCACTTACCCGTTTGCGTAGGTTGTATGTAAGAAGGAGGTTTCGTGAGAAGTGGTTGGAGAAGGCCGTGTAGAACTCTAGAACTTTCTGCAGTGCATCCCGTTTGATCACGTGCAGGTCGCAGTATGTTAATGCTCTCACGTTAGCACATGCCTGAGCTAGTGTCACCTCCTTCCAGAACACGTCCCCAAACACATCACCTTTACCTGCAGAGACACATAAACACTTCCTTACACACACACAGGGCAAATAGGCACATTCTTAAAAATAGGCACGGACTGTGACTGTCTAAAATCTGCCGGTTCCAGTACAAAAAGGTGTGTTCTCTGCACACATTTAGTCATACATATGGGTGACATACAAAATTATTATGTCTATACCAGAACTAACATATTGGATATACTGTAGGCCTCTTATTTATGGGAAAACCTCTCAAAATATTGCAAGTGATGGACAGACTCCCGCTATATGTTTTAGTCTTGGCTCGGATAACAGTAGACAGATCATGTGAATCAATTTGATCTGTGTGGAAATCTGCTTTAGTAAAAATTTACCAGTAACATTTGTCAGATCAGAAAATGTAACCGGTCATTCAGAGGACACTGCCTTGTCAGAAATTCACTCCGCCATTGTGGACTATACATTACCTGTTCTTACGCTCTCTCAAACACACATACTTTTGTTTTTCTATCATAGTCGGGACCTTCCACTGACTTCTATTGTTATTATACAGAGCTAATTATATAATATTTTATGCAAGTCCCCATTTCAATAACGAAAGACATTCTATACTCCTTCTAGTGCTTGGAGAAAATATTAAAGTTGATTTTAATTCTGAACTGCATTAAATTCTGAATTTCTTATTCACCACAATACCCTGGCGAGACAACATCACTTTCTCACACACATCCACAAAAACACACACTTTTATTGTGGTAGGTCAAATCGCTCAGGATAGAGCTACAGATCATCAACATGTCTAACAGAGGACAAATGCTGACAAGAGATATTCCCTTATTCCATTACTGAAATGAACAAAGTCTTGTCCTTCCATTTCCATCTGCTCATTTTCAGGACACAGGTGGGGTTACAGTGCAAGACTGGATCCAACATGTCCACTCAGATAAATTATTGAAGATTTTTGTGTCTCAGTGAATGGGCCACAGTTGCTGAACAGAAGTCCCAATCCAGATTGTTCCAGAATACTAATTACTTCTTGCAGACAGAGAGATGTGTTGTAGCAGCTAAATTGCCTCTAAAGGTCACTTTAAAAATAAAAAATAAAAATAAAAGTGTAATTTGTGTACTCTAAAAAATCAGTGTTCTAATAAATCCTTGTTCACTGAAATTACTTAACAAATACATGTTGCACGGTGAAACTGAGTTGTTTGTGTTTTAAATTAGCCTGATCTTATGAAATTTACGTGACCATGGCAACATTTTTGCAAACCAAAATGATGTGCTGTATTCCACGTTTAGCTGCAGCTTCCCAGTGAAATATCCAGCGGGGGAACCAAAAGTGAGTGAAATGATGTTGTAATCAGACAAGGTTTTTAAGGTGAATTTTAGATGGAGGTTTTAATGAGTAAAATGTATTCCCTTACCTAAAAATGTAACCTAAACCTAACCAATAGTGTCCTAAATGATAAACGTGAGAAGAAAACAGACATCCTTACCCTAAACCGTATAAACCTAGCCGATAGTGTTGTTATCACAAATGCGACATGAAAAGCACATTTTCTGAAGCAACCACATCATTTCGCGTCGCTTGTATGACACTTTCGTCTCACATGTCACCTTGCGTGCTTGGCTGGGCTCGAACCGTGGTCCTCCGGGTCCAAAGTCCAACACTCCATCAGGTAAGATAGATACCATGCAAGTTAATCACACTTGAATACGTATGTAAATGTAGGTGGGTCTGTAATAGAAGAAGAGTTGGTAGAAAGCCGTCGATGATGTGTCTGATTCGCTGGGTGTTCAGAGGTTTATTTGTGCTTTGGCGCTCACAGAACTCACGCATATTTCGAGTTCTCAGTATTTCTTCTCTGTCAGTCATCTGGGAACAATTTGCAAGAACAGTGTCATATATGAGAATGCTCCATATGATCTCAGACCATCTCAGGATGCAATGACATTGGGACTACAGGCGAATTGTCATATGTGTCATAATTCTTTCTGTGCTTGCCTACTCTTTAGCCTCCATTTGAATGTTGCAAAATTATCATTATGATAATAAAAATAACAACCTGAAATTATATGTTCTATTTTATATTCTAAAATTATATTCTTTAAATTTTTACAATTATTTATATATATATATATATATATATATATATATATATATATATATATATATATATATATATACACTATATTGCCAAAAGTATTCGCTCACCCATCCAAATAATTGAATTCAGGTGTGCCAATCACTTCCATGGCCACAGGTGTATAAAATGGAGCACCTAGGCATGCAGACTGCTTCTACAAACATTTGTGAAAGAATGGGCCGCTCTCAGGAGCTCAGTGAATTCCAGCGTGGTACTGTGATAGGATGCCACCTGTGCAACAAGTCCAGTCGTGAAATTTCCTCGCTACTAAATATTCCACAGTCAACTGTCAGTGGTATTATAACAAAGTGGAAGCGATTGGGAATGACAGCAACTCAGCCACGAAGTGGTAGGCCACGTAAAATGACAGAGCGGGGTCAGCGGATGCTGAGGCGCATAGTGTGCAGAGGTCGCCAACTCTCTGCAGAGTCAATCGCTACAGACCTCTAAAGTTCATGTGGCCTTCAGATTAGCTCAAGAACAGTGTGTAGAGAGCTTCATGGAATGGGTTTCCATGGCCGAGCAGCTGCATCCAAGCCATACATCACCAAGTGCAATGCAAAGCGTCGGATGCAGTGGTGTAAAGCACGCCGCCACTGGACTCTAGAGCAGTGGAGACGCGTTCTCTGGAGTGACGAATCACGCTTCTCCATCTGGCAATCTGATGGACGAGTCTGGGTTTGGCGGTTGCCAGGAGAACGGTACTTGTCTGACTGCATTGTGCCAACTGTGAAGTTTGGTGGAGGGGGATTATGGTGTGGGGTTGTTTTTCAGGAGCTGGGCTTGGCCCCTTAGTTCCAGTGAAAGGAACTCTGAATGCTTCAGCATACCAGGAGATTTTGGACAATTCCATGCTCCCAACTTTGTGGGAACAGTTTGGGGATGGCCCCTTCCTGTTCCAACATGACTGCGCACCAGTGCACAAAGCAAGGTCCATAAAGACATGGATGAGCGAGTTTGGTGTGGAAGAACTTGACTGGCCTGCACAGAGTCCTGACCTCAACCCGATAGAGCACCTTTGGGATGAATTAGAGCGAAGACTGCGAGCCAGGCCTTCTCGTCCAACATCAGTGTCTGACCTCACAAATGCGCTTCTGGAAGAATGGTCAAAAATTCCCATAAACACACTCCTAAACCTTGTGGAAAGCCTTCCCAGAAGAGTTGATGCTGTTATAGCTGCAAAGGGTGGGCCAACGTCATATTAAACCCTATGGATTAAGAACGGGATGTCACTTAAGTTCATATGCATCTAAAGGCAGATGAGCGAATACTTTTGGCAATATAGTGTATATATATACACACACACACACACACACACACACACACACTACCGGTCAAAAGTTTTGAAACACTTGACTGAAATCTTTCTCATGATCTTAAAAATCTTTTGATCTGAAGGCCTATGCTTAAATGCTTGAAATTAGTTTTGTAGACAAAAATATAATTGTGCCACCATATTATAATTTTATTTCATTATTAAATTAAAATTTAATAAAAAAAAAAAAAAAGTTTTTGAAATTGATGACTTGGACCAAATAATAAAGAAAAGCAGCCAATAAGTGCCCAACATAGATGGGAACTCCTTCAATACTGTTTAAAAAGCATCCCAGGGTGATACCTCAAGAAGTTGGTTGAGAAAATGTCAAGAGTACATGTCTGCAAATTCTAGGCAAAGGGTGACTACTTTGAAGATGCTAAAATATAACACAGTTTTGATTTATTTTGGATTTTGTTTAGTCACAACATAATTCCCATAGTTTCATTTATGTTTTTCCATAGTTTTGATGACTTTACTATTATTCTAAAATATGAAGAATAAAATTATAATAAAGAATGAGTGTTTCAAAACTTTTGATCGGTAGTGTGTTTATATATATATATATATATATATATATATATATATATATATATATATATATAAATCAAAGTGGCTGGTAAAATTGGGCATTCATTAGAGAATTAGGAAACATGCTAAGTTGAAATAATGGCTTCTCCGATAACAATGCTACAGCCAGTATATTCTACTTTGAATTTTCCATTCCGGGCCGGAATTTCTGTTTATGTTTTGGCCTGTGTGATCCCGCCCACTGCCCACTCACCAATAGAATTTCGACACCACCGGGTTGCCAGATTTGAACAAGTTTGCATGCAAACAATACTGCGTGCTGCAGCCATGGAAGCCAGCAAACAAACTGGATCAGAGATAACAGATTCCACCCGACCTAAAAAGCTTCCCCATCCATCTAAAAACCACCATGACCAGAGGCGTAGTAAAACAAGGATAAAAATTGGAGATGACTTTGGAAGATGGAGACAGCATCCTTTAAAAAAGAGATCCTTTAAAATGGATGCTGAGTTGGCTAATTTGCATGTCAACATTCTGGCAACCAGCATGAGCTTCGAGTCTGGGGCGGGGCAGACAACTCTCCAATATTTTGAATTCAGACTCTAGTACTCATTTCAAATGCTTGTTGTCAATCTTACATATAGCACCTTTAATTTCATACCCTGGTTAAAATGAATAGTTTTTCAAATGATGCATTTTGAAAGTTTTTCGATATTATAACATAGCAGTGCATGAGTAATAAAGCAAAAAATATGTGTTCATAAAGTCATAATCAGCCATGTGATCTGTCTGAAAATGAATAAAACACACAGTTGTTGTAGCGCCTCTAGTGTTAATTTCACCAGGAACCTATGGTGAAACGTAAAACGCTGCACGTAAAAGTCAGTTTGTTATAGTAATGTTTGTCTATGAGACTAGGTTGTTAAAAATGGTCTCTTCAGGTTCACTTGAGTGCTTTTTAACCAAACACAACATTGGTGTAGTGGTTAAAGCTTGGAGCTAGTAATCACAAAGTTGTTTGTGTCCATAAGCAAGACACTTAAAGGAATAGTTCACCAAAAAAATAAAAATTATGTCATTATTTATCCACCCTCATGTTGTTCCAGTCCCGTATTTATTACTTTTTTCTTATGCGGAACATAAACAGAGATGTTTTAATGAATATTCTGCCTTTTCAATGCAATGGCAGTTGATAGGGTCTCAATTATAGCTTCATAAAGGACCAAAAAGTATCATAAAGGTAGTCAATGCCACTCATGCTAAACACAATGCAAGTTCTTGCATGAACATGGGACGGGAGCTACTGTGAAAGAGCTTCTCTCATGCATTCATGAATGCACAACGAATAAAGATTTTCACTGACTTAAAATGACTTTCGTGTTGTTTCTCACCAAAACCTATCATATGCCTTCAGAAGACTTGGAATATGACATACAAGTCAAGCATGGACAACTTTTATGATACTTTTGGGTCCTTTTTTAAGCTTTAAAGTGAGTCGCTATCAAATGCCATTGCATTCAAAAGGCAGATCACGATATTCATTAAAACATCTCCTTTTGTGTTTGGAATAATAAGAAAGTCATACGGGTAGAACGATATGAGGGTGAGAAAATTATGACATAATTTTCATTTTTAAGGTGAACTATTCCTTCAGTTAGGAGGAGGGAACTTATTTTAAAAGGGAATTTAATTTAATTTAATTTGAATTTGAATTTAATTTTTAACTCATTGAGTATATTTTAATAAACTAATGGCTGAAACTATTTAACATTGACATGACATTTGTATGTAAGTGCAAGATAATTCAATATTTATTTATTTATTTATTTAATTTAATTAAAAACATTGAATGTAGTTGCTTTAGCTGGTGTTACAGCAACAAAAACCTTTAAAAATGCATCTCTTACAGATACTCTTTGTTTTTTGCTCCAGGCCATTGTCACTCTCTTTTTAAGTCTTTAATTATGGGTTGCATTTTTTAGTGCTGGGATTGAGTCTATAATAAGTGTACCAGAGCAGCACTGTCATTACAGAGGAGGACACCAGCCTAATGAGCACTCAGACAGATTCATGGTGACCTCTGACTTACTGACCTACAGTTTCTCTCAATCCACCCACTCGAGATTCATGGTCTGATCTTTATGGGTATGAGCAAATTGTAGAAGCAAAATAAAACATCTGTGGACCCCCAGACCGGCCCTAAATCAGTTTCACATGGTGCCCCGGCAGAGAGCCAAATTTAGCGAAGCATCGTTAGTTTGTCAACAGAGAAAAATACAGCCATTAGATGCAGCTTTATGGCTTCATAATCCGTAGCAGCCTAATCTTGTGCTGTGAAATAGACAGACTTTGGAAATGACAGACAATTCATCAAGCGCTGTGTAAATGTATGAGACTTGTCTGATCTCAGATCAGTGTTTGTTTATTATATCCTTATTTATGTATTGATTTAAATGAATATGATTATGAGAATATGCCAACATAAGAGAAAATATGACACAATTAATAGCAAAAAGGCATTGATTATCTGTTCCACTTACAACTGATTTTTAAAGAGTTGTGTTTTTTTTTTTTTTTTTTTTTTTTCAGGTGTTTAAAGCTTTTGGAAGTATAAAACCTTCACAGTTCTTTGTGCGCCTGGGATTATGTGTTTAAAGCAGAAGACAAAAATATATAATGCAAAAAAGCTGGAGTGATTCCAAATGAATTATAAATAAATAAATAAAAAGATTAAGAGGGAGAGATTACATAATAAGGCATTTTACAACATTCTTAAATTATTTTTCTCCTCCTCTTATTGTTACTTTTATTATCAGCTTAGGCCTGCCACATTATTAATTATTTAATGTGTTACATTCTCACAATTTCTTTTTCTATTTTTTTTCTTTCTTTTTTTAATGTATTTATCTATTTTTTATCCCATTTTCTCCCAGTTTGTAATGCCCAATTCCCACTACTTAGTAGGTCCTTGTGGTGGTGCGGTTACTCACCTCAATCCGGGTGTTGGAGGACAAGTTTCAGTTGCCTCTGCTTCTGAGACAGTCAATCCGCACATCTTATCACGTGGCTCATTGTGCATGACACCACGGAGACTCTGCATGTAGAGGCTCATGCTACTCTCCGCAATCCATGCACAATTTACCACGCACCCCATTGAGAGTGAGAACCACTAATCACGACCACGAGGAGGTTACCCCATGTGACTCTACCCTCCCTAGCAACTGGGCCAATTTGGTTGCTTAGGAGACCTGGCTGGAGTCACTCAGCACAACCTGGATTTGAACCCGCGACTCCAGGGGTGGTATTCCGCGTCAATATTCGTTGAGCTACTCAGGCCCCCTCTTTTTGTTTAATTAACGCTTTGTGAATGTTTTATTAACAGAGGGAGAGAGAGAGAGAGAGCGAGAAAGAGAGAGAGAGTATTGGACAATGTGATCAATGAGGAAATGGGGTGCAGTATGTTGGAAAAAACAAAAGCAAAAGGGAAAACAGAATACAAAGGAGTGGGTGTGGCAGCCTTTGAGTCAGTCAAGATATATGATCACATAGAAACCCTGTGAATGTAATTCATCCTCCCACAGAAAACTAAACTCAAGACAGAGAGATGCTGTTTTCATGTCAGTGAGTCTGTGGATACAGAGGAAAATGAGTATTGAATGCAGAAACATTTTAAAATCTTCAAAATGTATTAATTCAGATTCAGATATCTTTATCTGTGTCTCTGACTCGACAAATTGAACATCTGCTGACTGTAGGTACATGGGTCACAATTAGAGCTGGACGATTTTTTAATATTAATGGTATATTTGTGATGATTTGGCCGACTGATATGACATTAAGTAACACTGTGAATATCGCAATGACTTATTGTCCTTTACATTTGGTCATTAAGTTTCCTAAAGACCTAAAGACAAGTCATTAGACTAGTTTTGCAATGCCTCCTCGTCTCATGGCTCGTGAGAATGCGTTCAGACAGAAATGTTTCAATAGCACCTCTGATTTAAATTGAAGTAGCAAAAACATTTGACATGGCAATTCAATTGATTTCCGTGAATCATTTCAAACTGTCCAAGGCTGGATTTCCAAATAACGTTGCAACTTAAGCTTTTACGATCATCTTAACTAATGTCGCTTTTTATTTTACGATGGAGTAACGCCTGTTTTCCAAACCAGCAAGATCGCTCATTATTAAGTTGAACTTAAGTGCTTCATTACAAGAGTTGTCCAGTCCTAAGGTACAGATCACTTTGGCCAGTATGTCCAGGAGTTTGTCTTCTCAACATGAAAATAATGTGGAAATAATATAAAACAACAGTTGTGTGTAACCTTGTCGAGGCACTGAAAATTTTTAACTATTACAGAATTTAATTAAAGAAATGATGGCTTTTGTAAGAAGGGGTTTCAGATGTATTGATGCTCAACTTCATAGAGATGAAAAGTGACGCAATAAATTAATGTAATGTGAATGTATGCAATGTGAATCATAAGGGGCTCTCACGTAGCCAAAATTTTGTTACTTTGGCTGGAAACTGAACAGATGCACACAGAACAGTATTAAAATGTATTGGACTACTCATAGACCTATCTAAATATTAATAGATCATCTGGTTAGAGTTCAAGGCTCTGTGTACTTGTAGCCTTACTGCCATTACATAACATGCAATTTGTTAATGCCATGTAAAAAGACTATAGGCGAGCCCATTTGAACCAACCACTGGAGGAAGGAAAAAGAGGAGGAGGATGAAGAGAGGGAGAGGGAATTGCTCATTGCCAGGCACGTGCAGAGGGGGTGGCTCTAGGGGCTCGAGCCCCTGCTCTTTTGCTGAGGTGCCCCTCTGAAGTGTTCCAGGGTTTGCAAATCCCACCCAAAATGTAAGCTTGCACATCCACACGAAATGACGTTTGTAATGCTTAATAATAGTATGTAGGGGTGTAAAAATGCACCAATATTATGCTAAAACTTTGATGCATCGATTACAGAATGTAATAATCAATTATAATGACTATGATTATACCCAATGTGTTCAGAGGCCATCTAAGATTACATGCATTCTCTCGCAACAGACGCGGGCCGTGCGACTGAGGAAACAAATGCGCACTTTAAATTAAGAACGTTTAGTTTGGATTTCTGCTGAATTGTTCATAACTGTGCACGTCTATATAAGCAAAATAAGTTAACTGTTGTTCTTTTCTTCCCTAATTAAGATATATTATACATCAAAAGGAAAACAGCTTGGAACGGTACTTGCTGATGTTATATTTTGCATATTGTGGAATTTTTGGAGAATACATGCACATGGAAAGGTAGGCAATACTATACTGCGCTTTCACTCACGATCATTATTTGTCCTTAACATGTTAAACGGCATTACGTTTTGTAATTCTGTGAGCCTGCTTGGTTTAAAGATCAGTCTTATCTGCCTGTATAGATGACAGATATCATTTATATTTCAATTATTGGTTCAGTAAATGTTTCGGTGATGATATAATTATTATGCATAATCAGCAGTCTACATACTGTCTGTTCATGTTAGTCAGACATGATACTATCCTTTATTTATATTGGCTCATAATTAACATAACAGCGTTATTTTTCTTTTTTATTGTGAACCAAACCTCCCTATACTTCATAAATACAAAAACGTTCAGAAAAGGTTTTGAATCTTCTTACAGTTGTGCATTCTTCTGTTCAACACAATGCATTATGCATTATTTATTTTCCACAATTAAGTTTTTAAACCAGTGAATCTAACCTAAACCTAGGAGTGTTTTTTTTTGCAAATATGTATCTTTAAATACAGCTTGGCATTAGGAAAATTAGTCAGTCCGTTTGTGAGTCTTTTTGAATGATTTATTAAAAGAACTGGTTCACAAGAGTCATTTTCGACTGCACTGGATGCGCTGTCTCTTTTCATTCACTAAACATAATTGGTTCATAAGAGTCATTTATTTGTCACATTACACTGGATGCTCTGTCTGTTTTGATTCACTAAAAAGAATCGGTTCTTAAGAGTCACTTGTTTGTGAATTCAGAATACACGCGCTGGATGTTGCTGTGTTCCGCCCGTGAGGACAATCTCATTTGAAAAATGTACTTGCCATTTTTTGGAGGTATACAGTCTTTTTAATCTCACCAACATTCAATTCAGACTGCAAATGGACATTCACAACTCAGGACAATATGTTTTCTTTTGTCATGGGGCTGGTTGGGGAGTATGGGGTGCCATTTGTAAAATAAAACATGTCACAAAAACTGGTTCAATTTTGTCAGATTTAACAACAAAATCTGCTCAATTTGGCCAGATTTATGTAAATAAGCATTTAATATTTTTTTCTCTATTTTTTTTATCCATTTATTGTGCAACAAATACTTAAAAATAAATATCAAACCTAAATGTTAAATCTAAATCTTCAATTTAAATCTAAATGTAAAATGTTAAATCTAAATGTAAAACTCAAATATAAATATTAAATATAAATCAAATCCAACATGTAAATCTAAATATAAATCTTAAATGTAAATGATTATAAATCCTAAATATAAATTCTATATGTAAATCTTAAATCAAAATCCAAATGTTAAATCTAAAATTAAATCTAAAATATAAATCTTAAATATAAAAATTAAATATAAATGTTAAATATAAATATAAATCTTGAGTTAAACATTTAGAGGACATGCAAATTAATAACACCCCTGGGCTGTCTTGACTGATGACGTAAGCAGTGCGACAGGGCAGCAGAGAGCAGTGACAGATGACCCTGTGTTCCAAACGGGATAAATCCGACTCAGAAGGGCACTTAGAGGGAACGATCGTGGCCGCCATGTTGAAGGGACGTTCCATACCTAAGGGTTTATAAAAAGTTGCTTCGAAGGGCCCTTCAAAACTAGCATTTCCGTAGGGTTCAACTGATGGGCACTTTGCTGCCAACCGGAACCAGACAGGTTTGCCAAGTGTACTGTAAATGAAACCAGCTGCAACTACAAACACAATCTGGTTCTATATACAAAAACATGTGACCTCTCTTCATCTCTGTGGTTTATAAAAGCTTTTAATCATTCTAATGAACTTTTTAAAATAATTTTTAATCCCTGGCTTTCTTTTTGAAACTGGATAATATTTGTTATTTTACTGTAAATTTGCTGGATCTGTTATTTAAAAAAAAAGTTGAAATAAAAGAATTATACACTGTGGCATTTTATTTATTTAATAATTGAACATGCACTGTACATTTGTTTACAGGTTAGTTTTTTTTTTAATTAAAATAAAACTTTTTAAATAAATAATCATTTGTTTTAATAATAATAATGATTTAAATAATTTATTTTCAGTTTGCATTCTGAATTCTGTTAGTGAGGCAAAATCATGTACAGTATAAAGATTTCTGATTAGCTGCAGGTGATGTTCATTAGCCTTTGTGCGACGGCAGCGGCACCTTTGGCTTGGATAGATGATGCTGAATTGCGTTTCAAAAGACCAATGTTTTTGAGCCCTACACCCTTCAACCCTCCGAAGCTTTAACTCTGGAGGGTAAACCCTTTGAAGGGATTAGGGCATAGGCATGAAATGCATGTTGGCAGATTCACTCGTGAGGTGTCTTCAATGAGCCACCTTCCTGCAGAGTTAGGACCTCCTGCAGAGCACAGCCTGCTCCAACACACCTGCCTGGAAGTTGGAAGGTGGCCCTCCTGGAAGAGGACTGGACACCACTGATACACACTATTTGCAAAAAATGTTATTACATTTATTTCTGATTTGTTAGGCTATCTGTTCTTTTGAAATCTCAATTTAGCAAAAGACTGCTGAGGACAGTAAATACAATAAGAATATTTTTTCCCAAAAAATGTCTACCTCAAAAGTAGAGGTCGATCGACATGGGTTTTTTGATGGCCGATGCTAATATCTTAGAGAGCAGGGTGGCCGATGATCGAAAGCCTATAAAGCTGATATATCACGCAATTTAATTAAAAGATAGTAAATAACACGTCCACAACATTGCTACATTGAAATTAATATTTATTCTACATAATATTTACTAAAATAGCTTTAAATAAATAATTTGAAAATGAATCAACTTGAATTTTTTTTTTTACTTTTAAAACTTTGTAAAAAAAAAAAACAGATTTATACTTTAAATAGCAACTTCTTGATTCTGTAATCCTATTATAGTATTTTTTCACAAATAAAGAAATTGTTCAAACATATGTATAAAAAGTAAACTGTTACCAACAGTGCACTTAGTAATTTACTAAATTACATACAGTACACAGTGAATATGATATAACGCAGCATGGTTTAAAATCAAATCAAGGGTTAAAAGTTGCTCGCTCGTGCATGTCCAGTGATCATAGAAATCTCCTGACCGCATCTAATTCACACGGCTTGGATCCTTCGCACAGACGGACCATCACATAACATTAATAAGTCAGAGACGCACAGAGTACACATGTTTTCAGGCTGATACAATGCACACTTCATCAGATCTAATAGCTGGATTCGCCAAAGTTTGCAAGGTTTGTGGAATTAAATGTTTATTAGATATTTAACGACTTGTTTAAATGGTATAACTGTGTATTTGCTGAATGCCGACGGAATGCCTTTATTTGTATTTGCATGGGTACAAATGTGCAACCACATAATTCAGTGATGCAAAGAATAAAAATACAAAATTTTGTGCATGTTCCGCAAATCCTGAATCCTCGCTAAGAATCTTCTCACCCTTTAAACCGTGATTGCTAGATCGCTGATTGAAGACACTTCGAGTGAATCTGCCGCTGCTCTCTGCTGCCCTGTCGCACTGCCCAGGGGAGTTATTCATTTGCATGTCCTCTAAATGTTTAACTCAAGATTTAGATTTAGATATAACATTTATATTTTAGATTTACATTTAAGATTTATATTTTAGATTTACATTTAGATTTAACATTTGGATTTAGATTTAGATTTAAGATTTACATTTAGGATTTTGATTAATCATTTATATTTAAGATTTACTGTATATTTAGATTTATATGTAGGATTTATATTTAACATTTAGATTTAGATTTAACATTTATATTTGAGTTATACATTTAGTTTTAACATTTTCATTTTACATTTAGATTTAAATTGAAGATTTAGATTTAGATTTGATATTTATTTGTAAGTATTTGTTACACAATAAATGATTTTAAAAAATATTAAACACTTATTTACATAAATCTGGCCAAATTGAGCAGATTTTATTGTTAAATCTGACAAAATTTAACCAGTTTTTGTAACGTTTTATTTTACAAACGGCACCCCATAGGAGAGCACCATTGCTGGAAAACAGTGCAAGAAACTGCTGTTTCTCATGAAGCCGAGAAGTAAGTGCAGCTTGTGTTTCGTGATGTTTTTGAACCTGTGCTTGAGCGTAACATCATCCGTCTGCAGCACTGGCGCAGGCGCACTTTGGTCAGAGTGGAAGAAATGTGTTTAAAGCATTTACATGCCAGTCTAAGGCGATTAAAATAGGAGTACTCCATATATCTTACTGCGATTATTATTACTCTGATTATTAGCATAATCACAATATCATAATCACAATATTCTGTTTAATCGCAGTATTGCTTTAATCAGATCAAGCATTTCTTATTGGATTTTCTAAAATTACGGACAGGTTCCCGGGGCATGTTAACACAAATGTGGTCATGCAATTTTGCCATTTTACAAATGCCATCCAAGTGTGGTAAGTGATCAGACCAGTAATATTTGTGAATCAGCATCAGAAAAACATCTCAAAGTTATCACTACACCAAATGTGCATTTAAATACATTTTTGAAGCCGACTACAAAAGCAGTTTAAGAATTTTAAAGTAACTTTATGGCACTAATCCAATTAAATATGAAATGTATTTGTGCATTGATGGACAAAACCCTTCCAAAGACATTGCGAGTCGACACATGATTATATTACACACAGAGTGATAATTCAAATAATAATTGAAAAAATGTTGGTTAGATTTGCAATGTAAAGCTAAAAAAACATGCAAACATTCATCCGAATGCTTCTTTAGATTTGACGTAGAATCCTACGCAGCTGACAGGATACTAACATTTGGAAGGCAGAGTTTACATTGCACAGTGATGTTTTTGCCCTGTGTCTCCTTAAAAATGAAATTATTTCTATAGATCTAGTGGTTAAATGCTGAGGTAGACTGCTCCATCTTCACTTGGCTGGCTAGTAACGAGTATCAGTTCTGAGTGTAATACACAACCCTACTCCTTTCTTCCGAAAACAATCGAAGATTTACCGAACGTATTTCAGCGGTGTGCTTATTCAGAATAAAAATTTTAAAAAATTAAAAAAAGAGAATGATTAGGATGATCAGTAAATTATAAACAATTTACTGCCATTGCCTTATGTAATCATGTAATCTATAAAAAGTAACTGTAGTCTGATTACAAGTATTTTAAAATGTAATTTAATCCAATCCAATTAAAAGTACTTGGTTTTGTAATCTGATTACATAATCCAGATTACATGTAATCCATTACTTTCCAGCACTGACTGTATTTCAAAATCATCAAAGGGTTTGAAAAATATCAAGATATAATTTTTTTAGATATATCGCCAAGCCCTAGTCACAATGTGTCCTCTTACCCAGAATTGCGACCACCTCGTCATCTTGGATGACCTCCAGTGACCCTGACACCACAAAACAGAGGCTGTCCACGCTCTCGCCCGCATGGTAGATGAGATCGCCTGGAGCACAGTGGATGGTCTGGAACTCCATTGCTAGAGCTCGCAAACAGCCGTCACTGGCCAAACGGAAAGCAGGATGTTCCTTAAAAACCTTCCTGTTCAGGTGCACACAAATATCAGCACGCATGTCTTTCGGACAGATCTGTAAAACCTACGGGGAGAGAAAAAGTGAGACAGACAAACAGAGAGAAAGAGTGAGAGAGATTAAAGGATGTGTCTCAAATCCAAGAGCCGTATTTCCTGACTGAATGCCAAAAGTTCAGTGAAATCCAAAAAAGTACTTCAACCAAAACAATGGTTATATTGCAAAGCTGACAACATGCCAAACAACAAAACAAAGGAACACAAGCAGCATAGTGCATGAGTAATCTGTCCTGTCGCCTTGTGTTTTTTGTAACTTAAAGTGTTTTACCATATTACAATAATATCTTGATGTAAAAAAATACCTCGTATCCCATTTTAATATTCACCGTCAACAATAAATAAGCTATTTCTAAGTTGATTTCATCTAAAAGTGTAACACTATCGTGCTATTAAAACTTTCGTCTGTTTGTTTAAGAATCCTGTCCAGCCCTTCCAATCTGGCTCAACCAATGGCGTGAGTTTTTTGTGGGCAGAACTATTTGCTAATGGGAGACTAACAAATGGGAGATGGAGGGAGTTTTCTGGAATCTGTTTTAATACAGTGATTATTTTTGCGATTCTGCATGGTGACATAGGTCACGTCTACACTAATACATTTTCATGTGAAAATGTATTAATTTTGCTATGTTTACACCTCTTATCCACACTCAAATGGAATTTTCCTCCACCAGAGATGGAGTGCTTCAAAAACGGTCTCCATTTCCAAATGTCTGAAAACTGAAAATTGTTATTAACAATTTTATTGATTCCAAAAATAAAACATACAAACACAACATAAAAAATGGAATCAATTATTCACATTAACCCCCCCCCCCCTCCCCCCCAGTACAGTGGTCACCAACAATTAGATAATCATAATAAAATAAATTTAAAAAATAAATTAAAAAAACAAGATATACATTCAAACAAAATCAATAAAACACATACCCAACTAAACTACAAATCCCTCTCCACAGCCATTACCTGAGAATCATCCAAAAAAGCCAAATACCCCCCCACTTCCTGACGAACAAATCCCATTTCCCCAGCCTTCTAAAAAACATCTCCTCAAATGCCGCCACCTCGCCCATCTCCCCGCACCATTCCCTAAATGAGGGTGCCCCAGCCGACTTCCATCCCCTGAGGATGATTTTTTTACCAATCATGACTCTGGCTAGGACCCAACTTTTTAAATAACTGTCCCCCATGTCCGGAGTCATCCCATCACCCAGGATACAGAGTCTGGGGCTAAATGAAAGTTCAGAGTTCAACACCTCACTCATAAAGTTCTGAACCCTCAACCAAAATTCTTGGATCTTTAAACATCCCCAAAATACATGTATTGTGTCCCCGTCTTCTGATTGGCACCGCCAGCAGGTGGGTGTGTCGTTAAGACCCAACCTATACAATCTAGAGGGGGTCCAGTAGAACCGATGCAAAATCTTAAATTGCATCAGACAGACCCTTGCATCTCTAGATGCAGACTTGATGCGTTTTAGGATCCTGGCCCACACTCCCTCCTCCAATACCAATAAAATCCTTCTCCCATAATCTCTTGAGAGAAGACGAAGCTCCATCCCCCAGACTCTGAATCAACAGGGAGTAATACACTGATGCATCATGACCTTTCCCAAAAGCAGTAATCATCATTTCCAGAGTATCTGCTGCTTTAGGGGGTATACACTACTCCCAAAAATAGTGCAGAGCAATTGGCGCAGCTGTAAATACCTAAAGAACTGGGATCTAGGAATCTTAAAATGTTGAACCAAATTATCAAAAGATCTCAGTACTCCACTCTCATATAGGACACTGAGTGTAGTAACCCCCCTCCCAATCCACTCTGACCAACAGAAAGGGGACTTATTAATGTGTAATTTTGGGTTCAGCCATATGCTCGAGGCAACATTTAAAAAAGTGTCTGAATTAAACACTCTGGACACTTTCGTCCAAACCAGGTGCAGATGCGAGAAAACGGGGTGTGACTTAACTTCTCCGATTAGTTTGATCGAAAGGTTTTGCAATGCCGAAATAGGGGCAAGAACTTCCTGTTCAATATAAAACCAGAGAGGGGCTCTCTCAGGTGGGAGCGACCAATGGGCCAAATGTCTGAGACTGAACGCCTAATTATAGAACAAAAACTTGGGTAGGCCTAGCCCACCTTTGTCAATCGGCCTATGTAACTTATTGAAATGTAACCTGGGATGCTTACCATTCCAAATGAAGGACTTCACTATGCTATCAAATTGTTTGAAATAAGAGAGGGGGGACATCTACAGGGAGAGACTGCAGCAGGTAGTTAAATTTTGGAATGCAGTTCATTTTAATAACATTAACCTTCCCAATCATGGATAAATGTAATAAAGCCCACCTGCCCACATCACTCGAAAAACTTTTTATTAAAGGCTCAAAATTAACTCTAACTAAATCACATAAATTTGCTGGGAATAAAATGCCCAAATACTTAATGCCCTGTTTGGGCCACTGGAAGGCGCCCGGCTGAAAAACCGTTACTGGGCAGTAAGCTGTCAGAGCTAAAGCTCCGGATTTAGACCAGTTAACTCTGTATCCCGTAAATTTAGAAAAGAAATTGATAATTCTGTGGAGGCAAGGCACAGATCTAGTGGGGTTGGAGACGAATAATAAAATATCTTTTGCGTAAAGCAAAAGCTTATGCGCCACTCCTCCTGCCATCACCCCTGGAAAATCATCCTCTTTTCTTATCGCAGCTGCTAATGGTTCCAGGGCAAGACAGAACAATAATGGGGAAAGTGGGCAACCCTGCCGGGTGCCCCTATCCAGAGTAAAATAAGCTGAAATTAATCCATTTGTTTGTACCGCCACTACCGGGTGTCTATAAAGTAACTTAATCCATCCAATAAAAGTATTCCCAAACCTGTATATTTCCAAAATCTTTAAAAGATAATCCCATTCTACCATATCAAACGCCTTTTCGGCGTCAAGTGAGATGGCAGCGATCGGAGTCTGATCATTCGTCACTGACCACATGATATTGATGAAACGCCTAATGTTATCAGAAGAGCTGCGGCCCCTAATAAACCCCACCTGATCTATATGTATAAGAGATGTCATAACTTTACTTAATCGGTTAGCCAAAAGTTTTGCCAAAATTTTTACATCTAGCTGGATCAGGGAAATTGGACGGTAACTCTTACACTCGCTTTGACCTTTGTCCATTTTGCTCTTTGGAGCTTCAAAATTTTGGCAACCAATCACTTGCATTGTGAGGACCTACATAGCTGAAATATTCTTCTAAAAATATTAATTTGTGTTCTGCAGATGAAAGAAAGTCACATCTGGGATGTCAGGAGGGTGAGTAAATCATGAGAGAGTAAATTAATTTTTGTTTGAATTATATGTTAAATGTTACATTTTTAGCAAGTTGAAACTTAACTTTTTACAGTGTGTATTGATTGTTTTTATGGTTCCTCCTTGTTGTTTGACTTGTCCCTAAAAGGGAGAACAAGAAAAGAGTGAATAGAGGTATAGGACAAGAGTGTTGGTATGTATGTGTGCATCTGAGCACATTAATGTCCCTGAGCCACCATTCCCTGCAGCCCCACACATGGATGCAGTTGTCACGGAGACATAGAGGCTGGCTCTAGGGAAGACAGTGTGAGTCTGTGTGATGAGACAGCTAAATCACGCAAGAGAGAGAGAGATAGATAGATAGATAGAGAGAGAGAGAGAGAGAGAAAGAGAGGGAGAGAGTGAGGAACGGAGAGAAAGACGAGATGACAGCTGGAGCATTCTGACAGTGACCGCCCAAGGGACAGGGACTTCATATCCACAGAGTCATGCTGTTCCCCTCCTGTGATTTGAGTCTAAACGACTTCAGGACAGGATGAGTCTAAACACACAGTGTGAGAAAGCATCTCACTAAAGAATCACTAATGGATAAAAATACTTAGCCACACACACACACATTTAAGAACAAGAGCTAATAATACACAAACTCTTGAGCTGCTGAGAGGTGTCCAGAGTTGCTGGTGTTCACCTTTTCAGTGTCGATCCCATGGGACATGGACCAGGTGGAGGCAATATAATCCATAACCCTCTCGCTCAGGCCTTTGGGCACCTGGTACAGCTTCAGGAAGTCCCGAACACTGTTGAGCATCTCGTGATAACGGTTAGTGTTGGCATACATTTGCTGGAAGATAGTCGTCACATTACCAAAGATGGTGGCATAGAGGAGAGCTATGAGAAAAAGAGAGAAAGGGAGAGATTAGCATGAGCTTTTTTTGATCAAATGAAAACACAAAACAGGCATAGGTGACCATTCAAATGAAATTGTATACATATAATGTGGAAATATATAGCATTTTATCACAAAGTTCTCTGGGATACTTGATTCTTATTGGTCAGTCGGTTCAGCAATTAAATAAATCCCTTCAGGGTGATATTAGACCCCTCTTCTTCGTCTTATCACCCTGTCTGGGGTTATTTTATGATAATGACCAGCTGAATGCACATTATCTCCTACATAAAGCATTTATACAAAACAAACAGCTTTACCAGTGTCACATAGTAATTTACAGAATTTGAAGCGTAATAATTTCTACACACATAATAGTGTATTTAATAACAGTGTAATACATTGTAATTACACTTGCTGATGTGGTCTGTTTGGATTCAGTAAAGGGGCGGTCACACTAGATTTAGAGTGTGTGAAATTATTTCGGACACCGCAACGAACCAGGATATGATGTCACGTTCAAGGGCTTCTTGTTTGTATAAATAATAAATTACAAATAACAAACAGATTCGCAGGTTAGAGTCCAGCCAACTTTCACGAAATTTCTGAGCATGAACTTGGTTCCAGTCTCCTGCGCTCAGATGCATTTGAACGGAGCGCAAAGTCTAGTGTGCCCCACCTTTATGGAGCATACTGATCAAAACTGATGGAAATCTGAAGGTGTGTGTGTGTGTGTGTGTGTGTGTGTGTGTGTGTGAGCATTAGATTCGCCATCTTACAAGCTTTTTCTTTGTAGTTGGCTGCTAGGTATGCTACATGAGAAAATTATTGTTTCATAAGTTACCAGCTCCATAAAAAGGACAGAGAGAGAGGCAGAGAGAGAGAGAGAGAGAGAGATGATCATGATGATGAATGACACAGTAAATTGTAAATGAGAGAGAGTACAGGACAGAAGCAAGATAACACAATAAAGACAAGTGAGTGTGTCTTTTAAACTGATTTAGTCAGCCTTTAATGGCTTTGCACACAAAAGGAAATCTAATTATAAATGTGTTACAAGGTCCTTGTGTGTGGGTGTGTCTGTAAATGTGGGCGGGTTTGGGTGGTTTACAAGGACTTTTTTTAGGTTACAAACTGGTAATTACAATGGTATTATGCTATAAATGTGGTTTATGAGGACATTTCTAGTGTCCCCATAATTCTTAAAAAACATACTAAATGTATAAAAATCATTATGTCTATGAAGAGTCCTCATAAGCATAGCCACACCAACATGTGTGTGTGTGGGTGTGTAATGTGAATTCCCTTCTAAATACCTACAGATGAGCATTATGATTGGAAAAACAACAACCGCCAAGTGGTGGATTTCCAATAGAAAAACCTTTCTTCTTCACTCATTTATGTCTCATAATATATAGATGTACAAATATTTATGAATCATTTAGGGTTCAAATAATCAGAAGTTTTGGAACAATTAAGAAAGCAATTATTGAGCTTTGATGATAACTGAATACAGTCAGACAACAAGTGCAAATGACAATACTTTTATTAGTCCCATGTGGATGTTATTTTATTTATACATAGATATACTTTCTTGGTCAAATTTTCTATATCATTCGCTGATAAATAAAAGACTGAATTGTGTCTGAGTAATGAACTAATACATCTCTGCAGCTCTACATTATTAAAAGTGTTTAGATGCTTTCAATACGTTCATATTGTATACCGTATATTGGTTCAGTGTCAATCCAAAAGTACAAAAAAGCAAATAATATCTACCAATTCGATTAAGAAAAATCTTGATGTTGAAAAAAGTTCATTTGTAAACTACAGTTCAAAGATCTTCAGTATTTGTCAACTACCCAGCTGGAGTTTTCTGACACCACAACCATTATTATTAGAGCGTAAGAGACTTTCTTTATGTTTACACCATGAGAAAGTGTGTGTATGTGTGTGAGGGATGATGAGCACAGATATGCAGTGTGACAGTCTTTGCTGATCTGGGGACAGATTTGGCTCCAGGGTGACAAGAATGTGAAACAGAGCTGACAGTGACTGTCCTACTGAACACACACACACACACAGTCTGACACGGCACGCCAGACACGGACATGTCCAGATGTATCAGTGTGTGAGGTCAGATGGTGGCCGTTTGTTCAAAGTTCAACATAAACTGCTTTCACAGTTCGACATAAACTGTCCTGTCCAATCAAACACTCTCACTCAAATCTTCTTTCATAATTGAGACAGATGAATCTTAAAAAACAAATGAACAAATAAGTGAACCAGGCAGCTCATTACAGAGCTACTCACACACTTCTTGTATTTATATGGGATGATTCATATAACCTCTTTAAATTGTTCTGAGGATTTCAAAAGGGCTGTCATGATGGCCTTTTAGAGTGCAACAGGTCCCGCTCACTTTTATAACCATCTTGGTCCAAAAGTCTTTTGTTTTTTCCATAATTTTTTTCCATAGGGATTTCATAAAATTATTCATAAAAGAGTTCTAAGCAATGACCCAAACCTACCAGCTCTGAGGTAAGCCAAAACAACCCAAACTTCAATTTGAAAGAAAATAGTATTTGAAAATTGGACAAAAAGACGAAGGTACAAGACTGTGTACTTTGGGGTCCTGGGTAGCTCAGCAAGTAAAGACGCTGACTACCACACCTGGAGTCACAAGTCTGAATCCAGGGCGTGCTGAGTGACTCCAGTCAGGCTTCCTAAGCAACCAATTGGCCCGGTTGCTAGGGTGGGTAGAGTCACGTTGGATTAACCTCCTCATGGTCGCTATAATGTGTGGCTCACGCTCTCGGTGGGGCACGTGGTGATTTGTGCGTGGATGCCGCAGAGAATAGCGTGAGCCTCCACACACGCTAGGTCTCCGCGGTAACGCACTCAACAAGCTATGTGATAAGATGCACGGATTGACGGTCTCAGACGTGGAGGCAAGAGTCCTCCGCCATTGACGGTCTCAGACGTGGAGGCAAGAGTCCTCCGCCACCCGGATTGAGGCGAGTCACTACGCCACCATGAGGACTGAGAGAGCATTGGGAATTGGGCATTCCAAATTGGAATGAAAAAAGACTGTGTACTTAACGTCTTTAATGAGGGCATGAACTACAATCCTATAAAGCATTATGAATGACGTAATCAAACTATTGATTTTAAGTTGTTGATTATAAGTATAGAAATATATTTAAAAAAATATACATTTTGTTGCTACTGTAAGTTTTAAGATATATACAAATATATAAGTAGTTTGAGAGTGTATGGAGACCGACACCGTTTGGCTCATTCATAGTGCGTTATGGAAGTGGGCGGTCGCTGCAGTGCTTGTTCGTTACGCTTTTTCAACAGGATTTTTCAGAAATGAAGTTGGAATAATGCAGACGGATGGCTTCAACAGAAGCATATATACCATTGAATAATAACCTCGGAGCTCATGGTTGGTCTGTATTTAAAGATTTATAAGTTATTGTTAAAATTCAATTCTTCTAAGGAATAATACTTCATTCTAAATGGTAAACCGTGACTGCTAAACTAAATATTAACTACCGTACACTGTGCAAGTTCTATGTCTCTCATCCCACTGCAAAGTCTCTTTCTTTTCACAGGCCAAATAAAATAATTCAGACTCATCAATATTTCATGTCCATTTATGCATGTATTTGGTTAGGTATTCGATTTTATTTATATATATATATATATATATATATATATATAAAGCCCTCCAGGATGATACCAGTGCTAATCACAAGGTCAGGGTTCATTTTGTGATGACCAGCTGTCTGAATATTATCCCTACTTTTAGATTTAATATAATCTGAATTCAAATTAGCTAAATTTACACACAAGGATAAATTAAATCTGTCTTTTTTTGTCCATCTTCATGTGCAGATCTCATGAAAGGTGAAGTACATTCTCTGCATTCCTCTCAAATGTAGAAATATTAAATTATCTTTCAGTATGACATTGCAAAGCATTGATTTAATAGGTTATTGGTCACTGAAATAACAGATTATGTGCTTTCCAGGTTTTTGAATTGCTGCAAGTGACTGGTACAGCACATTAGAATTCTTCCTCCCATAAAAAAGACACTTTCTTTCTCCTTCTTTCTCTTTCACACCCTTAAGTTTGCTGTTCCCCTCAGCATAGCAAAAGCTGAGGTTTCGTGAATTTAACATCTTTTCTAAAAATAGTTACATACGGATTATTCAGTTCCTCCTGAAGTACACAACGACTCAAATCAGGAAAGAGCAACTAGAGGTACATTGGAACAGGACCATATCTATCAAGCTTTCCTTCATCTATGAGCCTTAAATCTAGCAAACAAACAGTTGTTACTTGTGTCCTGTTATATCTGTTGAAAACATGCAAGCATAGCCATGCAAGCTCCAATCATTAAGAACAAAAACTGCTCTTAAATCAACTTTAGAGGGCCATTTCTCTCAAGGCAACAAACAAGCGACAGTATGTTGCCACAGATGTCAACAGAGCTAAAAGGTATAGTTCACCTAAAAATAAACATTCTGTCATCATTTACTCACCCTCATGTTGTTACAAACCCATATGTGTTTCTTACCTCTGTGGAATCCAAAAGGAGAAGTTAGAAAATCAGCCTCAGTAACCATTCACTTTCAGTGTACAGAAAAAAATGCAATGCAGGTGAATAGTGACTGAGGCTGTCATTCTGCCTAACATATCCTTTTGTGCTCTGCTGAATAAAATCTTCTGGGTTGTGAACAATGTGAAGTGATAGGTGATGGATATCTACTGTTTTGGGGTTCAGGCTGCTAATACAAGGACTGCATGTTCAATACTGTGTAAGGATAAATCAGGAAGTGAAGAGTTACTGATACAATCTTGCTATATCAGCACTATGCTCTTGTGTTAGTCACTGAAACCAAGACTGCTCCAGGGGGACTACTGGCCCCAGGGACTGTAAGATTCATTAGTGGAAGAGTATACATTTTTAACAAAGTTTTCCAGTCTTGATGTTTTTACACCCAACTCTATTCATGAGAAAAGTGCTGCAGAGTTTGTCTCTGCATCATAATGACACATTCACAACACTGTTTCTGTAAAAGACACGCACATCACACAGTCTGCTGCAGCTGGGCCACTGCCAGTGATAGAGAAAGAGAGGGAGTGGTAGAGAGCAGAAAAACATGGGTGGAGAAGATAAGCCTGTGTTAGTGTAATTTGATTAGAGCAGGTGATTAATTGTACTGCCAGCATTATACCAGACTCTCTCGCTCTCTCTCTCTCTCTCTCTCTCTCTATTTCATCCTCTTGATTTGAGAATACATTGCTGTTTCTTCACATAGTGAATACTGACAAAAATATATATATATAAATATATATATATAAGATTAAAAAAAAAACTCAAATAAATTAGTAAAACTTAGTAACTACATACATCATTGCATGTTACAAAAGCATACTTAAATTTATCCATATATTTATTTTTTTATATTTTCAGAATATTTTGTTTTAATCTATTCATCAATTTTTCACCACGCCATGTTGCAAATTAAACCAAACAATTCAGCTGCACAATTGAGCCCTAATATTGACCCTAGAAATTTAGATCTATCTCTTTTGCTTTCTAATCAGCCATGACTATCACAGCCATTGCCATGACGGATGGCATCAATTAATGTGTTTGTTAACAGAAGCACCAATTATCCTCGATAGGTACTGCACTCATTAATAACAACCCTGTGTCTTGTAGCATGATAGAAAATAGTTAAAAGTTCAATGTTTATTTGTCACATGCTCAATTGAAATAGCAATGAAAATACAGAGGCAATAGGTAATACATAGAAACATTTAAAATATACGTAAAACATAGAAATGATAAAAAAAATAATTGTAAAATAGTGTGCTATGTGTGTGCAGAGGTGTGCATATCAATTTACAGACACTTTCATTAGGTGTGTGCAGATACATAAGTGTTTAAACTGTCTCCATATGATCAGCAGGATTTTTTATATACACAAATGTCATTATTAATATTGTTTATATATATATATATATATATATATATATGGTTCTTTATGGGCACATATGAAAAAGGTGGTAACAGAATCAGATCAGAAATTTCACAGTAATTAATTACTAATAATTGCATTTGTAAGCAACTAGTTATGGACTTGTTTGGCTTAATACGGCTTTTATTAGGCATTTTTTGGCTCAGTTCTTATTCTTGCCTCGTAGCCTCTTTACATTTTTTCTTAACATTTTTTATTTTATTTTTTTTACATAAAAACTTAAGATACCAGTAGCTAGTATTATGCAAATTACATCCTTTATATGTTCTAAGTACACAGTGTGAATGTGCAGCTTGTAGGTGTAAAATAAATATGGAATGCATATTTCAACAAAGGCATTCAAAAGAGCTGAAAAGCAAACTCAGCTTTAACCCAATACAAAAGAGGAGACAGTAGTTATTCTAGATGTGGATCAGTAATAGAAACAAATGATTAATTCTAACAGGTTTTTTTATATATATTAATAATTTGTTGCTATTACTAATCCATATGTAAAAACTAAACATCTAGAATATCTACAGTACTACTGTCTCCACTTTTGTATAACAGCACTGTGCTTTAATGCTCACTTGATTGGCTATGTTGATATGTTGATGATACACCTATAAGCTGCACAGTGTACTGAAAACCTAAAAAGGATGTAATTTGGAAAATACTGGCTAATAATATCTTTTGTTTTTAGTCAATAAGTTTATTTTTGGGGAAAAAACAAATGTAAATGTTCAGAACTAGTCAATTACAAGTGCAGTTATTAGACATTTATTACTGTCTAACTTCTGATGCTTAAAATAAAGTGTTACCAAATAGGCTATACATACTGTACTTTACTGATGTTAGGGATTTTCAATGCAAAATGGCAGTGGTGTAAATACTGTGCTTTTTCTGATTTGCTTAATTGACTACAATCTGTGACAAATCTGAGATGCTGCTTTGTGCATGTGTTCGATGTGTGAAATCTATTTAATTTGGCCTTAAAACTGTGTATTTGTCTGTACACACAAGCACAGTATGTGCATCTGTGTGTCTGTGTATATATTTATTGTAAGTACACAAAAAAAAAAAAGTGGTAATGTGCATTTGTTACTTACATTTGTTAAATTTGAATAAAACTAGTTTTGGTTACCTACCTATTTTTATTTTATTTTTATTTTTTACAGTGTACATTATGCCAGTTACAGCATGTGTAGAGAACATAAGTTTGGACAAAAGCTGCACATAAATGCAAGCACAATTTGGCAGTTTATGTAATACAGTATCATAATACATTCTTTTCTGGCTCTAATTCACTGAAGGCTGAAATTATTTATATTAAATCAAAAACAGTTGGATTTTGCCAAAGTCCCTATCTTAATATTATATTATTACAACAAAAAGTGAGATTCTGTCTCACAAGTGTTGTGATTGTTCTTTGATTATATGTGAGTCAATGTCTGCTAATTAGAGTAAGAGAGACTGAAAGAAAGAGGGGAACAGAGAGGGAAAGTGTATGTGATCAGATGAAACGGGTCCTTGTCAAAAGATTCTCCATGGCTGTGACTCCATTACGGGAACATATGACAGAATATTTAATATCTTGACATCTCTGCTTCCAATTGAACTTGCATCACTGCCTACAGAGAGCCAAGTGACGGCAACACTCAGGATGAGCGAGAGCTCTTTCCATGCCACGTTTGCAAACACTGTAAATCCGTATCAGTGTCAGTTGAAAGGTTAGGATGCCTGGGAATTTGGCCAAGGTAAATTGATTGAGTACCAAATCTACTTGAAAACAGGCTCCGATTCACTAAGGCAATGAAGAACAGATCACCAGTTCACGCAGGTTTTGAGTTTCCTATTTCTCACTGACACATTCTGTACACTTTGATGCTGATGGTGTCATAACTTTCAAAGTCTGATAAGTCATATATCTGGCTGGACACAATTATTCAAGCATGAACTCTGAGTGAAGCATCTGTATCTCCTTGAGTCTGAGAACATGTGAGGAATTTTAGTGATGGCCGTTAATTAAACACCCCATGAAATCACTGGACAAGCTCAGTTTTTTTTTTATTGGTTTTTTTTTCTGTGTTGACATATTTCCTATTGAGACAGGAAGGTTGGTTAAGAACATATTGAATAACTTAACATTTATGTATTTATTTACTTATTTTTGCCACTTTTGTCAAACATAGTTGAGAAAGGACAGGAAACAAAGGGGGGAAAGAGGGGAATGAGACAGGAACATGACCCGGGCTGGATTCAAACCCAGGTTTCCCACATGAGCAGTGGTGTCACAGCACCCTGTTTCAAAAACAGCCAACAGGCTTTAGTTTACATCAGAGTCATGAACTATGATTTTGGTTGGTAGCAGGGGAATATTGTGAATCTAGAGATCATTTGGACAAAAGTCTTTGTAGTGCAAGATGAGTCAAAAATATTTTGGTCTGTTTTTCAAGAAGAGAAATGGGTCATTGGCAAATAAGAATGTCCGAGGTGATAAAAATAAGAAAACTTTTAAAATTCTAGCTTAAAACACAGGAGTCAAGTTCAAAGAAATGTAATCTTTGTGTCCAACTTTCACAAATAAAAAAAAAAACATTTACAGTATTTTCTACCAAATAATTATTTAATTGATTTAAAAATGTGGTGCAACCATCAAGTAAAATGTATTAAAATATTTTCCTTGCACCTTGAATACATGAGAGTTTAAATCAGTCTTTACTTTAAAAAAGGTTTTGAAACATATTTTTCAAGGTAAAAAATATTTTTGTACAAATATCATGAATTTTTGAGTCAAGAATATCAAGATTTTTTTTCTCAAGGTTACACCATTTGACCTAATCAAAAATGTGCCGGTTCATAAAAATGTCAAAATACTGAATTAAATGATATGCCATAATAATGTTTTTTGTTTGTTTGTTTTTAACTTCACAAACAGTCTTACAAACATGACAATGAAATTACTACCAACATGATGGTTATACCACATCTTTAAGTACAATAACATTTAGATGGCATCAAAGCTTGTAGACATGGACTAATAGCCACTGATTTTGATTTCATGGGGTCTTTAAGAGAGTAGTACGCAAGTATTTCACAGTGTTGACATGAATTTGCGTGTAACTCATGAATGCATTTGCAATATGTATGAAGCCATTAGCTGACAAAAACTCTTGTAGGAAAACAGATGAAAGCTACTTCAAGTTTGTCTCCAAGGACTCTTCAAACATAAACCTGCACGTGTACATCAACACAGCACACAGGCGACCCTTATAACAGTATATGAATTGGGCATGTGAACAAAACAAGGCAAGCACACAAACCCTGTGTGTATGTCTGTGTGTGTTCATGTCTTTACCTGTTACCCAGTTTTTACATTTTCTATCAGGATTTACCGGATTTACATTTTCTATCAGTCGTGAAACTAGTGCCCCAAGCTAGCGGTTGCTGTGGCAACAGAACAGGCATTCCAGCACCTGCTGCCAGCCCTGTTCCCAGAGCAACCCATGAAATCAGCATCTGCACTTCCCTTTTTGTTTCAAGAAAGCCACTTATTTCTCTCGCAACTTCGCCAGAGCATTAAAAAAAGCCCTTGAGTATGATCAAGCTGTGCTTCAATCAAGTGTTTACATACAAATTTAAAACTGTCTCCATAAACATGATGAAACATCACCGGGCTTCAGAAATCTATACGTTTATAAGTTATAAGCCTTTAAGTTCACATCAGTTTGACACATCTGAAAACAGACTGCACTGTGATGCTGCAATCCAGTTGAACATTCTGATCATCTGCTGTCAAATGAGCTTAAAAAATAATACAATGTGACACGTGAGCTGTAAGAAACAGCTTGACACTCAAAAGAAATGTTGGCTTACTATTTAATTCCTTAATAATTATTAGTGGCATTTGCTTAGCCAAGCATCGCTATTACTTTTGCTCATACTTAGGATTAGGGATTTGAAAGAAAACCTTATAACCTTAAGTATTTCACCTCTAAAAATTCAAAGTAGATTTATTGTCATTTCTCTCAGGGGTTGCATGAAAAGCAGAAATACATTAATTATTAAACTTTGGCACATAGCGTTTGTGTTATGGACATGAATAATACCTCAAATCAGACATTTAAAAAAGTGGAAAAATCTCATATACTTACAATGAAATAGGGATTCAAGCAATATCTATGAGACTTAGGAGTGTGCTTGCGCTCTTTGACTTGGGGCAGTAAGCAACCACCAAGAAACCATCCAGAACACCCTAGGAATTACATAGCAATACCCTAGCAACCATTTGCAACACACTAGAATCATGCTGGCATGTTTTGCACAGACAAACATTTTTTTGTAAAACATTTTACAAACTTTATCCAGCAAAAAAACAAATCAAGTTCACTAACATTTCAGATTTGATTTCCTTTGTGCGCAAGTTGACTATCACATGATTTGAGTCAGGCACCAACAAACCACTCAATTTCAACTCATCCTTCCTTTTCTTAAAAAAAGAAGAAGCAAAAATTGAGATTATAGTGAGGCACTTTCAATGTAAGTGAACGGGGGCGTACAATATGTTTTTTCTTTGCTCTTTGCTATGCATAATGAATTCCATTTAAAACGACTGATCTCAGTTAAGCACACTCGGCTATCAATAAAGGGTTCAACTTTCGATGCACAGAGTCATATGACAAAACAGCATGGCGCTGATCACAGCGGAGTTTGTCAACAAAACTACATCTGGTTAGAAACCTCAATACATTTTTTACACTGAAACCTGTTTGAGACAAAAGATTAGAGTCTCTAGTTTCATCCGACATGCCATTTTAAAACATCGCAAAACACAATGTCCACAGACGAGGACTTTAGGACTATTTTTCCTTAGAAATCCTACATCCACTGTACATTATTATTATTGAGAATCAATGGATGCATCCAAACACTGGAAAATGTTGCTTTCAGAGAGTTAGGATGAAAATAAGGTACATTTCAAACTGTTCTGGAACTAGTGCAGACAGACAGCATACTAAATAGGGAGCAAGGGAGCATCCTATAGCTTTCCTATGCAGTGCATATACTCCAAACATCTGGTCAAAAGTTCACTTTCAGGCAGCAGATGATGTTTGCACCTTACACCGTAACTTACAACTCAACATAGTTGGCGTACTTCAGCACTAGCTTTCACTTGTTTGTTTGACAGTGCAAAGAGAGAACATTGAGATTTTGTTGCCAAAGTAGAAAATAACATTGTAACATAAAAGTCAAACAAGTCTCTCACAGCACTCTGCATAACAGGTTTGTTGAAAATGATCAAAACAATGTCAGTAATGAGAGGGGTGGAGATAACTGTGAGATTTTTTGTTTCTAAATAGGGAACAGTGAAATTGTTATTTTAATTGGCTAGATAATTGTCTTAAGGTTTGTAATGGTATCTCATACATATATTCTAGACCCCATCTCATCCTTTTCAGTTATTGTAGGCTGGAAAACAGGCCATGTTTTGTGATGTTTTCTGTTTGTTCAGAGACGTTTGTAAAGCTAAACCCCGCAGCTATGTTTACTCTGATGATTAGCATCTCATGAGGGAGATTCACCATATAAATAACAGCATACTGGCAGCTGGTCATGTTTAACAGCACATATAATGGAAACACTGTCTCTCTCTCTCTCATCACTCAGACTCATTTTCCTCTGAGTGGTGAGTCACAGCTCAATGGCAGAGTGATCTGTGGGAGGCTGCGAGCCCCACTATAGATGACCCTGCAAGTATCACCTCTGCGGTCAATGCTTTCCCTTTTTCTGTCTTTTACCCTAAATCACTGCTTACAATCAGAACAAAAATAAAAGTTAAGGTGCTAAAAATGCTAGGGTGTTGTAGTCAGCCCATTGCTATTCAGTTACCATGTGGTTGCTAAGGTGTTCTGGGTGGTTGTTAAACATTTGTCTACTGGCCCAAGTCAAAAGAGCCCATCTCCAAGGCTCTGTGATTTTGTGGTCCCTAGGTTTGGCTCAGGACCCTCCTTTAATGTAAGTCTAAGAGTTTTTAAACACAAAATTCACTTAGAAAAGTAATAGCATAATTTTCCTCAACAAGCAACATGATTTGAGGTATAATTCATGTCTATCACACAAACAATGAAGGTTTGAAGTTTAATACTTAGGATTAGGGGTTTGTTCAAATCCATAACCCTAAAGTATGAGCAATATTAATAGTGATATCACCGAGGTGGCACCATGCGAGTTTCGGACGTGTGAACGGCGAGCTCTGCGCACTTTGCTAGTTTCAATACTTTTTGTGTCATAAACTGGTGATATTCAATACACTGTTCCATAACTGTACTATGAAGACAAAGAATTCAAAATCCTCGGGCACTGGAGACATTAAAAGACACTTACATGCTCAAGCTGAAGCCCCTGAGCAGCAGGCCAAAAGCCCAGGACTCAATTTGGCCAGTGAGGTGAAAGAGATTGAACATGACGGCAATGCTGACGAAGGTCGTTGCTGACTTGGAGGATCTTGCTGTAATACGTCAATTGATCACTGCCATGGAGATGAAATTCACTGAGTTGGTTTCAAGAGTGGCAGATGTTGAGAAACGGATCGATTATCTGGAGTCATCGGAAAGGGAATTAGCTGCTAGTCCACTAGCGACCAAGGCGGACTTGGAGCGCGTTTGGGAAAAGTTGGACGACCTTGAGAATCGTAAACGGTGAAACAACATCCATATTCCTGAGGACGAAAAAGGCTGAGATATGGTGAAATTCCTAGACGAGCTCTTCCCGAGTCTGCTCAACATAACAGGCCATAAGCTGGAAATTGAGCGAGCTATCAAATGTCGTCTGATGGCCTCAGAGAATTGACCCGACTGAAATACAGATATAATACTGTTTTGTTGCGGAAGGTGGAGTTTTGGCTATTCAGGGCAAGACAGTCATATTTTGAGTTGGGGGACAATGCAGGGAAGCTTTTGGCTAGATATATAAAGCAGAGAGAGTCTTTTTCTACCATTCACTCAGTGAAATCTGCTGGTGGTGAAATACTTACCTCAGCCATTGATATTAATAATGCTTTTAAAGAATTCTATCTTGATCTCTATAGTTCCACGTCTTCGTCTACTGATGAAGATATTAGAAACTTAGTGGAACCATTAGAACTTCTTAAACTGACAACTGAGCAAAACAATTTTCTTGATTCTGAGATAACCTTGGAGGAGCTTGGTGAGGTAATTAAGGCCTTGCCTACAAGCAAGGCTCTGGGGCCAGATGGCTTTGCCGCTGAATTTTTAAAATCTTATGTTACAGAACTGGCTCCACTTTTGTTAGAAGTTTATACGGAATCATTAAAGAATGGAAAGCATCCGCCAACCATGACACAAGCCTGGATCAGTCTGATTCTTAAAAAGGACAAAGATCCAAGCGAGTGTAAGAGTTACTGTCCAATTTCCCTGATCCAGCTAGATGTAAAAATATTGTCAAAAATTCTGGCTAACCGATTAAGTAAAGTTATGACATCTCTTATACATATAGATCAGGTGGGGTTTATTCGGGGCCGCAGCTCTTCTGATAACATTAGGCATTTCATCAATATTATGTGGTCAGTGGCGAATGATCAGACTCCGGTCGCTGCCATCTCACTCAAAAGGCGTTTAATATGGTAGAATGGGATTATCTTTTTAAGATTTTGAAAATATAAGGGTTCGCAAATACTTTTATTGAATGGATTAAGTTACTTTATAGACACCTGGTATCGGTGGTACAAACAAATGGATTAACTTCAGATTATTTTACTCTGGATAGGGGCACCCGGCAGGGTTGCCCTCATGCCCCATTATTGTTCTGTCTTGCCCTGGAACCATTAGCAGCCGCGATAAGATGGGAAGATGATTTTCCAGGGGTGGTGGCGGGAGGTGTGGCACATAAGCTTTTGCTTTACACAGATTATGTTTTATTATTTGTCTCTGACCCCTTTAGATCTATGCCTTGCCTCCATAGAATTATTAATTCCTTTTCTAAGTTCTCAGGATACAGAGTCAGTTGGTCCAAATCTGAAGCTTTGGCTCTGACAGCGTACTGCCCAGTAACGGCTTTCCAGCTGGGCGGCTTCCAGTGGCCCAAACAGGACATTAAGTATTTGGGCATTTTATTCCCAGCAAATTTGTCTGATTTAGTTAGAGTTAATTTTGACCCCATAATAAAAAGGTTTTCTAGTGATGTGGGCAGGTGAGCTTCATTACATTTATCTATGATTGGGAAGGTTCATGTTATTAAAATGAATTGTATTCCAAAATTTAACTACCTGTTACAATCTCTCCCCCTATTTTATTTCAAGCAATTTGATAGCAAAGCAAAGTCCTTTATTTGGAATGGTCAGCGTCCTAGATTACATTTTAATAAGTTACATAGGCCGATTGACAAAGATGGGCTAGGCCTACCCAAGATTTTGTTTTATTATTATGCATTCAGTCTCAGACATTTGGCTTATTGGTCGCTTCCACCTGAGAGAGCCCCTCCCTGGTTTTGTTTTGAACAGGAAGTTCTTGCCCCTATTTTGCCATTGCAAAGCCTTACTATCAAACTAATCGGAGAAGTTAAGTTACACCCTGTTATCTCGCATTTACACTCAGTATGGACAAAAGTGTCCAGAGTGTTTTATTCGGACATTTATTTAAATGTTGCCTCAAGCATATGGCTGAACCCTAAATTATGTATTAATAAGTCCCCTTTCTGCTGGCCAGAGTGGATTGTGAGAGGGTTTACTACACTCGGTGACCTATATGAGAGTGGAATGTTGAGATCTTTTGAAAATTTGGTTCAACATTTTGGGATTCCCAGATCTCAGCTCTATAGGAATTTACAGCTCCGCCACCTGCTCTGTATTGTTTTTGGGAGTAGTTTGTTAGGAAATTGGGCAATTATTTAGCGTTTTTGGGGTACTCTCGGGGAGGGGATAGGGAGAGAGAAGTTTAGTTTAATTATGTATATTTATTATATTTTCTTTTTTGTTTTCCTTTTTTTGTGTGTGTGTGTGTGTGTGTGTGTAATATGATATGTGACCACAGGGGTGTTCATTGGGGGTCAGGGTGGGGTTGGTGATTGGGGAGGGATATTAGTGGGGGTTAAATGTTAAATGTTGATTCAATGTATATGTGTTGTGTTTTTCTTTGTTGTGTATTTATAAATCAATAAAAAATGTTCATTAGAAAATAGTGATATTACCACTAATTATTGTGTAATCTGATCAAACTCTTATATTTAGATGTGTTCTAATGTGATAAACAGACTTTAGACTCAAACACTGTCTTTTTGACACTGGTGTTTATGGGATATGTAGTTTATAAAGCATATTGACTCACATCCAATCATCATCATGGCCACTGCAAAGATCTTCTCTCCATCTGTAGTTGGAGCAATGTTTCCAAAGCCAATACTGGTCAGGCTGGTCATGGTAAAGTATAGAGATGTGATGTAGACGGAATCTTTCATAGGTCCACCTTCCCATCTTCCCGTCCCGCTGGCGTTGAACCGGTAGGGTGTCCCAGTGGTCTCGCCCAGCATGTACAGCCAGCTGTCTGTACGTACTGTGTTACGGTCCTCATCGATAACCTCATAGTCTCCAATGCTGTACCAGATGCAGGCCAGCCAATGGGCCGCCAGTCCAAACACACAGACCAGCAGAACCAAGACCGCCGCACCATATTCAATGTAGTGATCAAGTTTACGAGCCACCCGGCCCAGACGCAACAGCCGAACCACCTTCAGGGAACTAAACAAACTACTGATGCCCTGAGGGAGAGAGAGACATACAGGAAGAGAGAGTTAAACATACAGTATAATAAAGATTGTTATTCAAAGACAGAAATGTGTTGATATGGTTTGCAATGTGGGTAGGTCTGTCTATCATCCTAGTTTGTGTTTTCTCTGAGAGACACCTAGTGAGTCTAGTGCATCTATCTATCTATCTATCTATCTATCCATCTGTCTGTACGTACGTACATACATCCATCCATCTATGTACACTGTAAAGAGTGCTGTAAGGAGCTATTTCAACCTGATCTAACCCTTAAAATTAGTTTTGTTGGTGTAACCTAATGTAGTCAGGTTGATTCAGACATGTTAAATAATATGTTTTACTTGAAAACAGTCCATTTAGATGTTACCACATGAAGCATATTTTTTGGGATACAATTTTTTACAGTGTTTATAATCTGTCTGGGTCCAACCATCCATCCATCCATCCCTCCCTCCCTCCCTCCCTCCATCCATCCAAAGTCTATAAGTTTCAATCTAGCCAGAAACAATTATACAGGCACTTCATTCTCCCTGAAAAAGTGTGTTTGTGTGCATTTTCTTGAGTCAAAATAAAGTGCACTGTCTCCTCTAGCGCAGATTCTCTGCATTTATAAATATATATGGGTGTCTGACAAGCCAGCTCTCTGAAATCAACAATAGAGAGAGCAGAGACTGAACCTAAGCAGTTAGAATGTCCTGGTTACTTTCATAACCTCCATTCCCTGATGGAGGGAACAAGACGTTGTGTCGATGTAGTGACACTAGGGTTCACTCTTGGGAGCCCCAAACACCTCTGCTTTTTTGAAAAAAGGCCAATGAGAATTGGCGAGCGGAATTTGCATGCCACTCCCCCGGACATACGGGTATAAAAGGAGCTGGTATGCAACTACTCATTCAGGTTTTGTGCTGAGGAGCCGAGACCAGGTCCTGGCCATTTCAGCGGGTAGTTCAGCATTGTGGCAAGAGTGACACAACGTCTCGTTCCCTCCATCAGGGAACAGAGGTTATAAAAATAACCAGGACTTTCCTATCTGTCACTCACTCGACGTTGTGTCGATGTAGTGACACTAGGGGTCCCTATACAAAACGCTACAACTAGCTGAACTGTGTTACATGAACTGGCGGTGTGTGACAGGCAGACCACTGTGTGCCTCATAGCCAGCGCACAAGGCCGTCACGTAACCTCCCCCAACGCTCTTATGAGCATCGAATGGTCCATCAGAAACAAGTCGACTGCCCAACTATAGGGACAGGCTAGCCCAGCCGAGGCCTCTTTCCCTCTCTTTTCTCCCTAAAAAGAGTGGAATTTGTTAACTGACTGGGAGCCATAAGTGTCTGCATCGGGGGGTGTCCCTCCCAAGGGGAAGACACCGCGGAGACCACACCCTGCCCAAAAAGGGGGGGGGGGTATTTTGAGTGGACTACGTCACATGGTCTTACCGAGTCTTGTCGGAAGTATGTCATGTGGAGAGGTCCCATGGTAGGTCCTACCCGAAGGGGGAGGAGTTTCTACAAAGCATGGCGACAGGGGGAAGAGGGGCCTCTGCCCAAGGAAGACACAGTTTGCCGACAGGGAAACGATTTTGCGTAAGATATCACATGGGGTCGCCTTCGGGCAACCAGCACATGTGGAGCACCTACCTCAGTACAGGGGCTCATTAGCGAACGTACTGGGCCGGTCAGCGAGTTTCTCCGCAAACTCAACTGCCAGAGGGCTAAGGAGGAAAGTCATCCAGGGATCACAGTCTGTGAACAAGACTGGGAGTCAAGAGCGCATGTCTTCACCTCAAGGGAGGGGAAAGGTGCTATGCGCAAGCGGTACACCCGGCCAGTTGTCCCGGAACTTACCTGCTCGTGCCTGCCAATACACAGGATGAGACCGGCTCAACCCGGATATTGTAGAACCTCGCAAAGGTGTTGGGTGTTGCCCAGCCCACTGCTCTGCAGATGTCTGCCAAAAAGGCGCCACTGGCCAGGGCCCAGAAGGCCGCCACACTCCTGGTGGAGTGGGCTCGTAACCCCGCAGGGGGTGGCATTTCCTGAGCCTGATATGCCATTGCAATGGCATCAATGACCCAGTGGGCGATCCTCTGTTTGGAGACAGCGCTTCCTTTCTGCTGTCCACCAAAGCAGACAAAGAGCTGCTCGGAGCTTCTAAAG